>NC_057916.1:69202103-69802103 GCF_018873765.1 Telopea speciosissima | reverse complement strand
GCAAAGCATACAAAGATTCCAAATGCTTCAAAAAGATATTTAAGATTAGATACTGAACAACAGAACCCACCTTCAAGGTCAAATCCAACAGGATTTTAGATTTAGAATTTGTCCAATTTAAAATTCAGTTTAACTCAAGCATATTCTTAACACTGGTTTTCTCAGAGTGGGTTCTCAAACAACTGATTTCAAGGATCAAGTGGAACAGCCTGCAACCATAGCTTAAGAAAGTATGATGATACTGTGTTATAGTGGTGATTCATGGTAAGTTATTTGATGGGAAGACATGTGAACCAGCTGAAACTTAGATTTTGTGCTGGAATCAAAAGAATTAGAAGTGAAAATTGAGGTGGTCCCCATTTATTTTTTCCCTCGTTAGAGTAAGGTGGCCTTGGATGATGGATCAAAGAATGTAAAATAATCCATCCTTGTGTGTAAAGCTGGATTTTGCTAGTCTGAACTGCTATCAATGAGTAAAAATTTTGATCTTTGTTAACTCTTGAGATTTTGAAGCCAGCCAAGCTTATGTTATCAGAAATCTGAGTGATAAATGATGACCATTGGTCCACATTGGGTGTGCAATATTTTATTGAACCAGGATACTTGTGTTATGGTCCTGTAAAGTGATGGGTGCACCTTATTCATCATAGCTTAATATAGTGGGTCCTATTGTTTTACGTGGAAGCAATTCACTGTCTGGGATGGATTCAGAATCCTCGTAACTCCTTCATGGCATGAAGCCTACCCTTCTCATTTGCATAATCATATTCAGAGAATTTTGATATTTAGGGAATATAAGTGATACAAGTATTCAGCTTGAGTTATACTATGTTCTTGCTGTGTGTTTTTGATGGCATTGTGACCATTGATGCTAAAATCCCAGAATTGTTTGACAATCAGCTCGGTGTGGTATAGGATTGGGAACAAAAGTGGTATCCCTACTGAGTAAAGGGTGTCTAATGATATTTTCTGTTCTTGTTTACCGATTTATTAGTTATTACCTAAATACGACTCTCCTAGATCTACTAGGATTGTCCCATATGGCCTGAATTGTTCTTTGATTTAAAGATATTGTCTATTGGCTATTGTTTCGAGTCTTTCAAATACAATACTACATTAGAAGGGGTAGAACAGGATAACAGTAAAGAGAGTAGGTAAGGAAGAAGAGTAACAAAGAAAGATGAAGGGAAATCATACCAAGGGGAAAAAGGAAGAAGAAAAAAAGAATGGAGGAGAGAGAGAAGTTTCTCACGCCACAGCCATAACACAGTAGCAACTCAAAAACTATTTCACTTCATTTTAATCTTCCATTGTATTACATCAATATAAAGAAAAACACTTTTACATGATAATAGAAACTCAAATAAAATGGAAACTAAACAATCTAGGCAATATATCAAATATGCTTTCAAGTCACCCCCAAATCATCTACTTAACCTATGTATTTTTAAAAAATCCATAACTATAATGCAGCTGTCTCAGAGAAGGGAGAGAGTGAAGAAATGTGGCATACCTGTGTTAATCCAAGATGTTCCTTCCACCACAGATTTTCAAAACAACCCTAACTACAATCGAACCTGAAATGGAGAGGAAAATCGGTTAGCAATCAAATAATTCCATTTTTAAAAAAAAAAAAAAAAACCTAACTACAATCGGAGAATGATAAAGGGAGAGACAGGGAGATACATAGACACAGAGAGAGAGATAGAGATAATGTGAGAGAGACAGAGACAACGATAGAGATAGAGAGCGGTAGACAGAGAAACAAATAGAGAGAGAGAGAGAGAGAGAGAGAGAGAGAGAGATAAATGGAGTAGTAAAGAACCTTTGTAGACGAAAAGGAGAAGGCTGAGAGAAACCCTATCGACTTCCTTCGTCTTCGGTTTGAAGAAGAAACTTGATGGCAAGACCAGAGTTGCAGAGACGACTTCGGCTTTGGTTTGGAGAAGAAATGAGAAGGATGCGAGAAACCCTAGTCTCGATTTCCTTCGTCTTTGGTTTGGAGAAGAAACTTGATTGCAAGAGGAGAGTTGCAGAGACTACTTCGTCTTCGTTTTGGAGAAGAAACGAGAAGGCTGAGAGAAACCCTATGGACTTCCTTCGTTTCGATCTCGATAAAATTGGAGTCCACAAGATTCCACAGTATTTATTTGAGGGCTTGGAATCCTGGATTCTATTTGGAATTCACCCCCTTGGACGAATTCTGGTGGATTCCGAAATTTAGCCTAAAAAGTAGATTTTTATGGATTCTTGGAATCCAATACGGATCTGGGTTCCGAGAAACCAAACACCCAAAAAATGACGGAATCCGGATTCCGTCGAATCCGACTCCGAAGATACCTCCAACCAAACACGTCCTTAAGCAATCCTCTGGCTTCTGCTTCTATACAGTTGCTTGTCAAAACATTGTTCAGTTCTACCAAAACAAAATCTCTGTTATACAAAATGCCAAAAGCCCATCCTGATTTGTTCAGATATCTGTTATAATATCCTGCACAAATTAAGATAGGATTTATTAGATATGGACTGTTAGAAAAGCACCAAAGGAAAGATACATTACCATTCTCATCGATGGATTGATCCATCTCTTCTAATGGAAAGGGAAATAAATGGACGTAGATCAGCAATCCATCGATTGATGTTGTCGATGATCATCTTTGGGTTAGGATATGCTTCTGGCATATCTACTTGGTTTCTGTGTTTCCAAATAAAATAGGAAGAGGTGGCGATAACACTGAAGACCCAATTGCTTGTATGTTTGTTAGATGAGAGAGAATACAATAGGTGTAGGAAAAAAGATTTTGTAGATTCAGTAGAGAGTAGACCGGTCATAGACCAAGAGGTCCAGTGCTCCAAAGTCTAGTGGATAAGTTATCAGAAAAAATGCATGCCACTCAGATTCCTGTTTGGAGTTGCATAGACCAAGGGTTTTGTACCCTTTTTGGCTAAAATTTCTGTGACTGAGATCCATTATAGAAAATTCTCTATAAGAAGATTTTTGAATTTAGGGTGAATTCCTAGCGAACTTGGTAGAGAAGAGTTTTTTTTTTTTTTGGGTGCAATTCAAGGCCGAATGGCCATCATGGCCCTACAAGGAGGCAAAGAGGGGACCCACAAGGGGGGGGGGGGTCAAATATGGTACCAACAGGCTCCACTTCTTGGAAAGCAATTATATGTGGACTAGGTGTCGCTGAGGAGACTTGAACCACCGATCAAGCTCCCGACGCTGTTTCTCCAAAGGAATAGCGAACCAACAGGGCAAGCCCTTGATCGACGATAGAGAAGAGTCCATTTGATGATAACTTGCACCACAAAAAATCAGGGCCTTGTGTAATGGGAATATTAGTAATATGGTGAACAATCTGAGGAGAGAGAGTATTTGAGAGGAAGTCAATGTTCCATTTAAGTGACTCAACAAATAAAGATACTTTTATTTGAGGATCAAAGTGTGAATGATGTGTAGAGTTGGAAATTAGAGTTCTTTGTGAGATGAGATCCAAGGATTAGTCCAGAAGTCTGTGTCCTGACCCGATCTTATTTTTCAAATGACTATGCTTTGAGCATAGGGAGGATGTAATATTCGTGCCCAAATACAAGGGTAATTTGATCATTTGCTTTTCCCATAGATTCTGAGCCGGTGGCTAACTGAGAATTTGGATTTTTGATTTGCGATCACTCGATTTTGAGGTGAGTTAATGATCTTATTGTTATCCCTGACAGTGTTGAGCAGATCTTATAGGTGTTGTAATTGATGTCTACACAAGTGTCAAATCCTATGGTTATTATGTTGGGTAGTATTACAGATTTGTTCATTGGTACAGTGATTTGGTTCATTGGTTCATCTCAAATTGAATTGGTTCAATTATGGTCTGATATAATAGTTCATTTGTGGTTCATTCAAGGATATAATTTGGTTCCATATGGTTCGGCTTATGGATGATGAGGTCATCTTCCATTACAGCACTTGAGATCGGCATGCACCACAATACTTTATTTTATATGATGTCATTATGGAATCATCAAGAAGTTATATAATCTCATCACACATTATGGAGTTTATAGTTTCAGCATAGCTTTATTTTTGATAAAAATATTTAGGGGCGCTGTTCTCTGTGCCGCAGTGCAGGCTGCTCCCAGGCACATGGGGCTGGGCACAATGACCACCTTGCCCCCCTGAGTGACAGGCCCATGTGTCTGGGTGTAGCCTACGCTGCGGCACAGAGAACATTCTCCCATATATTTAATATGGGATTGCATACTCATATGGAGTTTAATATAAAAAAAAAAAAGAGGAAAAAAAAAAGAAGAAAGAGAATAGGATGGCTGGTGGCATATATGGGCTAACTATTGAACTGGATTGCGAAGCCACATGAGTGGAGAGGGTCAGCTCAGTTGGTAAAAGATCAACTCCTCAAATAAGAGGTCATGAGTTCAAGCCACCTTGGGGCCTATCCCCATCCCCTATCTCCCCTATTAAAGCTCTCTCATCCCCCACCCTACCCCTCCCCCCCCAAAAAAAAAAAAAAAAGCAGAAAAAAAAATAAAATTTCCCTGCACTCATGCGTGGATTGGTAAACCATGGTTTTCACCTTCTTGTTGACAGTGAGGATTATTAAAAAGTTGTGTTACTGAGAGTAAAGAGTAAAGATGAGAATCAAGTAGGATGACAAACAGTCGATTTGGCCTGGTTTTGGTAGACTGAATCGATTTTAGTCTGGGAATGAGTGAGACCAAAATCAAACCGTTAAGGAGTTTATTAGGGTTTATTAATGTTGTCCTAGGGGTATTATTGTAACTTGTACCTCACAACATTCTATTATAAATAAAGGGAGATTGTCTCTCATTGACATAAGTTCAATTCCCCAAAATCTATCACTAATATTAAAATCAAAGGATAACTAATTAGTGATAAGATAACCTTTATTGAAATCACAAAATGAACCAAAATATCAAATCATTCATTTAATTGTCTAACTAATTTTGTATAGTGAACAAAGAGATCAATGATGACTGTGGGCAGCCATGGATGTCGGTTCGGAAGCGTGGTGGATTGTTATCATCCTATATCAATCATACAAGGGGCTGATCCCACATTGATTACGAGAGCAATTTGGTGTGGGTTGATATGATCTTGGTTTCCCTCACCTTGTAAGCTGGTTTATGGGGTAGAGTTTTTCTAAGTTCATATCAAATGAGAAGTTGGAGGTTGCGTTTTCTTGCAACTGTTTGAAACCACAGCCCCGTTGTTGATTCGGACAGCAAGAGGAGAGGAAGCTCCCAAGAGAACTTCAAGGACGAGCTACATAGGGATAAACAAAGTTTGGCTACGATTTCTATTTCAAATTTCTCATCAACTTTACAAATTTATTTTACAGTAAGGCAGGTCATTCTTTCACTATTTAAGGATTGCCAATCGATATACTACATTTTCTTTTGAGATTTTCTTATTGACACCCTTCAAGGTTTCCAATTACATGTAACCTTACTTTTTTTTGTCATTTCTATAATTTCTTACCATACTATTATTTACCAAGATTTAAAAACTGCATTGATGACGAGGCTACTTGATCTACATCGATCCCATTTCCGATTGTTTTAGTTGTTTCGTAACAATCGATTCTAGGGTTTTTTGGACTAGATTGCTCGGTTTTCATATTTAAGGGCCAAATCTAGGATTTTGGGACTTATTAGATCTACGATTTCGAATTTAAAATCCTTGGTTGAATCACTCGATTTGGATTGGAACCAGCCATGACCGATCCCAACCAACAGTTCATGAATGATTGATTCTAGAGTTTTGGGACCAATTCGATCCCCAATTTCAAGTTTAAAATCCTTGGTTGAATCAGCCATTTAGGATTGGAATCGACAATGATTGATCCTAATTAAGTTGTTTTGGAATGATTGATTCTAGGGTTTTGGATACGACTGTGGGTTTTCAAAATTAAGGACAGATTCTAGAGGTTTTGGGATTAACTTTGACCAATTCCGATCCAATCTCCCATTTGATCGATTCCAAGTTTGGATCGATCACGACTGATCAAATTGGAACCTATTGGGACCGATTTAATCTCCAACTCAATATCTGATTTTTTTAGTTTAAAATCCTTGGTTGAATTGTTTGATTCATATCAGAATTGGCTGTGATCGAGACTGATTCCGACTTTCGGACTAATGGATTCTACAGTTTTTGGGATTGGAATATTAGATTGCTTGATATTCAAATTTGAGGGCCAGTTCTAGAGTTTTTGAATCAGATGGAAATCGACAAGAGTCTATTCAAAATTCAATTTTGAGTTTAAAATTCTTCGTTGAATCGGCTGATTTGGATTGGAATCGATCATGAACGATTCAATTTTGACCATTTAAAAGTGTCAATTCTCGGGTTCTTGGGATTGAATACCTAGGTTATAGATTTCGAGGGCCGATTCTAGGGTTTTGGCATCCATTCCGACAAATTTTGATTCAATCTAGATCAAAATTGACAAGGGCTGATTCGATATATGATTCCAAGTTTAAAATTTTTGGTTGAACCAATCGATTTGGACCTATCCTAATTCCGGCCGTATGAAATGGCCTGGCTGATTCCAATTTGATCTAGGTCATAATCGGTTGGGATCGATTCAGAGTCATGGCTGATTGAATCAGTGAAGTAACTCCATGTAGAACCGAGTTAAAAGAGTTTAGTTATGATTTCAAGAATGTGAAACTGAATGTAATATTGTTCGATTCTGATTTCTACATTGCCAATCTCATTTCGAAATGGATCTGAACCAAATAGTCAGAAACGAACCAGATTGACACCCTTAAGCCAATCTCAAAAATGGCCTATCCGGATCCAAGAAAAAATGTGCCATTTGAATTTTGAATTTTATTTAAATTATTTGGCTCTACTAGAGATCTCTCACGTGATCACGACAGAAGGTGGTTTTCAGTTTTCACCCTTAATAGCAATTAGAAGTTATTTGAGAGAGAGAATTTGATTCTCCATTGCAATTCAAACTATTTTTACTCGTATACTTGCAAAGAGAGAGGATTTGATTTTCCATTGCAATTCAAACTACTTACGCATATATTTTCAAACTAGCTTACAAATTTTTTTTAATCATTCAAACATAGCTGGAAACCCAGGTTTTTCGGTTCGACGTGCCCTCCTTAAAGCCTGGTGACTCGGACGAGTCAAATCTGATCATGACGAGTCATGTATTTCTTTAATAATTTAGATATACATGTGCAGTATAGCTAAATCCTTCGAGAGTTCTTCTTCACCTCCCCGCCCAAGTCCATGGTAGCTCAAACTCTCGTATCCCCAATATCCAGGCCAAGAGATGTCAATTTTCCATCTTCTTTGCTAACGTAAGAGTTTCTTTTTGATAGTTGATGAGTCATAGTTCAACTCATCCAATCCCCATGCAAAACATGGAGAACCGGACAACTACCAAACCAACAAGGTTAAACCTAACTATGCAGAAAGGCGTGAACCAAATGCCCGCAGGCCTCGGATCGGGATAATCGAGTCAGGTCGGCCTGGCGTTCCAAGAACTGGGTGTGGTTAACTAACCTAACCACAGACCCCGATTAGGTCAAAGTCACATTTTACACATGACTACCAGCCTGACACATGTCAAGCACAGATCATTTCACCTAGGACTACATGAAGCCGATATTACAGTCTATGATCAAATAAGTACGCATACCGATCCAGTAAATCAAAACTATAAATAGACACGCCTAACCTAGGTAAAAGGGGACTCTCTCTACTCTTTTTCTTTAGTTCTTTAATTGGGAGAGTTATCAAGGTTTGACTTAGACATCGGAGTGTACTTATCAGCCCAAGCCAACACTCTTCTGTCTTGTGTTGTCTACCTGTGCAGGTCGATGGATTTTTATCTCCTCCAATTCTGACACCCCTCCAATTCCTCTTTCGATGGTTGCCACGTGGCCAAATGTTAAAATTAAAAACAATTCAAAACCCAATCCAGCCCAACTCTAACCATGGTTATCTAACCTATCACTCTAACCTAATCCCTTTCTCTCTTGCAACTATCGGAGACGTCAACCAGCACGGCGATCCCCATCTCTCTCACTTCGGCGCGGCAACCCTCTCCGTCCTCTCCTCTCTCGCTGCCAGTGTTTCATCTGGAATTTTCTCTCCAGTGCTTTGAGAAATTTCTTCTGAGGGGCTTGATTATTTTTTCCTGATTCCCTCTCCTCTAGACTTTGGCTTTTTCATCTTCAAACTTCAAAGAGGTTTCTAGGCGTTTTTTATTCTTTATCAGAAAAATTCTGAGAAGTTACTTGGAATCGAAATGTGGGATTCCTAACCTCGTATTTGTAAATTGGTAACAACATTACGGGAGAGTTATCAAATAAATGGCCGAATGGGTTCTCTTCTCTTGAGTCCTGACTCCTGAGTCCTGAGTCTCCTGTAAGGAGGGAGTTGCAGTTGGACAGAGTCTTAAGTGGAGGTTTCTGGCTGAGCTCTAATGTCTGGATCTTCTGATTTCTTTATTGTTTGACTTAAAGGATGGTTTGAAGCTGGTCTTGCAATTTTCATAGCTCGACACCAAATTTGTATTCATTGCCTGGAATATATGGAAAGCCAAAAACCACAAAAGCCTTACAAATGCGGAAATTGGAGACTGCAATTCTCAGAATGGTTATACAAGCCAGCCATACAAGTATTCCAAAAATTGGAAGAAGAGATCATCAATTCAACTCACGAAACAAAGTAGAAGAATACAGAGAATAACCAAAGGACGTAAGTGAACCGATTATGGGAGCTCAAACCATATATGGCTTATAAAATTTTAAACCAATTCAAACTTTGCAGCAAAAATGTCTGATTGTCAAATCCTTTAAATCCTTTGAACCAGCAAGAATAGAACGGAGTTAGAATGTGGGATCTAATCCGTTCCCTTGACCAATCCATCACAAACATGCACCTTCGTCTGGTTCTATAATCGTCGTCCTCCTCTGTACTCTGGTTTTGTTGGAGACTTTAACTGTAGTACAAAAAGAATAAATATAGACTCTTCTTCTTCTTCTTGTTCGAGATTACTAGTTCAAGGCTTCAATCTTCAAGCTATTACAGTCTTTGTCATTAACCGTTTGGCCATTCGAGTATGTATTTCAGAAGATAATCACTAATGCATTAGTTTCGGAGGACAAATTCATTAGTGGGTTTGATCTTTATGTTAGAATTATATTTGGAATGTAATTTCATATTCCCTAATATGGACTAATATTAAATAAAGTAAAACCCAACTAATTATGGTATTGGTCTAATTAAGGGGGTTATTGAGTTATCTTAGGAATCCTATGTGGACTGGCTTTAGTGTGGGCGGTTAGATTCTTTTTGGGACTGTGATGAGTCAGACCCTATAGGGATTACTATATAAGGAGAGCTAGGTCCCCCCTCTACCCATAACAACTAATTATTCTCAATCACTATTGAGGCATGCATCCTGGAAAGAGAAGGAGATATTCAGTGTTCATCGTCCCTGCGCATACGATATTCTCATCAGGCCAGTTACTTTGGGAATAGAGGGGAAGCACTTAGATCTTTGTTTTTTATTTTTCGCTGCAATTATCATCACTATGAATGCGAAACAAGATTGGTGGTTCTATCCCTGTTTTCTATTATTTATTTGTTTGTGTTCTTGAACACCCTATGGAGATCCTAGCTTTTGGGATTTTGTCCATATTCGGATCGATTTATTCTAACATGTGGTATCAGAGCCTCCATAGATCCGTTCTTGAACCTATATGGATTCAAAATAATAGATTTGACTAAGGGAATCAAATTTTTTTTTGTTTCAAATAAGGTTTTTTGAAAAATCAGTACGGACATAGGCTTACTGCCGGAATTTTTCTCCGGCGAAAGTTGAAACAAAGTATATTATGGTTGGATAGATCTCAAAAAATCAGAGATTTTGGTGGGTGGATCGACGCCGGCCGCCACCGGCAGCGGCGGGTGATATCACTCGCCATTCAGATTTAAAAAAAAAAAAAAAAAAGAATCGTGGGTTTTGCTATCGTGTGCTGTGTATCGCTTTAGGGCTTTTGCTAACGTGCGCCGTCAGGTCGGGTCGGGTCAAAATAGTTTTCAACCCGAGGACCCGACCAGACGGCCCAGATTTTTGACCCGATTGGGTTGACCCGAACCGGTGAGTGAACCATTGGGTTGACCATTGGTGAACCGGATCGAACCGATTTCGGGTGGCTTATATATGATTGGACCGGGTCTGCTGACCCATAAAGAACTGGGGCAGAACCAGACCTAGTCGTGGCCCGGCCAGTCCAGAACCAGGCCTAGCCCTGGCCCAGCCAGACCTGACCCAATAATCAGTACCTGATTGAACCGGGCTGGACTGAGCAAATGCAATTGAACCGGAATCTTTTGGTTAAACCAAACCGAACTAGTCAACTATTGATCGCCTTTTTGGCTGTAACTTTGACCGGGCTTTCTGGGAGCTACGAGACTCTGTTTGGGGTCCCGTTTTTTGTGTTGACTTTGTTTTTTTGTGCTCTACACAGTGGTATGCTTGGTTTTGATCAGATATATATGTTTCAAATATTTTTTGGTATTCTTTTGATGCATGCCTTTTTCTGGAATTTGTCGATTCGTTCCATTGGGAACCAAACTAATTTTCTGACTTGCTGGAATACCTACTTTGATGAGCAATATTGTTGGCATATTTATGTTAATTTTGAGACATTAAACCCCTTGTCATAAATTATAAAATATCACAAATTGTTTAAGGATGCAAGTAATTCTGTAAAATCCCAAGAGAGGGTTCCATGGGTTCGACAGGATGCAATCGCCAAAGCGACCTTCCTTGTTGGATTCGTGAAACACCGGTCTCATACAATTGAGGGATGTCCTTCAACTCTGATGTGTGGTCATACACTCAAAGGTGGTGATCATGTATTGGTACTTAAAGGGGATACATATGCAGTATGCATGAGAATAGGCTGACCCTAGAATTCTGCACACCCAAAGGTGGTGGATTTTGAAAGTTGAGTTGTATTCCCATGGCCACTGGTATGTAGGGATTTTTACAATTGCATGTTGAAAATTCAGCCCAAAAGTGTTTTCACAATGATGTGTGTAAAATTCTCATTAGCGTATAAGGTTTCAAGCTGTACTTGCATCATGCTGATTATTGTATTGTTCATTGTTTAAATTTTCAGTCACCTTTTCTGTCAACAATAATATGGTCACTATTGAGATTCTTACTGGGTCAAATTTTAAGAAGTGAAAAGAGGACATTATGTTTGCTATGGAGATGGCAAATGTGCATACGTCCCTTGTTATAGATAAACCAATGGACCTAACAGCTGATAGTACTGAGGATGAAAAATTTGTGCATTCTGCATGGGAAAAGAGTAATCGCTTAGCTGTACTATCTATAAAGAGGTTGATATCGGAACACCTTAAAAGTGGTCTACCTGATAAATGTACTGCCAGGGAATTACTGGATGTAATTTCTAAGAGATACCAAGTTTCATCGAATGCTGAGATTGGGAGATTTCTACAAGGGCTATTTAATATGGAATATCATGGTTCTGGGGGTGTTAAGGATTATATTGTTTGGATGGTTGACTATCAAACCAAAATCCAAGCCTTGAATATTGCTCTTCCTGATGCCTTGATTGTTCATCAAGTTCTTAATACCCTACCTTCTGATTTTGACATCATCAAAACCAACTATCTTTCCCAGGATGGTGTCTGGAGTATCAATGACCTTATTTCTAGAGTTGTATCTGAGGAAGAGAAACTACTTGTTATTTTCAAATCCCATGAGAGTGAAAAGTCTAAAAATCATACTCATAAGTCTGCCAATAAAGAGTGCGATCGGATTAACAATTTGGGACCCAAGAAAGACTCTTTCAAGAAAGAGAGTGATCGCTGCTTCTTTTGCAAGAAGAAGGGTCACATAAAGAAGGACTGCAACAAATACAAGACTTGGTTATCAAAACCCAAGCCATCACGTAACGATTCTTTGGCTTTTGTTTGTGAATCCAATCTATCATAAGCCTTATCCAGTTCTTGGAGGCTAGACGGTAGGGCAACTAACTAAGTTGCTTTTACCATACAGGGATTCATAAATCGGAAGAGGCCAAATCAGGATTAATCAAGGTTTGTTATAGGGAACGATGGATATGATTGATGTAAATTTTGTGGGAGATATCATTTTATTACTAGTTTCTAGTTTTAATTTGACTGTAAAGAATACTTTTTATGTACCATCCTTTGGGCGAAATTTAATTTCGATTTCTGTGTTGGACAATGGTAGTTACCATTTTGAAATAAAGAACAGTATGATAAATTTGTTTTAAATAAAGTTGGTTCCTGCATTGCATCCAATGGATTGTACAGACTGTTTATCTCCCAATGATATCTACGCCTTCTATAATGTTGAAAACGTTGTTTCCAAAAGACCCTTACCTAAAGAATGGTCTTTCACATTGTGGCATAAGATGTTAGGTCATATTTCTAAGGTAAGAGTGGAAAGGCTGATAAAGTCTGACATCCTACCTACTCTCAAAAGTGATCTAGAAACTTATGTAGACTGATGTAAGGGAAAGATGACCAAGATAAAGAAGAAAATTGTAGTCTATAGTTCTGACTTGTTGGTGGTCATTCACATTGACATCAGTGGTCCCTATTCAGCCACATTGTGTATAAATTTTTTATTTCATCACTTTAAACAGACGACTACTCTCGATATGGCTATCTGTTCTTAATTAAAGAAAAGTCTGAATCTCTTGACAAGTTCAAGATTTTTTGGACTGAAGTTGAGAAACAGTTGGAAAAAGTTATTAAAATTGTTAAATCCGATCGTGGGGGTGAGTATTATGGCAGACATGGCGATGCTGGATAGCTTAAGGGTCTGTTTGTCAAATATTAAGAGGACTCTGGGATAGTTGGTCAGTTTACTATGCCAGGAAGTCCTGAGAAAAATGGTGTCGTCGAAAGGCATAACCGCATTGGTGAGGAGTATGATTAGTAAGATAAATTTTTTCCTAAGTTCTTATGGGAGAAGTTTTTGAAAACTACTCCTTGTATCCTTAACCATATAGTTACTAAACCCAGAAACCATCTTAGAGTTTGGGGGTGCCCTGCAGAAGTAAAACTATATTATCCGACTTTGAACAAGTTGGATCCTAGGACTACTCGTTACTATTTTGTTAGCTACACAGATCATTCGAAGCGATATAATTTTTATAATCCCTGTAGAGGCACTAGGATTGTGGACTCATAGACAGTGAAGTTTCTAGAATTTGATGTGACCGAAAAGAATGATTGTTCTCAGACTGTTCAAGATAGTGACATGGTTGATACATTAGTACCTATTCTTCTACCTATTCAGACGGATGTGGGCCATACTATGCCATTGGTTACACCTGCTGGAGTTCAGGATCCTGATATTGATACGGTCCTTAACATTCATGTAACACCTGATGAGATTCCTCTTAATCAGGATGCGGTTTAGGATCCTATCATTGATGCAGTTCCAGCTGAGATTCCTCAGATTCAGGGTGAGGCAGTGGTAGCACCATTATGAAAATCCATCAGGGAGAGAAATTCAGTTATACCATCTATCTATGAGGTCTATTTGGGAGAACGTGACTACAACATAGGTTGTGTGGTTGATCCAGATACTTATTCGGGCGTTGTTTCTAGTCATCAGTTAGATTTGTGGTTTGATGTAATGAAAGATGAGGTGAAATCGATGAAACATAATGATGTTTGAAAGCTTGTTGAATTAAACCTGAGGGTCTTGCGGTAGATGGTTCAGACCATTTTGCGTGGACTCAAGAAGTCTATTTACGACCTCAAACAAGCTTCAAGGCAGTGTTATTTAAAGTTTGACAGTGTCGTGACTTCATTTGGTTTTGTGAAAAATAAAGCGGATCAGTGTATATATCATAAGGTCAGTGGGAGCAAATTCTATTTTCTCATATTTTATATGGATGACATCCTGCTTGCTAGCAGTGACCTAGGGATGTTGCATAAATAAAAGCAACTATTATCTAGGGAATTTGACATGAAGGACCTTGGTGAGGTTTCTTTTGTCCTTGGCATTGAGATCCATAGGGATCGTTCTCGCCGTTTACTAAGTTTTTCTCAGAGGGCTTATGTTGATCGTATTCAGGAAAGGTTCAATATACTGGATTGCAAACCTGGGAATGTTCCTATTCTCAAACTGAGCTCGACATAGTGCCCGAAAAATAAAGCTGAGAAGGATGACATAATGAGGTGCCTTATGCTAGCGCACTAGGTAGTATTATGTATGCTCAGGTCTGTACCAAACTGGATATTACCTTTGTGACGGGTCTTCTTGGCAGATATCAGTCAGATCCTAGTCTTAGTCATTGGATTGCTGCCAAGAAAGTATTACGGTACTTGAAGGGGACAAAAGATTAGATGTAACATAAAGACACATTCCTGAACTCAAGCTAGTGGGTCATACAGATTCCGACCTTGCTAGCTATGAGAATGATAGGAGATCCACATCTGGTTATGTTTTCCTGATGGCAGGAAGGGTAGTATTATGGAACAGTACAAAATAGACATTGGTAACCACATTGACTATACAGGTAAAGTTTGTAGCATGCCATGGGATTGCTACTCAGGTTATTTGACTCAGGAATCTCATAAAATAGTTGACCATTTTAGATTTTATGAATAGATCCATCCAGATATATAGTGATAACAGCTCTGTTGTGTGCCTGTGTTGTTTATAAACAACAATAAAGAACTTAGAGGGTCTAAGCACATGAAGGTCAAGTATTTGACCGTAAAGGAGACAGTAAAGAAAGGTGATATAGCAGTGAAGCATATTGGTACAGATGATATGGTTATAGATCCCCTAACCTAAGGTCTTCGCCCTTGTGTTTTGAAAGACATGTCATAAGCATGGGCTTAGGTGCATCATGGGATGCGGTTGGTTAGTGGGAGTTGTTTTTGCTCCATTGTAAAATGAAGTTTCTTTTCATCTGTAATTTTTATCGTGTGGTAAATTTTGGCTTATATATATCAGTTGTCATTGCATGCAAGTTTCTTTTGAACATATGGGTGTTTCATTTATTGACATGATATATATATCTGTTTTTAAAGACTTAAGGAATATGTTAACATTAAGCAAGGCTAGCGCATTAAGTTATTAGCTTAAAGGTATGTCTTGTAACATATAAAGTAAAGCTCGAGTTATTCAAGATGAGACATATAGATTCGTTGGAATCATAAAGATTATTTCTCTAGTGAGCTTGTGCCACTTAAAGAAGAGGAATTTTGGATTGACAAATTGATAATACATAAGGAATCACTATGTGAGTATTATCTCGTTGCCACACTACCACATTACATCCATGTTAGTAGAGTTGAGGGCTCTCGTGACCATGGAAGGCTCTGTGTCGCTTGATCATAGATGTAGTTACCGCCATGATTCGGTGTCTAAAACTCTATGGGACAGGTTTGATTTTCTAATATGACCTCTAGACCAATTTGTTTTTAAAATGTGCACATAAAATTTTCTTAAAGAATTGTTAGCCTATGATTTGTTTTGGTCAAAATTATTTTTAAATCTCTTTAAAAAATGAGTGATTTAATATAAGTCCAAGTGGGAGAATATTAGAATTATATTTGGAATGTAATTCCATATTCTCTAATATGGACTAATATTAAATAAAGTAAAACTCAGGCTAATTATGATATTGGTCTAATTAAGGGGGTTATTGAGTTATATTAGGAATCCTATGTGGACTGGCTTTAGTGTGGGCGATTAGATTCCTATTGGGACTGTGATGAGTCAGACCCTATAGAGATTACTATATAAGGAGAGCTAAGTCCCCCCTCTACCCATAACAACTAATTATTCTCAATCACTATTGAGGAGTGCATTCTGGAAAGAGAGGGAGATATTTAGTGTTCATCGTCCTTGCGCATACGGTATTCTCATCAGGCCAGTTACTTTGGGAATAGAGGGGAAGCACCTAGATCTTTGTTCTTTATTTTCCGCTGCAATTATCATCACTATGGATGCGAAACAAGGTTGTTGGTTCTATCCCTATTTTCTATTATTTATTTGTTTGTGTTCTTGAACACCCTATAGAGATCCTGGCTTTTGGGATTTTGTCCCTATTCGGATCGATTTATTCTAACACTCTACACTTTTACTTTCACCTCACAACTGTTGTTCAATGGACATGTTTGTATGGAACCCTCAACAAATGATCCCAACCCAGAAGAAAATATCAATGAATTGGCACACAACCAAACCAGAAAACCTCCAATGAATGGCCTAAAGCTATGGTTCTGACGCTCTGTGTCATACAAGAGTCACATGAACTGTTGTTCTATGGATGAAGTCAAGTCTTCAAAGAATGGATGACCAAAGGATAATTAAGTGAGAGAGGAGAGGAGGGAGAGGGTTGCAACGCCAAAGTGAGAGAGATGAGGGCCGCCGTACTGGTTGACGTCTCCGATAGCTGCAAGAGAGAAAGAGATTAGGTTAGAGTGTTAGGTTGGATAACCATGGTTAGAGTTGGATTGGGTTGGGTTTTGAATTATTTTTAGTTTTAACCGTTGGATTTAATTTGGCCACATGTCGACCATCAGGAGAGGAATTGGAGGGGTGTCAGAATTGGAGGAGATAAAAATCCTCACCGCAGGTCGACCCGGCCAAGTGGACCACAACTCGGACCAAATCTTGCAGCAACAACAGCAAAAACTATCCCTTTGAGCAGTTTAATCTTACTACGGGTATGAAACAAGCGAGAGAACACCACATGAAGGAGAACCCTACTCTTGCCATAGTTTATGATCTTCATCAACAGCAGCGCCGCCAGTCCCAAGGCCAAGACCGCTATTACTTGTTAGGAGCTTGAAAATAAATGGTGTTGATGTAAAAAATGATGCCAAATGGTTCCCAATCATCAATTCTGCCTCTGTTCTATAACAAGCTGATTTCCCTCTTTATTCTCCCCAAAAATATCTAGAGGGTTCAAAAAACTAGAATCGCTCGTGACTTGGACACTTTGGAACCGAGTCTGGTAACTTTTTAATCTGGTCAAATTAATATGACTCGTGACCAGGCTTTATAAAATTTTGAACAAACATTCAAAATAATAATTTTTTATAATAAAAATAAGGTATGTAAAAAGGATTTCAAGATCCAAAAGCACCTATAGAGGTGTCATTCAGACACTCTTTTAAATAAAAATATTACTATATCATCTTTATCAGAGTAAAGAAAAAACCCAAAGCCGTACCAAAAAATAACGATTGGGGAAAAAATAAAAAGACAAAGGCAAAGAGGTGTTTTAACTTACCATCTTCTTTCTCTTAAGGCTAGAATTTCTGCCATTGCAGGAATGAGGAAGCAGAGGGGGGGAAAGGAGGTGGAATTGAAGACGAAAGATGGTGGGGAGGTGATGACCTCGAATCGATTGCAGATCGTTTTCTTTTAGTACCCCAAGAGGATTGAGAGGGACAACTATCTCTCTCTTCGGTTATCAGCTGTGGAAGTTGAAGAAGGATTTCAACAACTTCAAACTCGTCATCATCGAAAAACCCAGTGTGGCTGTTCATAATCTCTTTCATCTTCTATTGTTTCGTAAACTTCGAAGGAATCACCATTAATGATTTCTAAAGGATAACTACCACAAGAAGAAGAAGAAGAATTTGACAAGAAGAACAAACAACAACGATAACTTTCCTTTTTGTGAGTTTTTTGCCTTTATAATGGAAAACCCATAGTGCGATTTTGGCTAAACTCGACTCTGCTCTTCTACTCCTTTTCGACTTCAAGTTAGATTGAGGGAAGACGAAGAAGCCGTAATTGACAAGAATTCTCTTATTTATTTATTTATTAGATTCGATTTTAAGGGATCATGAGAAGGTAGTATCGTAAATATGGTGAATGGTGGCTATTGATTTGGTATTAGATAATAGAAAGCTATAAGTTTTTAGTTATCCAAGAGTGTTAGTCCGGTCCCACACCCAGATACTCTGACATCTTAGGTCTTGGGCCCCCCCATTTGAGGCCTCAAAAGCATATGATGTTAGGCCCCAAAACAGCTGACAAAACTGGTGGTGGATTCAGTTTCAAGAACAATAGCTCTATCCTTGATGCCCCTGCAAATGAGGAACCTTTTCTATATGGCTTGAGATATGCTCCCCTTGAGCTACTCAAAGGCCTTGCTCGCGCGATCTTCTCTAATGAAATTCCTGCGAGCATTATTGTGGGACCTCTTCCCAAATGGCCTGGCTGCCCAAGAAAGGACTCTAGTATGGTCTTACCTGTCTGTCCCCCTGCCTGCTCAATGTTGCCACAAATGTGGAATAGGGTATTATTGGTGATTTTGAGCCACCTACACCTATCCATCTCCTTTCTGAGGAGGTGTCCCCTGCTACTGCAAAATCTTCTGTTGGCTCTCAGACTACACATAGCTCACCCACTAAAGGTCTATCATAAGGAGAAGATGTTTCTAGCGTAATCGCACTTGCTACTACATCCAAAATAATTGTCGTTACCTGCCCAGATCCATGTGAAATCTACTCCTCTGTTAAAATTGTGGAAATCTATAGTCCAAAGTCGCCAAGTAGCCGATCCTCACTGAAATACAAATTGGATATTTTGCCTTGCCCAATAGTTTATAATTTCAAGTGGCTTCAGATTTCCCAAGGCTTGAGTTTTGAACCCCCATTAGTTGCTGGGCACCCTCCTTCACAGGGTGTCTCCCGACAACTTCAGTTCCCTATTATAGAATCAGAACCTGAAAGGGTGTGGGTAGCTTCCCTAGACCAGCCCCCCAAGCTGCAATGAGTCTCTTATGCTGGAATTGCCAGGCAAGTGGTCGTCCCCTGACAATACAATACTTGAGCACGCTTTGCTCCTCATCTAAGCCAGACCGGGTCTTCTTAATGAAGACTAAACAACAACAAACTCATCTGATCAAGATAAAAAGGAAGTTAGGTTTTCGCAATATGGTATGTGTTGACCCAGTAGGACTCAGTGGAGGGAATGTCTTAATTTGGAATGACTCCTTCAACGTCAGTGTTCAGTCTGCCTTGTCTAGTTTGGTTGACACTATTGTGAGCAATCAATTCTTTGAATCTAGATTGCGTATTATGTTTGTGTATGGCGAACCCCATTCTGATAGGAGACATATCTTTTGGTAGGAGCTAGCCCAACTTGGTAGATCCTTTTCATGGCCATGGCTATGCATTGGTGATTTTAATGAGGTTCTCTCAAATGATGAGAAACAGGGAGGGATCCCCAAAATGATTGCTCAAATTAGCAATTTCCGAAGCGCTCTGGACTTGTGCAATTTATTTGAGTTTAAAATCTCTGGCCCCCCTTTCTCTTGGTCAAACAAACGACAAGGTAATGATCTTATCATGTCTAGTATTGATAGTCTTTGGAAATCCTGATTTCATCCATGTCTTTAGTTGTGCTGTTGTCCATAGACACCCTATGATTGGATCTAATCATACTCCTGTAGGAGTTCACATAGTTCCCTCTATGAAGAAAAAATGGCATTGCTTTAGATTTGAAGCTAAATAGGAAGGTCACCCTGACCTAAAAAGGACCATTGCTAGTGCTTGGGCCACAGACTTTGATGGGTCTGCTTTGTACACCCTTCACCAAAAAATTAAGAAATGTGGGGGTGCACTTCGGTGTTGGAGTAAAGCCATTTTTGGCAATTTCCGCGATGAAATCTGTAAAATTCATGAAGACCTTGCCCTTATCCAAGCCGATCCTAATCGATTTTCCCTGCAACGTGAGGAGGCACTCCTTAGCCTTCGCCTAGAAACTCTCCTTAATCAAGAGGAACGTTTTTGGGCACAACGATCTCGAGTTAAATGGTTGCAAGCCGGGGATCGCAACACAATTTTTTTTCATACTACTGCTTCCCGACGATGACAGTTTAATTCAATCCATTGCCTTAAGAATGACTCTGGAGAATGGTTATCTATTAAAACTGGTCTTGCAAATCATATGATCTCATATTTTAAAGATGCCTGTGAGTTCTCCAATCCGATAGATTCCTCATCTTATCTAGATAGTTTTTCCCATAGGGTGTCTGCTTCTCAAAATGCCTCCCTTTGTTATCATTTTTTTGCTGAGGAGATCAAGACAACAACGTTTCAAATTGGGGCCTATAAAGCCCCGGGCCTTGATGGGATGCCAGCAAAATTCTTTTAATCTAACTGGGATACAATAGGTGCTGATGTTGTTGCTGCTACCCTTAGGTTCTTTAATAATGGGTACATGCTCCATGATTTTAACAAAACTGCTATCATCCTTATACCAAAGCAGAAACATCCTGAAATCAAGAGTCATTTTTGTCCTATCAGTCTTTGCTCTGTGTTTTACAAGATAATTACTAAGTGCTTGGTTAATAGGATGAAACCCTTTCTGAATCTTATCCTTGGACCATATCAAAGTGCCTTTATCTCCTTATGCTCGATTTCTGATAACATCTATATAGCCCACGAAATTCTACATTCTGTGAAAACCAAGTCGGGTCGCTTAGGAAGCATGGCCATAAAGCTTGACCTCAGCAAAGTCTATGATAGGATAGAGTGGAGTTTTCTTGAGGCAATCCTCCTCAAGTTTAGTTTTTCTAGGGTTTGGGTACATTGGATTATGCAGTGCGTTACAACTGTAGAATTCCACTTAAGGGTCAATGGCTTTATCATTAGGCTTTTTTCTCCCAAAAGAGACCTTCGACAAGGCTGCCCTCTCAGCCCATATCTTTTTATTTTATGCCAAGAGGCCCTCATCCATCACTTCACTTTGGCTACTAGTAACAACACTCTTCTGGGTCTTTAAGCCAATAGATCTGAACCTAAGATCTCCCATTTGTTTTTTGCTGATGACTGTCTTATCTTTGCTAAAGCAAATGTGGGTAATTGTAACACAATTTTGGATATTCTTTGTTAATATTGTTTGGTATCGGAATAAGAGATAAACTTCAACAAATCTTGCATTCTCTTTAGTCCCAATTCAACTTCTCTCTTAAAAGACAAAATTTCTTCCCTTTCAGGGTTCACTTTAGTGAATGACCTTGGAAAGTACCTTGGCTTACCAATTTTTTTTTATCATTCAAAACATTTGGCTTTCCAGAATATTCTTCAACGAATACGTGCCAAGCTCTTTGGTTGGAAAGAAAACCTCCTCTTTGCAACTGGGAAGGGAGTACTTATCAAATTTGTGTTGTCTTCTATTCCAGTATTTGCCATGTCAATGTTCCATCTCTCTTTAAACATTTGTCATGATCTTGATAAAATGTTAAAATGATTTTGGTGGAAGGATAACAAAGATAAAGACATCTATTGGAACAAATGGGGCAAACTCTGCTTGAGTAAAAAATCTGGGGGCATGGGCTTTAGGGATTTTGCTTGTTTCAATCAAGCCCTTTTAGTCAGACAATGTTGGCGACTTATACACCAGAGCGATGCTCTTTGGGTCCAGGTCTTTAAGAGTCGTTATTTTCCTAATTCCTCTTTTCTGGAGGCTTCTCTTCATTCTAACTCTTCTTGGCGTGGAACAGCCTGTTGAAAGGGCGCCATCTCCTCCTTAGTGGCCTACGAAAGAAGGTTGGCAATGGGCAACATATTAATATTTACAATGATGCTTGGGTCCCTGGTACCTCTGGCGATCGTATAGTATCTTCTCCCATTATTAATGGCCCTACGATGGTGGCTGACCTCATCAATCCACTTTCTCGTATGTGAGATATCTCCCTAGTTCGACCTTGCTTCTCCCAATCAAAGGCCACCAATATCCTTACCATTCCTCTTAGTCCTCGATCTCATAGTAAAAGTTGGTGGTGGGCTTTCACTAAGTTAGGGATTTTTAATGTAAAATCTGCCTACTTTGCTGCCTTTGACAATAAAATTGCAGGAGCCTTTGAGAGCCCATCTACTTTTAATCCGTTATGGTAAAAAATATGGAATTTGGATATTTTACCCAAGCTTAAGATTTTCTTATGGCGTTGTTGCACTGATAGCCTTGCTGTCTATAGTGCTTTGACTAATAGGTACCTCTTGACTATAGATACTTGCCCTATTTGTCGCATAGAATCTGAAACTATATTGCACTTAGTTGTACAGTGTCCATTTGCGGCTTCTTGTTGGAGGGCCTCCCCTTTATGCATTGACATTTCGGACTTCCGTGGCTCAACGTTTCAAGACTGGATTTTCTTTCTACTTGGCCGGTTCGGCAATTCTATTGATAGTAGCGATATTGTCATCATCTGGGTTTCTGTACTGTGGGCTATTTGGAAAGCTCGCAACCATTCGGGTTTTCGTAGTTGTGACCCTGACCTTAGGAACACTATGTGTACTGTGGACATTCTGATGGCTGAAGGCAGGCAAGCAGCCCATCGATCTGAGCAGCTTCGTATTGTTCCGCCTATGTTCTCTATGTGTCCCCTTCCTTTATTGTCGGACTCCTACCATTTCTTGTTCACAGACGGTGCTTAGTCTTCTTTGTCCCAAAGGGGTGGCCGTGGAGTTGTT
The DNA here is from genome assembly GCF_018873765.1 of Telopea speciosissima. NCBI lineage: Eukaryota > Viridiplantae > Streptophyta > Magnoliopsida > Proteales > Proteaceae > Telopea > Telopea speciosissima. The sequence continues at coordinate 69,779,560 of NC_057916.1, read as the reverse complement.
CTCTGGAATAGCTCTGGATGTTTTTTGTTGACGTAGAGTACTGTTGGTTTTGGTATCTCCCCCTCCGCTATGGAAGCTGAGGCATTACGAGATAGTCTTTTGTTGGGTCTTCGCTCAGGCTCTTGTGGCAGATTTACACTCTTCGTCTAGAATGGCTGATTGAGCTACTTTGGATATTCTAGCTGATATAGATTCTCTTGTCAGTTTGTTTCCTTCAGTTTTTTTTTGTTACATTCCCCGAAAGCTCAATACTGAAGCTCATTATTTTGTTGTGCGAGCTTCAAGTTTGTTTCTTTCAAATGTATGGTGGTTAGTCCCCCCCTCCTATCCCTATTGTACTCCCAACACCTTGCTGGAATTCTTCGATTTTATAAATCATGGTAGTGTTGTGTTAAAAAAAAAAAAATCTTTATCAATAGTGAAAACAATTATGTAAATCTGATGTTCCAATTGATTCCATCCTAAAAAGTGAATAAGCATTTTATCTATTGGATTATATATTCAACGATTGTGCTATGTAATGACGACTAATTTATCTTTTATTTTCTTTTTCAGTTATTAAAACTAAATTCTTGAAAAGTATTTCCTTGATTATTATCTCTCCCCCTACAAAAGGCTACACATGAATTTTCATGTAAAACTTTGCTCTTAGCAATTGTGTGTACCATTATCAAAAATACGTTTCAAACTCCGTTTTTCGTTTTTAAGGTTTTAAACATGCATTACTGTATGTCTCTCAAATGAATGGAAAAAAAAAATACATACTTTTGTCTTCCACATTTTAAATGCGTTCACATTTGTTTAAAAGAAAAAAATATCCACCTTTATCTTATGTACGGTCTCAGCAAAAATTGCTTCATTAAGAAGTGAGGTTCCCAATTAAAAAAGAACTTAATGCAAACGTCAGTTCTTGAGAATCCTAAGTGAGGTTCCCATTCAAAATAGACTCAAGCTGTAATAGCATTATTTTAATAAAATTCTCATTTAAGTAAAATAACAAAGAAGAAAAATTCCTAAAGCAGTCACGTGTATAGAGTAGAAACCAATAAGAGAGCATAGGACTCCTACTTTCATCCAACATGTGTTCTAATTAAAATATAATCATATCAAATCAATTGCTTATGCTAAAACATTTCCCGCAAAAACTACAACCCTTTAAATTTCATGTTTATCCCTTATTATTATTACTATTTTTTCTTGAAACTTATAATGAGTTGTGGAATATATATGCATTAATATTAGAAGTGATTTTAGTGACATGATCTTTTTGATTGGAGTGGCTCTTAGTCTTCAAATTCTCACCCTAGAGTGAGAGCTCTTGCAATGCTAGAGTTTAAAGTGTTTTGAGAGAAATGAACAACCAATTGACTGTACAAGGGCTGGGCCAGCTGGCCCTTTAAAGGGTCTAGCCTTCCTAATTAATCCCAGTTAGGGGTGTCAATACCCAACTTGAACCGTTAAAATGGCCCGAACCGACCTGAACGAACCCGGACCACACCGGACCGATCCCTTAGTGGTTTGGGTTTGGTTTGTGGATCCAGAGAGCAGTCGGGTTCGGTTCAGGTCGGGCTAGACCGACGGTGCACTGCAAACCCGAACTATTAGGCCCGAACCCAACCCGAACCGTTAGACCCGAAAATCAGTTATTCCCCCACTAAATGCCCTAATCGACTAAATGGCTAATCACTTTCACTCTCTCGGTCTCTCCTCTCTCGTCTCGAGTTCTCGACTCTCAGCGGCGGCAGCGGCGTTACTCCTCAGTCCTCAGCCACTCAACGACACTCAAGCTTCAAGAGTTCAAGGCTTCAAGCAATCAAGCCTCAAGGGCTCAAGGTCACTCGGCAGCATCGGCATTCGACAACCGGCAATGGCACAAGCGCAAGTCGCAACCGGAGGTAGGTTTTGAACTTCTGATTGTCCCTTTTTTTTTTTTTTTTTTTTTTTCCAATCTCAACTCCTGATTCTTCATGTCTATTTTCTTTGTTTGAACTTTGAACTTTGAACTTTGATTGTTTCTATTAGCTATTTGGGATTGGTTTTGAGTTTAGTACTTTAGATAATTTTGGTATTATGTTCAGTTGGGGTCAAAACTTGTCATGTTTGCATGATTTATTTGAAAGGTTGTTGAGTTGTGTTTCCTTGAAGACCAAGATCTCAGAAATCTAGTTTATCTACTACCAAGGTTGGTGTTATTTAAAGGTTGTCGAGTTTCCTTTCCTTGAAGAGTAGAATGTCAAAAATATGAGAGAGAGAAAAAGAGATATCTGAGTTTATTTTGGAAGAGAAAAAAGAAGGGTTATCTAATACTGGAGGCTATTACTTTATACTATAGGCCTATAGGGGTGTTTACATTACTCATCTAGAGAAAGAGTGCTGGGGCGATGCTAGCTGGTGACAAATTTAGGTTAGTAAAATTATTGCCATCGAAGTTGTCTTACAGATCATCAAGTGTGAGACGGAGATCAAAGTCTCATTTGAGTAGAGGTGTGAGTGGTGCTTCTCCTTTTGGTCGATTTTCTATTCCCGGGTTTAAGTTTATTTGTGGTGTTCCTTTTTTATGTTGGGTCTTAGGATGTTGTTTGGGTGAGTTTCTAGGTTTGATTAAGCTTTCTTTTTTGTTGTTGATTCAGCTCTGCTGGTTGTTCACGTTTTTGCTGAGGTGCCTTTTTGGGTGCATAGGTGATTTTTAGCTCCCTTTTTTTTTTTTTTTTTTTAATTCTTTGTTTTTCCCCTAATTCTTATCATTTCTTCCATTTTCTTTTGTTGTGTTCTCATTTAATCTTAATATCTTTAGAGTCTGTCAATGTTGGCTTCAATCTTTCAATATAAAAGCTCTTTATTTGGTGTTGATTAAAAAATAAAAGGTTTCACTCATGACTGTATGAAAATTGGTTATGTTTATTCCAGCAAATTGTTGAAAATGAACCACAGAAAGAGGAAGCTGATCGGTGGCTTTGAAACCCTTAACATCTGTGTGGAGGAACTATTTAATGAAGTTGAGCCCCAAAAAAGGGTTTTAAAGTAGTAAATGTGGTAAAAGTATTGAATGTAACGTTTGTTGTAAACGATTACTCCTTAAGGAAAGTCATGGTTTAAAGTAATTAAATAAGAACCATAAATTGTAAGCCTTGGCGCTATGGAATGTGAGCGTCAAATGTAGTTCTCATATCCTTTGTTAGGTTTGGTTTTAAACCGAATCTAAACCGATATCAACCCGTTACCAAATTGAATTCAAACAGATATTAACCCGTTATCATAAATCGAAACCGACACGAAATCAAACCGCATCGAAACCAAATATTTCTTAATGGTTTGGTTTCAGTTTCTATAAAAGTCACACCGAAACCAAAAATCCCGAATCGAAACCGGCCCGTTGACACCCCTAATCCCAGTGAAATTTATTTTAGACTTGCTGGCCCAGGCCTATCCTAGGTTGGGCCTTTTGTTTAGAAAATGAACCCGGCCCTCAACCAGCCCAACCCACATGTTAGACAACCTAGAAAATGGTTTTTTATTTTTTGGGTTTCAAAAGAAAGCCAAAATTTAGAAGAGAGATTGAGAGAGAGACCTTTACCTGATCATCTGCCAACCAAAAGGAATCTTTTGCAAGGGACTGAAGGATCCAAATAGCTATGTTAATAGATAAATACATGTATAAATATATATACATAAGTATGTATTAACATAACCATTGGATCCCTCTGTGATGCACCAGATTCGCATCGGCCACGTAGGAAAGAGAAGATATAATGTCGATATAATCCATGTCAAAGCGCTGCAATGGGCCTCCATCGGGGTGATGGGCAGAAAATGGGCTAAGCCCACTCTCCTTCTCTGTATGTCCATTCCTTGAACTTCTTCACCGTATTAATATGGCTCCTGCATCAATTATCAATATGTGTAAGTTCTAAATTCTTACAAGTCGATCGATAAGCCGAACCAACCGTTTGAAGTTTAGAGTCTAGTGGCCGACTGCAATGCTTGAAAATCAAATCGAAAGCAGTTTACCACGATTCTCAATAGGATCGTGATCGTCTACAGCCTGCTGTCCGTAGCTGCCAAAGCAGCGCATTAATGAGGCGTGACGTAATGACCGCCTTACCTCCGCTCGGGCAAGGCGCTCCAGCAGGGGTAAGACGATCATTGCACCACGCCTCACCAATGCACCACTCTGGCTGCTACAGGCAGGCAAGCCGTAGACGATCTGGATTGTTCTCAATATGCTTATTGGATCGACCATGAATATATTTAGATCTTTCAGCTTTTAGTCACTAAAATTTAAAAAATCAATGAAAGAAACCTTTTGTGGCTAGACCGGTAAAATATTTGAATAAAAAACATTGAAAAAAAATCAAAGATATAAAAACAGGACCGATGGAGTTTTGTACTCTCATATAATAAAAAGATGGCACTGAATTTTGACACTTATGATTGGAGAAAAGTTTTTTGAGCAGGAGTGTGTTGTCCACACCCAGACACAGTGGAAGTGAAATGACCAACTTATCCCCTATGAAAAGCAGAAATTCTGCTACCAAGATGTTTTCACACGTGTTCTCATTGGCCTCCACATCCGCACGGGTCACACTCTCTCCCTTCTTGTTAGACAAAACTTCGTAAGAGTTATCTTCTTTATCAGCCCTGTTTTGTTTCAAACTTATAGACAGGATGGACTTCTCAGCCACGCATTGGCATAAAAAACAACCAATCAATCAATCAATCGGATGATAAAGATCAAAATCACAGCACAATCAGGACCATAATTACCTATACTTACTCTAAATTCTGTAAATAGGGAAACATAAAAGAATGGAATGGAATGGAATGGAATTGGAACAAGAAACCCAGAATTTTCATAAACTGAAACAGAGACTAGATTACTCATCACGCATGGGAATTTATTGACTCAAGAAACGAAAGAAAATTCAATAAGTTTTCTTTAATTTTGAACCCAATCAGAAACCATGGAATAAAAGAAAGAAGGATGATAGTTTTTTGTATCTTCTGGAAATGGACCATAAATTCTGGGGATGAAGAAGAGCTCTCTTCTTTGTCATGAATTGCTGATCGTGCTCTCACAAGGCTTTCTTTGACCCTCTCCAAACTGCACTTCTTCACACTGTTGATTAAGAACTGAATAATAAATAGTAATAAAAAACCCATGAAACAAACAAATCTAAATCATCCTAGATTCTCGGGTTACTCACCCTAAAATGAGGATCAGTTATTACCACTACTCCTATTTTTTTGATTAAAAGAGTTATCCTAACTAGATCTTATACGAGTATATATGTAAGAATGTGCGCATACAACATAAATAGTACAATACTACACCCCCCCCCTCTCAAAATAGATAAATAAATAATAATAATAAATAAATAAAATTTATGTATGTATCTACACTGGAGAGGGACAGGCACACTGTCCGTGTAAGGTAAACTCGTGGGTGGCCTCAATAGGGGGAGCGAGACAAGGTATCATACAGGAGGGGAATGGGGTCATTTCAAAGGGAGGGGGGAGAGAGATAGATACCATGGGTGCTACCTTATGGTACACCGCCAATGAACCCAACCTTTTCCCTAAAAAACAATAATTTTTCCTCATTTTTTAGTAACTACAAGTATCGAATTTTTGACCACCCAAATATTTGTCATGGGGTAGTTCAGTTGGGGTTCAATTTTTGTGGAAGGTTTAGCCCAAGGTCCCTTGCTCAAGTATCAAAATTTTAGCTCAAATGGTGGTTGTTAAATAGAAAAGTAGAGCTTTGATAAATCAAGACTATGGGAGAATTCTCAAATTAAGTAATGGTTGGAGTATTTGTAGACATGCATGAACATGCACCTACGCGTCATTTAACTGAGTTAAGTTTGAAATTTTGAAAAGTAACTAATTCAGACAATGTTCTCTGTATCCAACGGTTGAAAATAGCTTCATCACTTGTCCACATGGCACGGTGGCCGGGCAAAGCAAGATCCCCTTCCTAGAGGATAGACAAAGTTATATCGAAGAATCAAATTAATTGTTAGCTAATTAGGTAAGTAAATAGGTAATGACTAAATTAGATTAGTGTAATTACATATGTTAGATTAATCTTTGAGTTAATTGATTAATTTGTCTCCTTAAGTACAGTAGCAACTTGTTTGTGGGGTAGTTTTTGTTGCTTTAAGATTGTGATTAATTTAATCATATGGTAGATTAAACTAATCAGAATATTAAAGGGATCGGCGCTACCTCAGATTTCCAAGGCCAAGTGAGCTCTGAGTGAGTGGCTTCTCCCAACCAAAATCCCTGACCCCTAGATCGAAACTCGAAAGGCTAAGGATCATATGGAATTTTGATTTTTTATTTTTAAGGGTTGGGTGAGAGCCGATCTGAACAACCCTGGTTCAAGACCAAACTCTTCGGGTTTATTTTGGATCAATGGATTGACTTGGGTATGGGATGGCTTTTGATTAAGGGGAAATTGCTTAGATCTACTATATATAAAAAAGATTTACAAAAACAGTAGATGTTAATTATGTTTTACAATCATAAGTTATAATGTTGAAAAGATTTTCCAAATCCCCATACGAGTAAAAGAAATTTGAAGAATAACCTAAAATACCCCTAACATGCTTCTTTCTTCCCTTTGTATTTTCATTTAATTTTTCTATTTTTTGTTTTTTATTTTTTATTTCTTCTTCTCCTTCTTCTTTCTCCTCCGCCTCCGACGGAAGAACACCTCCGCCACCTGTCCCACCCCCCCTTCTCCCTCCACTGTCCCCTGCAACCCCCACCCCACTCTCCTCCCTGCAAATCGGTCTGCACTACCTCTACCACCACTACGACCACTTCCATCCACTCCTTCATCCCTCTCTCGCACTCAAAATCGTAATGTTCTTATGTTTTGCCTCGCCTGAGTGAACCCTTCGTCATCATCCATCAACGCATGCTTAGATTCATTGAAATAACTCTTCTAATCTAGACGTTTCCTGTCGGTTTCGCATCTAATCCCCAATCCGTTCTGAATTTTCCCAATTTGCTTGGAAATATCCAAAACCCTCTCTTTATGAGCTTTTGAGAAGGACTTTATTACTTCTCCAAAGTTTCTGTTTATCTTTTTTTTTTTCCCCTTCAGGTAGGGTGATTCAGCATTGATCAATTTATTCTATTGTTTTTCCATAGGACATTGTGAGGGGCACATGTCGGGAAGAACTAAAGAAGGTTAAAAATGTAGTTTTTTTTCTTCAAAAAAGCATGTAGTTCAATATGCAGTATTTGCAGCCTATCATCTTAGATAGGCTTGCATCCTCATCAGCAAGGAAGGAGAAGCAGATCTCCACAGACAGCAAGAAATGGTTTCACAGGGTTGGGCGGGGGTGGGGTTGCAGGGAAGAGAAGGGTCAAGAACGGGAGGGAGGGAGGAGGTGGATGGCAGTGGTGGTGCGGAGTTGTAGCGGAGGAAGAAGTGAATGCTTACAAAAATGTTTACCGGAGGAAGGAGAAAAAGAACGCAGGGTAGGATCAATAAAAAACTAAAAAGTTGAAAGATTAAATAAAGGAAAAAATTGAAAGAGAAGGATGCAAGGGGTAGTTTAGGATATTCATTTAGTTTTTTTCCTTATATGGGAATTTGGTAAATCTTTTCAACATTGTAACTTGTGACTGTAAAACATAATTTACATCTACCAATTTTATAAATCTTTTTATTATCTAATAGATCTAGGCAATTTTTCCTTTGATTAAACCCCAATTCTAGTTTGCGATTTAGGCTTGGGCAGGGTTTCAACTAAAACTGATTTGGGCCATCCTTGAAATACACTTTGATTCTGGTTCATAAACCTCATGATACCCAAATTATTGATGTGCAATGAATAATTACTGATCGAGAAGGCTGACTTGAGCTGAGTCAACGAGAATTCTGTTCAGCAAACCAATGCAGCTTCTTCCCCGCAGGGAGAGGAACTCCTCTTCAAGTTAGACCATGTAAATAAAATCTTAAGATTGACGTTTAACTCCATTAACCAATTACGCTGCAACTGGAATGTAAACTGTAAACACCAGATCAAATTGAGAGGGGGGGTGAATCAGTTTCCTTTTTTTTTTTTCGTTTCTTGTAAACAACATGGTCGCTTACAGTCTCACCTCGCACCAGTAGAATGTAGCCAGGTATACCAAGACTGTAAACCCACTCTGCAAAATAGGGATTAACCTTCAACAAAAACAGCAAACAACGAGACAAGATTTACATGGTTCACCTCACAGTATGTGAAGATTATGTCCACGGAGCAGTACCCCTCGGGGTTTCGTATATGCCCAATACTCAACTCAAAATACAGTAAGTCGCCCCTATGGCCCGGATACTCCTTACCCTGCTTCAACCTCTCACCTCAGTGAGGGCAAGGATCTCAATCCCAATAAAATAATGGCCTCAGCCTTACAATCAATCAACCCAAATAAACAGATTCAAACACAAACCCCACCCACAATAGATCACACTCTAGGTTCTACCCAATACATTCAAAAACAAGAATTAAACCTAGAACAGAGAAGTAATGGTTTGTGATCACGTTTAACTCCTCAAAGGCAAACCTTCAACTACAAGCGAGTACTGTGAGATTGTTAATAGAATGAATCAAACACTCGAATCCATCGCCAACTCCAAATCGAAGCTTTCAGATGATCTCCTTCGCGCCTCTGCTCTCAAACCACACCAGAACGATGGAACACGATTTCTTCTCGATTTCCTTCTTCTCTAGGACTCCAAAAGTGCGTTTTCGGTCGTTCTAAGAGAATATATATACTTTCCAATAAATGCCCTTTGGACCGAAAGTAAGAAAACGCAAGCCCAAAAGAACACTATACACCATATGTTGATGATCACTGCTGCCAAACCTTGTTGCCAACAATGACAACACTGCTACGAGCACTAACATAAACAATGATTTAACAAGGAACTAAAGGAACTGAAGGAATCCGAACGAGCGAAAGAGTGCATACCGACACATACCAATCCATCCCCTAAAATCTGGTCTTGTCTTTAAGACCAATTGTAGGAAACGAAAGAGTGCATAACTAAAAATTTAAATAATCCCCACCCGGATCCCAAATCTTGGTAGAGTAATTTTCAAATATGATCCATCACAACTTGCCGTTTTGGATGAAGAGGCTCTTCTTCATTTTGCATGGTTGGAAGGTCACCTTGTTTTTACCGTTAAATAAAGGAGGATATTCCCGTACAGACCCGAGTCGGTCGATTTTCTTCGCCATACTTGGTGCTTGGTTCTCTCCTGGCCTTTGTTCAAATTAGGGCTGCAACAGGGTCGGGTTGAGCCGGGCTTTTTAAAACCCATACCCAACCTGAATCCCCTTAGCTGGGCCCAGGCCCAACCCGACCCTGACTCAGGGCCTAGATAATCCAATCCTGACCCACCCTCAGGATCGGGCTGGGGTGACCCTAATTGGCCCTGATTGTGGAGTGAGGGAAGGGAGAGATGCATGGACTGGACTGAGTTGGCTGCGTCAAGGAGAAAACTATCAATTTTACATAAAATAACATTATAATAAAATATATTATCACTTATTATCTTCTTTTTTTTTTGTGTGAAAATTTATCACTTATTATCTTCATATATTTATAACAAAATATGTGTGCCATTTGAAGTTTATACCATATACAATATATCAATATATATATAAAATAATGTAACATAAAACAGGGTCAGGCTCAGCCCGAGGCCTCAACTCTGGCCGGACCCGACCCTGACTCAAGGACAGAAATTTACAACCCTGACCCACCCTCCGATTTCTCAGCCCAAGCCCTGTTCGGGTTTAGGGCGGGCCAGGGCAAGTTCGGGCCGACATGGCCAAACTTGCATCCCTAGTTCAAATGGTACAAATGGGTTTGGGCCCGGATATGGGCTGACCTCCTTAAGGGCTGCACTTGTGTATGCACTTGGACTTGAGATTCATTATTTTGCACAGCATCAGAAGTGCTGCAAGAAATAAAACTCCACCAATATCAGGTCTTGTTGATGGATCAACATGATTTTGGGGTTTTTAAGACTGATTTCAGCCGATTTTGATTGGATATAGATCAATCGGTAAGGATCGATTATCACGGATCTAAGTTTAAAATCGTTAATCAAACTGGTTGATTCAGATTGGAATCAGATGTAACCGGTCTTGATTCTAGCCGGTCCAAGATGATTGGTTTTAGGGTTTTAGGACTGAAATGCTGGGTTTTCAGATTTGAATCTATTCTAGAGTTTTGGAACAAATTCCGACCAATTCCGATCCAGTCCGAACAGGGATTAACAATGATCGATTCGATCTCTAATTTAAAAATGAAAATCCTTAGTCAAATTGGCCGATTTTGAATGTTTTAGAATTGTAGATTCTTGGGTTCTTGCCGGTGGATTACCTAGGTTTTAGATTTTGAGGACCAAATCTAGGGATTTCGGATCGATTCCGACAATTTTTTGATCCAATCTAGATCGAAACTGATAGGGCCGATATGATCTATGATTTCGAGTTTAAAATTTTTGGTCGAACCAATCAATTTGGACCAATCCTGATTCCACTTGTCTGGAATGACCTAGCTAATTCAAATTTGATCTAGGTTATAATCGGTTATCGGTAGGGAATGATTCGTTCTCCTATTCAGAGTCATGAGTCAAGACTGATTGAATCAAGGGATAAGTACGCATACCCCCTGTAATGCACCCAATATTCCTCGTACCCCCCTAAGCTTCTGATAAGTCCACGTACCACCCCTCAATATTCCACGTACTACCACTGCTTTATCCCCCTAATGCGATTTAAGTCTACACAAGATATTAAAGCAATAAAATGATCAAATTACCTTTTCTTCTATTTTTTTTTTTAAATTTGAAAAGACCTAATTGCCCTGACCTATTTACTAAAATTTGAAAAGACCAAAATGCCCTCATCTTCCCCAAATCATCATCTTCTTTTACATACCCACCACCACCACCAACCACCACCCACCATTAACACCATCACCATCCCACTGTGAAGCCCCACCTCCAGAATGAACAAAAATATTTCTCTGATAAGTAGGAGATGTCCTAAGAGTTCTATATCTCTATAAGACCTGGATAAGAAATTCATTGATGAGGCCAAGAATGGGAATAAACCATTGAAAATGTAAACTTGGTTCTTCAATTTCTAATCAACTCCGATGTTAATGTCTTCTCAGTTTGGAGATTCTCTGTAGTTTAAAATGAAAAAAAAATCTGCAGCTTAGATTGGGTTTTTTTTTTTGCTTGACCCCCTTTCAAATCTTGTCATTTGATTTCTTCGAAGATCAGAAGAATTGGAACATTAGTAGTTGTGATTCATAGGGAATTGTTGTGCGGCACGCACGACTTCGTCGGGGGGAAGAAAAGGGGTAAAAAGAAGTCCAATCCTTTCTCTATTGATTATGCTGCGAATCATGGAATCGAAGGTTGATTGGGATGAAGAACAGAGGTTTGGGGGGGGCGGGGCGATGGATTGCACCATCATCGATCCAATACGGCAGTTCCTCGTCATAAATTTCTTCCCTTTCAAGTCACCTGGTCGATGAGGAAAGACGCTTCTCCTTGTTCTCTCTGCCTGTAATTTTCGAAATCAACTTCAGTTGTGTATTGGGGAACCTGAGGAGTCGAGACATTTAGTTCTTCTACGCCTTGACGGCATTTGAAGAGTTCTGTGAAACCCTTTCCATTCTTACGGGCGTAATCTTCATCTCTTTCATCCTCCTGATTTTTCTTCTTTAGAATCCTGTGCAAAATTGTACTAATTTTGTATGGCATTTGGGTGCTTTCTTTCTCCACTTATGAGAGGGCATTAATCTGTTTCTGGAGGTGATGGTGTTAATGGTGGTGGTGGGTATGTAAAGGAAGATGATGATTTGGGGAAGATGAAGGCATTTTGGTCTTTTCAAATTTTAATAAATAGGTCAAAGCAATTAGGTCTTTTCAAATTCTAGAAAAGATAGAAGAAAAGGTAGTTTGGTCATTTTATAGCATTTAATACCTGGTGTGAACTTAAATGGCATTAGGGGGATAAAGCAGGAGTAGTACAAGGAATATTGAGGGGTGGTACGTGAACGTATCAGAAGCTTAGGGGGGTACGAGGAATATTGGGTGTATTACAGGGGGTACGCGTACTTATTCCGTGAATCAACGAAGTGACTCCATGTAGAACGTAGAACTGAATTAAAATGGTTTAATTATGATTTCAAGAGTGAGAAACTGAATGCAATATTGTTCGATTCTGATTTCCACGTTGGTAATCTCAAATCAACATGGATCTGAACCAAGTTAGAAACGAACCAGATCGACACCCTTAAGCCAATCTCAAAAATGGCCTATCAAGATCCCAAAAACAAAAGGTGTTCTTGAGACCTCTAACGTGATCACTAGAGTTTATCCCAACACTGAAGCCTGAAGGTCCAACAAGACAAATGGTCATTTCATCCTACAAGGTGATTAGTCATTTTATCCGTTGAAGTATAGACAAGTATATATTGTGCTTTGTAATAATGATTAGGGCGAGAGAACGCTAATCAGTCGTGCGTCAAGCGTGGTTCATTTCCACACCTATTTATAGATACCGCCTTGCCCTCATTCAATGGTGGAAATCCCATTGGGACAAAGTGATCATTTTCAGGCTGCAAGACAGTTTCTATGCCCAGACATAAGTTTTATTTACTTTTTCAGACATTAGAAGTAAATTCTTGAAAAGTATTTCCTTGACTGTTATCTCTGTCCCCCTTTACAAAAGTCTACACATGTATTTTTCACGTAAAATTATACTCTTGACAATCGTGTGCACCAACATGCGCTTAAAATTCCATGTCTGTTTTTTTACCGGATACCTCTCAAACAAAAAAAATAAAATAAAATGCATACTTTTGTCTTCCATGTTTTAAATGCTCTCACGTATATTTAAAAAAAAATCCAGATGTATCTGACATATGGGCTCAACAAATGCTTCATTATGAAGTGAGGTTCTCTTCTACCCAAAAAAAAAAAAAAAAAATGAGGTTCTCAAATCAAAACAAATTACACCTGTAATAGCATTATTTTAATAAAATTCTCATTTAAAAAGTAAGATAACAAGGGAAAAAAAATTCTAAAGCAGTTCACCGATAAGGGAGCATAAGACTCCTACTTTTATCCAACATGTGTTCTAATTAAATTATAATCATTTCAAATCAATTGCTTATGCTGAAATATTTCCTTATACAAAATTACAACCCCTAAGTTTTGTGTTTGTCTCTTATATTTTAGACTCGTGGCACAAGGCCTAGCCTAGGTTGGACCTTTTGTCTAGAAAATGAACCCGGTCCTCAACCAGCCTATCCCACATGTTAGATAACCTAGAAAATGGTTTTTTATGTTTTGGGTTCCAAAAGAAACCAAACTTTAGAAGAGCGAGAGATAGAGAGAGAGAGAGAGACCTTTACCTGATCGTCTGCCAACCAAAAAGAATCTTTTGCAAGGGCGTGAAGGATCAAATGGATATGTAAATAAATAAATACATATATAAATATATATACATAAGTATGTATTTACATAACCATTTGATCCCTCTGTGATGCACCAGATTCGCGTCGGCCACGTAAGAAAGAGAAGATATAATCCATGTCAAAGCTCTGCAATGGTTCCCTTGAACTTCTTCTCCTGCATCAATTATCAATTATCAATTATGTGTAACTTCTAATTAAATTCTTAAAACTCAATACGCAGAACAGTTGTTACGAAAATAAAAAAAATAAAAGCATACAGTTTACGGCCCATTGCCCCAATGCAATGCTTATTATATGTCTATTGATTTAAAAATCAAATCAAAAGTGGTATATCATGAGATTGATTCTCAAAATCTGAATTGGATCGGCCATGAATATAATTAGATCTTTATTTATTTTATCCCTCCTGCTAAACCAGTAAAATATTTTAATAAAAAATTTTTTAAAAAAATTCAAAGAAATAAGAAAAAGTCTGAGTTTTTCTTTAACAACGGGATGGGTGTGAGAGGATATGGAAGGTATCCTCTCATAATTACCTATACTCATAAATTCTGTGACTAGAGAAACACAAAAGAATGGAATAAAATGAAATTGGAAATGGAACAAGAAACCCAGAATCTTCATAAACTGAAACAGAGAACTAGATTACTCATCTAATTAATTGATGGGTTTTTTCTGTAAATGGAACTTACAATACATTGTGAGGATGAAGAAGAACTCTTCTTTGTCATGAATTGCCGCTCATGTTCTAACAAGACTTTATTTGACCCTCTCCAAACTGCTCGTACTTCTTCATTCTCTGATGGTTAAGAACTGAATAATAAATAGTAATAAAAAATCCATGAAACAACCAAATCTAAATCATCCTAGATTCTCGGATTACTCACCCTAAATATTAAAAAGACAAATAATACCCTAAAAGGCTGTTACAGACTTAGTTAGTAAGTTTGGAATAACAATAAAACAGGTACAGATACCGACGGCAATTAAACGCGTCAAATGATAATAATACTTCTAAAAATCTGATACAATAAAATGGTTACAATAATAATACGGTGTATGGTCGCTTTGTAAACAAAAAATACAGGTATATATTTATAAATGTACTATGTAACAGACATGCACTACTCAATCAACAAAACAATAACATAATATAATTACTCAATAAACAAAACAATAACATAATATAATATCTCTCATTTCTATTCAACTTAACGTTGAACTTCTAATATGCACTATGCAAGACATAATATTAGGGCTGCAACAGAGTTGGGTTGGGTCGGGCTTTATAGAACCTTAGCCCAACCCTAAGTCCCCTTAGCTGGGCCCAGGCCTGATCCGACCCTAACGCAGGGTCAGAAAAATTCAACCCTGACCCGCCTTCAGGGTCGGGCCGAGCTGACTCTGATTGGCCATGATTATGGGGAGGGAGAAAGAAATGCATGGGTTGGAATGGGCCGAGAAGAACATTATCAATTTTACATAAAATAACACTATAATAAAATATATTATATCACTTATTGTCTTCATATAAAATATGTTATATAAAAAAATGTGGGTGACATTTAAGTTTATAATGTATATATTTTATAATATAACTTAAATCAAGGTCGGGCCGGGTCAGGCTGGGCAAAGCTTAGCCCAAGGCTTCAACCCTGACTCAGGGCCAGAAATTTTCAGCCCTGACCCACCCTCAGGGCCAAGTATCTCAGTCCAGACCCTGTTTGGGCTCAGGGCGGGCCAGGGCCAAACTTGTACCCCTACATAATATCCTCCAACTTCCTCAGATTTTGGCCTTAGATGTAAACTCGCCGACCATCGTGAACTCAAACTAGAACGGAAACGGAAAAGAAGAAGAAGAAGAAGGGGGGCATCCACTATGAATTTTATGTCTTGTGACTTGCGATCAAGAAGGGGCCCAACCGCCCAAGGGTGAGGGATTTGGGGTTTTGTTTTGAATTGATTTTTTTTTAATTGTAACAAACCTAAGTAAAACATATAATACGTATAGACACGTGTATAGTACAACACCCTTTAAAAAACTGTGTTGTTTTTTTTTTTTCTTTCATATAAGTGCATTTATAAGTTAAAATGCATTTTTTTTTAATTAAATGCTTGGATTAGCGTATTTACTAACTAAGGTTAGAGAGAGATTTCCGGGGGTTTCTGTTTTATTCTTGTGTAACAAGAAAAAATATATATATATATGAGAAGAGAAATAATACTCTAAGGCTGTGTTTGGATGTTAAGAAAAGAAATGATGAGAAAAAAAAATCATGTTGCATGGTAAGATAAAAAAGAAATTTGATAAGATAAAAAGGAATAAAAAAAAAAGAGTAAGATATCAACTCCGCAAGCAATAAAATTGAAAAGAGAGAGAGAAGGATGGATCGAAATGGGGGCAAAACCTCCCCAATAGATGGAGTCACAGAGCAATCGACTTAGGTTGTTGTTGTATGTAGTTATATATGTATCAATGAATCTATACTTTCCTAATCTTAGGCTACGAGTGTGTATATCCGCTAAAAGAGGATTCCGGTCTGGTGTATAAGCTACAACTGTCATTTGGGCATCTGGCGGTGCACTGGAGTGTGGCCCTGAGAGTTCAACACGTGGAAGAAACTTCAAGTCCTGAGAGTTTGACATGTGGAAGAAGCTTCAACCAACGGTGCAAGCTCGATATAAGAGAGTTTTTTTTTTTTTTTTTGTTTTCTTTTCTTTCTTCTCGAGCTCGGCACCGTTGGATGTCGCATCTTCTACATGTGGAGGTCTCAGGCCCACATTACAGTGCACTGCCAGATTAAGGGCACTATAGAGGATTTTTTTTTTCTCCGAACCCCAACATGGCACCATTACAAGTGCAATATAATGTTCACTCAATCCCCTCCAATCAATCAATCCAATGCCAATAAATTGATCAACCTTGAGATTTAACTGGCCCAAATCCAGCTCACCACGAGCTTCAGCTCAGTATGATAGTACTTAGCGCATAACGTAGGAATTAGTTTAGCCTAATTTGGTTAATCTTAGGTAGTGTTATTGATTCTATCTCATGTTAATCATAACGTTTAGTTGATAGAATTTAGATTAAATTAACCAAAATTTGTCATGTGATAATGTAAGGGTTAGTTAAATATGATTACATGTTAGTCTAATTAAGATAATTATTTTCAGCTATTTAATTAGAGTAGTGTGGGTCCTTTTATTTCATGGGTTACATACGTGTACCCCCTAAAATGCAGCCAATATTCTTCATACCCCCCTAAGGTTCTAACAAGTCCACATACCACCCCTGAAAATTCCACATACCACCCTTACTTTACCCCCCAAAGCCATTTAAGTTCACACCAGGTGTTAAATGCTAAAAAAATGATCAAACTACCATTTCTTCTATCTCTTTTAAAATTTGAAAAGACCTAATTGCCCTGATCTATTTGCTATTTGAAAAGACCAAAATACCTTCATCTTCCCCAAATCATCCATCTTCTTTTACAATGTAGATACCCACCACCACCACCACCACAAGTAATTATTATAACTTGGCTCAGGTCCAGGGGATGAGGGAGTTAATGTCGGAGAATTGAAACCAATGCTGCCTAGATGGTGAAATTGAATGTGGGAATTTGCTTCTTTCGACTTCTCTTCGATATCTCTGCAATTTTTTGTCTGGTTTCCACTACATCTGCTTAAGTGGTGGATGAATCTGAAATCTGGAATGGGTAAACCTAGAAAGATCTCAATTACATCCTGAAAGGTACCAATGATATTCTTAATACCAATTACAGGTGGGGGCTTTCGTTTTAATTCCTTCCGTACTTTTATATGCTCCATTAATGGAGTTTTCGTTTTTATTCCTTCTTCATTTTTTATCCTCTATTAAATGGCATGAACACCTCCATTAATGGGATTTGCAGGGTCTGAAACATGGAGGGTCGTTCCATCCCAAGCCGAACTTGCATAATTCGCCACACCTAAACCCTAATCCACCCCAGGTCCTCATCTCCCCTCTTCGTCTCTTCCCTCCAGGTCTCTCTGTTTCTCCTTCTCTTCAACCTTAGTGAGCGGATTCGATTTCAAAAGCAAACGAAGAAGATGACTCCATAGCAACATCGCCACCATACTAGGGGTGGATTTGGTAAGGGCGGCAGTGTTGGTGGAGGAATAAGCAAGGGAGGGAGACTCGGTGGTGGAATTGGTAAAGGCGGAGGAGTTGGACGTGGCGCTGGAGGTGGGGTTTCACGGTGGTGATGGTGTTAATGGTGGGTGGTGGTGGTAGTATTGGGTATCTAAGGAGATGATGATTTAGGGAAGATGATGGCATTTTGGTCTTTTCAAATTTTAGCAAATAGGTTAGGGCGATAAGGTCTTTCCAAATTTTAGAAAAGATAGAAGAAAGGGTAGTTTGGTCATTTTACTACATTTAACACCTAGTGTGGACTTAAATGGTTTTAAGGGGGGTAAAGTAGGAGTGATACTTAGAATTTTCAAAGGTGGTAAATGGACTTATCAGAACCTTAGGGGATATGAAGAATATTGGGTGTATTTTAGGGGGTACGTGTATTTAACCCTTATTTCATCTATGTTATTAGCTTCATCTCATAACATTAGTATACAATAATATAATGTCACCTTAGTTTACGTAACATAATCATAGCTAGCATACATATATTACCATATAACATAATTTTATAATAAGATACATGGACATTAACATAGTATAATCTTAGTATATATATATATATATATATATATAGTTTACATTTTGATGTAATATATTATTTAGCACATAATATATTCATATCATACCCTAATAATCATTAATTCTTAGGGTAGTTAATTACTTAGTACAATCTTTAACTAATCAAAACCCTTAACCTATTAGATTAATTAGCTAGGTACTACCTTATCAAAAAAAAAAAAAAAAGAAGCAAGGTACTATGTTTTAAACACGGGTTAGCCCAAGTATGTGTAATTAGTCTAATTACGTTTAATCGCGCACTTAATCTTTAGGCTTAGGTCTTAATCAAGTAAATTAGATTAATTAGGGTTTTACTAATGCCTTCACCCAAGATAGTTAGATTAATGTAGTTTATATAATTAATTAATTTAGCCTTAATTAGTTAATTAAAAGTCATTCACTAACTATATTAATTAGGATTCCGTAACTTATTTAACCAATCACTTAGGATTATGTTTAATTAATATAATTAGTTTTTTTTAGGTTCATAATTCGTTAATCAATTCAAACTATTTACTCAGTTACTCATATACTTTCAAATTAGCTTGAAAATTCAATTTTAGTATTCAAAATAACAACGTTTTAAAATAAAACAAGGGGCATGTAAATAAGGTTTCAAGATCCAAATGCACCTATAGAGGTGTCATTCAGACACTCCTTTAAATAAAGGTATCAATGTATCATCTTTATCAAGAATCAAGCAGATTTCGAATTGATTCCATCCTACAAAGTGATTAAGCATTTTATCCGGTGAAGTATATTCAACTATTGTGCTTTGTAATAATGACTAGGACAACAGAACGCTAACCGGTCATGCACCAAGCATGGCTCCCACGGCTATTTACAAAAATCGCCCAGCCCACCTAAAAATTGACTGCCTTGCCCTCATTAAATGGTGGAAATCTCATTGGGACAAGACGGTCATTTCCAGGCAACAAGGCGGTTTCTGTGTCTAGGCATAAGTTTTATTTACTTTTCAGATATTAGAAGTAAATTCTTGAAAAGTATTTCCTTGACTGTTATCTCTCTCCCCCCCTACAAAAAAGGATACACATGTATTTTTCACGTAAAACTTTGCTCTTAACAATCGTGTTCACCATTAAAAAAAAATGCGTTTAAAACTCTGTTTCCATTTTTTAAAGTTTTAAACATGTTTTACTATATGCCACTCAAACGAACAAAAAAAAAAAAAAACAAACGCATACTATGCTTAGAAAGCGCATTGGGTTTATATGTGTTAATGGTTATTATTATCACATGTAATGTTTAGAAGAGATTGTACGGTGCACTTGCGAGCGAGGACAGTGACCTTCCAAGAATGTACGCGTGCGTGTGCGTGTGCGTGAGGGGCAATGCGACGCTTTAATGACGCACTTTGCACTTCGCACATGCGCATCATCGCAGCATGTCGCCTTAATCTTTTATGGATCGACAGTGTCTGATCAAAGGGTGCTTAGGATAGATCCGACCATTGGATCGGTGGCTGATCAAAGGGAGGGTGCAACCCTTCGTTTTACGTTGAGCCCCATGGTTGCAGCCCATACGTAAAGCCTTGAGAGCCCAACCCAATAGTCATGACCCATCAGATCAAATCATATAAGCCAATGGGTGTAACTCATCCAAACAGTGTCATGGGCCTATATATAGCCCACAAATTCAGTCAGTCAGACTCAGAATGCAACAATTCTCATAGCTTCAAGGTGACTACTGTCTCTGCAAAATAGTAGTCAAGTCCAAGCCTTTTTATCTTTGAAGGCAGATTTACTGCAACCCAGTGCAGTAGTAAGGGTGCAAATACTGTCTTAAGGACAGAGCATTCTCGTTCGACTCAAGCAGCCTCTCCGTCCTCTCCTTTTTGTATATGATTTATACCAAAACATGAACTAATATTCTATTAAATTCCCAATTTATAAAAAATTTCCTATTCAAGTGGAGAAAAAACGAAAAAAGGAAAATATGAGGAATTAAGAAGAGGCGTATAAATTAATAAACCTAAAATATAATATCTTAGATTGATTTTAAAAGCAATTAGGGTTTAGGGTATTGTTTAATATAGATACTAACAGAATTAGGGTTTAGGGTTTTGTCGGCAACTGCTTGTGGGTTCTATCTGAAATTTCTTTCGAAGTTGACATCGATCTACACCACCATTAATCTTCTTCTCTCTTCGCAAGAAGAAGAATCAAGGTTGCAGGAAAACACAAAATTTTTTTTTTTTTAAAAAAAATGGCTTTCCAAGAAGGGAGAAGGAGACATTGACATAAGAAAGAGACCCAAGAGAGAAGTCTCTGAGGCAAACCAAACTATAGGAAAAAACAATTAGACAGTAATCAATTCTACCAAATACGTTCCAAGAACATAAAAGCTAGTAACGACTACCGAGAGAGAGAGAGAGGAATTGGGACTAAGAACTTAGTTCGCATTCTGATTATTCCCATTCGTATATGAATATTTGTATGTTTAAATAAGAATCTAGATTATGGATTGAGGTATCTTATCGGATCAGCCCGAACGTTTCGGTATCGGTCGAGGCTTTGGGCGACCTTGGTTCGGGTATCGGTATCGAATAAGAGTAAAACAAAAAAAGAAAACTTAATATTTAATGAAAAGTAGGGATAAAATTGACCAATCAAGATCGATATCGACCGATCTGGAACTCCCTGATTCTAACAGGTAATTTAATTAGCTTATTTTTCACCCCAAAAAAATAAAAAATAAAAAAATAAAAAAATTTTAATTAGCTTATTGATATAATTAAGGTTTGAAAAACAAATTGGTTTAATTAAGGGCACTCCCAAAAGAATTTTATTGCTAGTTTCTCCATATTGAATCGGACCCATTTTGTAACTTTCTAGGAATAACAACTTGAAACAAAATGGGAATCAACAGCTGGAAAGAATAAAATGGAAACCGAAACACACCCTGTCCTTCTCTCTCTAAATTGTAGGGTTACAAGCCCAACCGACTTTGCAGACAATTCAATGATGTACAAAGTTTAACTCGCAATTGGAGTCGGATTTTTTGATACTCACATATTTGTAATTTTTGGAGTTATTTTTTATTCAAAGTTATAGTGGATCTAGTAAAATTACATTAATTTTCTACTATTTTATTGATTAAAAGAAAGAAAATGTCTATATAAGTGCATTTAGGTCGATTCAAAGAGAATCAGGATCTGAGCTGTGCCGCATACATCCTTGTGCTCACCTAGGAATGTGTGTGGCACAGTCCAACGGCTGGTAGTATCTTGGGTGTACTGGGCTCCCTAGAGACGAGCTAAATTAATTCAAAGACAGGAAATCGGGCCTAATTTCATAGTCCAACGGCTGGTAGCACCTTGGGTGTACTGGGCTCCCTAGAGACGAGCTAAATTAATTCAAAGACAGATTTGGAAATCGGGCCTAATTTCATTGATTTTGATCTGATTCTTTGAAATAAGGGTGTCAATGGGCATGCCCGGTCGGGCCTAATCGAAATAAACAATACTTTAACCCGGTTCGGTTTAAAATAACCTAGATCCACACCAGGTATCCATCTTTTGTCATATTGCCATCCATTTATATGCTATTATTGCCACCATTGATGCTCAAATCCACCGTAAAGGGTTTTGGTTTGATTTGGTTTTTTCCCCTTAATGGGCTAGAGAAGTTATAAGATTCAGAAGAGTGCCCTCAAGGTATGAATTATCTACCAATGTTTATACATTTAAATTTGGAACTAATTTAGCAAGTTAAAGGGTAATCATAAGTCATCACCCAATACTTAATAGATTGAATTGAAAGCGTATCTTCCCCTTTATTCTCCCACCATCTTACAAGTACAGTGCATAATGCATGGCTGCACTTGTAACCGTTGGATGGGAATAAGGGATCATGTACTGTGCACGATCATACTCAACCAATGATTGAAAGTATAACCATGCATCATGTACGGTCATGTATAAAAACCCTCCCCAAAATGAATGTAAATAAAACCAATCAATCTTCATTCTATCGGCATGAATTTTGATATTCATTCTACCCACATGAAGTTTATTCTACAAGTAAGTTGCACAATATTGAAATTTCAATATCATAGAGTTCATTTAAAATAAAAAAAAAAAAAAAAAAAAAAAGAAAGATAGCCTAGACTTCTATGGATTGGAAATACTCAACAATTCTGAGAGATTGGAGGAAACCAATAGATCAGTACATCCATTGAATAGATTTCTGATTTAATTAGCAATAAAAAATATCTCCAAAGTCCTCTTTTCTAGATGTATCTTTGGTCACTGTGTACAGTAGGTATGGCCTTCTTTAGTTTATCTCTTAAGGTGAATATAGTCATTGAGTCTCATCATTCTTTATATAGAATGGTTTTATATTGTCCAAGATAATTTGGGTTCCCCATTAATGCTCAGTACGGGTCGTGGCTACACTCTACACATGGTTGTTTGGAAACTGAGGGATCTGAAAGTCAATGTACAAGGTTTCTTCAATTAAGACATTCCATATATAATTTTCTCTGAGTTTGGCAATGGAGGCCGACATGGTTAGAATTTTAGAGGGCGTGAGAAAGAATCCCCACACCGTCAGCATGTGGATCTTTTTTCCTTGATTTTATTATGTTTTGTTTTTTTGGGAAACCTTGATTTCAATTCTTTATTTTTTAAGAATAGAATTATATTCAAGAAATCAAACAAAAAATACTATAAACTATCTCTTCGAGTATCTCAACCTTTCCTATACACCCACCTTAAATATTCATTTTCCTTTAATTTGAAGAGGGTAATTTAGTTTGATTTCATACTTTCAATTCCATGGTTGTAATACTTTTGATTCATGCTTTAATTTTATGTCTTCAATATGGTTGTAATAATTTTAGTTTAGTTTCAAACTTTTTAGTCTAAGTTCCTAAGTTGATGACAAGATTTGGAGATTTAGAAGAGGAAATCATGCAAGGGTTGTTCAAGTATCCAGGTCTTTACTCTCTAAACTCTTAAACTCATTCTCCCTCTCTTCTTCCATCTCATTCTTCTTCTTCTTCTCCCTCTATTTTTTTTATGTGGTTGTGGTGTGTGGCTGCAATTTATCCCTTCCAATATGCGTTAGTTTGATAGGATAGATGGATATGTGTTAGGACGCCAATTTAATTAATGCCAATTTAATTCGTTAGATGTTTGTGAGTTAGGATGTGTTAATTTGTTAGTTTAATTAGTTTAATTTAACACTTTAATTTGGTTAACTTTGCATTATTTTAAAGTGAGTAAAATAGGGTGGCGTATATCTCCTCGTGTTCGACCCGTAGCTACGATTGACCCGTACGCTTGCGGTATTATTTTAACTCAAACAAGTTTTTGGCACCGTTGCCGAAGAGATTATTGTCCACTTTATTTTTCTGATTTTTAAGTAATTCGAAGTGCTTTAGTTTCTTCTATTTATCCTCTTCTTTTTTTGAAAAAAAAAAAATGTTTTTGAAAACCTCATCTTGTTTCTTTTTTGTTTCAAAGAGTGTGCGCTCAATCTAAAGTCCTTCATACGTTCAAACCCTCCATCTTTTGGTGTCTTTCATAGGAACAAGTTACCTATGACGCTGCTGTTGAACAGTGATGGCCACTGAGAGGGGGGGTGAATCAGTGGACTATAAAAATCTTTTCCCTCAAGTAGGTTCACCTCCTAGATCACCTGTTGAGATCTTTAACACTCACCACAACCAACCACACAGTCTTCTTAAAAGGCAAACAGGCACACAACCACACTCTAACTAGCAATCTTGACACAGTTACATACAACCACAATCACTGATACTGCTGCCAAGAGCTGCTAAACAAAGTGCTGCCAAGAGCTGCTATGTCAACTGTTGGAGATCCCTCACTCAAGCACACTGATTCAATCACAACTGGAGGTTCTGAATACAAACCACAAAATCGTGTACACACCCCAGCCAGACTCAAAGGCTCTACCAAGTGTGTACACCCATCCTGCAGAAAGGCACTTCTAACCAAAGCAAGCAAGCATCCACAACACAGAGATATACGTGCTTCGGCAAGTTGCCTACGTGCACGGAGTAATGGTCACTTGGACCTCAAGCATCTACTCATCACTAATTTTCCCAAAGATAAACCGAGAAGCCGCACCCACGGCGAGATGATGTTTCAGTCACACCTATGACTCAGGACATCTGACCGCTTCTATCTCTAAGTATAGAGACAAGGGTGTTACCCCCAATGGTTTTCCCAGCACCCACTGGTAACCAGCACTGTGTCCAGATGCAACTGGACAACTCAATAAAAATAATTGGGCTTATACAAATGCCCTACAATGAAATCCACATAGCATAGGTCTATAGCAGTATAACCTAGCTAGCATATGCAATGGAAATACAGAGATATCAAACATAACAGGCAATAAAGTATAGAAAATCTCACAACCATGCACTCGTCTTTGATCAAATGTCCAGGTGATGGAGTCTGGCAACTCGCGGCTCACTGAATCTTCAATTTCTCCCAATTTGATGGAGAACTAAAATCTTCAAGTGTGCTCTATCACTGGAGTCCTGGAGTGGTTCCTGGCAGTGTGGGAAACCACTGTCTTCTTCCTTTTCTTTCTTTTCCTTCTATTTCCTTTCCTTTCTTTTCTTTTCTCTTCTTTTCCTTTCCTTTCCTTTCCTTTCCTTTTCTTTTTCTTTCTTTCTTCTTCCTTTCTTTCTTTTTGCACTAAACCTTCCTTCCTTCTTCTTCCTTTCTCCTTCTTCTTTCTTTTTCATTTTCTCTTTTCCCTCTTCCTTCTTGGCTACAACCACCTAAAGAAGTTCTGGTTCTATGATTTCAGAATATCAATGGCATCAAGGAAGGGCTAGAGACATGAGATAGAGAGGAAGACTCAAATCATAGATGCATACAACACCTCTTAGGGCTTAGGGCTGCAACCCCTTTTTTTTTCTTCTTCCTTCCTTCTCTTTTCCTCTCCTTTTCCTTATCCCTTTTTCTTCTATTTTTCTCTACACGATTCTGAACCTTCTTTTTCATTTTGGAGAAGAAGAAGAACCATTTCTCTCTTCTTTCTACAAAAGATCAAGTAAAAGACTAAATAGCCCTTTTTAGATGGACCAATGGAATTTACATAAAAGGAATCTTCAATCAAGCATTGATTAAAGTACTTCTCTTAAGGTGGAGAGAGATTGGCACAGTTTCCAAAGTACTTTTTGAAGAACCAATCAAAAGCTTTTAAATGGAATCAATGACTTTTTGAAAAGCTTTTTAACTCATCCATTCACAGCCTTCACGTGGGAGAGTAATGATTTCCTTTTTTTTAAAATCTCTTCAACTTTGATAATTTCAAAAAGAGCCCCTCTAACCTCACTTATTTATGTCATCATAGACATTAATTATATTTATTTTCATTTAAACCCCTGAGACCAAAAAGTGATCTTAAGCTGTTGGCCGAGAGCAAAATTTGAAATCCAACTTTCCAGATTTGCTTCTAATTTGCGCATCCAAACGGAAAAAATCATAACTCCCTCATTTGACTTCGGATTGACGAACCGTTTGAACCGATGGAAAGAAGACTCGACGAACTAAAATATTCATGTAGAATACTCCATCCAGTTCTATCAATATACCCTCCAAAAATACCGCTAGTGCAAAAACCTATAAAATCAATATTCTTAATGCACCTAGCCTTCACCCAAGGCTGTATAAGGCATCCAAACACTGCAATGAATAATCTCATGCTGCCACATAATCCCTGGATGCTCCAAAGATTATCATTGCCAACATGCCACGACAACCAAATGACCAAAATGCCCCTGGATAACTCCCAAACACTATGGGACCTCTCAGATACCGCCATACCCCTGTAATGATATCACGCGTAGTGAACACCGTAAGAACTACCGGGGATGGTGAGGATACAATCCATCCACGCGCACCGCCATAAGCATGTCTACTCAACTAGAATGCTTTGATCGCCTGAGCGTTATAATCGCACCAAGATGCATTGTGTTGACTACAACAACACACATGCACCGTGTTGACAACAATGACAACCAACACACAATCCATCGCCATCTCGCACTGGTGTTCAACAATCTCCCCTTTGGAATTGTTGTCAACACATCATGAGCAAAATATCATCAAAAATCATCCATGCTCATGAGTCTCTCTCTCCCCCTTGACAATAATTGCAAAGGGCTGAAGTGGACTGCCTTCCACCTTCCATAGAGACTCTCTCCACCTTGGACTCCCCCTAAGTCCAATCTCTGCTCTCCTGAGAATACTCCCCCTCCCTGGGATATCTCTGTGTCCAACTGGTGTCTCTATCTCCTATATATCTGAGAACACCATCTTTGGTCTTAGTACCAAAGAAATCCATCTGACTCCATATGAGTCCAATCTGAAAGCAACAAAAAATATAATCTCAAAAATCCATCTGTTGCCTTTATCAATCACATCACCTGAGCAATCTCTCCCAGTGTGGGATACAAGCACCTATAGGAGTGCCCACCGCATCTTCCTATCCTACAGGTGTGAATTCTCAAACTACATAGGAGTGCCCATGCGCATCTTCCCTATCCTATGAGTTGAAAATTCAATTGCTCACCTCAAACTCATATCCACCCAACACTACTCAACAGAAAGAGTGTTGTCACAAGTGGATACATACCAACAAAAACAACTGCAGCTCACAGCTACAGCACCAACACCAGCTGTCTACCATAAACCTCTGCATCCAGTCAAAATAACATATCACTCCCCCTGTCACAAGTGCTGAAACATCCAACTCTGCCCAAGTCAGACAATCACTATGCTCAACTGAAGAACTGCACTCTGACAACTGTCTCTGAAAATGATACCAACTGAAACTTTGACTCACACTGATGCACATAAACTGACTGCTGGCTGCCACACTCATCAATTGCAAACCTCGACATCACCACTAATCGCTCTGTCCTCTCACTCCGAAATTGCTCATCTCGATGACCGCCATATCCACCAAATGCAACAACACACTGCTCAGGATGTCTCCAATCCAAGCACTACTACAGGAACTCTACTGCTATAACCTGAGTCCTGTTAGGGGCACTAATGAACATCTAGTGAGCTCCCCCTCTCTTGTGCACCTAAGTGCACCTAGTGCCTGGGAGGTGTGCCCACTCACACCCAAGCCGAGTGGTGTGAGGGTGGTGAGTGTAGCCGCACACACTTCAGTGTACCTCTCTCTCCAAACTCTCGACCAACCGCCTTGGTCTTCTGTCAGGCTTCTTCTCAAAACTCTCCCGCACTGTTGCTTATCTCTTTGCTCGGTCACTACTCTGTATCTCTGTTTGTGCCTTTGTCTCTCGCTCAATCAACCAGTGACCTCTTTGTTGCTCGCCAACGATGGTCTAGCTGCATCGTCTGCTCACTGCGCATGTGTCTCTGTGAACCCTTCACTCTCCACACACAACACAAGGCCCTCTCGAGACTGGTCACTAGACTGTGATCTTGTCGTCTCTCCTGTCTCTCGCTGCTGTCTACTCATCTACGCCTCCTAGAACCTCTTCTAGGTTTCCTGGTTCTGGAGTGTAAATAATCTCTCTGTTGCTGAGCAAGATGAGGGGAGAGAACAGTCCTACAATGCTTGGCCCAATGTCCAAGCTGGTGACATTTGAGACACTCCACTGATTGTCTGCCTAGTGGTGCTATGGGAGTCCTCCCTCCACAGCTACTGGATCCTACTCTCTGAGTGCACTCTGCACTCCTGTGTCCATACCCACTGCACCTGTGACAATACCCATGAAAATGTGATTTGTCTCACTAGGGGCTGCCTGTATAACCGGGTGGTACTCTATGCCAACTCGTAGGAACCATCTGCCTCGATGGGGAAATCTACTGAACCTGCCATGCCCAACTAATCTCTGATATAACATGTTATATCTCCCTGTGTCACCATGTCTGCCCTGCCTCTGCTGGCCTCTACCTCTGAACTCTATACCTCTCCTCTGTATCTGCTGGGTGGTACCTCTGATCTGCCTCTGCCTCTGATCTCTTTGTCTTTGTCTCCTCTGAGCTCTCTGCTGAGTCATCCTCTGAGCTGTGCTAGTGCTCAATCTCTGTGGTCTGCTCAAGTCTGTCTCTGCAGCTCTCTTAGATGACTCACCCTGCTCTGTAATAGAATCAGAACTAATGATGGGTGGTCTCTGACAATCTACGATGAGCGGCTATCTATCAATACCTACAACCACGATGGGATGGATGTCTCGATCGCTCAAGCTCCTGCAATCGTGTTCGCAATGCTATGACTTCTGCTGAAGTCCTCTCGCATCTCTCCTCAAGCCGACTATCACACAACTCCTGTCGATGTCTTCGCAATGATCTCGTAGCCGTAGTCTCCTCCTGAGATCGCCGTGCATGGTCATCTCTCCCGATAACCTGAGCCTCAAGCTCCTCCACTATAACTGTGGACTCTCTCAGCTGAGCTCTCAAGGAATGGATGGTCTCTCTGGCATCTGTGAGATCTCTGGAGATCTCCTGGTGTCTATCATTCTCCAGTCTCAACTCACTGAGAGCAGATGTCAGCTCTCCTCTCCAGTCAATCTCTGCATCATCTACCTCATCCTCAGACTCCTCATGTGAACTCTGAATCGCCATGCTCTCTCTCTCATCAGAAACCATACATACTGGCCTATCCACCTCTGTCTCTGAATGAATAGAAGAACACTCTCCTGATGATCTACTAGCTACCTCTGATGCTGACTCATCGCTAGCTGACTGTACAACTGCTCTGTATGGTTCACAACCATATAAGCTCTGAAGTCTATTCCACATAGACTTGGAGGAAGTACATCCACTAACCTTAACTTTAATGCTGTCACTCAATCCATCAAGTATAAAAGTTTTGGCTTTGGAATCAAACCCTTTTTCTTTCTTTGACTTTCCACAGCCTTTCTTGACTACCTGATACACATCATAGCCTCCTTCAGCTCCAATGTATGAGTCCATCCTGCATCTCCAGAAAACATAATCTACACCATAGAAGATAGGTGCTCCTGAATCAGAAAATCTGGGACGTCCAAGGCTATCGACTGCTGCCATCACTACTAAGATCACCCTAAGCTGCTGGAGCTAACTGTAGGGACCTTGCTCTGATACCAATTGTTGAACACTGATGGCCACTGAGAGGGGGGGTGAATCAGTGGACTATAAAAATCTTTTCCCTCAAGTAGGTTCACCTCCTAGATCACCTGTTGAGATCTTTAACACTCACCACAACCAACCACACAGTCTTCTTAAAAGGCAAACAGGCACACAACCACACTCTAACTAGCAATCTTGACACAGTTACATACAACCACAATCACGATATCCTGCCAAGAGCTACTAAACAAAGTCTGCCAAGAGTCGCTATGTCAACTCGTTGGAGATCCTCACTCAAGCACACCGACTCAATCACAACCGGAGGTTCTAATACAAACCAAAAATCGTATACACACCCCACCGACTCAAAGGCTCTACCAAGTGTGTACACCCATCCTGCAGAAAGGCACTTCTAACCAAAGCAAGCAAGCATCCACAACAGAGATATACGTGCTTCGGCAAGTTGCCTACGTGCACGGAGTAATGGTCACTTGGACCTCAGCATCTACTCATCACTAATTTTCCCAGCATAAAACTGAGAAGCCGCACCCATGGCGATGATGTTTCAGTCACACCTATGACTCGGACATCTCGACTGCTTCTATCTCTAAGTATAGAGACAAGGGTGTTACCCCAATGGTTTTCCCAAGCACCCACTCGGTAACCAAGACGTGTCCGATGCAATCGGACAACTCAATAAAAATAATTGGGCTTATACAAATGCCCTACAATGAAATCCACATAGCATAGGTCTATAGCAGTATAACCTAGCTAGCATATGCAATGGAAATACAGTATATCAAACACAACAGCAATAAAGTATAGAAAATCTCACAACCATGCACTCGTCTTTGATCACCGATGTCCTGGTGATGGAGTCCGCAACTCGGCTCACTGGAATCTTCAATTTCTCCCAATTTGATGGAGAACTAAAATCTTCAAGTGTGCTCACACGGAGTCCTGGAGTGGTTCCCGCAAGGTGGGAAACCACTTCTTCTTTCCTTTTCTTTCTTTTCCTTCTATTTCCTTTCCTTTCTTTTCTTTTCTCTTCTTTTCCTTTCCTTTCCTTTTCTTTTTCTTTCTTTCTTCTTCCTTTCTTTCTTTTTGCACTAAACCTTCCTTCCTTCTTCTTCCTTTCTCCTTCTTCTTTCTTTTTCCTTTTCTCTTTTCCCTCTTCCTTCTTGGCTACAACCACCTAAAGAAGTTCTGGTTCTATGATTTCAGAATATCAATGGCATCAAGGAAGGGCTAGAGACATGAGATAGAGAGGAAGACTCAAATCATAGATGCATACAACACCTCTTAGGGCTTAGGGCTGCAACCCCTTTTTTTTTCTTCTTCCTTCCTTCTCTTTTCCTCTCCTTTTCCTTCTCCCTTTTTCTTCTATTTTTCTCTACACGATTCTGAACCTTCTTTTTCATTTTGGAGAAGAAGAAGAACCATTTCTCTCTTCTTTCTACAAAAGATCAAGTAAAAGACTAAATAGCCCTTTTTAGATGGACCAATGGAATTTACATAAAAGGAATCTTCAATCAAGCATTGATTAAAGTACTTCTCTTAAGGTGGAGAGAGATTGGCACAGTTTCCAAAGTACTTTTTGAAGAACCAATCAAAAGCTTTTAAATGGAATCAATGACTTTTTGAAAAGCTTTTTAACTCATCCATTCACAGCCTTCACGTGGGAGAGTAATGATTTCCTTTTTTTTAAAATCTCTTCAACTTTGATAATTTCAAAAAGAGCCCCTCTAACCTCACTTATTTATGTCATCATAGACATTAATTATATTTATTTTCATTTAAACCCCTGAGACCAAAAAGTGATCTTAAGCTGTTGGCCGAGAGCAAAATTTGAAATCCAACTTTCCAGATTTGCTTCTAATTTGCGCATCCAAACGGAAAAAATCATAACTCCCTCATTTGACTTCGGATTGACGAACCGTTTGAACCGATGGAAAGAAGACTCGACGAACTAAAATATTCATGTAGAATACTCCATCCAGTTCTATCAATATACCCTCCAAAAATACCGCTAGTGCAAAAACCTATAAAATCAATATTCTTAATGCACCTAGCCTTCACCCAAGGCTGTATAAGGCATCCAAACACTGCAATGAATAATCTCATGCTGCCACATAATCCCTGGATGCTCCAGTATCATTGCCAACATGCCACGACACTGTCAAATGACCAAAATGCCCCTGGATAACTCCCAAACACTATGGGACCTCTGTATACACTGCCATACCCCTGTAATGATATCACTGTCGTAGTGAACACTGTAAGAACTACTGGGGATGGTGAGGATACAATCCAGTCACTGCCTGCACTGCCATAAGCATGTCTACTCAACTAGAATGCTGCTTGACTGGCCTGAGCGTTATAACTGCACCAAGATGCATTGTGTTGACTACAACAACACACATGCACTGTGTTGACAACAATGACAACCAACACACAGTCACTGCCATCTGCACTGTGTGTTCAACAATCTCCCCCTTTGGAATTGTTGTCAACACATCATGAGCAAAATATCATCAAAAATCATCCATGCTCATGAGTCTCTCTCTCTCTCCCCCTTGACAATAATTGCAAAGGGCTGAAGTGGACTGCCTTCCACCTTCCATAGAGACTCTCTCCACCTTGGACTCCCCCTAAGTCCAATCTCTGCTCTCCTGAGAATACTCCCCCTCCCTGGGATATCTCTGTGTCCAACTGGTGTCTCTATCTCCTATATATCTGAGAACACCATCTTTGGTCTTAGTACCAAAGAAATCCATCTGACTCCATATGAGTCCAATCTGAAAGCAACAAAAAATATAATCTCAAAAATCCATCTGTTGCCTTTATCAATCACATCACCTGAGCAATCTCTCCCAGTGTGGGATACAAGCACCTATAGGAGTGCCCACCTCATCTTCCTATCCTACAGGTGTGAATTCTCAAACTACATAGGAGTGCCCATGCGCATCTTCCCTATCCTATGAGTTGAAAATTCAATTGCTCACCTCAAACTCATATCCACCCAACACTACTCAACAGAAAGAGTGTTGTCACAAGTGGATACATACCAACAAAAACAACTGCAGCTCACAGCTACAGCACCAACACCAGCTGTCTACCATAAACCTCTGCATCCAGTCAAAATAACATATCACTCCCCCTGTCACAAGTGCTGAAACATCCAACTCTGCCCAAGTCAGACAATCACTATGCTCAACTGAAGAACTGCACTCTGACAACTGTCTCTGAAAATGATACCAACTGAAACTTTGACTCACACTGATGCACATAAACTGACTGCTGGCTGCCACACTCATCAATTGCAAACCTCTGACATCACCACTAACTGCTCTGTCCTCTCACTGTCCTGAAATTGCTCATCTGATGACTGCCATATCCACCAAATGCAACAACACACTGTCGAGGATGTCTCCAATCCAAGCACTACTACAGGAACTCTACTGCTATAACCTGAGTCCTGTTAGGGGCACTAATGAACATCTAGTGAGCTCCCCCTCTCTTGTGCACCTAAGTGCACCTAGTGCCTGGGAGGTGTGCCCACTCTCACACCCAAGCTGAGTGGTGTGAGGGTGGTGAGTGTAGCTGCACACACTTCAGTGTACCTCTCTCTCCAAACTCTCTGACCAACTGCCTTGGTCTTCTGTCTGGGCTTCTTCTCAAAAACTCTCCTGCTCTGTTGCTTATCTCTTTGCTCAGTCACTACTCTGTATCTCTGTTTGTGCCTTTGTCTCTGCTCAACTGAACCAGCTGACCTCTCTGTTGCCTGCCCAACTGATGGTCTAGCTGTACTGGTCTGTCTCACTGCTGCATGTGTCTCTGGTGAACCCTTCACTCTCCACACACAACACAAGGCCCTCTGAGACTGGTCACTAGACTGTGACTGATGCTGTCTCTCCTGTCTCTGCTGCTGTCTACTCATCTGCTGCCTCCTAGAACCTCTTCTAGGTTTCCTGGTTCTGGAGTGTAAATAATCTCTCTGTTGCTGAGCAAGATGAGGGGAGAGAACAGTCCTACAATGCTTGGCCCAATGTCCAAGCTGGTGACATTTGAGACACTCCACTGATTGTCTGCCTAGTGGTGCTATGGGAGTCCTCCCTCCACAGCTACTGGATCCTACTCTCTGAGTGCACTCTGCACTCCTGTGTCCATACCCACTGCACCTGTGACAATACCCATGAAAATGTGACTGTCTCACTAGGGGCTGCCTGTGCCAACTGGGTGGTACTCTATGCCAACCTGTAGGAACCATCTGCCTCTGATGGGGAAATCTACTGAACCTGCCATGCCCAACTAATCTCTGATATAACATGTTATATCTCCCTGTGTCACCATGTCTGCCCTGCCTCTGCTGGCCTCTACCTCTGAACTCTATACCTCTCCTCTGTATCTGCTGGGTGGTACCTCTGATCTGCCTCTGCCTCTGATCTCTTTGTCTTTGTCTCCTCTGAGCTCTCTGCTGAGTCCTCCTCTGAGCTGTGCTAGTGCTCAATCTCTGTGGTCTGCTCAAGTCTGTCTCTGCAGCTCTCTTAGATGACTCACCCTGCTCTGTAATAGAATCAGAACTAATGATGGGTGGTCTCTGACAATCTACAGACTGAGCTGGCTATCTATCAATACCTACAACCACAGATGGGATGGATGTCTGACTGCTCTGAAGCTCCTGCAACTGTGTCTGCAATGCTATGACTTCTGCCTGAAGTCCTCTGCATCTCTCCTCAAGCTGACTATCACACAACTCCTGTACTGATGTCTTCAGTAATGATCTCAGAGCTGTAGTCTCCTCCTGTAGACTGCTGTACAGGTCATCTCTCCTGATAACCTGAGCCTCAAGCTCCTCCACTATAACTGTGGACTCTCTCAGCTGAGCTCTCAAGGAATGGATGGTCTCTCTGGCATCTGTGAGATCTCTGGAGATCTCCTGGTGTCTATCATTCTCCAGTCTCAACTCACTGAGAGCAGATGTCAGCTCTCCTCTCCAGTCAATCTCTGCATCATCTACCTCATCCTCAGACTCCTCATGTGAACTCTGAATCGCCATGCTCTCTCTCTCATCAGAAACCATACATACTGGCCTATCCACCTCTGTCTCTGAATGAATAGAAGAACACTCTCCTGATGATCTACTAGCTACCTCTGATGCTGACTCATCGCTAGCTGACTGTACAACTGCTCTGTATGGTTCACAACCATATAAGCTCTGAAGTCTATTCCACATAGACTTGGAGGAAGTACATCCACTAACCTTAACTTTAATGCTGTCACTCAATCCATCAAGTATAAGAGTTTTGGCTTTGGAATCAAACCCTTTTTCTTTCTTTGACTTTCCACAGCCTTTCTTGACTACCTGATACACATCATAGCCTCCTTCAGCTCCAATGTATGAGTCCATCCTGCATCTCCAGAAAACATAATCTACACCATAGAAGATAGGTGCTCCTGAATCAGAAAATCTGGGACGTCCAAGGCTATCGACTGCTGCCATCACTACCAAGATCACCCTAAGCTGCTGGAGCTAACTGTAGGGACCTTGCTCTGATACCAATTGTTGAACACTGATGGCCACTGAGAGGGGGGGGTGAATCAGTGGACTATAAAAATCTTTTCCCTCAAGTAGGTTCACCTCCTAGATCACCTGTTGAGATCTTTAACACTCACCACAACCAACCACACAGTCTTCTTAAAAGGCAAACAGGCACACAACCACACTCTAACTAGCAATCTTGACACAGTTACATACAACCACAATCACTGATACTGCTGCCAAGAGCTACTAAACAAAGTGCTGCCAAGAGCTGCTATGTCAACTGTTGGAGATCCCTCACTCAAGCACACTGACTCAATCACAACTGGAGGTTCTGAATACAAACCAAAAAATCGTATACACACCCCAGCCAGACTCAAAGGCTCTACCAAGTGTGTACACCCATCCTGCAGAAAGGCACTTCTAACCAAAGCAAGCAAGCATCCACAACACAGAGATATACGTGCTTCGGCAAGTTGCCTACGTGCACGGAGTAATGGTCACTTGACCTCAAGATCTACTCATCACTAATTTTCCCAAAGATAAAACGAGAAGCCGCACCCATGGCGGATGATGTTTCAACACCTATGACTCAGGACATCTCGACTGCTTCTATCTCTAAGTATAGAGACAAGGGTGTTACCCCAATGGTTTTCCCAAGACCCACCGGTAACTGAAGACCGTGTCCGGATGCAATCGGACAACTCAATAAAAATAATTGGGCTTATACAAATGCCCTACAATGAAATCCACATAGCATAGGTCTATAGCAGTATAACCTAGCTAGCATATGCAATGGAAATACAGTATATCAAACACAACAGGCAATAAAGTATAGAAAATCTCACAACCATGCACTGTCTTTGATCACTGATGTCCGGTGATGGAGTCTGGCAACTCTGGCGGCTCACTGGAATCTTCAATTTCTCCCAATTTGATGGAGAACTAAAATCTTCAAGTGTGCTCTGTCACTGGAGTCCTGGAGTGGTTCCTGGCAGTGTGGGAAACCACTGTCTTCTTCCTTTTCTTTCTTTTCCTTCTATTTCCTTTCCTTTCTTTTCTTTTCTCTTCTTTTCCTTTCCTTTCCTTTTCTTTTTCTTTCTTTCTTCTTCCTTTCTTTCTTTTTGCACTAAACCTTCCTTCCTTCTTCTTCCTTTCTCCTTCTTCTTTCTTTTTCCTTTTCTCTTTTCCCTCTTCCTTCTTGGCTACAACCACCTAAAGAAGTTCTGGTTCTATGATTTCAGAATATCAATGGCATCAAGGAAGGGCTAGAGACATGAGATAGAGAGGAAGACTCAAATCATAGATGCATACAACACCTCTTAGGGCTTAGGGCTGCAACCCCTTTTTTTTTCTTCTTCCTTCCTTCTCTTTTCCTCTCCTTTTCCTTCTCCCTTTTTCTTCTATTTTTCTCTACACGATTCTGAACCTTCTTTTTCATTTTGGAGAAGAAGAAGAACCATTTCTCTCTTCTTTCTACAAAAGATCAAGTAAAAGACTAAATAGCCCTTTTTAGATGGACCAATGGAATTTACATAAAAGGAATCTTCAATCAAGCATTGATTAAAGTACTTCTCTTAAGGTGGAGAGAGATTGGCACAGTTTCCAAAGTACTTTTTGAAGAACCAATCAAAAGCTTTTAAATGGAATCAATGACTTTTTGAAAAGCTTTTTAACTCATCCATTCACAGCCTTCACGTGGGAGAGTAATGATTTCCTTTTTTTTTAAAATCTCTTCAACTTTGATAATTTCAAAAAGAGCCCCTCTAACCTCACTTATTTATGTCATCATAGACATTAATTATATTTATTTTCATTTAAACCCCTGAGACCAAAAAGTGATCTTAAGCTGTTGGCCGAGAGCAAAATTTGAAATCCAACTTTCCAGATTTGCTTCTAATTTGCGCATCCAAACAGAAAAAATCATAACTCCCTCATTTGACTTCGGATTGACGAACCGTTTGAACCGATGGAAAGAAGACTCGACGAACTAAAATATTCATGTAGAATACTCCACCCAGTTCTATCAATATACCCTCCAAAAATATCGCTAGTGCAAAAATCTATAAAATCAATATTCTTAATGCACCTAGCCTTCACCCAAGGCTGTATAAGGCATCCAACACTGCAATGAATAATCTCATGCTGCCACATAATCCCTGGATGCTCCAGTATTATTGCCAACATGCCACGACACTGTCAAATGACCAAAATGCCCCTGGATAACTCCCAAACACTATGGGACCTCTGTATACACTGCCATACCCCTGTAATGATATCACTGTCGTAGTGAACACTGTAAGAACTACTGGGGATGGTGAGGATACAATCCAGTCACTCCGCATCGCCATAAGCATGTCTACTCAACTAGAATGCTCGCTTGACGCCTCGAAGCGTTATAATCGCACCAAGATGCATTGTGTTGACCACAACAACACACATGCACTGTGTTGACAACAATGAAAACCAACACACAGTCACTGCCATCTGCACTGTGTGTTCAACAGCTGCATCTTGACTTGGTTGGGTGAATTGGCATGTGACTTATCTTTGGAGGTGACCACTTTTGATAACAAGAAAGCAACATAGTGAGTGCTTTTGTTTTTAGTAATTTTTTTCTAGTCTTTTTATTTTTCTCTAAATTTTTTTTAAAAAAAAAAAGGAAAAACTCAATTTTGGATAGGTGGTTAGTATGCATGTTTGGAATAATGGGAGATACACTTCTACATATGACTTTGGGAGAAAGATGGAACTATGCTAAGGCAACCATGACCTTGGGAGAAATGTTTAAACAGGCTAGGGAAGCCAAAAGTAATGAGATAGAGAACAATTTTGCACCACCCAAGTACAATTTTGCTCCCCAACCCAACTATGGATTTTTGGGAAATTTTGACTGGTCACATCCCCAGACTATCCATGTTGTAGAAGGATGCCCTAATCTTTATGGGGGTAGCGTTGGTGATAAGAATATGAGTCCTCTATTTCAGTACAATTTTTTTGGCATTCACAATCAGGGGTGGAGTAATCATCCCGATTTCTCGTGAGATCAATGGAATAATCAAGCTGGACCACCCAATTTCCAATGTCATTATCAGTTTGATCCTCCAATGCCCAACCCTCTAATGAATTTTACAAGCATGAGTGAGATGGAGAACAGGCTTGCCCTTATAGAGCAACAACTCACCCAGATTGTCACAATCTTGTAAGAGGAGGAAACGGGTAAATTATCTAATCAGCCTGAACCTAATCTCTGTTACCAAATTCCAGTTCTGAATGAACCACCCCATTCCCTGCCTATTGATGTTGAAAGTCCACCACCTGAGTTTAGGTTAACGAGAGTCAACCCCAACATGATGATTTTCATGATGATTAATTTGTTGAGATTGAGTCTCCTAAATATGTTAGTGAAGCGGAGTTTGATGAGCTACCTAGGGACGTCCAACTTTTGCCTGAAATTTCTGATCTTAGTGAACCTAGTGTTTCCACTGATTTTGAATCAGATTTTTATGATAGCATAGAAACCCTGGAAATTCGATCTCCCCCTCTCTCTTTAGACAACCCAGATAATTGTCATTTTGAGGATTCACTTGTTCCACATGTTGATTTGTCCAAACCTCTTGGGTTTAATGATTTTATTGTGGAGGACAATGTTAGTCTCGATGCTCTTCAAGCATTTTATCGCGATCCTTATTTGGAAAATCAAGTTATGCAAAGGGCGGATAGTTGTATTGCTAGGATTGATTTGAGTAAACCTCTCATTTTTTATGATTATTTTGATGAGGTTACTGGCATTCATGATCTTTTTTATGCTTGTTGCGACCCATTTTTGGTTGGTTTTTCTAAACATGACAAATGTTCTACATTGCAAACGGGAGAGATGGGGAGGATTTATGGTATGAGTTTTAATGCCTTCATTTTCCACTGTCCCATGAGCACAAATTTTTCTATTGGATATTTCTCAGTTATGCTTAACTTCTATATTATTTCTCGCTTTACTAAAATTCATGGTCGAGTGTTTTCTGGTTTTGAAGCCCTTTCTACATTTGCCGGCCATGGATTGAGATTTTTTTTGATGCCCCCAAGTACTTGTTGTAGAGCTCATAACTCTTCATGATCCTCTTTGTTGATTATATCTAGTAAGCCCCCTCATCTCCTCCCTTGTCCTTATTCTTTCTTTTATGCATGCATTGAGGACATTGCATGAATTAAGTGTGGGGGGGGGGTGTAAGCTTGCTTATTTGGTAAATTTTGATTGTGACGGTATTTTGGTGTTGTGCATACGTCTCTTTGATTGCAAAGCGAGAGAAAGAGGGAATCAAGTGCCCTAGCATGCGAAATAATAAAAAAATCCCTTTTCAAGGACGGTAATTGGTTTGTATTCGGTGATAAGGATTGAATTGAAAAATATGAACGTTATTTCATTTAATGGCTAGATTCCTCTAAATGTTTTATGGACCCCATGATCTTTTGGCTAGTAGTTGAGACCAATTTGTTTGTGGCAAGGCAAGGCAAGGCATGAAAGTAAAAAAAAAAGTGAAAAAAAAAAAAAGAAAAAAAAAAAGAAAAAGAGAAGAAACAAGAAAGGAAAGTGGAATTCTTTGGGACTAGACAGGGCACTGTGCCTCATGAAGCAGGGTGACTTGATCAAAATTCCTTGGAAGGAAACTCAAAACACTCTTGCATCAATGTCTCAAAGTCTTTATGGATATATACAACAAACGAAGCTACCAAGTATTTGGGTGTTTGGTGTATGCTCCACCATGTCATTCAGAGAACAATAGTGGAGTAGAAATAGACTTTGTTGTAGAGAAAGAAAAAAGCTTTTGTCTTAATGGCTGGAAAGAAAGTATGGTAAAAAATACTCAAAGCCCAAATCTTTGGTTTCATCGATGCTATGAGTGGTTTACCTGAAGGTGAGTAGTGTTCAGAAAATATAAGGAGATCCCTTGACCTTGATGCATGCTTGTTACTTGAATTGATGTGAGGTGATAAAATTCAAGTGTGGGGGAACCTTTGGCTCCTTGATCTTTAGTTGAGCATTTTTTGGGATTATGTGCACTGTCTTATTTATGCCATGATTAAAATTTGCAGCATTCATTTACAATTGAATTTTGGGTGTATATTCACTGCAAACACCCACGAGACTAAACTCGTCCACTAGGGTTAACCTAGGGGTTTAAAGGCTTGTTGCACATTCTAAGTGCAACCGTGATTCCTACGAAAGTGAGTTAAGAATTTTGCATTCTAGATTAGTTTTTCTTTTGCTTTACTTGAAGACAAGTAACGTCAGGGGAATCTGATGAACACATTTATGTGTAAAATCTTAGGGCATAAAGCATACATTTTACCACATTGGACAGAGTTACTTCGGTGCTTTCTTGTGTTTTTCACGTTTTAGGTGAATTCTTGTGAAAATAGAGCAAAACATGCTAAAAATAACACGAAGCACCCAGGAGTTGAGAAAATCAAGTTTGGATTGAGCACTGAAAGAATCACACCAATCAATCAAATTTGAATGTAATTACAGTGGGCCCCTTTGCATAATTTTGAGGTGTTAATAGTATGGATGCGTAGCCAGACGAGTCAGTTTCACAACGGTTCAAACGACACTTGATTCCGAGTAGAAACGAAGAAGTTACGGCCGTTTCCATGGACATGGGTTTATTTGTAATTATTAACAGTCGACCTGGGACAAAGTAAAGCAGAAGTTCGGATTCTAGGGGCCTTAGCACAATTATCAGAAGTTATCTTTCTGTCAGCTAAAAGATTCCATTTGGAAGGCTCTGGAGCAGTCCAACTTCAACTTGAGATATCTTGGGCTCCCGAACTCCAAATTGGACGAAATTTGGGTCTATTTGGGGTGATTTTTCATAAAAAATACAACAGTGAGGCATATATAAGCATCCCATGCTCCACGTTTTTTGAATAACAGATTTGACATTTCATTAATTGTGAGTGGAATCCTGGTCATCACCCTTGCTCTCTCTCTCCTCCAACTTTTCAAGGGCACTTTTGAAATTTTACTTGGGATAGATTTCTTTTGAAAGATATTCTCTCGGGATATATTTTTTTGAAAGATATTCTCTCATCTATGAAAGGTTGAAAAATCAAAGATGCCTTGATCTCATTGCTTGGAGAAGACACCAACAAAGAAAAAGAAGCATAAGTTAGAATTAGAAAATTACTTTTTAATAAATAGAAAGTTTATGTATCTAGGATTCTTTTTTCTCCCTCTTTCTATTTTTTTTCTTTTTTCTTGGGATTCGAAACATTGTAAAGGAGGAAGGAGAAAAGAATATTCCCTTGTCTTAGGGAATATTTCTCCTACCACTTCCCTCTTCTCTCTTCTCCCTTCCCCCTATAAATACCCCTTGCCCTTTGAGTTGTAACAAGTTAGTTCTAGTTCAGTTTTTAAGTTATTTTTAGTTTAATTTTAATTCAGTTTTTAGTTTAATTAATTAATGAAATTTCTTCTTCCCTTCTTATAGTTTTTGGCTTTCTAAATTCTAGTTTGATTTCATGCTTTCAATTCCATGGTTGTAATGCTTTTGATTCATGCTTTAATTTTATGTCTTCAATATAATTGTAATAATTCTAGTTTAGTTTCAAGCTTTCTAGTCTAAGTTCCTAAGTTGATGACAAGACTTGGAGATTTAGAAGAGGAAGTCATGCAAGGTTTGTTCAAGTATCTAGGTTTTTACTCTCCAAACTCTTAAACTCATTCTCCCTCTCTTCTACCATCTCATTCTTCTTCTTCTTCTCCCTCTATTTCTTTTATTTTTTTTATGTGGTTGTGATGTGCGGCTGCAATTTATCCCTTCCAATCTGCGTTAGTTTGATAGGTTAGATGGATATGTGTTAGGACACCAATTTAATTCGTTAGATGCTTGTGAGTTAGGATATGTTAATTTGTTAGTTTAATTAGTTTAATTTAACACTTTAATTTGGTTCACTTTGCATTACTTTAAAGTGAGTAAAATAGGGTGGCGTATATCTCCTCGTGTTTGACCCGTAGCTACGATTGACCCGTACGCTTGCGGTATTATTTTAACTCAAACACTTTTGTCTTCCATGTTTTAAATGCTCTCATGTATATTTAAAAAAAAATCTCCAGATGTATCTTATATATGGGCTCAACAAAAATTTCTTCTTCAAGGGCACGTCCTTGGGAGGAGACACCAAAGGAGGTTTGGAAAGTTCTCTGGACTTGTGATACCCTGCCGAAGATTAGATCTTTCATCTGGAGGGCTTGTGTGAACGGGATTGCCTGCAATGGCTTTGAACCAGAGGCAAATACCAGTGGATAGAATGTGTCCAAGATGTGGCCAAGCAGAGGAGACCAATGAGCATATCTTGCTTACCTGCCCGTTTGTGCGAAGGGTATGGTTTGGTAGTGTTCTATCTCATAAAGTGCCAGATGGTGAGGAGATTCAGTTGCATCAGTGGATTAAAGAGTAGTCTGCATTTACTTCACAGGATAAAAGAGCAGTGGGGGAGACACGCACACTGATTTCCTTCATTCTGTGGCACCTATGGAATGCAAGGAATGATCTGTTGTTTAGTAGGAAAACATGGACTGCGGAGGAGGTGATTGAAAGGGCTCACATGGCCTGCGGGGAATTCCTTAATGCTTCTAAAAAGCTGTCTTCCCCTTCATCTGCCGTAGGCCCGGCTACACCAGTACATTGGGCGCCACCCCCAGTGGGCACCTTTGTGTTGAGCTGCGATGCTTCTTTCTCAGAGGACGGTGGTCGAAGTGGAGTGGGCTACCTTATTCGGGATCACACTGGCACCTGTCGGATTGCAATCTCTGATCCCCAATGTTTCAACGAAGCTTTGGTTGGAGAGGCTTTAGGGATCCGACAAGGTCTTTTGGAGGCCATCTCAGAGGGTTTCCTAAAGCTTCGAGTGGAGAGTGACTGCCAAATGCTCGTCTCAGCCATATATAAGCCGATTACATCTTCACAACTATCTATTAGACCAGTTGTTGAGGGCATTCGTTTCCTTGTCTCTTACTTTGATGAGTGTACTTTCCAGTTTATTCCAAGGGCGGTAAACTCTATTGCCGACGCCCTTGCCAGGAGGACACGGTCCGTTGCGGGTAGGACTGTTTGGCCCAATTCCGATCCCTGCTTAGATACCCCTCAGGGGGTCATGAGTGGGAGTGTAATCCACTCTTCTTAAATAAATCTCTTTCTTACCAAAAAAAAGAAGTGAAGTTCTCACTTCAAAACATATTACAACTGTAATAGCATTATTTTAATAAAATTCTCATTTAAAAGGTAAGATAACAAGGGGAACAAAATTCTAAAGCAGTTCACGAGTATAAAATAGAAATCGATAAGGGAGCATAAGACTCCTACTTTTATCCAACATGTATTCTAATTAAATTATAATCATTTCAAATCAATTGCTTATGCGGAAATATTTCCTTATACAAAACTACAACCCCTAAATTTTGTGTTTGTCCCTTATATTTTAGACTTGCTGCACAAGGCCTAGCCTAGGTTGGACCTTTTGTCTAGAAAATGAACCCGGCCCTCAACCAGCCTATCCCACATGTTAGAAAACCTAGAAAATGGTTTTTTATTTTTTTGGGTTCCAAAAGAAACCAAACTTTAGAAGAGCGAGAGATAGAGAGAGAGAGACCTTTACCTGATCATCTGCCAACCAAAAAGAATCTTTTGCAAGGGAGTGAAGGATCAAATGGATATGTAAATAAATAAATACATATATAAATATATATATACATAAGTATGTATTTACATAACCATTTGATCCCTCTGTGATGCACCAGATTCGCGTCGGCCACGTAGGAAAGAGAAGATATAATCCATGTCAAAGCTCTGCAATGGTTCCCTTGAACTTCTTCTCCTGCATCAATTATTAATTATCAATTATGTGTGACTTCTAATTAAATTCTTAAAACTCAATACGCAGAACAGTTGTTACGAAAATAAAAAAAATAAAAGCATACAGTTTACGGCCCATTGGCCCACTGCAATGCTTATTATATATCTATTGATTTAAAAATCAAATCAAAAGTGGCATATCATGAGATTGATTCTCAAAATCTGAATTGGATCGGCCATGAATATAATTAGATCTTTATTTTTTTTCATCCCTCCTGCTAAACCAGTAAAATATTTTAATAAAAAACTTTTTAAAAAAAATCAAAGATATAAGAAAAGGCCTAGTTTTTCTTTAACAACGAGATGGGTGTGAGAGGATA
Organism: Telopea speciosissima; assembly: GCF_018873765.1. NCBI lineage: Eukaryota > Viridiplantae > Streptophyta > Magnoliopsida > Proteales > Proteaceae > Telopea > Telopea speciosissima. The sequence continues at coordinate 69,735,437 of NC_057916.1, read as the reverse complement.
TGGAAGGTATTTTTAAAATGGGAAAAAGTTTTCTGTCCGGGAGTGTGGCCTATGCCAGCACTCCCATGAGTCTATCTCTCTCCTCTCCATGTGAAAAGATACTTCTATCCCTTTGTTTTAAGGAGGAGAGAGATAGACACATGGGAGTGCTGGCGTAGGCCACACTCCCGTACAGAAAACTGCTTCCCTTTCAAAATATACTAAACCGTATAAGGGTTTTGTGAACCCTAGGATAGTAAATTTTTGCTTCTTTTTTTTGTGATTCCAAATTTCTAGGATTAGATGGGTTTCAAATAATTTTTACCAATTCTGATCCGATTGGGATCGAAATTGATCAATCCCAAAACCTTGATTAGAATGCGATTGTCAGATATTTGATTCTATTGGGAGGATGAAGGTTTGTAGTCTCATATAACAAAAAGATGGCACAGCAGCAGCCAGCAGGCCAGCAGTATGCCCAGACATAATGGGGGGTGAAATGACCGCCTTACCCCCTTACGAGAGGCAGAAATCCTGCCCCAAGATGCGTTTGCTTGTGTTCTCAGCCCCCACACGCGCAGGACCGGCCACGCTCAACCCTTGTTAGACAAAATTTCAAAAGGGTTATCTTATTTATCTGCCTTGTTTTGATTCAAATCAGGTACAGAAAGGATGGACTTGTCATCCTCTCGTTGGGTTTAAAACACAACCAATCAATCAATCGGACCATAAAGATCAAAATCACTACCCAATCAAGACCATAATTACCTATACTCATAAATTCTGTAAATAGAGAAACACAAAAGAATAGAATGAAATGGAATTGAAAATGGAACAAGAAACCCAGAATCTTCATAAACTGAAACAGAGAACTAGATTACTCATCTAATTAATTGATGGGTTTCTTCTTTCTGTAAATGGGACTTACAATACATTCTGAGGATGAAGAAGAACTCTTCTTTGTCATGAATTGCCGTTCGTGTTCTTGCAAGACTTTATTTGACCCTCTCCAAACTGCACGTACTTCTTCATTCTCTGATGGTTAAGAACTGAATAATAAATAGTAATAAAAAAACCCATGAAACAACCAAATCTAAATCATCCTAGATTCTCGGATTACTCACCCTAAATATAAGAAACACAAATAATACCCTAAAAGGCTGTTAGAGACTTAGTTAGTAAGTTCGGAATAACAATAAAATAGGTACAGATACCGACGGCAATTAAACGCGTCAAATGATAATAATACTTCTGAAAATCTGATAAAATGGTTACAATAATAATACGGTGTATGCTCACCTTGTAAGCAAAAAATACAGGTATATATTTATAAATGCACTATGTAACAGACTTGCACTACTCAATCAACAAAACAATAACATAATATAATATCTCTCATTTCTATTCAACTTAACGTTGAACTTCTAATATGCACTATGCAAGACATAATATTAGGGCTGCAACAGAGTTGGGTTGGGTCAGGCTTTATAGAACCTTAGCCCAACCCTAAGTCCCCTTAGCTGGGCCCAGGCCTGATCCGACCCTGACTCAGGGTCAGAAAATTCCAACCGTGACCCACCTTCAGGGTCGGGCCGAACTAACTCTGATTGGCCATGATTATGGGGAGGGGGAAAGAAATGCATGGGTTGCAATGGGCCGAGGAGAACATTATCAATTTTACATAAAATAACACTATAATAAAATGTATTATATCACTTATTGTCTTCATATATAATATGTTATATAAAAAAATGTGGGTGACGTTTAAAGTTTATAATGTATATATTTTATATTGTAACTTAAATCAAGGTCGGGCCGGGCCAGGCCGGGCAAAGCTTAGCCCAAAGCCTCAACCCTAACTTGACCCGACCCTGACTCAGGGCCAGAAATTTTCAGCCTTAACCCACCCTCAGGGCCAAGTATCTCAGCCCAGACCCTGTTCGGGCTCAGGGCGGGCCAGGGCTGACAGGGCCAAACTTGCAGCCCTACATAATATCCTCCAACTTCCTCAGATTTTGGCCTTAGATGTAAACTCGTCGACCATCGTGAACTCAAACTAGAACAGAAACGGGAAAGAAGAAGAAGAAGAAGGGGGGCATCCACTATGAATTTTATGTTTTGTGAGTTGCGATCAAGAAGGGGCCCAAGGGTGAGGGATTTGGGGTTTTGTTTTGATTTGATTTTTTTTTAATTGTAACAAACCTAAGTAAAACATATAATACGTATAGAAACGTGTATAGTACAACACCCTTTAAAAACCTTTGTAGTTTTTTTTCTTTCTTTCATATAAGTGCATTTATAAGTTAAAATGCGTTTTTTTTTTTAATTAAAAGCTTGGATAAGCGTATTTACTAACTAAGGTTAGAGAGAGATTCCGGGGGTTTCTTTTTTATTCTTGTGTAACAAGAAAAAATATATATATATGAGAAGAGAAATAATACTCTAAGGCTGTGTTTGGATGTTAAGAAAAGAAATGATGAAAACAAAAAAATCATGTTGTATGGTAAGATAAAAAATAAATTTGATAAGATAAAGAGGAATAAAAAAAAAGAGTAAGATATCAACTCCGCAGGCAATAAATTGAGAAGAAAGAGAAGGATGGATCAAAATGGGGACAAAACCTCCCCAATAGATGGAGTCACAGAGCAACCGACTTAGATTATTGTTGTATGCAGCTATATATGTATCAAGGAATCTATACTTTCCCAATCTTAGGCTACGAGTGTGTATATTCGCTAAAAGAGGACTCCTGGTGTATAAGCTACAACTGTCATTTGGGCATCTGGCGGTGCACTGGAGTGTGGCCCTGAGAGTTCGACACGTGGAAGAAGCTTCAAGCCCTGATAATTCGACGCGTGGAAGAAGCTTCAACCAACGGTGCAAGCTCAATACAAGGCAGTTTTTTTTTTGTTTTTTTGTTTTTTTTGTTTTCTTTTCTTTCTGCTCGAGCTCGGCACAGTTGGATGTCGCATCTTCTACGTGTCGAGGTCTCAGGCCCACATTACAGTGCGCTGCCAGATTAAGGGCACTGTAGAGGATTTTTTTTTTCTTTCTCCAAACCCCAACATGGCACCATTACAAGTGCAATATAATGTTCACTCAATCCCCTCCAATCAATCAATCCAATGCCAATAAATTGATTAACCTTGAGATTTAGCTGGCCCAAATCCAGCTTGCCACGAGCTTCAACTCAATATGATAAAACTTAGCATAACATAGGAATTAATTTAGCCTAATTTGGTTAATCTTAGGTAGTGTTATTGATTCTATATCATGTTAATCATAACATTTAGTTGATAGAATTTAGATTAAATTAATAAAATTTGTCATGTGATAATGTAAGGGTTAATTAAATATGATTGCATGTTAGTATAATTAAGATAATTATTTTCAGCTATTTAATTAGAGTAGTGTGGATCCTTTTATTTCATGGGTTAAATACGTGTACCCCTAAAATGCACCCAATATTCTTCATACCCCCCTAAGGTTCTAACAAGTCCACATACCACCACTGAAAATTCTATGTACCACCCCTACTTTACCCCCCAAAGCCATTTAAGTCCATACCAGGTGTTAAATGCTAAAAAATGACCAAACCACCCTTTCTTCTATCTTTTCTAAAATTGTGAAAGAACTAATTGCCCTGACCTATTTGCTATTTGAAAAGACCAAAATACCTTCATCTTCCCCAAATCATCCATCTTCTTTTACAATGTAGATACCCACCACCACCACCACAAGTATTTATTATAACTTGGCTCAGGTCTAGGGGACGAGGGAGTTAATGTCGAAGAATTGAAACCAATGCTGCTAGATGGTGGAAATTGAATGTGGGAATTTACTTCTTTCGACTTCTCTTCGATATTTCTGCAATTTTTTTTGTCTGGTTTCCATTACATCTGCTTAAGTGGTGGATGAATCTGAAATCTGGAATGGGTAAACCCAGAAAGATCTCAATTACATCCTGAAAGGTACCAATGATATTCTTAGTACCAATTATAGGTGGGGGCTTTTGTTTTAATTCCTTCCGTACTTTTATATGCTCCATTAGTGGGGTTTTCGTTTTTATTCCTTCTTCGTTTTTTATTCTCTATTAAATGGCATGAACACCTCCATTAATGGGATTTGCAGGGTCTGAAACCTGGAGTGCCGTTCCATCCCGAGCCGAACTTGCATAATTCGCCACACCTAAACCCTAATCCACCCCAGGTCCTCATCTCCCCTCTTCGTCTCTTCCCTCCAGGTCTCTTGTTTCTCCTTCTCTTCAACCTTAGTGAGCGGATTCGATTTCAAAAGCAAACGAAGAAGATGACTCCACAGCAACATCGCCACCACATTAGGGGTGGATTTGGTAAGGGCGGCAGTGTTGGTGGAGGAATAGGCAAGGGAGGGAGACTCGGTGGTGGAATTGGTAAAGGCGGAGGAGTTGGAGGTGGTGCTGGAGGTGGGGTTTCATGGTGGTGATGGTGTTAATGGTGGGTGGTGGTGGTGGTGGTGGAGGTAGTATTGGGTATCTACATTGTAAAAGGAGATGATGATTTGGGGAAGATGAGGGCATTTTGGTCTTTTCAAATTCTAACAGATAGGTCAGGGCAATTAGGTCTTTTCAAATTTTAGAAAAGATAGAAGAAAGGGTAGTTTGGTCATTTTCTTACATTTAACACCTAGTGTGGACTTAAATGGTTTAAGGGGGGTAAAGTAGGAGTGATACCTGGAATTTTCATTGGTGGTAAGTGGACTTATCAGAACCTTAGGGGGTACATGTATTTAATCCTTATTTCATCTATGTAATTAGCTTCATCTCATACCATTAGTGTACATTAATATGATGTCACCTTAGCTTACGTAACATAATCATAGCTAGCATACATATATTAACATATAACATAGTTTTATAACAAGATACATAGACATTAACATATTATAATCGTAGTATATATATACATAGTTTACATTTTAATGTAATATATTATTTAGCACATAATATATTCATGTCATAACCTAATAATCATTTATTAACTTAGGGTAGTTAATTAATTAGTGCAATATTTAGTTAATCAAAACCCTTTACCCATTAGATTAATTAGCTAATCAAAACCCTTTACCCATGAAACAAACAAATCTAAATCATCCTAGATTCTCGGGTTACTCACTCTAAATATAATAAGACAAATAATACTCTAAGGCTGTTAGAGAGAGATTTTCGGAGGTTTTTTTTTTTTTTTTTTTTAATTCTTGTGTAACAAGAAAAAAATATATATATGAGAAGAGAAATAATAGTCTAAGGCTGTGTTTGGATGTCAAGAAAAGAAATGATGAGAAAAAAAAATTCATGTTTTTTGGTAGGATAGAAAAGAAAATTTGATAAAATAAAAATGAATTAGAAGTAAAAGATCAACTCCTCAAGCAATAAATTCAGAAGAGAGAGAGGGATGGACCGAAATGGGGGAGGGTTTTGCCGCAAGAACAGTAGATGGAGTCTTAGAGCAATCGACTTAGATTGTTGTTGTATCTATCTGTATATGTATCAAGGAATCTATACTCTCCTAATCTTGGAGTACGAGTGTGCATATCTGCTAAAGAGGACTCCTGGTGTATAAGCTAACTGCCATTTGGGCCCCCAATATGGGATCAAAATCCTCTACAATGCGGGCATCTAGCGGTGCACCAGAGTGCGGCCTAAGAGCTTCATCCAACGGTGTGAGCTCGATGCAAGGCAATATTTCTTTCTTTCTTGAGGTTGGCACCGTTGAATGTCGCATCTTTCACGTATCGAGCTCTCAGGCCTGTACTGCAGTGGACCGCCAAATTAGGTCACTACAGAGGATTTTTTCCTTCCAACATGGCACCATTTCAAGTGCAAACTAATGTTCACTCAATCCCCTCCAATCAATCGATCCAATGCCAATAAATTGATCAACCTTGAGATTTAGCTGGCCCAAATCCAGTTCACCACGAGCTTCAGCTCAGTATGATAGGCCCATAAGCCCATTTAACATCTTTTTACTTAGCATAATGTAGGAATTAGTTTAGCCTAATTTAGTTAATCTTACACTACAACAAAATACACTTATAGCTACGGATACTTAAAAAATCGCAGCTATAAGTGTCTTAAAACTGCGGTTTCTTTATATGCAGTAATATGAGATACTTATTGCTGCGGTATTTAAAAACCGCGGTAACAGATGACCTTGTGACTGCGGAAACAAAATTGCAGTAATATGGAACACTTATTGTTGCGGTATTTAAAATCGTAATAATAGAGGACCTGTAACTGCAGAAACAAAACCACAGTTAAAAACCACAGTAATATGAGACACTTTTTATTGCGGTATTTAAAACCACAGTAACAGAGGACCCTATAACTACGAAAACAAAGCCGTAGTTAAAAACCGCAGTGATATGAGATACATTTTACTGCAATATTTATAATTGCAATAATAGAGGAACCTATAAATGCGGAAACAAAACTGCAGTTAAAAATTACAGTAATATGAGATACTTATGGCTATGGTATTCAAAACCGCAATAAAACAGAGGACCTTGTAACTACGAAAACAAAATCACAGTTAAAAAGTGCAGTAATATCTGGTACTTATTGTTGTGGTATTTAAAATCACACTAATAAAGGACCCTATAACTGTGGAAACAAAATCGCAATTATATGGAATACTTATTGATGTGGTATTTAAAACTACAGTAATAGAGGACCCTATAACTGTAGGAACAAAATCTTAAAAATTGCAGTAATATAAGATACTTGATGTGGTATTTAAAACTGTGGTAACTACATCTCTCCCCCAACCTATGACCCCTAAATTCATTCTCACCCAAACCTACCTGCAAACCGTTTCCTTCACTCACTCTCACTCTCCAATAACCCTGTTCACTCTAGACTTTCGATCTATTGCATCGACGACAGCGAAGAAGGTAATCTCTCTCTCTCTCTCTCTCACACACACAGAGAGAACCCTCTCCCATAGTCATTACCTTCAGCCAGCACCATAGTTAGTAAAAGCGTGTATAATATGCATACACGTACATATCACCAATAAAAACGTTTTTTTAACCAGAACTGGGTGCAAGGGTGTGCATACGTGTATAGCTTTTGCCTAGTTGCTTAAGAGTGTCAAATTCGAACCAGTTTCGAATAAGCCAAACCGAATTGAATAAAATGTTTTATTCAATTTGAGTATCGAATTTCATAACCGAATCCAAACTGATTTTGCATATTAGTATATTATAATGAATTAATATAGGGAGAAAGAACGCTACTTGGTCACGTGCGGCGTGCAACCCTATGCCGAGACACATAACCGCACAAAATGACCGTCGTGTCCCATGAAAAGGCGAAAATCCTTGAGGGTGCAACGGTCATTTTGTACAGCTCTCTGCTTGGGTGTAGGGGCCACGCGCTGGACGAGACAAGGTAGCGTTCTCTTTCCCATTAATATATTATAGTATATTAATATATTATGATACTAATATCTATATATATATATATATATATATATATATATATATATATATATATATATATATATATATATATAAATATATATATATATATATATATATATATATACATATTTATAATACTAGAATTATTATTAGATTTTATATACTATACTATAGTATAATAGATTATATTATATATTATATATTATAATATACGGACCGAGTATAAGAACCAGCTGAACCGTATAAATAAAAAATTGAACTGAACAGTTCAACTTAAATTATAATTTCAAAATAAACATGTGATTGGCTCTGAGATGTACGTTCGTCTACACGTACATGAAGAGATCAATTCTCAATATAAATTGTGTTGAATATCTTTTTCTTTCCCGCCTTAAACCCGAGCCCCATTCCCTTCCCACTTCTTCCTACCAAAAAGAAAAAAAAAATCCATTCCCGCTTCCAGTCACCCGTGCGCCCCTTTCTCAATCTCTCAAATCTCTCTCCCCGCCTTTACCAAAATTAAAAAAATCTCTCTCCCCGCGCGCCCCTCTCTCCTTCTCTCAAATCTCTCTCAACCCTATCTATTCCCTTCCACTTCCAATCACCTCCACACCCCACTCTGTTTTTTTTTGGTAAATCCCGCCCAGATGCTCGAAAACCCCGGCGGCACCTCGGAAGAGCTCGAGAACGAAGTAGTCATCGAGAACCATTATCTCCACAAATTCGTTGCTGCTGAGAGAGATTGGTCCTTCGTAGCAGGCTCGAGCCTTCTCCTCAACCTCCCGGATAGAATCGAGGTAGAGATTCACGTCTTGATGGGTTCGATTCAGAACCTGATAGAGAGAACGCCACTTGTGACGGTCCATATCTCGGAGGTTCTTCCGACCGTGATGGTAAGGACCCAGGGAAACGATTTGTGGGAAGAAGGCCTTGTAGGCCTTGCCGTAATCGTCGCCCACACGGAGGTACTGTGGGACTCGGTAGATGCAGAGCTTGGCCCATGAGGCAGCTTTATGATCTTGATGGGCTTGCTCTAGGTTTTCTCTAATGGAGATCGCCCAATCTAATTCCATTGGATTCGTTACTTATCTTTCTTCTTTAACATTTTTGTCGTCACCATTGATTGATGTCAAATGCGATTGCGAAAAGGAGGATTCTTGCAGCGTCAGCCGCTGTAGCTCCGGAGGTGGCTGTGTATGGGATTGTCGCCGTTGCAGTGGTCCCAATTGAAGGTCACGTGAAGGGATAGAACCAGGTGATTTTGCGATTCCAACTTCCACTATTTCCCTCAGTTTGAGAGTGATGAGATACCAACTTAAAAGCTCCTTATTAAACACTGCTACCATTTTTCTAAGACTACAAAAGGTTTTTATGCTTTGAAATCAAGTTTTTCAGTTTCTTTCAGGAGCAAGAGAGATAGCAGCCAAGAAGAAGGGGTGGTGCGGTAGCTTAAAGCGAGGGATCTTTGCCGTGTTCGAAGTGCCTTTTTCCAGAAGACAGGTTTTCTGGATTGAAATCTGAAACCCGTTTGGCGAAATCTCTCTACCTCTCAAACCTGAAATGTTTGGCCGATTATAGCTAGAAGAGAGTTTTCGTGGTAAGTGATTAGAATCTTAGTATGGGTGTAAGTGTATAACATTAGCGTGATTATTACTTTTATCCTGTCCATAATATAAAAGAGCTAAATGTATTTAAACCTCTCTCACTCTCTCTTTGCACTTTCCTCTGCATTTCAGTTTTAGTGGGATTCTCTTCTTTTACAATATAGCTTCATTTTATTTGTTGCCCTTTCTTGGGCTCAAGACGACTCTTTAGTGCCAAAGGACATTTAGATTTTCTTTCCATGATGTTTTCATTGTCTAAAATTGAACAAATGCTTTAGATTCTTTTTGTAGGGGAAGCAAAGTGGCTTCCAGCGCACTTTGACTGTTTTGGCTAGGTTTATAGCTGCTTGTCTGAGAGTAGATTGATTTCCAAAGATAAGTTCTCTGGTTGTTTTAGCTAGGATATAGAGCTGTTAATGGGAGCTCCACCCCCCCCCCCCCCACACCCTCCACCAAAAAAAAGAGAGGAAAAAGAATAGCATTATGATGCTGTAGATGCTTACTGCAATGATACCTACAAATTGTTTGTTTTTTTTTCTTTTGTAAGCTTAAGGGATAAATTATAGTTTTTTTTAATACCTCAGATGAGGGTTGGATGACTAGTTGATTATTCATTGTTTTTTAGGTCATGTTTGTATGTGGTTCCGATCTACTTCAATCTTTTAACATCCCTGGAGCTTGGATCTATGAGCCGGTATGTTTCTTGGAAGTCATGTTCTCTGCTTTCACTAAGAAGTTGGTTAGTTGATAAACTAATTAATTTTGATCATATTGATTCTCAACTTGCAAAATTTGTTGAAGTTACAAAATAATATTTGCATGCTTTTATCCTTTTAGTTACTATCCTAAGTAGAATATGTTTCCCATCACGTTTCAGTTTTATACTGTGAATTAGATTAGTGGCTCATTGTCAAATCCACCGTCCCTCCAGCAGCAAGTGAACAAAAACAGGTGTACTCTAGCATTTGGATATGAGTAGTTTTGTTGCATATTATTATTTTTTTTCTATTCTACCTCAAATTTAGATTATGAAATCACTTAAATCTAATTTAGTAACAATGTAGAAAGTGAAATCTAAGTTCAGAATTGATATCTATCAAAATGTCAATTCGAGATTAGAAGATCTGAATTTTAATTTGGTGGAAGGTAATAATCAGAATCTGAGTAATAAATCCAACTGAATTATGTGAAATCAACACATAATCTGTTTTGGCCCCCTTTCCTTTTTCTCATTAGAAACTTTGTTGATCCCAATTCCCAAATGCTTACAACTTTATACATGTGGTTATGAGTGTTGTACGGGTTATAGAAGTTTAGTGAACAATTTTAATAGATTTTTGGATCAACTCTCTGTTCTTTTCCATGGATTTGAAAGGCTACTTTGTATTGATTGTCAATTTGAAGGCTTAATATGCTAGATGCTTTTAGGGTGCTAGTCTTAAAAGTTATTTTTATATTACAATTTTTTTTATTTCTATTATAATTTATTGGTCATTATTTTTAACTATTATTTATTTCAAGAATAATCCTTTGTTATCTATATATGTGTGATAGGTACCTGATGCCTATACTGGTCACAATGAGTCAACACTACAAGGGAATCGCTCTTTTTTAGCTAGTCATAATACTTTTTCGTCTCAACAAGGTAAAGTGATATATAATTTATGGTTTTATCATGAGTATTTATTAAATAATTGTTTAACAATTAATTTTATTAATATTGATTACAGGAAGTATCCCATAAACTCAAAATATAGTCAATCAAGTAAGTGGTAGACCATTGTAGAGTTCTCCATCAGCATAACACTTGAGAGGCTGAGACTCGATTAAGATCTGAACAACAAGGAGCACTCAGCTACTAGTCGAGTCTAGTAGTAGTTTTTTTTTTTTTTTGGCGTACAGTATGAATTGTTGGGAGTTGAGTGTTTTTAGGATACTACTGTTGATTTGTTAGGTATTTTGGATTTAAGTGATTCGGATGGTGAACATGATTTTTATTTTAAATGTATTTTGAATTTAAGTGATTTGGATGATAAACACGATTTATGCATTTATATATATTTTGGTGTTAAACAATTATGTGTATCGAATGGTTTTTTGTTTTAGCCATATTACGTGTTGAATGGATTTTTATTTTAGATGTATTGTGTAATGAATGGATTATGTGGATTTAAGAAACAGGCATAATCTAAAATTTTCATAATTAAAATCCACAACTATAAATTTTGTTGCACAAAAAGTTGCAATTAAAATTTGTAGTTATAGATTTTGATGCACAAAAATCCGCAACTAAAATCCATAGTTACAAGTTTCATAAAAAAAATCCGTAGCTAATATCTGCAGTTATAGCTTTTAATGCACAAAAATTTCTACATGTCTATAGATTTTGTTGCACAAAAAATCCACAATTAAAAAACGTAGCTACAAATTTTGGGACGCAAATTTGTGCAGCTATAGATTTGTTGTAGAAAAATCGACAACTAAAAGTCCACAGTTAGATATTGACTATGGAAAAATCCACAGTTAAAAATCCGCAGCTATAGATTTGCTACGGAAAAATCTACAGTTAAAAATCCATAGCTATAGATTTGCTGCGAAAATATCCGTAGCTAAAAAATATGTAGCTATAAATTTGTTGTGAAAAATCCACAACTAAAAATCCGCAGCTACAGAGTACCATTTTCCTGCGGTAGGATAACCGCAGCTACAGACTTAGCGACGGCACTTGTAGCTGCAAATAAAAAACTACAGGTAATTTGTAGTTATAGGCTATTGCTATGGATTTTTGGGCCTATTACTGCGATAAAAAACGCAGTTATAAGCCCTTTTTGTTGTAGTGTTAGGTAGTGTTGTTGATTCTATCTCATGTTAATTTTAACATTTAGTTGATATAATTTAGATTAAATTAACAAAATGTGTCATGTAATAATGTAAGGGTTAGTTAATTATGATTGCATGTTAGTATAATTAAGACAATTATTTTCAGCTATTTAATTAGAGTAGTGTGGGTCCTTTTATTTCATTTATGTAATTAGCTTTATCTCATAATATTAGTGTACATTAATATAATGTCACCTTAGCTTATGTAACATAATCATAGCATACATATATTAGCATATAACATAGTTTTATAACAAGATACATAGACATTAACATAGTATAATCTGAGTATATATATACATAGTTTTTACATTTTAATGTAATATATTATTTAGCACATAATATATTCATATCATAACCTAATAATCATTTATTCTTAGGGTAGTTAATTACTTAGTACAATCTTTAGCTAATCAAAATCCTTAACCAATTAGATTAATTAACTAGGTACTACCTTATCAAAAAAAAAAGGCTAGGTACTATGTTTTAAACACGGGTTGGCTCAAGTATGTGTAATTAGTCTAATCAGATTTAATCGCGTATTTAATCTTTAGGCTTAGGTCTTAATCAAGTAAATTAGATTAATTAGGGTTTTACTAATGCCTTCACCTAAGGTAATTAGATTACTGTAGTTTATATAATTAATTAATTTAGCCTTAATTAGTTAATTAAAAGTCATTCATTAACTAGGTGGCTGCTGGTGGCTGGCGAAAGTGTAGAGGGGCTGGCGGTGGGTGGTTTTAGGGCAGAATGACAAAAAAGAAAAAGAAGAAGAGAGAAAACAAACGAAAAGAATTTACTTTCCATATCCCCGGAATATTTTTGGCTCTGATACCATGTGAAATTCCATGAATACTGGCTTGATCAATGTGATCATAGCCCAACCTTTATTTATAATATTGAAATCATATGACAAAAATATAACTAAGCAATGTGGGACTAAAACCCACGTACAAAAATATTCTCATGGACAGATTTACCTTTGGACTCATATTACAACAATTTTTAACACAAAAAAACTAAAACAGCTTAATAAAAAGAATCCAGAAGATACATGGCAGTTAGTATGGTTCCACTGGTGCACAGAACTCTTCTCCCGCATAGATTGCGGCTGCTCCAAGTTCTTCTTCAATCCAAAGCTGCATGTCAAAGAAAACAAAAACTTTAGCAACAGCTTCTATGTATACAAAAATGGTCTACACAAAAATATAAGACCAGCTCTGCCATATTTCATGATTGAGCAAGTATATTGTATACAACCCAAGACCATGGAAAAATGCTCATTAATCAGGACCATTCACTATGGTACAACAACTAAACAACCCCTAGTCATCCCACATGATATTCCTAATTTTGCACTAGATTAAAGAGTTAGGATGACCAATTATACCATGATGTTACACAGAGATTATGTTTGGACAATCCTGATTTGCAAACATATGAACAAGGAATGCACCAGCAAAGCAATATCAAAATACGAATAACCAGGTTTCCATTTTAAAATAATAAGTCAGTAATATATGGTTAGCTCAAAGCTTATCTGGTTGTATTTACCCAGTTTTTTGGACCATAAGGAGAACTTTTCGGTCAGCAAGGGGGACAAGGAGCAGATGGGTTTTTCTTCATATAGAGTTGTTCCAAAACAAGCATAAAGTTTAAGATACAGAGAAAATTTAGGGGTGTCAATTTGGAGACCGAACAGAAAAGACCAAATAAGCAAACCAAAAACAGATGGACCAAAAAAATGAATATACTTACTATTAAAAGAAATAAAATGATCGAAAAATATTTGAAGAAGCTCAAGCATTCTTGAAGCAAGTTCAGCTTCGTGCAGCTCAAACTAAGATATAAAAAGGTGTTACTGCCATATTAACGTAATTAAAATAAGGGCAAGTGATCTCTAATTTAAAAACTCTCACATGATCATAATGCAAGAAAAGATTTTGAATGAGATAAGATAGTCCCATTGGGTCAACAAACACATTATTGTTACCAACTGTAACAGCGTCATTGAACGGCATAGTCCCTAGAATTAATGTCTGTCAAGTTCGTAAACCACTCCACCAAGATTTTTGTTTAGGTATATATTTCTTCCAAGTAGTTTTTGGAACTCTTCCAACACAATCCCTTACAGCAGTACGAACTATAAGCTCCATTGCCTTATTGGTCTTCACCCTTTCAGGAATGCGTTCCCAAAAAGAACTTCTTTCAAAAACCCATACGATTGGAAGATTTTTAAATTTATATGATAGAACATCAGGACTAGAAAACCTGTCAAAGAAAAATATAAAATAATTATTATGTATCATTCAAATAAACTTACAAATAAAAAAATTATTTATCACTTACCATTTATGTATAAAATGTTTGAACAAGTGTAGTTCTTCCAAACCAGGTATTTTTTTGGCCAATGTTGTAATATGTCTCTTCAAATCGTTGATTTAAAGAATATCATATCTACACATATCTGAAATAAATAAACAGTTAAGAAAATAATATAAAAATTTTAATAAAAATATTGATTAATATAATTTACCTTTGGACAATTTCTTTTATCCGAACTAGCTTGTAAGAAATGCCTACTGTTGTCTTCACGATGACAACAAATTCAGAACATTCTTGATCGTATAATCAGCTCCCAACTCCAATAGATATGGAAGCCCTCCCGCGGTGGAAAAAAAAATTGAACAAGGTGGAAACCTTCCCGTGGTGTGTAGAGGTGGCAAAAAAGGAGGGAGGGACCTCTGGAGGTGGCGGGAGAAAGGGAGAAGGCCGACGGTGGTCGGCGCTGGCTAATCGAGGTAGTGGGTGGTTGGCGGAAGTGTGGAGGGTTTGGCGGTGGGTGGTTTTAGGGCAGAATGGCGGAAAAGAAAAAGAAAAAGAAGAAGAAGAGAAAAAATCGAAAAGAATTTACTTCTCATATCCCCAGAATATTTTTGGCTCTAATACCATGTGAAATTCTGTGAATACTGGCTAGATCAATGTGATCACAACCCAGCCTTTGTTTATAATATTGAAATCATATGACAAAAATATAACTAAGCAATGTAGGACTAAAACCCACGCACAATAATATTCTCGTGGACAGATTTACTCTTGGACCCATATTACAACAATGTTTAAAACAAAAAACTAAAGCAGCTTAATAAAAAGAATCCAGAAAGATATATGGCAGTTACTATGGTTCCACTGGTGCACAGAACTCTTCTCCCGCATAGATTGCGGCTGCTCCAAGTTCTTCTTCAATCCAAAGCTGCATGCCAAAGAAAACAAAAACTTTAGCAACAACTTCCATGTATACAAAAATGGTCTGCACAAAAATATAAGATCAGTTCTGCCATATTTCATGATTGAACAAGTATATTGTATACAACCCAAGACCATAGAAAAATGCTCATCAATCAAGACATTCACTATGGTACAGTAACTAAACAACCCCCAGTCATCCCACATGATATTCCTAGCTTTACACTATATTAGAGAGTTAGGATAACCAATTATACCATGATGTTACACAGAGATTACGTTTAGACAATCCTTATATGCAAACATATGAGCAAGGAATGCAACAACAAAGCAATATCAAAATGCGAATGATCAGGTTTCCATTTTAAAATAATAAGTCAGCAATATATGGTTAGTTCAAAGCTTACCTGGTTGTATCAGGTTTTTTGGGCCATAAGGAGACCTTTTCGGTCAGCAAGGGGGACAAGGAGCAGATAGGCTTTTCTTTATATAGAATTATTCCAAAACAAACACAAAGTTTAAGATACAAATAAAATTTAGGGGTGTCAATTTGGAGACCGAACAGAAAAGACCAACTAAACAAACCAAAAGCAGATGAACCAAAAAAATGAATATACTTACTATTAAAAGAAATAAAATGATCAAAAAAGATTTGAAGAAGCTCAGGCATTCTTGAAGCAAGTTCAGCTTCGTGCAGCTCAAACTAAGATATAAAAAAGTGTTACTGTCATGTTAACGTAATTAAAACAAGGGCAAGTGATCTCTAATTTAAAAACTCTCACATGATCATAATGTAAGAAAAGATTTCGAAAGAGACAAGATAGTCCCATTGGGTTAACAAACACATTATTGTTGCCAACTGTAACAGCGTCATTGAACGGCATAGTCCCTGGAATTAATGTCTGCCAAGTTCATAAACCACTCCACCAAGAATTTTGTTTAGGTATATATTTCTTCCAAGTAGTTTCTGGAACTCTTCCAACACAATCCCTTACAGCAATACGAACTATAAGCTCCATTGCCTTATTGGTCTTCGTCCTTTCACAAACGCGTTCCCAAAAAGAACTTCTTCTTTTAGAAACCCATAAAATTGGGAGATCTTTAAATTTATATGATAGAACATCAAGACTAGAAAACCTATCAAAGAAAAATATAAAATAATTATTATGTATCATTCAAATAAACTTACAAATAAAAAAATTATTTATCACTTACCATTTATGTATAAAATGTTTGAACAAGTGCAGTTCTTCCAAACCAGATATTTTTTTGGCCAATGTTGTATATGTCTCTTCAAATCGTTGATTTGAAGAAGATCATATCTACGCATATCTGAAATAAATAAATAGTTAAGAAAATAATATAAAAAATTTAATAAAAATATTGATTAATAAAATTTACCTTTGGACAAATTTTTTATCCGAACTAGCTTATAAGAAACGCCTAATGCTGTCTTCACGACGACAACAAAATTCAGAACATTCTTGATTGTGTAATCAGCCCAACTCCAATAGAAACTCTGCAACCTCTATAATCATCCTCTGGAGCACTTCCGAAGCAAAAATATTAACATCATCATGTTCTATCAACCAGTATTTAGTGTTGTCATCTATGAACTTCGATATGTTTATCGAATCTTCATAGACAATGAGATCCGATGTATTATTAGAATTGCAAAATGCGATTATGGCCTTTAAACAAAAGTTGTTTGTTTCCGCATTTACATGTCGCATGTATTCTTGCACGCCGGTTCAAGACTCCGAGTACGTATCTTGACTACTTTAAAACTCATCAAATGAACAAGCACTTTGAATATTATCACCAAAGATAAAATGGCCATGACCAAGGGGTGTCGAAGTGCTCTCTGTAATGGTGAATTTGCGTATTACAGAACCAGACTCCATTTTTTGCAAATTAAAAAACTTTTATAAATAAATAAATATATATATATAGATAAAAATTTATTAAAGAAACATACCATCCGCTTCATGAGATGCTCACACTTTTAACCGATCTGACAGGACATTTGTTAGCAATCCAGTTTTCAAAGCTCTATACAATTCCAAATTGATTTTGATCCAATTTTATAAGCCTAGCAACTATATAGAATAAAACATAACCCAAGACAAATTCTCTAAACCTAATGTCAATATCAGCATTACAGTCTTTATCTGCTATTGTAACTGGAGCGTTGCTGTGCGCATCGTGCGACTGAGAAGCAGCCATGTGTGCACAGTAGGCCCCACTATGCACACATGACCGCTGCTGCGCCGCACGATGCACACAGCAACGCTCCAGTTATAGCAGCAGGTAAAGGTCTGGTTCAACAACCTGTTTAAGTAGGAAACAAAGTCAAATAAGGAAAGTGGAAAATACAATTTAATGTCCTACATATCTGTCAATCTTATCTAAAATACCCCAATATAAAAAATTACAAGATAATTCAAAATAAATACATAAACTTCTAACATCCTACTGAACCAAAACAAGGTTGGAACCCAGTTCATCTTGGTCTACTTTCTACCAGCATTACATGTTGACTTTTAAAAATACTACTCTGTAAAACTGTAGGACTCAATACTTCACCAAGACTGCAAGCCAGGGTGGAGGATGCTTAACCTGTTGGGAGTGATCCAAAATATCTTGCTCAGATCCTAACTCAGACGAGGGAGCGATGCGCGCTGGCTGGTGTGCAATAAGGAATTAAAGTTGCACATTCCCTCATAAGGCGTCTTTTAGGGGATTGGCAAGCGCTTAATCCTACAATTGGTATCAGGGCTGGTGGTCGCGAGTTCGAGTTTGTCCGGTGCCATGGGTGCTCTGTTATTGGGCGTGCATTTGGGGGGGGATTGTTGGGAGTGACCCAAAATGCCCTGTCCAGATCCCGACTCGGGCGAGGGAGCGATGCGCGCTGGCTGGTGTGCAATAAGGAATTAAAGTTGCACCTTCCCTCACAAGGCATCTTTTGGGGGATTGACAAGCGCTTAATCCTACATAACCCACTTTTACGAGAAATAACAGAGACTATAGGACTCAATATTTCACCAAGACTACAAGAAATAACACCTACTTGTACGAGGGTTTCCCTAAAAGCAATGGCATCACAGAAACATTTATTTAATCAAGAAAGATAGGGGAGATGGTGGGGGAGAGAGTCAAGAGAAGATTCATACCTGGCTGGAGATCGTCTGCACACCTCCACCAAGACTGCACGACTCAATACTTCAAAAAGACTCAATACTCAATTTGAGCAAAGGGTTGGGGCGGAGGATGCTTAACCCACTTTTACTGTAAAAGCAATGCCATCACAGAAACATCTATTTGAGCAAGAAAGATAGGGGAGATGCTGGGGGGGAGAGAATCAAGAGAATAAACATACCTGGCTGTAGATGGTTTGCACACCTCCAGAAGCTAAGCTGCACACCTCCACCTCCAAAAGCTCAACGGACAAAAGAAACAAAGATAGAAAATGACGCTGTCGTTTAAGGATTTAGGGTTTAACAATCAGTTTTCACTTTGATTTTTGGCCAAGAGATGTCCCCTTCACCCATCTTATAACGGTGAGGGTGCCACCCACATCCTTTTTAGTGGGTATAATCCCTCCCTCCCACATATACTATTTCCACTCCTCTCCGCTACCGAAAAGCTGGACATGAAAGAGCTTAATAGAGCTGGGATGAAGAGGGTGGCGTTGGTGGTTCTTGACACGGAAGCGAAAAAAAAAAAAAACCCCATAATCGATGGTTTAATTGAGAACCAGACCGATCGGGAGGAGGGTAAGTAAATAGATACAGGTTAACCCGGCGGACCTTGAAGCCCAAGCCCAATCGATAATAGAATTGAGAGGCCAAGCACAAGGCCCATGCCCATAAACGATCCATACAATTGAGAACCCTGTGACCGATCTAAATCCCGAAGATTTTTTTTTTTTTTTTTTTTTTTGGTAGATATCTAAATCCCGGAGATTGAAATGAAGAAAATTTGCGGAAGAATCAAAGAGGAGAACATGGATTAATATAAGAAGGCAACTATAACTCCTAGAAGAAAAAAAAAAATAGGGCCTGTCCAACGAATCAAGCAAACCAAAACTGGGAGACCTATAAAAGCTAGGGCTCAAAAACAACTAAAAATCACCTTCCTGTCGTCTTCCCGCTGCAAAACAAAGCACGAACCAGAGCTTGAAACCATAAAAATCAAATCTTTACCCCCAAAAAAAATCATAACCTTCATCAGACAAAACGAGATCAGATCTGATCGAAAGAACTAACGCTCAAAAATAACTAAAAAATCTCCTTCCTCGGCCATCTTTGCATCGTCTTCCCGGTGCAAAACGAAGAACTAATTAGCTTATAATCCATAAAAATCAAACCTTTACCCCCAAAAAATTCAGAAACAAATCAAACTTTATTCAAAGAACTGAAGTCAATTTAGAAACTGCTGATCTGAAGAAAAACCCTAGAAGCAAAACCCCGTTCTAGGGTTTTTCTTCCGATCAAGAGGTACTGATTCGACTTCAATCGCAATTTCGCTAGGGTTTTTGCCAACTAGGTCTCCCTCTGGTTTTAAAAGATGGAACGACATCAATTAGGGTTTCAAAGATATGGCTTTTAAAAAGCAATTTAGGATTCTCTGGTCAGACTACCATGGGATTTACCCCCAAAGAATAAAAATCAGACCGTACAATCTAAGCACGTGAATCTAATCCGTTGATTTTTGTTAAAAAAATACAAATTGCCCCGGAAACACTTTACGTATGACACTGGCCTGGTCTTATAAAAAAAATAGTATAACACTGGCCTGGTGAGAAAGAACACTGTCAGGCAGTGTCCTCATGCGCTCTATAACATAAGATAGTGAAATTACCATCCTACCCCTCCCCTTATGCCCATGCGAGGTTCCACATTTCCCCATCAATACCTCTGCATCTGATGGTTCTACCTGCCCATCTGTCATGAATAGCTTGACTTAATTTAAAAAGACCAAATTTAAAAAAGAGTAAAGCTGTTTGTAACCAATCCGGTTACAACATTTTATTGTAACCAGGCTTATTTGCCCCCTCCATCCTGATTACTCTTTATGGGCGATAAGGGAGTTTTCTGTAATTGGCCCCTCCTCCCTCCCTCTCTCCCTCTTTTTCTCGGTCTCAGGCTCTCCCCCTTTCCCTCTCGCCTCCTGCTCTCCCTCTCCCCTCCCTTCTAGCTCTAACTTCATCTCTTGCGGCAGCCGACAATGGCACAATACTCAACAATTTTTTTCCTTTTAAAATCAAAGAGTAACAAGTGAATCTTAGTGACAACTTCCATGGATTCTGGTGTTGCATTGGCTAAACATTCAAAAGTTCTCGACTTTCTTCCTTTCTGTGACCAGAGGAAGATAATAATGGCAAAAAAATTGGAGACGTATGCATTTTTGTGAATTATTGATCCTGTTGGTTCAATTTTGGACTTTTAAATTCATGGATGGACCCAAGACTTAAAGAATTGAGATAATTTTGAGTTCCTCAATTTGCAGGGTTACATATGGTGGTTTATGAACATGGGTTTTTGGCTGGAAACAAATGTGTTAAGTGACTGCAGTCAGAGATGTTCTCTGAACTTTCATATTAATACCTTTAGTTTAAATGAAAGAGTAGCAATCGCATTAACTGTCGATCCATAATACCGGTGGCTTTGCAGCCCCTTCTCCCTAGTCTCTGGTTCTCTGTTGAGCAGCCTATCCCATTATTTTGAGTCTCCATCATTGCAAAACAGCGTGAGGCACCAAACACCAGAGCCTGAAACTTCACAAGCTCTGTATATTTCATCTTTTTAAGCCTTTCTGTCGGTAGTGGACCAGATTTAGACATCCAATTAGCAAAGATCCAAGAGAATCACATATAACTGTGAGGATGTTGAAGTGCTTCTTAAAGGTCCTGCCCAACTCCTTGCTCTCGATCCCACCCTCCTTGCTTCTCTCTGTTGCTGGTGAGTTTCTCTCTCTCGATTTGATGTTTTGATGGCCGAGAATGATCTCGAAGGTTAAATTTTTTTGTTGTTCAGTTTCGTCTTTAGGCTTGATCATGCTTTGGGGTTTTCTTGTTTTGTACGTTCAAGGTGTTTCTATGAATTTTTTGCTAATTGGGTTTTCTGGGTTATTGTGTTCTCTTGATTCTGATCAGTGATCACAATTTTGTTCTGGGTTCTTTTTAATGAATATTTTTTTTGTTTTTCGGTTTGCAGTTTGATTTTAATTTGAGAAGTTGTGTCTCCTCTCGCCATCTTACTTTGACGAAGTACCCTGCTACTGTGACCATCACACCACGGGAAAAGTTCTCTGCAGCGCCTCTCACCAACTCTCCATTTGTCGGAGTACCCTGCCTCTGTGACCATCACTCCATTTTTATTTCCTATAACAATTTATGCTTCTAATGGGTGGCATGGGTGAGCCTCTCACCATCTTTTTTGCTGAATTTTACTTAAAATAGATGGTTTGTGGCTGATTCAGTTGATTCTAGAAGATGGAGTTGATGCTTTCTACTCAGTTGTGACTATTAGACTTCTGCTTTATTGTTATTTGGCTCTCTTCTCTAGCACTTTATACTAGAACAAAGATAATTTTTCTTGTCAGATGTTATAATGTTATCATTGATTCTCATGTTTTTCATCCACTAGAATGGAGAGAGTTACAATTTATAATTATGACTAGTAATTGTAACATTTTCCTTAGAATTCTCTAACTTGTCTAACTGTACAGTTTCTATGTTGAGTTGTGCAGCAATTAAGGTATATCTCAAGTGAGGTTAATGTAATTTAATATATTTTATTTTTTATATTGGATTAAATTAACATGGTTTTAATTGATGTATATGAATCTTTAGCTCAAAAAGAAAGAACAACGGGTTTTTTACCCGGAGATGATGGTTCTACTCCATCAAGACTCTCAATTAAATTATAATCATTTCAAATCAATTGCTTATGCTGAATCATTTCTTTATACAAAATTCCAACCCTTTCAACTTCATGTTTATCCCTTGTATTTTAGACTTGCTGGACAAGGCCTAGCCTAGGTTGGACCTTTTGCCTAGAAAATGAACCCGGCCCTCAACCAACCCATCCCACATGTTAAAAACCCTAGAAAATGGTTTTTTTTTTTCTGGGTTCCAAAAGAAACCAATCTTTAGAAGAGAGAGCGAGAGAGAGAGAGAGAGAGACCTTTACCTGATCATCTGCCAACCAAAAAAGAATGTTTTGCAAGGGAGTGAAGAATCAAATGGATATGTAAATAAATAAATACATATATAAATATAAATATACATGAGTATATATTTACATAACCATTTGATCCCTCTGTGATGCACCAGATTCGCATCGGCCACGTAGGAAAGAGAAGATATAATGCCAACATAATCCATGTCACAGCTCTGCAATAACTTCTTCAATATCTCAATATGGCTTCTGCATCAATTATCAATTATGTGTAACTTTTAATTAAATTATTAAAACTCAATAAACAGAACAGTTGTTACCAAAAAAAAAAAAGCAGACAATTTACAGCCCATTGGCCCACTGCAATGCTCATTATATCTATTGATTTAAAAATCAAATGGAAAGTGGTATATCATGATATCGATTCTCAAAATCTTTATTGGATTGGCCATGAATACTTAGATTTTTATTTTTTTGATTTTCTCTTATCCTAATAGTTACTAAAAATATAAAAAAAAAATTCAATGAAAGTCATCTCTCCTGGCTAAACCAGTAAAATATTTTAATAAAAACCTTCCAAAAAAAAAATATGGAAGGTATTTTTAAAATATTCTAAACCCTATAAGGGTTTTGTGAACCTTGTCAGATATTGGATTCTGATCCGATTGGAATCGAAATTGATCAATCCCAAAACCTTGATTAGAATGAGATTGTCAGATATTTGATTCTATTGGGAGGATGAAGTTTTGTACTCTCATATAACAAAAAGATGGCACAGCAGCCAGTACAGTAGGACCTTACATTCTGGGGATGAAGAAGAGCTGTTTCTTTCTCATGAATTGCCGTTCGTGCTCTCGCAAGACTTTGTTTGATCCTCTCCAAACTGCATTTCTTCACACTCTGATGATTAAGAACTGCATAATAAATAGTAATTTAAAAAATTTAAAAAAAAAAAAAAAAAAAACCATGAAAGAAACAAATCTAAACCATCCTAGATTCTTGGGTTGCTCACCCTAAATATAAGAATGACAGATAATACTCTAAGGCTATTAGAGAGAGATTTCCAGAGGTTTCATTTTTATTCTTGTGTAACAAGAAAAACAATGTATAAGAAATTCTAAGGCTGTGTTGGATGTCAAGAAAAGAAATGATGACAAAAAAAAAAATTCCTGTTGTTTATTAAGATAAAAAAAAAAATTATTAGGTAAAAGGAATTAAAATTAAAAAAATAAAGAGTAAAAGATCAACTCCGCAAGCAATAAATTCAGGAGAGAGAGAGGGATGGACCGAAATGGGGGAAGGTTTTGCCACAAGAATAGTAGATGGAGTCTCAGAGCAACCGACTAAGATTGTTGTTGTATGTATCAAGGAAACTACACTTTTCCAATCTTGGGCTACGAGTGTGCATATTCACTAAAAGAGGACTCCTTGGTGTATAAGCTACAAGTGTCATTTGGGTCCCAACATGGGATTAAAATCCTCTGTAGTGTGGGCATCTGGTGATGCACTGCAGTACGACCCTCAGAGCTCGACACATAGAAGAAGCTTCATCCAATGGTGCGAGCTCGATGCAAGACAGTATTTTTTTTTTTTTTCTTTCTTGAGTTCGGCACCGTTTGAATGTCGCATCTTCCACGTGTCGAGCTCTCAGATCCACACTGTAGTGCAACGCTAGATTAGGACAGTGCAGTGGATTTTTTTTCCCTCAACATGGCACCATTTCAAGGTATTTTTATCTGCTCAATTTCAAGTGCAATCTAAAGTTCAACCTTGAGATTTAGCTGGCCCAAATCCAGCTCACCACGAGCTTCAGCTCAGTATGATAGGCCCATAAGTCAGTTCAACATCTTTTTACTTAGCATAATGTAGGAATTAGTTTAGCCTAATTTAGTTAATCTTAGGTATTGTTATTGATTCTATCTCATGTTAATCATAATGTTTAGTTGATATAATTTAGATTAAATTAACAAAATTTGTCATGTGATAATGTAAGGGTTAGTTAAATATGATTGCATGTTAGTATAGTTAAGATAATTATTTTTAACTATTTAATTAGAGTAGTGTGGGTCCTTTTATTTCATCTAGGGATGTAAACGAATCGAATTCGGTTGGATAGTGGCATTATCATATTCGTATCCGATTATATTCGGACGGATTCGGATAATATCCTATCGGTTTTCGGACGGATTCGGATAATTTTTGGATAGTGATTTTTTCAATACAGATTCTCCTAAATGGATATGAACACGGATCAAATACGAATTTTTGACTATCCGTTGACATCTTTACCGTTTTTATGATGAGGGTTAGGGTTGAGACTTGAGAGTTCAGCAACTATCCTTTCTTTTACTCTTCTGTCTTTGATTTTCTTACGTTTTTTACTTTTGATTTTATCTTGTATTTATTTTAATAGATATATGATTCCATGTATCACATTGCATAAAATAATATATATATATATATATATATAAACCAATAGCAAATCTAGAAAAAGAATAACATTATCTTGACTTAAAAATTTATAAAAATAAGATAACAAAATCCAATAAGGTAACTTAAAAGGATAGACAAATCCAGAGATATATTTCAGATATTTTATTACCTTTGGATTGCTAAACGAATCGGATAATAATCGATCGGATAGGGGGATTATCAAATTCGTAACCGATTAGTTTCGGATGGATTCAGATACTCCTAAACGGATACGCATACGGATCGAATACGAATTTTCGAATATCCGTTTACATCCCTATTTCATCTATGTAATTAGCTTCATCTCATAACATTAGTGTACATTAATATAATGTCACCTTAGCTTATGTAACATAATCATAGCTAGCATACATACATTAGCATATAACATAACTTAATAACAAGATACATAGACATTAACATAGTATAATCTTAGTATATATGTACATAGTTTACATTTTATTGTAATATATTATTTAGCACATAATATAGTTATATCATAACCTAATAATTATTTATTAACTTAGGGTAGTTAATTATTTAGTACAATATTTAGCTAATCAAAACCCTTAACCCATTAGATTAATTAGGTACTATGTTTTAAACACATTATATAGGGTTAGACCGAGTATGTGTAATTAGTAAGTTTCATCACGCACTTAATCTTTAGGCTTAGATCTTAATCAAGTAAATTTGATTGATTAGGGTTTTACTAATGCATTCACCCAAGGTAGTTAGATTAATGTAGTTTATATAATTAATTAATTTAACATCAATTAGTTAATTAAAAGTCATTCACTAACTATATTAATGAGGATTCCATAACTTATTTAACCAACCACTTAGAATTAGGTTTAATTAATGTACTTAGCTTATTTTCGGGTTTATAATTCGTTAATCAATCATTAAGTTTTAAGATTTAATTAGCTTAATGTACTATAACCTAGCTAGCTTAGTACAACTTAGATACTTGATTTAGGGTAACCCACTTATTATTATTTACCTAGCTACTAAGTATAGGGGCTTGTACCTAATGATTTAGATTAAGATTAGTGGGTAAGTTTAGCTTTTAAGAATGGTCTAGATAGAAGGTGACGACCCTAGTCGGGCGGACTAAATATGCCTAACACCTTTCTAGTCTATAACTTGACATTTATCCAGTGATTTGGGCAAACTTGAGCCTTGTCCATTGCAAGTCATTATTCTCCCCTAAAAATGGGAGATATTTATGGATCTTAGATCCTTATTTAGGTGGAGACTCCATTTTAACCATTTGCCCTCTTTTGACGTGAGTAGGTATAGTCTTGAGGTAAAAACACCTTGCCTTGCTGGTACCAGATCTACGCATCGTTGAAAATCTATTATACCTACACTTCTCAATGCTTATGAAGATGTAAATGAAACCTAAATTGACTTAGGTTACTTAAAAATAAAAATATATAATTCATCAGCCCTATGTTACATATATCATTCCTACTTAGTTGACTCAGATCTATTATGTTCAAATCCTTTCATATTGGCAGTATAGCTTATACGAGAGGATTCCCAACGATGCAAGTGTGGGGACGAATATGTACAGCACATGAATGACAGTGTGGAGAACGATATCACTCACATGATTGCACATGGCGAGAGTAGAAGAGAAAATAATAATGAATCTCATGTGAGAGAGAAAATAGTACTCTGGCGTTTTGGCGATTCTTTTCCCATAATTTCAGTTTGGAGGCACTTTAAAGTGTCATTTGTTAGTGAAGGGGGCACCACAAGAGGATGGATTGTTCGGTAAAGAAAAAGATTTCCTACACCATGAATGAAAGAAAAATACAGCCTATCTAGAGTTATAAATGTTCTACCCCTTATAGTACGAAGTTGACAATAACCTAGTATAGTTCCCTCAATATCCAGTGAATACCATTGCAACCCTGGTTTTAGGAAAATTTCCTTCTTTGAGCTTAGATTACTAATAAGAAAGCAGTAGTACCTCCTCCTATGTTGGAGCTGTGCAGAAACAAAAGGATATTCTCATTCTGAACTTGGAGCGATTATTGTGGTCGATCACATCTACTCAGTATGTGTGTGAAGATTTTCCTGGTGAGCCCTCCATTTGAGTGACTTGGAAGCATATCTTAATGGTAAAATAATACAGATGCCACATGGCACATGTTATGTTACTGGTTAAGGTGGCATCAACTTTCAGTCCTAGGCCCACTAACCACTGCTTTGGGCTCATAGTGCGCTTGCAGGCTCTGCACCCACATGGGTCTTTATTTTGTCCTTTTGAATGAGTGGATCTCATCCTTTTACCAAATATGATTCTAATATATATATATATATATATAGTACACTGCCAGCCCAGTACGAAAATATTTACCTTTAATTTACTTTCCTTTCCCAATCAGAAAAGAAAAAGAGAAGGAAAATTTGCTTCTATTTAGTTTTGTTTGATGTTTGTGCCCTTTGCCTCCTAGTACTAACTACTCTACCAAACCCATACCCATTGCACCCCAAACTACATGGTAGGGCATGACCCCTTGACTAACCACTGGTTCTTCTTTATAGAATTGACCTCCCTTCATGGTTTGAGTGGTATCAGAACGAGTATCAGTAACATGTAAAATCGATACGATATGGGCCTAGATGGATTGTATCAAACAACATTATCCCTAAAAAAATTTTAAAAAATAAGTTTTCTGATCATTTTACCCCTTGTCTGTACCATGCTATCGATACGATGTCAACACAATATCGATATCGATGACTGATAAAACTGATACATGTCACCCAATACGAGCAATACACTACCGATACTTAGAACCATGCCTCCCTTGGATCTATAATCCGATTTATGAGAAAGAAAAGAGGACATTAGCAAGGTGGGCCATTCCCTTATTGTTTTGTGTTTCCTTTTAATTGTTTTTTCCTAGTAATGATCTTGTAGTCTTTGGAATCTGGAATTGAGTCAACAATTCATCTCATAAGGAATTTTTTTTAAAACCCCAAAGCCAAAACCCAAAAGGGTGCTAAGAGAAGTGGATGATGGGTCACCCAATGGTTGGGCCACTTGGGCTTGGATCTCTCCCTCCCTCTTTATCCTTTTAATTAATTTTAGAGAACCTACCGGTTCCAAGGGCCCAAAGTGTGTCCCTTCCTTTCCTTGATCCGTAGTCAACAACCACTGTTTCTTTATTGACAAAATACATTATATAAGTGATGATACGGTTCAAAGCTTTCTGACTAAGCAAGTTTGATTCGACAGGGAAAGTTCCAACTTTGCTTTGAACCGGTCTCATATAAACTAGTATTCTGGGAAAGCTACAAGTAAAGGATGTTCACCTTTGCAGAAAATCAGGTTCGATGAGGTCTTCCTATGACCAGAATTTTTTATTTTTTATTTTTTAAATGGAGTTGGAAGAAGGTTGATTGGCCCCATCTATGATCCGTACGTTACCTTGTAATATGGGGTGGATAAGCTCCCCCTGTATAAGATTATATCTTATGTGGGATTAGCAATCCTAAATATGATTCTTTGATTCAAAGGTGTTATGACCTATCGGTTAGATCAAGTGGTCCAAATTAGTCATATGGGTTAGATGACCTTTCAAATAATATTAAGGGTGTCAAAATCAAATCGAAACTGAATCGAATTGTTTACATTGAAATCATAAAATCGTTTAATAAATGGTTTGGTTTTGGTTTTGAAATTGAGATCGTTTTAGTTAAATGGTTTAAATTGAATCAAATCGTTTAGACCAACGATAGACAGTTTAAACCGATTAGTATCTACATAGTAATTAAGTTTAGTCATTCATGATTAAAATTAACAAATATGGTAAGAATATAAGGCACTCAAACCTTTTGATTAAAAAAATAAAAAATATATAAATAATTATAACTTTACACTTATTAAAAGAAAACATATAATGATAATTAATTCAATTCAATGTTAAGTTTACATCTATTTCAATAAAAAAATAAAAAAGAAAACAATCATTTGGATAAAAAAAAAAACTAATGAAACCGTGTAAAGCCTTTAAAACCGACACCATTTAAATTGAAAGCATTGATTAAATGGTTCGATTTTGATTTCACCTAAAGAATCTTGTACCGAACCAAATCAAACCATTTAACACCCTTTTTTGATTCACACCAACACTCTCTTGAACCAAACCGATTTACACCTCTAGATAAGTACACTTTTACATGTCTATTGCTCAGTGGAGCGGGTCAATTGGGTAATCCGATGATTTGGGTGCCCTACATTCTTATTTGTTTCTGAGAAGAGTCTAGAAGTAGCCTGTGGCAGTCTTACTACAGTCTACAGTCCCCCACATTCCCACTTCCCAGTTCCTACCACAATCTTACCAAAACAAAAATAAAATAAAATAAAATAAAAATAAAAAAGAGGTTCCCACCACAAAAAGTTGGGAAGACAATAATGTCCTTATAGAGAAGGAAAGACTCTCATCAGACAATAATGACAATAATGTCCTTATAGAGAAGGAAAGACTCTCATCAGACAATAATGTCCTTATAGAGAAGGAAAGACTCTCATCATGGTTGACCCTCCCCTTCTTCTTTTACGGGACTTTTTACTTTTTTTACCATTTTTATATTAAGACCAAATCACCAGCAAGATATCAATGGAACGGTAAATAAAAACACAAAACCACAACACGACAAACAAGAAGTTACAAAAAAAAAAAAAGGTGAAAGATACGTCGGGGACATAATCGTCTTTTGATGTTCTAAAATTTTAAGGTTGCTTGCCCCTGCCCACCGTTTGGGATTTTTATTATCCTTTGGAGGGGCTTCTTTCTTTCTCTTTCTATCTATCCCAAGCGAAAACGACAGCAAACAACCTATTGGGTATAAATATATGTATCTTGCCACCGACTGAACCATTTCCTTCCTCTATCTCTCTCTCTCTCTCTCTCCTCTTTCTTTGCTTCTTCTGCTTTTAAGGTTTTTCTGTGCTCTCTTCTTTTCTCTTCCAAGGGTTTTTTTTTTTTTTTTTTTTTTTTTGGAAGTCTTCAACAATGGTGGATCATCAAACAGTTTGTTGTATGTGCGGTGACGTTGGATTTCCTGATAAGATCTTCCACTGCAACAGATGCCGTTATCGCTTTCAACATTCGTATGGGTTTCATTTTTCATCTTATATATTGGAATTCAAATTATGTTTTGGGATTGATTTATGGTTTTTGCTGGGTTTCCCCGCAGGTATTGTAGTAACTACTACAATGAATCGTCGGAGAAGATCGAAATGTGTGATTGGTGCCAGAGCGAAGAGAGAAGCGGAAAGCATGGAGGTGGGATGTCTTCCTCAAGGAGGTCAGTTGCAGGACAGGATGGTACTGGTGTGTCCATCCACATGAACATGAACATGAACAGGTCGTCGGAGTATAGCGGAGGGGGGAGGATAAAGCAGCAGCAGAACGAAAGAGAAGACACCACCACCACCACCACCGACAAAGCTGGGAAGAGCACGAGTAGTGGTACTACTACAGCACCTTCGCCGAGGCACAGTGGACGGAGATACAAGCTTCTCAAGGATGTAATGTGTTGATCAGATACTTGTGTTAACGTGTGTGCATGTCAGTGAGCTTTAAATTATAAATTATAAATTCCTGCTTTTAATTAAATACTTGCTTGGATTGGATTAATTTCTTCTCTCTTTCTCTTTCTCTTTCTATCCCAGAAAAGAATTCCTACTTTTACACACTTCTAGAATGACTTGGGTTAAAAGAAATCATCAAATTCTGATGGGAGTAGTATGGGACACACTTTTGGCCTACCTCCCAAGTTAGTTCTCTCTCTCTGTGTGATTCTGAGAAGAAACATTACCAGCCCTAATTATATCTTTCACCAACTTGTACTGGACCCTCTCTTACCTTCTAATTCCGTCACCATTAATTTCTTGTTATTTTCTTCAGATCACATTCCCAGAGAGTGGATTCCATCTGAACGGTTTGTGAGTTGTTCACGCATGTAAATATTGTCATTTATTTGAAGGACATGTGTACATGATACATGTTGTGTGATACACGATACATCAGGAGCACATACAACATACATATGATTGAGAGGTAACCACTTGTCCTTTTGGTTTCCATAAATTCGCTTTGAGTTTGGTTCCTCTGCACGTACCAAAAACAGATGAACGTATATGTGAGAGCCAACTATCTGTCCTATTTTTACCATTTATAAGGGGAGGATGGGTTCTTATGAAAATAAAATTAAAATGTGATTAGCTCTGAGATGTACATTAACTTGTTGGTACGTGCAGATGATCCAGTCTCATTCCCTTACTCCCCTTGAAAATGAGTTCAGTTCCTCTACACGTACGTGTGAGAGGTAACCACTTGTCTCATTTTTACCATTTACAAAGGGAGGAGGGGTATTAATGGAAACAAAAAGGACAAGTGGTTACCTCTCACATGTACATTCACCTGCACGTATGAGCAGATGATTCATTTTTCTTGTAAATGGCAAAAAATAGGACAGGTGTTTACCTTTTGTTGAAAGAATCTTAACATGATGCAGAAAAGAATGGAAATCGTAAACAACATTGAACACAAGGATTTACGTGGTTCGACAAGATTGCTTATACCCACAGTGAGCTGAGATCTATTTCACTATCAATGAAGAATAGGGTTACAACCACTCGTCCTCATGCCTCTCTCAGATTTCATTACAGAGAAAGAACACTCGCTCCATATTTATAGTGAAACCCCATACAAAAATTTTATCGAAATACTCATATAATCCTTAAAACAATTTCCAACTCTTCAAAATCAACCCATATACTAAGCAACAGAATACAAGACATCACACCCCAACAGTTACAAATGTAAGTGCAAAAGAACTGGACTCGGCTTCTACACCATCAAAGCTAGCGGACACATTTTTTCTTACTATTTTAATTGCCTTTTCTTTATATGCCCTAAATAAATCTGGATGGGATTGGAACATTCATTGCTGAGCGTTCGGGAACACATACGTGGAACCAGACTCACTAGTTCCACTTGGCTCAATGGTTCACCCTCGAATCTAGATCTTGTTTACCATACGGTGAATAATTATTCTAGCCATGCCATGCGCTCCAATAGTGCCACTTTTCTTAACTTAACAACCATAATAAAGGAATACTTCAAACTCGGATCATGCTTCACATACAATTTCTTTAGAAAAACACATTTAATAACAAGAGGCATTTATGAAAGTAAAAGGAAATGTATCATCACAAAACTGTACGTAAAGCATTAACGTACGGATAGGTGATCTAGACTTGTTAAAAATTGGTCCACGATGGCATGGCATGGCATGGCACAGGGGTCACACAGCTTAACAGTCTTCTTTATTCTATCCATTTGGTCCTAAAGTAATGGTGTATGGAAACATGCCTTTATCCTCTTTTCATTTATTTCGTACTTTGGGGTTCTTTTGTTTGATCATTTTTCATGTATGAACTCTTTTATATGGTTAACCTCTTAACTAATTGAATCAAATTCGCAAATAAACTATTATTGTTAATAGAACCTTCATGTGGCCCTGATTTGAAGATGAAGGAAACTCATAAATGAAAGATTTCATAACCCAACCAACAATTTATCTCTGACGTCCCAGCTTTTATTTGTTTCCAAAAACTATTTATTAAGATTCACATGGTTGCTTTGGGTTCACACCCTTCCCATCTTTTCTTGTCCAACTTGCAAGCAACGTAATCTTAAAAGAGGATCCCACACTTGATGTTATAACATACACTAGTAACTGTACTTTCATCTATTTTCTTATACATTAGGGTTATTGTTATTACCTAGAAATATACTTTTAAGATTTGAATCCACCACCTCATCGATGCATTGCCCATTAAATAGGGGAGGGAGGGGGTGTTTAAATCTACAATCTAGCCAAGAGTAATATAATGTCTGATCTTATCTTTTTTTTTAATAGGCCGATAAAACTAATTATATTATTAATAAAGGGAAAGGCATTCGTATACGGTAGATTCTCCCATCAACTCCATCAAATAGGAGAGATATGGGTGTTTATGACATTTTAGATGTGCATTTATGTCAATCTGACTGCATTTAACGCAAGTCTTGTAAATGCACAGACGTGCATGAAAACTTTTGGGATCTAGATTCTCTACTGTCGAGCTGATCCAACTGCCCTGCTGCGCAGACACAGAAAGGCGCAAAATGACTGCCTTACCCCATCTCGGGCAAGGCTCTCGGGCAGGGATAAGGCGGTCATTACACGCCTTGTTGTGTTTGTGCAACACGGCACAGGACGGGCAGCTCGGTAATAGAAGATCCAAATTGAAACTTTTGCTATAAATAAATGAAAGAATGAGAGATCTTACCAGAAAAGAAAACAGAGGTTACAAGAAAAGGAGATGGAATTACCCACCACACTTTCGACAACAAGATATAAGAAGCACCCTTAGCAAGAATGTGAACAAATAAAACCCTAATATGAGAAAAAGAAACACTAAAAGCCAAAGTATCCTAGGCAATGACCCCAGAAGCCTAGTCTAAGGAAGAAAAAGAGAGCTTAAGAAAAGCAATTATAGATTTTGAATCAGAAAGAACAGACAAGTACTCTAAATTTAAACTATGAGCAAGTAACAGGAGTTATCTCTTATATCCTCAGCCTCCATAATTGCCGCAAACATATCAAGACTAACTTTACACTAATTAGTAGCCACAAAACAACCTTTGTGATCTTTGATAATGGCACCCCCACCACCAATAGAACTATTAGCTTTCCATGCACGATCAATTTGAATGACAAAATGATTAACCAAAATTCATGTCCCAATAGTAGATAAAGCAATAGGTTCAATAGGGTACTTAGCTCGAACCCTAATACCCCCCCCCAAACATTTAGTACAACTGTATGATGAAAACCTGAATAGTAGCAATCAGAGAAGGATTAAAATGACAGTGTTGTCAGTGATTGTGTCTTTGGTCGACCACGTGTAAAGCTCTTTACGTATTCTTTAGGCGTGAGGCTGTGGTTGGGGGTTTGATCGGATTATGGATCCTTACTCCTAGACCGTTCCATGGTTCAATCCTTTTACACGTGTTCTCATGGCATTGGAGGTCAGATTCCATATGTATCACACAATCTTTTTTCGTTGATGAGACAATACTAAGTACTAACATATATTTATTGCTCAATAAATAATTTTTTGATAAAATCTCCCGTCAGCCAATCAAAAAAGGGAAAAAATATGGCTGCAACCTGGCTCCTGCTGCCCTCAATCGTAGATGCCAATTTGGAATAATCCCCCCTTCCCCTTTGAATTCACAAATATTTTAGTAGGTTTTAGTATTTTTCAAAACACCCTTCATGATTTCCAGTTGACGCCTACAATTAGGGCAACAGGAACCGGATTGTAATTGGGTAGCAACCAAATTTTGTTTCCGAGAAAACAGGTAACAAGAACTTCCTAAACCCAAAACATTTATCATAAAACACAAAAAACGAAGGCTTTTTTTTGGGGGGTGGGGAAGGGAGGGGAGGGGAGGGGAGGGGGTGTATGAGTAAATTCGGCCATGGAAAAAACTTAAGGCGGGGCATTTGTTTAGATTCAATTTCGTTTAATGAAATACAATGATGATAACTGTTTTTTGGTAAAAGGAAGATTCATTGAAGGATAGTATGTGTATAGTCTAAAGCTTCAAATTCACAAAGATCATGAAGCCACGAAGTGGAATTTGGCCAATCTGTCATACATATAATAGACAGGGTCTTCCTAACCAAGGCATCTGAAATATCTTTCATAGCCTGTGGAATACATTAAAACAATATAAAAAATAAAAAATAAAAAAGAGGATAGTCTCCTAATATCTAAAATAATGGTTGAAAATTTATAGGGTGGATTTCAGTTTTGGTCATTGTAAATATAGATAAGATGTTTTTAACTATTATTAATGTAAAGTAGTAGTTTATAAATATAGATATACTGAAAAAAAGTATTGCAAATATTTGGAGTAATATGGAATTATGCACCTTTGTAAGTATTATTCAAAATTTCATTATTTCTTAAGCAAAATTCTCCAATGTTTTGAAAATTTATGTCTAAGGGATGAGAAGGATTTGAAACCTTATATGGCAAACAGAAGGAAGAGAGATTGTGCTACCAAACATAGGAATAGTGGTTGTATTTGTTAAGCAGTATTGGATTAATTTTGGTTTTAAGAATCTTAAGATAAGTTACACTAAATCGGATCAGGATCGTCTCCAGGGAGCCCAATGCTTAGGGCGTGTCCAGGGGGCATCCAGCGATTGAGCTGTGCCATACATATCTTGATGTACGCTTAGGGATGTGTGCGGCATAATCCAATGGCCTCGGAGACAAGCTAAATTCTACTAAACCCCATTTTGAATTAAATTTTAAATTGATCAATCTTTTAAAATTGAGAAAAAAAAATTTCTTGATAGACTAAATATCTTCTAAGGTAGCACTTGTGTTAAAAATTAAATAATAAACGTAAAAATTTGACGCATGACTAATTCAAAAGAAAAGATTTTTCGACCTTAAGAGACTTTCATGTTGACTCAAAAAAACGCAAACTTAAAAGCTTCCATGATGTTTAGTGTGTGAATAACATTTTCCCTCAAAACTATCAACTAAGGATTTGTCCAATTGACATGGCCACAATGTACGGTGGTGGACTTGCTAGTTCGAAGCCACCTAACAAAGACGTGTGGTTGTGAGTGGTGGGTGGCAAAGAATGGATAAAGATGGACCGCTCTTAAAGTGACACGTGGATGTGATAAACGTGTTACACACCGAAAGCTTAATGACCGTTCTAACTTTTGCTTTCAAATTAATTATTTTTCAATGACAATGACATTGACAATGAAAATCAAAAAGAGTAATTAATCCAATTGAAACATGAAACATAAAAAGGGAATCTCCACCAATAACTGTCTGTTTTTTTCAATAAAAGGTTCAAAAATCCGCAACAATAGTCTAGATATAATTGTGGATTATCTACGATTTTCTATCCACAGCTATAGGTGTCATCGCTATATCTATAATTGTAGATATTTTACTGTAGGAAAAGGATACTCTGTAGCTGCAGATTTT
The DNA here is from genome assembly GCF_018873765.1 of Telopea speciosissima. NCBI lineage: Eukaryota > Viridiplantae > Streptophyta > Magnoliopsida > Proteales > Proteaceae > Telopea > Telopea speciosissima. The sequence continues at coordinate 69,699,507 of NC_057916.1, read as the reverse complement.
TCGTTGTAGATTTTTTCGTGTTAGAAATCTGAACAAAAAGGAAGGCGACATACTGCGACGTGCGAAGTGCAAAGTGCGCCATCAAAGCGCCACATTGCGTCTCACGCACGCGCACGCATACGCGCTCGGATGGATACCGTCCTCGCTCGCAAGTGCACCGTACAATCTCTTCTAGCATTACATGTGATAATAATAACTACTTACTACTAACACATATAAACCCAATGAGCTTTCCTTTCATAGCCGATGTGGGACTAAAAGTCCACATCAATATTTTGAAAATTTCCAACATTTCGCAATAGTAAGTATTTCATATTACTGTGATTTTTTATATTTTATTTTCGTAGTTATATGATTCTCTATTACTACGGTTTTAAATATCACTGCAATTGTGCTTCCACAATTATAGTGTCCTCCTCTATTAGTGCAGTTTTAAATACTACAACAATAAGTATCCCATAAAACTGTACTTTTCAATTGTGGTTTTGTGTCCGTAGTTACAAGGTCCTCTGTTTTACTGCGATTTTGAATAATATCACAACAATAAGTATTTTATATTACCGTGATTGTGATTTTAAATACCAAAGCAAAAAGTATCTCATATTAATATAGTTTTTAACGACAATTTTGTTTTCCTACGTATAGGGTCCTCTGTTATTGGGGTTTTAAAAACTGCAACAAAAAGTATCTCATATAACTATGGTTTTGTAACTACGATTTTGTTTCCACAATTATAAGTGTTTTAAATACCGCAGCAAAAAGTATCTCATATTACTGCAATTTTTTACCGCAGTTTTGTTTTTGCAATTATAGAGTCCTTTGTTACTACAATTTTAAATTCCGTGGTAATAGGTATTCCGTATGTACACATTTTTGAAATGGGGCAATTACTGTCACTACCCTACACTTAGCCTATATTTATTAAAACTACCCTACCTTAAACTTCTTTTCTAAAACTATCCTGCTCTTAAACTTTTACATCTCCTTCTACCTTCATGTTTTTAAATACCCAAATTACCCTTCCTTTTCACCCAGTAATCTGCTAGTATATTTAACCTACCATTCTTCTTATATTTTTTTACTATTTTTATCATTAAAATAGTAAAAATTGAAAGCACCCACCCGCTTCTTCTCTCTTCCATTTTTTAACTCTGTTTTTTTCTTCAATTTTTCTATTTAATTAATTTTTTATTCAACATTTTATCATCATCGTTCTTCTTCAAACAATTCATGGTTCTAAGTATCGGTATCGTATTGCCCGTATCGGGCAATGCATACCGGTTTTGCTATTCACCGATACTGTGTCGATACCATATCGATAGCAAGGTACGAACAAGGGGTAAAATTGTTAGAAAACTCATTTTAAAGGAGATTCGAGGGTAATTTGTCCGATATAGCTGATCCAAGCCGATATCGTATCAGTATCTTATCGGTTTTGTAGGTTATCAATATTCGTTCCGATACCATGCACTAAAACCATGGAACAGATCGACTATCTTCAAAGCACCAGATACTGTGCACTAAAAGCTTGGAACATATCGACTCTCTTTAAAAAATTAATTAAGTAGAAAAAACAAAAACAAAAAATGAATGGAGTAAAAAATGGGAGAGAGAAGAAGCGGGTGGGTGCTGTTATTTTGTATTATTTTGATAACAAAAATAGTAAAAAATAGAAGAAGAATGATATGTTAAATAGATTAGCACGTTCCTAGGGGAAAAGGAAGGGTAATCTGGGTATTTAAAAACATGAGGGTAGAAGGAGATGTAAAAATTTAAAAGCAGGGTAGTTTCAGAAAAGAAGTTTCAGGTAGGATAGTTTTAGTAAATATAGGCTAAAGTGTAGGGTAGTGATAGCAATTGCCCCTCTTTTGGTGAAAATAGTAATTGCCCTTTTGAAAATTAGTAAAGTCTTCTCTTTACCAAAAAAAAAAACTAATTAGTATTCCGTATTATTGTAGTTTTTAATTTCGTTTTTTTTTTTTTTCACAGTTGTGGTTTTTTCATACCGTAGCAATAAATAACCCCATATTACTGCACTTGAAAAATCCACATTTAAATATCCATAGCTACAAATTTGTATTATTGTAGTATGCGGCCTCCAATAAAAGTATCTCAGGGGCAATTCAGTAATTATACTAATACACTAAATTCATATGAGACCCACCCACCAGCCAGCCATAATGTTTCTATTTTCTACCTGACTAACTTGCCGTTGGCCATCCTTAGTCCTCACCGGACGGCATGCCATATGGAGGTCGCCACCCGGGTTTTAGGAATCGAGAATTGGATCGATGAATTAGACAATTCAGATTCCAAAAGGAATCGGCCGTGACTGATCCGGATTTCTTCAGATCCAACACTGCCGATTCACATGCAAAAACCTTAGAAACTCCCAGTTTTTTTTTGGAATTGAGAACCGATTTTATGGTTCTTGAGCACTGATTCAGGCCGATTCCGATCAAATCCCCGATTCTGTGTTGGTCGGGACTCACGACTAGTTTGGAGAGAGAGAGAGAGCCTCACTCCCGCTAACACCTAATTAGTGTCGGATTTTATGAGTGGATTCTAATTTTCTGCAAGGCCCAAAGGCCTTCCTATACAGCCCTAAAAGAAACGGTTAAAAATATAAGAATAAAATGTCAAACATATCAGAGTATATAGTTGAATTGATTCTAGATTTAATAAACATAAAATCTATGCTGCCACTTTATCTTTCCAATGGTTTAGACTAGATGGGCAACTTTTACCCAAAAAAACAAAAAAACTAGATGGGTTGGGCAAGAAGCTTTACTACATACATGGGCCTAGAAAGAATCATTTGCCATGGTTATAGGGACATATGGTTCGGTAAATGGCTTTAGCTATGCCCTCTAAAGATGGAATTTAAGGGGTTTTCTACCGTTATCCTATTAGGTATTAGTAAGGGTGTAAATCGGTTTGGAACCGGGGATTTGATTCGTTTCCAGAGAGTGTTGGCATGATCAGAAATCGAACTGATACTCAAAACGAATCTGTTTGGTTCGATTTCGGTTCATATTCAGTTTCAAAATTTGGATCCAATTACTACATTGCAGATCCGGATTGTAATCAAATTTTATTCGATTTGGTTTGTTTTCAGTTTCAATTTTTTATTCCGGTTTCAATTTGACACTGTTAGGTACAAGTAAGAAATTCCATTATTTGGAGAAGGTAAAAAAATTCCAATACATAAAATGCCCACTACAAAACATTATAGCTCAAAATAATAACAAAAAGGGAAAAATATCTCTACTTTGTGGTGTTTCCTATGCCCTCTCACAGGGCACCATGAGATGACACCTTTGCCCCCTAGGTAGATACCCAGGCGTACTCCCCTATTGGATACCAGCCATTATATTATCTATTATTGGTTAATGGATTTAGGGTATGGGCCGGCCTTAATGGATTACGGCTAGGATTAAGGTATGGGTTCTAGAATGGACTGGGTTTTGGGCCACAGAAAAATATTTAATCGTCAAAATATCTACTTACAAAATAGGTATGGGTTCTAGCATGGGTTGAGGTGTGCCTATAATAAACACTCTTTGATTAAGCCCATTTAAACCAAAATGGCCAGTAACGCAGTGCATGAGGCTCCCGTCACTGTGGGGTCTGGGGAGGGTCATAATATACGTAGCCTTATCCCCGCTTTGCGAAGAGGCTATTTCCAAAGACTCAAACCCATAACCGTTCAATCACAATGGAGCAACCTTACCATTGCATCAAGGTCCACCCTCTAATACAAAGATATTAGGACATTACAATAAATTCCTTAACAAAGCCTATGACAAGTTGAGCCATCTAGTAATATTGTCCCAGTCCCATTGATAGAGAAGTATTGGAGTAAGACTGTGTATTGCATTTCTGTGTGTATGTACAATAGAGGACCTATACCTATAGGTCAAGAGAGGCATTACATAGAGTATAGCACCCAATACATGTACAGTACAAGTGTAATACAAATATACAAGTATGTAAGGATATAAACAAAAATATTAGAGTATGGGGAAGGGTTTTGTGCACGGTCATGCATGGTGCATGACAGTGCACAAAGTCGTTGGATGGGGATAATGGTCTGCGGTGCGCGCGCCCCCCTCAACTCCATCTGACAGCTATATACGTGCATGGCCGTCCACCATGCATGATTGTGCACACAACCTTTTGCATTTAGAATATTACAAACATATTCCTTAACACCCATAATGTAAATAGGAGAGAGTAGAGGTAACTATGGATGAAATTAGTGTTTTTCTTTTTAGAACTTTGAGTTTGAATTGCCATAAAGTACCTAATCAGTCTTGAATTATACCTTTAAAGAAAAGGAGAAAAAAAATTTGTCTATAATGTTCTGGTCAAAGAGTACAAAATTATATGTCGGACACGACGAGCATAATAAGATAACATTATCAGTGTTAATTGATGAAGAGACAGTAAGGCATTATTGTGCTCTAGGTATATTCCATATATCAAGTTTATGATGAATCATAAATGTAACAAACACTTAACCTTTATTCACCTAGTACAAAAACAACAATAGAAATTATACAAATTAACGTAATTGATCAACTAAACTAACCTAATGGGACCCTACCTCAACCATAATAGCTCAATTATGTTATGTTCATCAACAAAAAGAAAAGAAGAAAGAAAAACAAAAAACAACAAAATTGATCAACCAAAAACTAACACAATGAGCGCCCCCCCCTCTCCTCCCCTCCCCTCCCCTCAACCCCAACTATTGATTCACCATCCGATGCTTAATCAAGGGTCGATTACAAAAAATGATGACGAACGGATAGAAAGAAATCAACTTGGACATGATTTTCCTCAACAGTGAAGGAAGGAAAAAGGAAAAGGCATGCATCACCCCATAATTTCACTTCAAAAGGCAGCTATAGGAAAACCCCACAAATTCTCTATTCTCAAACACAATCCATAATAAAAGAAATCCTTTCACGCAACCACCAACTAACCCCACACCACAAGATACAAAACAGTTACAGTTACAGATCTTTAGCTTGCTTTTTACTTAACTACCCACCTCAACTCTAACTATCTAACTGTTTTCCTGTTCCGATATTCTGTTCTCTCAACGTTATATATCTTCGCCTTTCGTCTCCTCCCCTGCTTCATATGAAGTATTCCACACGCTAACGTCTGATCTCGTCCGTCCAAGTCAACCCTTCCATATCAAGCCGCCCATTTTGATCAACTCTCAGAAGACTTCAAATTGGACTTTTGATTTCATCCCATAAAAAAACCAAAAAATTTATGATTTTTGATGGCTTTATTTGTTTACTTGGTCAAAGCAAACTGATAATGTGTATCCTGCGCTCATCAAAACAATGGGTACGACAGTGATCTAACAGCTGATGAATTAAAATCGTCTGCAATTCATAATCTGACGGAGTATTGGTAGAGCACCCTTCAGTGATCGACACTTGGCAAAAAAAGAGAGCAGAGAGGAAGGAAATAACCGAATGCCTAAGATTTTGAGAGAGAAAAAGAAGAAAGAGGGAGGAATTTTTTTTATTATTTTTTTTGTTTTAAATCCTGATTTCGGGCGACGATACCCATTTCTTTTTAGCTGGGGCAGTTAATTCCTCAAATCGAGTCTACTAGTGGGTAATATGGGGTGACAGTTAAGGAAACGATTAGAGGCGTTGGATTCGGTGTCGATCACTGAAGGACGCTCTGCCAGTGCTCCGCTAAATTATGAATTGCAGACGATTTTAATCCACAGCTGATATGTATCTTAGCATTAAAATCCTCTGCAATTTCTTCATCTTGCAGTACTTTACAATTCAAATCTGAGAGCTCGACACAAGATTTTTTTTCGTATGACCTCATTCCCTTATCAATTCATAGTAGGGGCTGACTTCTCTTTTCAAACTTAAATTGGCATCAGTGAATCATTTCATTTATGACAAAAGAAGCTATGATTAAAGAATTTCTTCTTCCCTATATCTTATAATGTTAAATACTTCCTTTGGAAGTGTGGTAGTATAAAAAATAAGAAGAAAAAAAATAAAAAAATATAAGAAATTATATACAGAAACACAATATCAAGAATATGAGAGCACTGAGCCACTTTGGGGTCCGGATTCTTGAACCAACGGCATGATTTGTTGAAGTATCAGAAGCCAGCAACGAACTGAACCTGAAATTCGGGTTTGACCCATACAAGGCCTGTACTCCCTCCACGTCATCAATCTTCAAATCCACTTTCTTAGTTCTTGGAATCAAACTAGGATACATAATCGCTTCTTTAACTGACGAATGGCCCAATCCTAACACGTGTCCAATCTCATGTGTCGCAACAGATTCCAAATCAACGGCTACCTTTGATTTCTCCATTCCAAAATCAACCGCCCACCTCTCCGCTGCATCTAAGTGAAACCTCCCGCTATCAGGCGAGAAGGCGTGTGCGAGCACACCAAGAACTCCATCGAACGGCTGTCCATCTCCATGATCTCCACTGTAAAATCCAATCTTGATATCAGCAGACCCGTAATCTGCCGTCTCATAGAAACTCACCGGTATAACAGCAGCCCACCGTGTAAAAGCCCTTTGAAAGACTGCTCGCATATCCGACGTGGCCAAGTATGGTATCATATGATCCGGCGAGAACGCGTAACTAAGACTCATCGGATTCGGACGATTCCATCTCGGCTCACCGGGAAAGTACGCGAAGTGCCGAGTCGTGTGTAACACGTGTGTATCACTCATGCCACACCTAGGCAACATGATCTCCGAAAGGGTATCCAAGTCGATTTTACCGGTAACGGGAAGGCCAAGTTTCGATTGGTATCGGATCACCGCCGATTCAAGCCGGTCGTCGAACGTGTCGGTGAGGTTTGTATCGAGTACGGTGAGATAACCAAACCTGTTAAAGTACTTCTTCAGTTCCGATAACCCGGTGACGTGGCTGCCATTTGAAGCGTCGAGGAACTTCTCGAATTGATGCCATGTGGCGTCGATGTTATCGGCAGTTAAAACGGTTGATTTGTCGGTTAACGATTCCGGTGAGGGTCTGGCGGGAAAACAGGGGTGGGAGAGGAGGAGGAGAGAGAAGGAGAAGAAGGTGAAGAAGAAGGAAGGGAAAAGGGAAACAGAGAGAGAATAACTGAAAAAAGGAAACATGGGTTCGTTTTTTTTTCCTCTCCTCTCCTCTCCTCTCCTCTGTTCCTGGTTGAGATGATTAAAGAAGCAGACATGAAGCGAAAGCTTTATGATAAAGGAATTTTATGAATTAAAGAAATGATTTTTAGGGTTGGGACTTGGGGAAGGGGGTGGAAGAAGAGAGGTAAGAGCGATACACACGAAATATTGATCGAAGCTTGGAAGATTCTTCCGTGTGGGTTTTTTCACAGAGAGATTCTGACTTTGATCGAATGATGACTTAGTGGTGGGTGAACCACTGCCCCTGTTTCCCTTTTCTCCTTCTCTGTCTCTCCCTAACTCTCTAAATTTTTCAAAGATTAGCCCCTAAATTACAATTATGCCCATGCCCACCTTTAATTAATCGATTATTACATTTTTGACTACCATTTAAGTACTAATTATTTTATTTTTCTTTTTACTTTTTGACTCAGTTTTTCTTTTTCCAACTTGTAGACTCAATAATTGGTTGTTTACTAAAATTGTAGAATTTTTGAATTTAAGTATACCGGAAGACAGAGTAATAACGATCCTAGATGAGTGGATAAATTCTACTCCACTAGTGAAGATAAACTTTCTCTTTCAAATTATAATTTAAAATCATTACGTGATCCTATTCAAAAAAGACAATTTAAGACTTAAATAAGTGTATTTCAATTTCATTAAGTGTTAGTTGATGTGACCTAAATTGTTATAAAATCATAACTCACTTTTTTTCATTGGAGGGGTTCACAGATTAGTGGGATATAATTACATAGGCTGTAATTGAGTGATCCTTGCTGCGCGATAAGTAATAGAAACTCCATCAATCTCTATCACCTAAAAGATTTAAAAGAAGTTTTGGTTGCTATCAAAATATATCAAAAGAAGCTAGAGATCCTCTAGAACCCAACGTATTGGGCACACTAGCATCGAGTTGGAGATAACCATGAACAAATCAAATGGATGTGAGTGAATCTCCCATTATTTCTGTTATTTCCGTTGTGTATTGAAAATAAATTTGCATCTCCAATTTCGATTTATGTTTTCAGAAAATTACTTTATGTAGGGATAAAAATGGTTTTCAAAATAATTTGAAAGTGTTTTTTGTTATACTAAAAAGACTAAAAATAAGGTTACACTATTTGTTTTTTTTCACCAAGCTTGATTACAACAAAATTTTCTGATTAAAAATAGGCTCCTTGGATAATGGTTTAATAAATGGTTTAAAGGTAAAATATGATTGCTTCGAAAATGAATGTGATGCTATTTATGATTTTACCTTAATTATTTTTCCTCATGAATTACAAGTGTTGGATTATTCGCCCACTAAAGTAGTATGTATGTGAGTTGGGTTCAAAACATCTTAAGACATTGAAAAAAAAAAATATTTTAACTCGTGAAAATCCAATGAAGTCAAGAGCTATTAGAGATCTTAATTATTCTTCGCCCTCTCCTTGTATCTCAAGATTAACTGATTAAGAAGATGCGAAGTTGTTTAGTGGGTAAAATGTAGAGATGTTTTGAGTCTATTGATGGGTCAAGGGAGGACTCATTTTATGGTAAGCACTGATGCTTTTCTTATTGGACTCATTATAACAAGTTATGACTTGAGATCCCTCCCTAGCTATTGACCCAAGATACTTCCCATGACTAGTAATTAGATATAAAAAAAAAAATTTGAACACTGTTTACTACCTAATTATCTATTAAAAAATAGAAACATTGAATTAATTATAATTTCTGGTTGAAAATTTATGAGATCACTTCAACGTTCAAAGTTTGTTTCTTTTCATTTTCCACAGAAATTTTGTATTCCACGGCAATGTTATTAAATTAATTTCCCAATCTTAATACTTTCTCCCTTATCTTCCTCTTTATTCCTAACCATTCCCTTTCAAACAACAACACTTGACTGGTGTTTGTTATGTAATATTGTCATAATCATGGGACCTCTCCCTAATTAGTCATTCCTATCTTCTCTTCTTCTCTTTCGTCACTCTTTCTTAATATCCTTGCAAACAATTATTATTGCTTTGGACGTATTGGAGACTTAAAAAAACATTGAAAAAGTCATGACATATGTTCCCTGATGATGCCACTTATGTAAATTCACCTAATTTTAATTTTTCCAAAAAATGTCCTCACGTCACATCAATGATAATACGAGAAATGACATAATCTAAATAAGACCCACATGGTCAATATACGAACGATGCAAGATACGCTTGAATCTCTTATGTGTGAAGTGTTACATCGTATTCTGAGTTTACTGTATGATTTACGATTGGAGTTTCATTCTAAGGGTTAATATCTAACATAATATTCTCATCTAAAGACTATTGAGTCACCTACCAAGACATTCAAGTGATTCAAGATTTTATGAGAGACCTTGCAATTAGATTCCATGTTTCGGCCACATCATAAATCCATAGTCTCCATGGACGTCAATAGAGTATAGACTCTATATGTAGAAATATCCACGAAGGTGATTAATTATATAATCCAATAGCATTAGTCAATTAATTTGTCTTAAGTCTTAATTTATGAAGATAATGAGTCGTTAGTTTTGCTACTTTACTTATCCAAGGTTGATTTGTGGGTACTTTTTGAGTCATTCATAATGAAGGTCGATCACATCCTATCATTGGATGAAGATGAAGGGATATTTGAGAAGTGTTTAGATCCTTTCGAATGCAACACATTACATATAAGTCAAAGGATTTCGTTTTGATTGGATTTTTGTATCTAATCTTATGATTCTTATCTTTAATTTACTCCCAATTGATAAAAGTCCAAAATACCATTTCTCAAATAAGACCAAGGATCAGATCTATAGTCGAAAAGATTCTCTCTTCACCATGGTTTTGTAACAAAGCCAAGCTATCGGTATCTAAATCGTGGCCGGGCATCGATTAGCAAAACCAAGCTACCATACACGATCCATGTAGTTAACCTATATTTTCTACTATTCTATATAAAACATGGGTGAGGGTTGACCACATGGCTCGCTTTCTACAAGCTAGCACCAATAGTGAGAGCAAGATGGGTTGAGCAAAGAAATTATTTCAGAAGGAATGAAAAAAAAAAAAAACAAACACATGGTTGAGCAGTTTGACAATGTGTATATGAGTCATGTTATTGATACCCTCGTACCAAACTCCTCAATGTAGATGTTGGGGATAAGAAAGCCTTACTAAGCCAACTTATTGGTTAACCTACTACTATTAACTCACGCAGTTAATAAACCTTGTTATTCAAATTTTCTTTATTAAATTAAGGTCTAATCAAGTCAAAGAGTTTTGGGTTTAGATGAACCACTTTAAATTGAGATCTTGTCGAAGAGTTTAGGTTAACCAATTTTATGTGCGATGATGGAGAGATAATATTAATTAAAAAAAACAAAATTAATGAGAAGGGAGAGATGATGTGTTAATGATCTCACGGTGAGGCATACATGCATCACATGAAAATTTGTTACACCATCAAGTTTGGAATGGTTTCACAAACCCCCATACTTAGTAACCTAACTAAGTTATCTGAAACATGTAAACTGTCCCGAATGCTTACCAAGGCTAGATGAGATTCGAATAATTCAAAATAATATTGGGTTAGGTTAAGACCTGACTAAATGGTCTTTAACCCCATCTCCCGTAGTTTTGAATGTTCGATCTTTGTTCAATCCCTTTGTAAGGGCATCTGCCGTATTATCCTTCGATCTCACATCAATCAAAGTGATAATCCCTTGTTCTGTTCTATAATTCAGCATAGCCTGTTTCAGCCTGATGTGTCTCCTCTTACCATTAAAGAGTGAGTTATTCACAATCGTCTTGGTTGCTTGATTATCACAGAATATAGATATAGAGTTTAACTTAAAACTCCTCAATGGAATATCCATGATCGAGATCCTTTATCCACTCGCTTCATCTCCGCAGAAGCTAGAGCATAAAGTTCGATTCCATAGATGACAGAGCAATACTAGTCTGTCTTTTGGATTTCCATGCTACAGCTCCTCCTAGTGTAAATACATAACCACCGGTGGATCTGCTTGTCTCCCAAATCTGAGCACCAAGATGCATCAGAATATCCTTCCAAAGTTGGAGGATGTCCATTATAACATAAAGCATAACCTTGAGTACCCTTAAGGTATCTCATCAGCCTCGATAGGGCATCCCAATGCTCTTTTCCAGGATTACTAGTGAAACGACTCAGCATGCCTACCGTAAAGGCTATGTCTGGCCTAGTGCAACTCATTGCATACATGAGACTACCAATCAGTTTAGAATAATCTAACTGATTCACGGTGTCACCTGTGTTAGGTTTCAACCGTTTGTTGTAGTCATAGGGTGTCTCAATCGGTTTACAATCACGTATCTCCAACTAGAAAGTAGCTTCTCAATGTAATGAGTCCGATTAAGGGTGATCCCTTGCTCACTGAAGCTTACTCTCATTCCAAGAATGGTGTCTACCACACCAAGATCTTTCATGTTGAATTCTTTGGACAAGGTTTCTTTAATGTCACTCACTACAGAGAGATCAGAACCTAGAATCAACATGTCGTCTACATACAAGCAAATAATCGCGACCTTGTTTGACTCGACAAAAAATAAAGGCACTTATCCGAGTTCTTGGTTTGAAAACCAAAGCTCTTTCTTGTCTTGTCAAACTTCTCATGCCACAATTTAGGTGCTTGTTTAAGACCATAGAGAGATTTGTTTAATTTACAAACTCTTTTTCGAACCTTCCATGACAAACCCTTCAGGTTGGTTCATGTAGATTTCTTCATAGGTCTCCATTAAGGAAAGCCGTTTTACATCCATTTGATGCACAACATAGTGCTCAATAGATGCTATGGCAAGAAGAATCCTTATTGTTGCCAAATGACAGACCGGAGAGTAGATGTCAAAATAATCTATCCCTCTCACCTGTTTATAGCCCTTAGCTACTAATCGTGCTTTATACCTGGCTATAGACCCATCTGGATTAAGTTTCTTCTTCAGTACCCACTTACACCCTATTGTCTTGGCCCCTCTAGGCAGATCAACAAGGTGCCAGGTCTCATTCTGCATTAAAGAGTTCATCTCCTCATCAATGGCTTCTTTCCATAACAGGGAGTCCCTAGATCTCATCGCTTCCTTATAGGTGGATGGATCAGCCTCTAAATGGTAAGTCACAAAATCCTCACCAAAATTTTTGGGTACTCGATCTCTAGTAGATACTCTTCTAGATTCTGATTCAAGGAGCATTGTGGGAGTAGTGTCGAAACAATTGGTTCGATTCCAAAGGTGATTCTCAGTAACCACTTGATCAAACCAGGCAAGGTCAGGCCTTTATCTCTAAGGAATTTATCCTCAAAGAATATAGCATCCCTAGATTCTATCACCACATTGGTTGATAGATCCAAAAACCGGTCTGCAGCACTGTCTTCTGCACAACCAAGATATACACAAGTGTTTGTTCTAGTTCCCACCTTAAGTCTCCTAGGGTCTTGTATCCTAACATAAGCTACACAGCCCCAAACCTTAAGAGTGTCATATCTACAGGGATGATTATGCCATAGTTCATAAGGTGTAGAAGTCAGTTTTGAATGTGGTAGTCTATTTAGAATGTGATTTGCAGTCAACACTGCTTCTCCCCAATAGCAAGAGGGCATACCAGTTGTCAATAACATGGAGTTTAACATCTCTCGTTAACGTCCTGTTCTTTCTTTCAGCTATGCCATTTGATTGAGGTGAGTAAGGAGCGTAGTTTCAAGGATTATGCTCAGAGGCACAGAATTCCTTGAACTCACAATTTGTATTCTCCTCCCCTATCACTTCTAAATCTTTTAATTTTCAAGTTCAACTGATTTTCTACCCTATTCTTGAAATTTTTAAATTTTTCAAAAGCTTCATCTTTAGATTTTAACAGGTATAAATGACAATATCTAGAAAAATCGTCTATAAATGTTATCAAATACTTCCGACCTCCTCTAGTTGTGTAGCTTTTAAAGTCACAAATGTCAGAATGTATAAGTTCAAGAAGTTGAGTGCTCCTAGAAACCGGTCTGAACGGTTTTCTAGTTATTTTAGTTTGAGCACACACTTCACATCTGTTAAATCTAATTGAAGTGTCTAATGGTAAATTATGAGTTTTAACTAGTTTGAGCATTTTCCTATAGTTCACATGTCCTAACCTACAATGTAGTATTTTGGGATCAAGTAAATTATGGTTAACCTGGTTTATTGTCTCATTAGCTAAACTCAACCTAAACATACCATTCAAATTATAAGCACATCCAAAATAAAAGGAGTTAACAGACAATGTTACTCTACCACTACTAAAAGTAATAGACATGCCAGCATCAAGCAAAATTCCAATGGAAATTAAATTCTTTTCAAAACCAGGAAAGATTTTAACATTTTTCAAAGTTAATATTTTACCTGATGATAGAACCAAGTTCGCTGTCCCTTGTTGAGCCACTTCCACGACGTCTCCATTTGCAACAGTAACAGTCTCTGCTACTTGAACAACATCAGTGAGCAGGTCCTTGCTATTGCAAACATGACAAGTCGCTCCGAGTCTAACCACCAATCAAGATGTACTCGCCAACCCCTTACCCTTGCCAATCATGGCAACAAAGTTAGTAGGCTCAGTCTTGTCCACCAAGATGTGAACTTCCTTCGTGGTGTGTCGTGTTCCCTTTCTTAGGACCCCTACACTCAGATGCATAGTGACCCCACTTTCCACAGTTGCGACACTTGCCCCTCTTTTTAAAATTAGGCTTTTTGGCCTCCAACTGTTGGGGTTCTTTCTTAGGTGGCTTGGACTGCCTAGGATATTTCTTGGGTTGTGAAACCAAATTGGCAGATGCCTGTTGTTGTTTCACCATCTCCAAGTTATTCCTGGCTCTGTTCTCATCTTCGATTCTAATGAACCGTTTGAGATCATCCAGCCCCACTTGTGTTTTCTTTCTGTGCATCTCAGTTTTAAAGGAATGCCAGGTAGAGGGTAACTTAAAGATAATTGCACCCACTAAGAATGCATCAACAACGGGGATGTTTTCTTGGTTCAATTTTGTTCTCAAGTTCTCAAAGTCTGTTACTTGTGGAAGTATCTCCTTATCTTCTTGAAACTTGAAGTCCATAAACTTGTCAACCAAGTGAGTTTTTGATAGGTCCTCCTCCTTTTTGAATTGGGCTTCTAGGTTTTCCCAAATCTCTTTTGCAGACTCATATTTACTATAGGTCTCTGCCAGCCTATCTGACAGGCAGTTCAATAGGTAGTCTTTGCAAAAGTCCTCATCACTTATCCATTGGGCTTCAGTTAGGTCCGTACAATCAGAAAAAGTATTTACTACAGTGTAGAAAATATTAAGGTACTTCAGTCCAAACTGAGTCTTCCTTTTCCAAGAACTGAACTCAGAGCCACTAAAACTTTCCAATTTGATCATCTCAATTGGAACAGCGTGTTTCTCCATATTAAGTGATTTGTTTATATGCCCAAACAAAAGTTCAAATAAAAAAAAATAAATGCTCAAGGAACAGTCACACCTGAGATGGAGAACCCTGGATTTAGATGACGGAGAAAAAGATCGCGGAGTTGCAGTGGTGTCGACGCTCACAACGTGCACACTAATGTTGGTCGATACAAGTGTTGATCACTGATGATGCCGTACGGTTATAATAACCGAAGCAAAAAACTGTACTCTCCCTTTGTACGATTGTGATAACCGAAGTCAAAGAATTGCACTTTCCCTTCTTGGCTCCCTTTTTTTTTTTTGGTAACAATCAGGGCTTTGTGAAAAGCATTCGGAAACATTCATCCAAAGTCTCCTTGTCCCTTTCTCCTTTCCTTTTTTTTTTTTTTTTTTTAATAATTAATCAAATCAAGGAGAGAAGTGGACTGTGAATGAAATTAATGAACTTTGAATAATGACAAAACTCTTTCCAGAGCAATCAATGCTTTCCCACCTTTTTGATTTTTTTTTTTTTTTTATTAAAGTAAAATCAATCGATCAAAAGTTTTGAGAATACAAAACTCTTATTACCTTCTGCAGGTCCGATTTTCAAAGCACAGGCTAAGAAAACACAAATCGATCAAACCCGCATGATCAAATGCACGATCATAACAATGAATCTGAGACCAAATCGATCATCTGTCACTTGTTAATGATGAATCAAAGCCGAAGCCGATCACGCAAATCGATCAACAAACCAAAAGTGAGATGTACTAACGTTGATCTCTCAAAATAAAAACGATCAATCACCAAAGCCGAATGTTGATCCGAAATCCAAAGTCGATCTAGATCACAGAGAAATAAAAATCATAATGCTTTAAGATTGTTAGGGTTAGGGTTTTAAGCACAAGGTTGCTTAAGGCATTACACCCTGAGTATCTAGTTTGGAATACCCAGACTGCTGCCTCCAGCTAGTATATATAGGAAAACTAGGGTTTAGGTCAGATGGGCTAATTACTAAATTGCCCCTCACAGCCTGGGCATTAATACAAGTAGGATTATATTAGAACATATAAAGGGATATTACATAAATACCCTTACAGATTTGTGGGTACTTTTTGAGTCATTCATAATGAAGGTCGATCACATCCTATCATTGGATGAAGATGAAGGGATATTTGAGAAGTGTTTAGATCCTTTCGAATGCAACACATTACATATAAGTCAAAGGATTTCGTTTTGATTGGATTTTTGTATCTAATCTTATGATTCTTATCTTTAATTTACTCCCAATTGATAAAAGTCCAAAATACCATTTCTCAAATAAGACCAAGGATCAGATCTATAGTCGAAAAGATTCTCTCTTCACCATGGTTTTGTAACAAAGCCAAGCTATCGGTATCTAAATCGTGGCCGGGCATCGATTAGCAAAACCAAGCTACCATACACGATCCATGTAGTTAACCTATATTTTCTACTATTCTATATAAAACATGGGTGAGGGTTGACCACATGGCTCGCTTTCTACAAGCTAGCACCAATAGTGAGAGCAAGATGGGTTGAGCAAAGAAATTATTTCAGAAGGAATGAAAAAAAAAAAAACAAACACATGGTTGAGCAGTTTGACAATGTGTATATGAGTCATGTTATTGATACCCTCGTACCAAACTCCTCAATGTAGATGTTGGGGATAAGAAAGCCTTACTAAGCCAACTTATTGGTTAACCTACTACTATTAACTCACGCAGTTAATAAACCTTGTTATTCAAATTTTCTTTATTAAATTAAGGTCTAATCAAGTCAAAGAGTTTTGGGTTTAGATGAACCACTTTAAATTGAGATCTTGTCGAAGAGTTTAGGTTAACCAATTTTATGTGCGATGATGGAGAGATAATATTAATTAAAAAAAACAAAATTAATGAGAAGGGAGAGATGATGTGTTAATGATCTCACGGTGAGGCATACATGCATCACATGAAAATTTGTTACACCATCAAGTTTGGAATGGTTTCACAAACCCCCATACTTAGTAACCTAACTAAGTTATCTGAAACATGTAAACTGTCCCGAATGCTTACCAAGGCTAGATGAGATTCGAATAATTCAAAATAATATTGGGTTAGGTTAAGACCTGACTAAATGGTCTTTAACCCCATCTCCCCTGTAGTTTTGAATGTTCGATCTTTGTTCAATCCCTTTGTAAGGGCATCTGCCGTATTATCCTTCGATCTCACATCAATCAAAGTGATAATCCCTTGTTCTGTTCTATAATTCAGCATAGCCTGTTTCAGCCTGATGTGTCTCCTCTTACCATTAAAGAGTGAGTTATTCACAATCGTCTTGGTTGCTTGATTATCACAGAATATAGATATAGAGTTTAACTTAAAACTCCTCAATGGAATATCCATGATCAGATCCTTTATCCACTCTGCTTCATCTCCCGCAGAAGCTAGAGCATAAAGTTCCGATTCCATAGATGACAGAGCAATACTAGTCTGTCTTTTGGATTTCCATGCTACAGCTGCTCCTCCTAGTGTAAATACATAACCACTGGTGGATCTGCTGTCTCCCAAATCTGAGCACCAAGATGCATCAGAATATCCTTCCAAAGTTGGAGGATGTCCATTATAACATAAAGCATAACCTTGAGTACCCTTAAGGTATCTCATCAGCCTCGATAGGGCATCCCAATGCTCTTTTCCAGGATTACTAGTGAAACGACTCAGCATGCCTACCGTAAAGGCTATGTCTGGCCTAGTGCAACTCATTGCATACATGAGACTACCAATCAGTTTAGAATAATCTAACTGATTCACGGTGTCACCTGTGTTAGGTTTCAACCGTTTGTTGTAGTCATAGGGTGTCTCAATCGGTTTACAATCACTGTATCTCCAACTAGAAAGTAGCTTCTCAATGTAATGAGTCTGATTAAGGGTGATCCCTTGCTCACTGAAGCTTACTCTCATTCCAAGAATGGTGTCTACCACACCAAGATCTTTCATGTTGAATTCTTTGGACAAGGTTTCTTTAATGTCACTCACTACAGAGAGATCAGAACCTAGAATCAACATGTCGTCTACATACAAGCAAATAATCGCGACCTTGTTTGACTCAGACAAAAAATAAAGGCACTTATCCTAGTTGCTGGTTTGAAAACCAAAGCTCTTTACTGTCTTGTCAAACTTCTCATGCCACAATTTAGGTGCTTGTTTAAGACCATAGAGAGATTTGTTTAATTTACAAACTCTTTTTTCGAACCTTCCATGACAAACCCTTCAGTTGGTTCATGTAGATTTCTTCTGTTAGGTCTCCATTAAGGAAAGCCGTTTTTACATCCATTTGATGCACAACATAGTGCTCAATAGATGCTATGGCAAGAAGAATCCTTATTGTTGCCAAATGACAACGGAGAGTAGATGTCAAAATAATCTATCCCTCTCACCTGTTTATAGCCCTTAGCTACTAATCGTGCTTTATACCTGGCTATAGACCCATCTGGATTAAGTTTCTTCTTCAGTACCCACTTACACCCTATTGTCTTGGCCCCTCTAGGCAGATCAACAAGGTGCCAGGTCTCATTCTGCATTAAAGAGTTCATCTCCTCATCAATGGCTTCTTTCCATAACAGGGAGTCCCTAGATCTCATCGCTTCCTTATAGGTGGATGGATCAGCCTCTAAATGGTAAGTCACAAAATCCTCACCAAAATTTTTGGGTACTCGATCTCTAGTAGATACTCTTCTAGATTCTGATTCAAGGAGCATTGTGGGAGTAGTGTCGAAACAATTGGTTCGATTCCAAAGGTGATTCCAGTAACCACTTGACCAAACCAGGCAAGGTCGACCTTTATCTCTAAGGAATTTATCCTCAAAGAATATAGCATCCCTAGATTCTATCACCACATTGGTTGATAGATCCAAAACCGGTCAGCAAGACTGCTTCGCACAACCAAGATATACACAAGTGTTTGTTCTAGTTCCCACCTTAAGTCTCCTAGGGTCTTGTATCCTAACATAAGCTACACAGCCCCAAACCTTAAGAGTGTCATATCTACAGGGATGATTATGCCATAGTTCATAAGGTGTAGAAGTCGTTTTGAATGTGGTAGTCTATTTAGAATGTGATTTGCAATAACATCGCTTCTCCCCAATAGCAAGAGGGCATACCAGTTGTCAATAACATGGAGTTTAACATCTCTGTTAACGTCCTGTTCTTTCTTTCACTATGCCATTTGATTGAGGTGAGTAAGGAGCAAGAGTTTCAAGGATTATGCTCGCAGAGGCACAAATTCCTTGAACTCGTCAATTTGTATTCTCCTCCCTATCACTTCTAAATCTTTTAATTTTCAAGTTCAACTGATTTTCTACCCTATTCTTGAAATTTTTAAATTTTTCAAAAGCTTCATCTTTAGATTTTAACAGTATAAATGACAATATCTAGAAAAATCGTCTATAAATGTTATCAAATACTTCCGACCTCCTCTAGTTGTGTAGCTTTTAAAGTCACAAATGTCGAATGTATAAGTTCAAGAAGTTGAGTGCTCCTAGAAACCGGTCCGAACGGTTTTCTAGTTATTTTAGTTTGAGCACACACTTCACATCTGTTAAATCTAATTGAAGTGTCTAATGGTAAATTATGAGTTTTAACTAGTTTGAGCATTTTCCTATAGTTCACATGTCCTAACCTACAATGTAGTATTTTGGGATCAAGTAAATTATGGTTAACCTGGTTTATTGTCTCATTAGCTAAACTCAACCTAAACATACCATTCAAATTATAAGCACATCCAAAATAAAAGGAGTTAACAGACAATGTTACTCTACCACTACTAAAAGTAATAGACATGCCAGCATCAAGCAAAATTCCAATGGAAATTAAATTCTTTTCAAAATCAGGAAAGATTTTAACATTTTTCAAAGTTAATATTTTACCTGATGATAGAACCAAGTTCGCTGTCCCTTGTTGAGCCACTTCCACGACGTCTCCATTTGCAACAGTGACAGTCTCTGCTACTTGAACAACATCAGTGAGCAGGTCCTTGCTATTGCAAACATGACAAGTCGCTCCAGAGTCTAACCACCAATCAGATGTACTCGCCAACCCCTTACCCTTGCCAATCATGGCAACAAAGTTAGTAGGCTCAGTCTTGTCCACCAAAGATGTGAACTTCCTTCTGTGGTGTGTCAGTGTTCCCTTTCTTAGGACCCCTACACTCAGATGCATAGTGACCCCACTTTCCACAGTTGCGACACTTGCCCCTCTTTTTAAAATTAGGCTTTTTGGCCTCCAACTGTTGGGGTTCTTTCTTAGGTGGCTTGGACTGCCTAGGATATTTCTTGGGTTGTGAAACCAAATTGGCAGATGCCTGTTGTTGTTTCACCATCTCCAAGTTATTCCTGGCTCTGTTCTCATCTTCGATTCTAATGAACCGTTTGAGATCATCCAGCCCCACTTGTGTTTTCTTTCTGTGCATCTCAGTTTTAAAGGAATGCCAGGTAGAGGGTAACTTAAAGATAATTGCACCCACTAAGAATGCATCAACAACGGGGATGTTTTCTTGGTTCAATTTTGTTCTCAAGTTCTCAAAGTCTCATTACTTGTGGAAGTATCTCCTTATCTTCTTGAAACTTGAAGTCCATAAACTTGTCAACCAAGTGAGTTTTTGATAGGTCCTCCTCCTTTTTGAATTGGGCTTCTAGGTTTTCCCAAATCTCTTTTGCAGACTCATATTTACTATAGGTCTCTGCCAGCCTATCCAGTGCGCTTCAATAGGTAGTCTTTGCAAAAGTCCTCATCACTTATCCATTGGGCTTCGCTAGGTCCGTACAATCGAAAAAGTATTTACTACAGTGTAGAAAATATTAAGGTACTTCACCCAAACCGAGTCTTCCTTTTCCAAGAACCGAACTCGTAGCCACTAAAACTTTCCAATTTGATCATCTCAATTGGAACAGCGTGTTTCTCCATATTAAGTGATTTGTTTATATGCCCAAACAAAAGTTCAAATAAAAAAAAAAATAAATGCTCAAGGAACAGTCACACCTGAGATGGAGAACCCTGGATTTAGATGACGGAGAAAAAGATCGCGGAGTTGCAGTGGTGTCGACGCTCACAACGTGCACACTAATGTTGGTCGATACAAGTGTTGATCACTGATGATGCCGTACGGTTATAATAACCGAAGCAAAAAACTGTACTCTCCCTTTGTACGATTGTGATAACCGAAGTCAAAGAATTGCACTTTCCCTTCTTGGCTCCCTTTTTTTTTTTTGGTAACAATCAGGGCTTTGTGAAAAGCATTCGGAAACATTCATCCAAAGTCTCCTTGTCCCTTTCTCCTTTCCTTTTTTTTTTTTTTTTTTAATAATTAATCAAATCAAGGAGAGAAGTGGACTGTGAATGAAATTAATGAACTTTGAATAATGACAAAACTCTTTCCAGAGCAATCAATGCTTTCCCACCTTTTTGGTTTTTTTTTTTTTTTTATTAAAGTAAAATCAATCGATCAAAAGTTTTGAGAATACAAAACTCTTATTACCTTCTGCAGGTCCGATTTTCAAAGCACAGGCTAAGAAAACACAAATCGATCAAACCCGCATGATCAAATGCACGATCATAACAATGAATCTGAGACCAAATCGATCATCTGTCACTTGTTAATGATGAATCAAAGCCGAAGCCGATCACGCAAATCGATCAACAAACCAAAAGTGAGATGTACTAACGTTGATCTCTCAAAATAAAAACGATCAATCACCAAAGCCGAATGTTGATCCGAAATCCAAAGTCGATCTAGATCACAGAGAAATAAAAATCATAATGCTTTAAGATTGTTAGGGTTAGGTTTTAAGCACAAGGTTGCTTAAGGCATTACACCCTGAGTATCTAGTTTGGAATACCTGCATGCGCCTCCAAGTATATATAGGAAAACTAGGGTTTAGGTCGATGGGCTAATTACTAAATTGCCCTCACACTGGGCATTAATACAAGTAGGATTATATTAGAACATATAAAGGGATATTACATAAATACCCTTACAGATTTGTGGGTACTTTTGAGTCATTCATAATGAAGGTCGATCACATCCTATCATTGGATGAAGATGAAGGGATATTTGAGAAGTGTTTAGATCCTTTCGAATGCAACACATTACATATAAGTCAAAGGATTTCGTTTTGATTGGATTTTTGTATCTAATCTTATGATTCTTATCTTTAATTTACTCCCAATTGATAAAAGTCCAAAATACCATTTCTCAAATAAGACCAAGGATCGATCTATAGTCGAAAAGATTCTCTCTTCACCATGGTTTTGTAACAAAGCCAAGCTATCGGTATCTAAATCGTGGCGGCATCGATTAGCAAAACCAAGCTACCATACACGATCCATGTAGTTAACCTATATTTTCTACTATTCTATATAAAACATGGGTGAGGGTTGACCACATGGCTCGCTTTCTACAAGCTAGCACCAATAGTGAGAGCAAGATGGGTTGAGCAAAGAAATTATTTCAGAAGGAATGAAAAAAAAAAAAAAAACAAACACATGGTTGAGCAGTTTGACAATGTGTATATGAGTCATGTTATTGATACCCTCGTACCAAACTCCTCAATGTAGATGTTGGGGATAAGAAAGCCTTACTAAGCCAACTTATTGGTTAACCTACTACTATTAACTCACGCAGTTAATAAACCTTGTTATTCAAATTTTCTTTATTAAATTAAGGTCTAATCAAGTCAAAGAGTTTTGGGTTTAGATGAACCACTTTAAATTGAGATCTTGTCGAAGAGTTTAGGTTAACCAATTCTATGTGCGATGATGGAGAGATAATATTAATTAAAAAAAACAAAATTAATGAGAAGGGAGAGATGATGTGTTAATGATCTCACGGTGAGGCATACATGCACGAGTAGGGGGTCGCAATAGCTTGTGACACGTCATGTCGAGTCAAATTTGTGATCCCCGTCAAATGCAACCTATTCCATCGGAAAACTAATCCGGTCAATTCAACCTGAAGGAATTAAAAATCATTTTTCTTTGTTTTTTTTTGATAGAAAAAAAATCTTTTTTCATTCGCACGAAAATAATCAACTTTCTAGAACTTTTTTTTTCTTGTCAAATTTAAAATAAAGGAAAAGAAAGCTTGCCCATTGGGACGAGCCAAATGACTCTCACGCTCTCATAGAAAGGAAGAATTTTTCTGAGGCATAGCGATCATTGTGCCTGTCCTTGTATCTAGGTGCAGAACAGCATACGATATGCGCCGTAGTAGTGTTCTCTTTCCCTTAAAAAAATATGACAATACAAAAATATCTAAAATGTAGTCAAACCACAAAAAACATTAACCCTAATATTAACAGATTGATTTTCACAATATTAATTGAGGAGCCAAAAATATCAAGAGAAATAGTTTTCTATCAGGGAGTATGGCCTATGCTAATATTCTCATGAGTCAATCTCTCTCTTCCTTAAAACAAAGGGGCAGAAGTGTCTTTTTAAATGAGGAGGAGAGAGATAGACTCATGGGAGTACTAGGCCACATTCCTGGACAAAAAACTTTCTCCCAAATATCAATACCCTTTTTTTTTTATAATATATCAAACCGTAATTAGCAAAATGAAATTAGGATATGTTTCATGTCATTTTAAGTTGATGTCAAATCTAGTGAGTCAACCTAAACACCATATGAATACTTTTCATATCAATCAGATTTAAATCAAATCTGACCCGAGCCAGAAAACCCCAACCCAAACACAGAACTATCGAGTGGTGTTTGCATGGTTTTAGTGCACGGTATTTGAAAAATCGATATCAGACTGGTATTGGCATGGATCGATCGTATTAGACAAATTTGTCCTTGGTTTTCTTGTAAACATGGATTTTTTGACCATTTTACCTCTTGTTCGTACAGTGTCAACGATATAGTATCAGGATCGGTCACTTGCAAAACCGGTATGTATCATCCGTCGTCCGATACCAATACCTCAAACCATGGGTGTTTGTACCGAGCTTTGCTACCCTTGTGCGAGAGAATTAGAAAAGTAACGCACCAATAGGCAACAAGCAACAGGTAAGTGAGCACATTAGAATAGGGAATGGATTGCCACGTGGTTAGTATGGTTTTCCTCTCACATGATTTTCTTATTATTTGTTATCACCTATTCTGAAAATATGAGCCCATATGAATGATACCGTTTGTAGGTACCCGTTGGTGTGGCTTGCAGATTCCTTAGGAACGTTGAGGATGAGCCATTCAAAAATCTAACTGATGGAAATTTGGACATTTTCACTATGATCCAGTTGCACGGAATAGTATTTTTTAGGGGGAGGGTTCTCTAAGCAAGTGGCATAGAGGAGCACACCAATAAGGGCATAGAAAGGCAGCAAGGTCATTTGATGTTATGAGGCGATATAGAGAGAAAGGGTGCTTGCGTACTCTCCATTAGCAACCTTGAGAATTTTTTCCCTATTTTTTATGGGAACTTGTTTTTCGTCTGGGAGCATGGCCTACCCCAACGCTCCCTCCCTCTATCTAGTTTATAATATTATTTTTTCCAAAAAAAAAAATACAACACAATTTATTTATATCTTTTTAAATTTGAGACTCTAATTCAATCATCTGACTTATCTTGTATAAGTTTATTATATTTTCAATGGTTCAAAATTATTCAAATATTATATTTTCTCATTATTTTTATTTATTTTATATTGAAATATGCCAAAGTAGGTTTAGACTCTGCTTGTTTAGATATAAAAAAAAA
The DNA here is from genome assembly GCF_018873765.1 of Telopea speciosissima. NCBI lineage: Eukaryota > Viridiplantae > Streptophyta > Magnoliopsida > Proteales > Proteaceae > Telopea > Telopea speciosissima. Next base: position 69,675,151 of record NC_057916.1, on the reverse strand, counting down.
GTTTAGACTCTAATTTGAGGTCAAGAATGTGTTCTTGGATTTTATTTTACTTTTGTATCCTCTCAAGTGCAGGATCATCATCGGAGGCACTTTCAATATGCACTGGACAGTGCACTGCACTTGAGGATGAAAATCCCTTTAGTTTGACAAATAAATAGACAATGGTGGTGCTAACTTGTGGGTGGACTGTGGAACCTAACCTGTCACATGGAAGTTAAAAATGTGGTACGGTTGGAACTGGGAACGGAGTAACGGACACACACCCACTCGCCATGTTTGGTTTTTGATTTTTTTGGTTCAGGAACTATATTGTTACTTTACGCTACAGACCATAGAGTGATAGACTATAAGGTTACAAAGTATATAAATTATGGGAAAAAGAATCCTACCTAGTCGCGTGTCTAATGTCGCTCCTGTGTTTAGACACAGATTCCCCTTACCTCCATGGAAAGACGGAACTTCCCCCCAAGTTGATGCTTGTGCACATGCACGCATAGGCCAGCGCATGTGGAGGCACTAGAGGCCCATGTAGCGTTTTCTCTTCCATAAACCTTAGAGAAACTGGGGATCAGAGGGTGAGAAGGGAATAATCGACTCCACTACATTAACCACTGGCAAAATCGTCTATCACCGGCTGGAGTAGGGAAGAAAAATGCACCGTACCTACAGAAATGGAAAGGGTTACCACCAATGTTTTAAAAATCGGAATCAGCTCAAGTGAATCAATCGATTCAAATCAGAAATTCCCAAGCCTGGTCTTGATTTCTCTCATTCTGGAGTGGCCGATCCACACTGAGTTTCTAAGGTTCAGGTGGAATCTGCCCAATTCCTGACTGATTTTGATCAATTCGGAATTAAATCTGAACAGAATCTGCTGGAGCCGATTCATATTCTGATTCCTTGTTTTAAAACTCTGGTTACCACATACAAACACACTCACAGACACACCCACACGCCCTCCATATATAACAATAGGGAAAATGCTCTGTATGGGAGGGATGCACAGGCCATGCGGAGACATAGTGAGGGTGAAATGACTGCCGCCCATGAAAGGTGAAATCTCGCCCCCAAGATGCCGGCGTGCACTCTCATTGGTTTCTGGACACACGTGACCCATGCTCTCTCCCACAGACAGAACTGCTCCCCATAAAAATGTAAACAATCCTTAACGCATCTGATTTTAGAATTTGTTTGAATCGTAAATATAGACGCATCCATGGATCCTATAACAACAACCAAAAACACAGTTTTAGCCATCCAACTTGATTCATTTGGGCTCGCGAAATGGGTGGGTGGGCTAATGTAATGGCTTTTTAACACTTGAGCACTCTTGACCCACCCATGGGACAATTGGATTATATATATTTATGGGTTGGGCCTTACTAACTTTCCCTTCTTATTATTTTCATTTTTGTTTAAACGGGCCTCACTCTATTCTTCAAATGAAAGGATTGAAGGTCTATATAAAAGCATGGTGGAGGATCTCCAAGAGATGCATCTTTTAATCTGAGCCCGCCCTGAACCTAAACAGGGTCTGGGCCGAGCTTTCAGCCCACAGGGTGGGCCTGGTTTGACCCCGGCTTGGTCCAACCAAACCATAACCTATGTATACAAATAATTTATAATGAGTAGTTACATGGAAGGTAATATATATACACCACTGTCCCTATTTCATAGATTCATTTATTTTTGGATTAAAGAACGCCCCCTGGTCGTGCACTGCACACCGCCTTTGCACTCAGACACAGGTGCACACGAAATGCCTGCCACACCCCTGGTTATTTCTGTCTTTCCAGGGTGTGTGATGGTCATTTTGCATGCCCGAGTGACATTCTTTCTCCCTTTACTTTTTTTATCCTTCTTTTCTTAGGAAAGAAGAAGCCAAGCCATCTTAAAGATCTTTCATTTTTCTCCCTTTTTTTAATGCATATGGGGATATTATGGCAAAACAAGTACATGGACAGCCAAGGTCAATCAGGGCCAGTCCAGCCCTAAAATGACAAGAATTAGAGCTTGATAGGGTCAACCCGGCATAGTCAAACCCAATTAGGGTCAATCAGGGCCGGGCCTGGACTGAGATATCCCAGCCCAATCTAGTGCTGGGCTGAGCTTGGAGAATGTAAAGTGTAACCGCAGATAATATAAGGCTCATTGAAACTTATTTGGAAATCCCTATATACACATAGGCCGGGATTGAGCTCCCTGTTCTCATTCTATTCTCTCCTCCCAGTGGGAAAATCTTGAAGCTTGTTCTTCTTTGGCAGTTTAATGGGGAAAGCTAGGAATTCATGTGTTCTTTAATTTTCCCATTCTAAAGGAGAGAGAGAGAGAGAGTTTTGTCAGGTTGGAAGCCTTGGATCTTAATAAATTGAAGGGGTTCAATTTTTTCACTTGGAGAAAATCAAAAGTAACCTAGCTAGAACTCCTTTAAACCATATACACCTATATTCTACCCAAAAAAAAACAAAAAACCCATATTCACCTATAACAGGTCTGGAGGTAAAGTGGAAATGGCAATTTCCTGTATTCCACCGTGGTTCTAAGTATCGGTATCACATCGTTCGTATCAGGCAATTCGTATCTGTTTTAAACCTTGCTGATCTCTATACTATGCCGATACTGTATCGATGACACGATACAGATCATACAAAGAGTAAAATGATTAAAAAAAAATCAATTATTCAAGAAAAATCAGGAGCAATTTTGTTTGCGATCCATGCCGATACCAATCCGATACCATATAGTTTTCCGGGTTGACCCGTTCTAATACGTGCACTAAAACCATGATTTCCACTCTTTGTTTTGTTACTTGCAAAGCAATTTTCCGTTTGCAAAATGCTCCTATCCAATTTAATTGAATCTTTGGCCTGAAACTAGCAAAAATAGATGTAAAAATTGCCCCAAAAGTCCTTTACCTTTTTTCCTTTTTATTTTGGGAAATTTATGAAACACCCCCTAAAAATGGGGCGATACTCAGATCACCCCCTCTTATTTGAAAATACTCAGATCACCCCCTGCATTAGAGCCCTATACTCAAATTAGACCCTACCGTTAGTTAACTGATGAAGTCAGCTAGTTAAATTTTTTGAAAACCCTAAACTACCCTTGAGAAGAGTATAATTACTATTTTATCCTTAGATATGTCACCCAGTTAAATAAATTTAAATCCCTAAACTACCCTTTGACTAATGTGAAGTTACTTTTTACCCTTGGATCTAAAAACCCCAATTTTTTTAAGTTTATAAGGATGAGGGGAATCAGAGGGGAATATTCCCTCTTCTTCCCCAAATCAACGGAAAGACAAATGAAACCCTTAGGGTTCTACCTCAAGGAAACGCCGTGAATGGTGGCCAAAACACCGTGATGGCGGCCCAATAATCCCGGCGACCAATCGTAGGGCGTCAGACGCCGTGAATCTCCGACGATCCTTGCACCTCACCATTAGCTTTCCCTGTTTCTCCTACCACAAAACCCCAAGACAAAAACCAAATAGAAAAATACCAGTCTTCATTAAAATGGGCAAAGAGACTATCGTCTAGTAATCTCTTCTTTTGTTCCTCTTTTTTTTTTTTTTTTTTTTTTTTGTTTGCTAGTTTGGATTATCGAAGAACAAAGACTGATTGTTCTGTTCTCTCTAGCTCTCAAAATCTCTGTTGAATCTCTAAAGCCATTGCTGACCTTGAAGTTTTCACCCTGATAACTGATTTTGCAGTTGTATTGGTGCCATTTGTGAACCTGGGAAGGATTCGAATTCAAAACCCTAGGTTTAAATGCCGTCTTAAATGGAAGATTTTGTTTGTACACATATAGATTTCTGGTGAATGGGTAATACTTCGTAATGGCAGAAACGGAAGTGATTGGAGAGCACTGATTTCAAGCCCGAAAGGGCTTTTCTCTCTGAAGGGTTTGCTTCGAGGTCTCTATCCCAGATTATTAATGGGTCTGATGCTGATGCTACTGCAACAGCCCATGCCGATGGTGAGAAAGCTAGAGATGCTTCGGTGAGTTCGGATAAGAAAGCTGAGGAAGCCTGGGTTGGGGTTTCTTCTGGTTTGGATACATAGACTGAGGCTAGGGTTCGAAGAAACACAAGGTGAGAGGAATAGGAAAGGGTAGTATTGTAAATTTAATTCTAATGATTTAGTATAAGGGTAAAATAGTCATTTTACACCAATAACTAACAGCAGACTAACACCATTAGTGTAGAGGGGGTGATCTGGGTATTTTCAAATATGAGGGGGTGATCTGAGTATCGGCCCATTTTCACGGGGTGTTTCATAAATTTCCCTTTTATTTTTTATTTTTTAATTTTTTTTGGACCAAAGATGATTTTATTATATTAACAGAGAACCCTGGAGAAACTCCTGGTTGTAACCCTTTAACTTGGTGCATAAAATAGTTGGACATGTAAATTTATGGGTGATGGTATTATACATAACGGTATCATACATCCGAGAGATGTAAAGCCATTTCATGTGAGGAGGAGAGAGATAGACAAAAACATGCTAGCGTACCTGTCCCGGTGGCTCTGAGAACCTTTTCCCAAAACTTATATAAATAAAGGGAGCAAGGGCTCGGCATGCCCTTGCCAAGGAGTATATATGCACGCTTGCAATAATTGACACTAGGGTCCTGTACTCACTTGTCAAGTTCAGTCCAATTCAAGTTTGCCAAGTGGTAAAACAAGGTATAAAAAAACAAGAGACTACCATGGGTGTTGGGATCCACAGATATACATGAGAGGGTATGCCTAAAGATGAAAGGATATATTGAATCATGATCATGAATTTTGACATGTGATCAATCCATATCATTTCTTAAACATCCAATGGTTAAAATTTCTAATCACTCTTCCACGTGACAAAAAAATATAGGGCATGTTGATATACTTCTAGGTGAGGACACGACAGCATGTTGTACTAATTTTTCCATAAATAAATGCTCTAATTCCTATAATCATATATATTGCAAAAAAAATCATTTCTATAATCGGATAACAGAGATAAATGTATGGGACAGTTTTCCTCCAACCATGGTCATCCCTTGCCTGAGTCCGTCGGATGGATGGGAGAGGGGATCATATACAACTTTTAGGGTATCCAATAGGAATAAGTGGAACCTGAGATGGTGGTTGATCCCTCAACCACCGGTGTAGAATAACTTGTTAGGAATTTTTCAAATTGCGACGAGTGGGCTTAATTAATTATCAGGTCGATCATTGATGAGGATCAAGAAATACAAGGGCTGACGTCACTTGCTACTATTTATTGAGATGGACCAGACCGGCCTGGCCCATTGTGGAAGTGGGTTAGGGTTTGAGGAGTATTATAAATACTAATGATGAGGGGTCCCTACAGTCACTATTATCTTTTCTCTTTTCTCCACAAGAAAGGGAGCTGTGGGAGAGTCCAGCAGACTGTAGAAGATCCCCATCACGGATATCAGAGATTATTCGAGGACTTGCATTCATTCTCTGACGGATCATTGCTGCGACTAGATGTGCTCTTAGCTGTTCTTCATCAGCATACGTGGGTGCCAGGTACACCTTACTTTCCCTGCTCTTTTTGATTTAATCGTATTCTAGATCTCTGTATGGGGATGGATTCGCGTTTGACAAAACCCTTGCTCGTTCTAACAAGTGGCATCAGAGCCGACCATACAGACCTAGGATCGATTGATTAAGAACATGGATTGGGTTTTTTACGGCGGAAACGGAGGCCGGATTTTTGACAAAATCGTATGTTTTGGCCACTGCCGGATTTTTCCACCGGCAAAAATTGAAACTTTTTATATGGGTGCGAAGGGCTCGGAGAGAGTGAGATCCACGCGTCGACGACGGTTATTTTTTTTTTAAAAAAAATCATAACAATTATGACGTCACACGTCATAGGGCTAACGTCAGTGGTTGCTTGCGAGTCAAGTTTGACCCGATCAGAGATGACCCGACCCGACCAACCGATACCCGGTCAAAGATTCCTGACCCGGATATGTGACCCAACTCGAGACCCAATGGTTAACCCTTTTTTTACCCGATGGTCCGGCGGTCCGGTTCAGGTGAATTGAGTTCGGTCTGGCCTGGTTCGCTCCTATTCGGTTGACTTTAAAACAAAAAAAAAAAAAAAAAAGGGAAAAAGACCAAAAAACTTCAAATGAACCGTGTGGGTTCGTTTGGATGAATTTTGAGACGCGATTTTTTTCTGGTATGTCTATTTTTTCGTGCTTTTCGTTTTGATATGCAATTCAGCATACCTTGGATAAACAGAGACAAGATCAGAAAACTTCAAATGGACCGTGTAGATTTGTTTGGATGAATTTTGAGATGCAGTTTTTTCTGATGTGTCTGTTTTTTCGTGCTCTTCGTTTTGATATGTAATTTGGCATACTTTGGATAAACAGAGACTATATTTTGATAATTTTTGTGTTTTTCAGTTATTTTGGAATCAGAATCAACTATTTTAGAACGTTTTTATTGTTCCAGAAGCTATTTTTCTTGTTTTGGAATGCCGTTTTGATTGAATTCTGTTCTGGGATGCTCCATTTTGCTTGTATTTTTCAAGGCCGAAGTTTTTGGGTATCCTGTTCGAATATTTTTGTTAAATTTATGGGACCTGTCAATGACGATTGTGTCACCTTCGAGTGACGAATGGGCGAGTGGAGCATCTGATTGGGCTCCGGTTGGTCTTGTTTCGTTCATAATTTTATGTTTCGTTCGTAATTTTTAGACCTATCCACTGGTACCTCGTTTTGGGACGTTTAATACTTTCAGGGACCTGTTTTGGACGATTATGCTACTTTGAGCATATTTGGACTATTTTGGGTTGACCATTGCCACATGAACGATGAATGTGCATATCACAACACATTATGCACGATCAATGTGTTTACTTTCACATAAATTGCTGCATATCAGGTTGAGTAATTATAAGAGGGTAAAATGGTGATCCACCAAAGTGGCCCATTGAATCCTTTTATGGTTCTGTCAAGGCAGCGGAATAGGTGACATTAGCCCAAAGACGATGTTACCAAAGTTTGACAAAGTGATATGCATATGGATTGGAAGGGATAGTGGTCTAAGGGTTCCAGTTGCCCAAAGGTGCTGAGATTTCTGAAAACTACTGATCTTTTCACGGAAAGACAGTGTGTCCATCCAAAGATAGTGTACTCAAAGAATTTGGGATGCGTGGCCGAGGGGTTTTCTTACCGCCCAAAAGTGAAGGAAAATTTTCGAAAGTCATCGACATCTCGCGGTATTTGCAGTGCGATAAATTGTGAAATTGAGGTGCATAACTTAGGGGTTTCTCTATCATCCAAAGATGGAGGGAGATTTTTGAAAGTTGTTGCTATCTTATGGTACTTGCGATGAGATAAAGATGTGTGCATTTTGACCCGAAAGGGCAAGAATGCAATATTATGAAGAAGTATTGTTGCTTGACATTTGTCATTTTGATTACATATAACCATGTGTTTGATGTGTTGATGATAAATGTATAGAACCACTAATTTTATAATAATATGTTGATACATGTTTGAATGATGAATGGACACGTGATGGGTAAAAAACATGTTGTTTTGTGCGATATAAAAACCTTTAATATTATGATGTTTTGTTTCTATATGTTGATGAAAAGTTATGCTATTGACGAATGATGACTTATTATGGTAAATGAAATAATAAGTGAATAATTATGGTGACTAGTGGTTAACCAACGTGCATAATGAACCATGAACGAATAGTCCATCAATAAGAATTGTAATAACGAAATATTATTTTAAAATCAGTTTGTAAACCTATGGGGTATAACCGGCCTTGAGCCATTTGACGAAAGCTGCTTCGGTAGGATACATTGAAAACGTATCAATAATTTTAAGAGATAAAGTCAAACACTGAAATAAAATAAGAAATAATGAAAGTAATGAATGGGCGAATTAAACTCACAAAGAAGCTTAAGAATAGTAACTTGACTGCGAACAAAAGAAGTAATTGATTCGAATAGTTTGACCTTTTTTATTCCTTTGTATCGAGATTTGTGGTTTGAATCATTATTTTCAAACTTGATTGATTCGGTTTGTTCGATTCTCTTGATCAGTGGGAATACTTCTTTACATGATTGATCTGTTTGTGGATTGAGAGTCCTTATTTCATTGATATGTTTGTTGAGTGGGAGGACAATATATATTTTGTTTCGATTATGATGCTTTTACTCGATGTGATGAATAGCATTTGCATGCATGCATATGATTGATGTGTTGAGGGCCTTTTGGTCTGAGGATGTTCAATTGGCAACGAGCCAAGTCGTTCGGCTATTTCTAGCCATTGATGTTCAATTGGTGATAAACCAAGTGGTTCGATTACCAACGAATATGACGATGTTCAAAGGTAATCCATGAGTCGTACGATGCTCATGATACATTCAAGGACCCACAAGGAATGATAACGATATTTATGTGATCACAAACGTGTACGACATTCCTTGTACAAAATCATCTCAAGGCAGTTCATGTTAGTAGGTAAATCTTTGTTCATAGCTGATAGAAAGTAATATGTCGTATGATGAGGTATACTTTCTGTTGTTGCTCGACATCGATGTATTTGCTAACTGGATCAAGGTTTAGGAACATTATTGTTGTATTGAGATTCCATGACCACATCTGATAATGATGACCTTATAATAAACTATCTAGCCCAAATGGGAGATTGTTAGGAATTTTTTAAATTACGACGAGTGGGCTTAATTAATTATCGGGTCGATCATTGATGGGGATTAAGAAATACAAGGGCTGGCGTGGCTTACTACTATTTATTGAGATGGACCTAACCGACCTGACCCATTGTGGAAGTGGATTAGGGTTTGGGGAGTATTATAAATACTAATGATGAGGGGTCTGTGCAGTCACTATTCTCTTTTCTCTTTTCTCTTTTCTCCACAAGAAAGGGAGCTGTGGGAGAGTCTAGGAGACTGTAGAAGATCCCCATCGCGGATGTCCGAGATTATTCAAGGACTTGCATTCATTCTCTGACGGATCGCTGCTGCGATTAGACGCACTCTTATTTGTTCTTCATCAGCATACGTGGGTGCCAGGTAGACCTTCTTTTCCTTGTTCTTTTTTATTCAATCGTATTCTATATCTCTATATGGGGACGAATTTGGGTTTGACAAAACCCTTGCTCGGTCTAACATAACTTTCTCCTATCCTATTGTTTCAGTGTAAAATTTTACTTGAAAATTTTCACTTCGAACAATTGTAGATTTAAAATTTCAAATGCTGAAAAATGTTCCAATGTTTTTTTTTAATGGAAACAAACATTAGAAAAATTTTCAACATGTAAAATTTTACATTTTCGAACTAAAATTTACCGTAATTTTGAAACAAATGAAGCTTAACTGTAAAGGGTTTTGAACTTAACTTTCCAAAATTTTAAGTCTATAAAATGAATAGATAAATAAAACCAGAAAAGGATTGGTCGGGCAAATATGTTCTAAACTAATAGGGTAACCTTGGTTAAGGGTGTCAATTTAGAACTGAAATCGAAACCGATTGTTTAAAATCGAATCGAACCAAATCAAAGTAAATTGGTTTGGCTTTGGTTTCAACTAGAATCTTTTCTTGGTTTGATTTAGTTTCAGTTTCATACCTAAAACAATTGAATCAAATCGAATTATATATTTTTGAAATGAATAAGGAATCAGATAAAATTATATTCTTTTTTAATATTACAATTAATGTGGATAATAACTTCTGTTCCTTTTAAAAGTTGGTCCAAACACCTAAATAGGACCTAAACCGAATATAAAACTAAAACCGAGTTGATTTGATTCGGTTTTTATTTTGAAAATTTGTTCCGATCCTATTCTCGATTTGGTTCAATTTTGATTTCTATATTTTATATCTTAAAATAATTGAAACCAAACCGATTTACACCCTTAACCTGGTTTCATTTGTAAACTTGGAATTAGCTACTAATCTTTGTTCATACGGCTAAACAAGGAGAGTAAGACTCATTTATCAATACCCATTTTGTTTAGCTTGAAAGACAAGTCATTACACTTATTATTATTATTATTATTATTACTTAGGATGTAGTTCAATACTTAATGTCCCTATTTATTTATGACAATGAAATCCCTAGTCTTACAACAATAAGGAAAAAGGAAAAAAGAAATCCCAACTCACTCTCTAATCGAATGGAATAGAGCAGGGATGGGTAAGAGATGGGAATAAAGCACTTCAATCTGCCAAAGAATGGAGAGGACGGTATGCATGAAGTAAGGTGCCTAAGGGAATGCAGGAGTGTCTCCTAATGAATATATAGGGATCCATTCAAATCATTGAATCAATGGAGATTCACATTAGAATCATATTTTAAATTTGATTGTTAAATTTTACTTCATTTTGTAATCAAATCTTTTAGATTTGAAAAATAAATAAGTTACATCGAAAAGGTATAAGTATTGAAGGAAAAGGATCTCTGAACCATTAAGCTAAACTATGTCGGATTTGGATCCTCTATGGTGTGACACAATGTGTAGCGTACCATCCAACGGTCTGTAGTGCACATGCAGCAGCCCAACACATAGGTGGATTGTTGGGCTGCGCGCTCGTGCACTGTAGACCATCGGATGCGCTATACATGCTGTGTAGCATTACAGAGGAGCCCCACGCAACTATGTTAGCACTTTTGTGTCAATCTCTTTCATTTTTCACATGAAATGACTTCACTACCGTGCTATGTACAATAATATTTTTTTTCACACTTCAATGGTATGCTCCCCTAGTCCACTTGCTCTGAAAATCCTCTCAATTGTTAAATATAATAATAAATTTAAGTATGCTATAAAACCATGTTGGACAATGATATATAAATTTTGGGGGTGTTTTTCTTATTTGGCAGTATAGCCTACGTCAACAGGAAACACCCAACCAATGTCCCTAGAAAGGAATCATTCCCAAGGTGTAAAGAGGTCATTTCAGGAAAGAAGAGGAGAGAGATATACACACAAAACATTAATGCATGTCCCATATTTTTACTTAGGGCAAGAGATTGTTGTCTGATCGTGTAGTGCTTGCACCAGATTATATGGGGGCCAATGAGAGCACATGTAGAGGCATCAACATAAATATAATTTTTTATTTCATAAAGGTCATGATGGTACTTTCACACACTCTAGTGTCTAAATATAAGAACAAAGCAACTAGTTAACGTTCATTTTCCCTTTTATTATAAACTAATTTCACTTATCATCTTTCTTTTACTAGCAACGAAAACAAAACTAAAGGAACATCAACCTAGCAAAAAATGTTGCCAAATGAGTAACATACCATACCAATATGATGCCAATTGGTTCTACCAAAAAAATTAAAAAATGATGCCAATTGCCATTTCACAATCATCCCAACCAATGGGAAATCGAAATGTAGATTGAAAGATAAATTATTGAGGAGAAAAAAGTTTCTTATGGGGAGAGTATACATTCCATATCCAAACTCAATGGGTGTGAAATGACCATCTTACCCCAAATGAAAGGCCAAAATCTTCTCTCCTCCCCTCCCCCCTCCTCAGATACACAAGACCCACACTCCCCATAGGAAACTCTTTCCCAATTATTGAAGGTAAGGGTTTTCTAGCATTCAGGATTCACATCAAATATATTTTTTTTTTGAACTGGTGTTGTACAATACTCTTTCCTTTATAATCATATCTAAAAATAATAATAAAATTTCATGTGAAAGAACGTAAAAATAAACCTAGTGGTTTCAAAGAACATTTAAAAAAAATATATTTATTAAGCTCTAGATTAAGTAATTTATTAAGTAAAAGAAATATGGTGAGATAAGAGAGGAATATTGCGGTCTCATAGTCCCCAGACACAAAGACGTGCGTTCCCCTGTGGGAAACAGCAAGGCGTTTTGCCGACACCATAGATGGTCCCCTCCTCTCTCTCTCTCTCTATATCATCTTTCACCCATTTAAAATCTTTTTTTTTTTATTACAGATTTACTGTAACCTAGAAAGAATAAGAAAAAGAAAAAGAAAAAGAAAAGGAGAGATTTCTTATCCATCTTACATGTGTAATCATGAGGTCTTGGATGGATCACATGTGGCGTTACCTTATTTATCCAAATCTCACTTTTTTGGCAAAAAAAAATTAATAAAAAATTTAAGCACAGAAACAACAGACAAATAAGACAAGAGAGCCACTACCTCATCCCTCTCATCATTCATATCGTTCACTCACTCACTCACTCACTCACTCACTCACTCCTTAAGCTGCAAACTGACAAGCGAAGGAAAGGCAAAACCCTCATATGGATGAACTTTAAATCAACCGTACATTTTTGTCCAGAATGAAAAATCAACCGTACAAGTGTCACCATATCGTGCTGTGTCAGACTGACTCATCCCTCAATAATCTTTCCTTCTACTTCCAATTAACCTAATTGTGGACCCTACTACTCTTACTTTGACCATCTCTGAGTGTGAGTAAAGTAAGGCAGCGTGGCCCTTGTACTAGTGCGGGACCTACTGTATAATAATTCACAAAGCCTATAGATGAACCAATTGAAACTGTGAAATCATTCAATAAATGATTTGGTTTGGTTTTAAAATTGAAACCGTTTACTTAAGTGGTTTAAATCAAATCGGACTGTTCACATAAGGATGTCAATATCAAATAAAAATCGTTTATGGAAATCGAACCGAATCATGAAACAATTTAATAAATGGTTTGGTTATTGTTTCAAATTTGAAAATGTTTAATTAAACGGTTTAACCAAAATCAAGCCTTTTAATAGTCTTAATAACAAGTTCCTATATGATTTATGGTAAAATCCGAATATATTTTGGATCAGTAGGAATGTGCTCAAAAACATCAACAAAAGTGACCGACTCATATATTAAGTGTCGAAGAACTTGGTGTTGTTTTTAAACGAGTGAAGCTTGTTTCTTTCTCATTGCTATACATCGAGTTTTCATACAACCAGTAAATCGAGGCCTTCGATCAATGTTGAAAAGATACCGTACAATATTGAAGGGTAGTTTTAAACATGCATTGAAATAAGGCATAAAACAGATAGAATCGGGATTTGTTTGGATTCGACTAATTTTAATTTGATCTGACTTGGAATTGACTTGGATCAAACTAAAACAACCTGAAATTGGTGTTTTAAAGCCCTCTAGGGTTTTTACATACAAGGATCAAACTAGTCATAATTGAGAATTGTCTCAAGATAGCTACTAGTGCAGTAGTTTCTACTTCCCAGCCCCCAGGAGATTCCAAGTTCGAGACTTCGTGTTTCTCATCGAGTCTAGGATCTCCCCACCATCCTCACCAAAAATAAATAAAATTGGATGAGTCTTGAACATTCCAATTTGGATTGGTCAATCTGACTTATTAGGCAGGTCCTGATTCTTGGAATCTTGATGGGTATGAATACCAGTAAAATGAGAACTTGATTATATTAAGCTATGAAATTTTATATGTAATTAATCAAAATCAAGATAATCTCTATTTCACCACACCATACTAACTCCTAAGTTTCATAAATTCCTATATAAGATTTTAATATGTTTTCCAAAATACTCTGTTACGCCTGTGCCCGGACCCTGACCCGAACTCCGAATGTAGGTCTGGAACCCGATGGATTCTAAGTCTGACCCACTAGCAACCTGTGGTGCACCAACCCGGTGATCATTTTTTAAGGGGAATCTCCGGTGATGTCTTACCTACCGATTCGGAGGCAACCACCAGACCTGTGTTACTGTTCCATACACCAATTGATGGACAACCTAAGGATACAACCCCTGCTTAACCAAAACAGGAATAAATTCATTTGTAAATATTTAAACAGGGTTTAATGGTCACAAATTGTACGAGGGCAATGCCCTAGGCATGGCACAGGCCTCAATGGGACCCAAATGCAAAAACAGCAGGGTTTTACCTACTGGTCCATCCCTACTGGTCTATTGGATCAACTAGTTGGATCGACCAGTACTGCTGTACTGCACAGAATGCATCTCAGATGCGTGGGGCCCAGTGTTTCGCACCCCGGATCACCTCCCCATACCTAGAATGACTCGTGGGAATGTTACCCTAACAATGTGATCATGTGGGGGGCCCATTTGAAGCGAATTGCATTTTAGAATGAATTCCAAAAATGCATTCTCCATAGAAACTGCTTTAGGCTAACAGACCTTAGTGGTTGGGCCTATATAAGCATGCCTTCAGCTCAGAAATCTCATCTACTCATTTCGTTGGAGAGAAGGAAGAGAAGGAGAAGGAGAAAGAAAAGAGAAGAAGAGGGAAGTAAGGGCTTGGAACCCCATTTGGTGCTTGGATTCAACAAAGTAACCCCAAACCCTACAACCTTGTACTGCTATCTTTCTTTTCCATGGCTGCAACCATGATCTACCTTCTGTTTATGGCTGTACAACCATGTACCTATGAGTTCTTTAATAAAAACCATGCTTTGCTAACCTTTGACGCATGGATCTTGCATGCATGTGTAAATCTGCCATGTTTGGCTTATTATCTACCATTTTCATGATGAATATATGTTGTACCTACAAATCTCAGACTTTGTTGATCAATTGCCATGCCATATTACATGCTTAGATCACGGAATTAAGTGTAGGACATGCTTGCCTTAGATGCTTGGTTCTGTTCTCTAAAACAGAACTGTTTTAGCACAGTTATAACCTATTCATATGTGTTTTCTGCTGTTTCTTGCATGCAAAGCCATCCTGCTGTCCATATGAGCCAAAAGCTCCAAACCCCCATGCATGTTTGATTTTCCACCATGTATATGTTAGTCATCATGCATGAAACCCAAACATGTCTTTTAATCATCCATGCAGTCCATAGATCCAAAATCCAAGCCAAAACAGCAATGGCTTTTGAAAATGTCGAGTTGCTCATGCACTAGTTGATTGCAGTGGTCGATTAGATCAACCACTGCAGGAAATTAAGACCTGTGTTACCCCTGGTCTGCCTTTAGGTCTGTGATGCACTGCAGGAAGCCCTGCATGTAATCCCAACTGAAATCCATGCACTGTACCTCTGTTTGGAGCCAATCTAACATCCCAAGACAGTGTTCAGGCAACCAAACTCATATTTGGAATGAAACCATGACCCAAATCACTGATAGGACTATTGCAGTGCCATCTAAAACCCTTGGTGTGAACCCTTTCCAGTTTTGAAACTGTGACCCCACTGGTCCATTGGATGGACCAGTACCAATCAACCACTACAGGAAACCTAACCCTGCACTGTCTCACACTTACCCCAAGGTCTGAAACACCCTCTTTAGAGACAATGGTATAGACCCCAAAACAAAACACATCATTCCAGCCCTATTCTTACACTTTGAGCAATGGGTTGATTGCCACTGGTCCGTTGGATAGACCAGTCCAATCAACCAGTGCAAACCATGAATGAAGAACATGATTCTAGCATCTGAGATCTACTTAGAATAATACCTAGGCACCTTTTTGGTCTAAATCCATAAACCCTTTTTCAGTTTGGCCACAGCGGCCTACTGGTCCATTGCCACAGGTCCATTGGATGGACCAGTACCAATCGACCACTGCTGTTGTCCCATCTGTTTTGAGTCTGGCTTTGGTTTGGGACTTGAACCAAGGATACCCCCAGACTCCATTACTCATTTAACACTCATTAACGTATGCTTTTAAATTAATAAACCTAGGCTTTGACTATTTGCCCGGTGACACGTGTCCGAGCACTTTTATGGATCAGCAATCTTCGGAACAATGGAGTGTAGTCAAGGTGAGTGGATATGAATCATCCTTGTAGGTGTAACCTTGTGAACATATCAAAGATAACAAAGTTACTTTTCATTATTGATATCTGTGCTATATTATTATTTATTTACTTTTGGATATTGGAATTTCAAATGTAACTGTGGACTGTGATTATGAGCATGTTGATAAAATAATTGATTAATCAAATGCATGCTATGTGAACTGTTAGATTAGATGTCGTAATAGACGGCTTGGAAATAAAAGGTATGGTGAGCCGTAATATGGGCTGTGGGAGCACCGTACATTTCATACTTGAAAATGAAGTTTGTGGTAGCCCGTAGAATGGGATACGGTTGACACTACTCAACTCATACTTATCATGTAGATCATTGGGCTAGGCGAACATACCCTTATGCTACAGCCCTTCCCAACAGGGGTGCATGTGTTGGGTGATCATGGCCTCCTGAACGCCAAGGGCAGCAGAAGTCGGGTCAGGTTGTCGTGGTCAACTTGAGGCCTGCCAAGGGAGGGAGTTGGTGCTCCTGGACCAGCGCGAGTTCCACCCGCAATGATTGAGGTGGCAACTGAAGATCGATAAGGGAGCGACTGAGGTTGTTGCCCGAGTCATTGCAAGTAGCATATACCTAGTGACTTAGTTGTGATGCTAGGTGGACTAGAGTAATAAAATTGAACCCAACATGTAGATTGATGATGATGATGGTTGTACCTGCTTGTATGATTTATTATTCATTTGCTAGACTCAGTGGAGCTCATCCCTCGGGAAATATTTTCTTTTTAGATGATTTTGCAGGTATCGATTCACTTACCAATGGGTGATAAAGCTGTTGATGAAGCTGTAGAATTTCCATACTTTGTTACCCGTGAAGATCTTGTAGTTTTATTGCTTCCATCCTTTCAGAAGCTAAATCTTCTTGTGTACTGTACTTTTGAGCATCAGTGGATTTGTATATGATATAACATAGGTATTTGGGATTTACTATAATTAATATAATTTATCTTTTGGGTAGTTTTTTTTTTTTTATCTTCCGTTGTACTCTGATATATATTTATTA
Source organism: Telopea speciosissima (assembly GCF_018873765.1). Classification (NCBI taxonomy): domain Eukaryota; kingdom Viridiplantae; phylum Streptophyta; class Magnoliopsida; order Proteales; family Proteaceae; genus Telopea; species Telopea speciosissima. The sequence goes on along the minus strand of NC_057916.1, from coordinate 69,658,321 downwards.
TTTTTTACCCTCATTGAGTGGTTTGTGACATGTAAGTACTGCTTCTGGATCCTTGGAGATTGACAGATATGATTCGACATCTGGGTCACCCGACCGATCCGCCTAAGGGTGGTTTGGGGTGTGACATACTCTCTTGCGAGTATCTAAAGCTCCACTATGAATGGATCGGCTTAAGAGAAACTTTATTTATTTTTTGCAATTTACATTATTTATCCATGCATTTTGGGGGATGATTTGGGATGATTTCTATTTTTGTAATCATTTGGTTTGATTTTTGCACCTTATTTCAATGAAATAAAAATAAAATGATATAAGAATTCTGAAATAGCTCTAGCTCTTTAATAAACACATGATTAATTAAATGAGCAAAATAATAATTTTATATTAAAAATAAAATATCACAGTTCTTCTTCTTCTAATGGTCCCATCTCTCATCATTCCTTCACCACCATCATCACCATTGTTACCATTACCACAACCACTGCCACCATCACTGCCGCCGCTACCACCGCCACTACTCATACCAAATCTGGACTAAGGTTAAAAAAAATAATAATAAATAAATAAATTCTGCCTTAAGTTGCTTAAGTTGAGAGCATTAAAAAAAGACTTTCGGAGGCAAAACAAACTACGATTTCTTAAGCATAATCAGTATCCTCTTTTTAGTTTGCGTCGCAGTTCAAAAGTAGATGGATTCATGAATGGGTGGGTTCCAATGTAAGTGATTGTAATACCATTTCATAGAGGACACGAGGCAACATGTAAGAGCTCTGCGCTGTGGGGCCATGCCTTATTCATTTTTTTTTTAAATAAAAAAAATTGATTCTTGAGTCTCTCTCTCTGATCTCTCTCTCACTGTCTTCCCTCCCTCTCCTGTCTTGTCACTCTTCTTTCTTTGTCCTTTTTTTTCACCATCTCACTCCACTCGTCCACTGCTCAGTGTTGCAGGGCACTACTGAGGACATATTTGTCTTGGAAAGGAAAAAAGTATATTTTAATTTAATCATTTGTTTATCAATGAAAAAAATAAAACGATGAAATTTGATTTTTAGGATTTCACAACTTTTTAATTTCCAATTTTTCTTTCTTTTTCTTGATACTATATTACTATGTAGTGTTTTTACTACACTTTACTTTTTTTAATATTCATTCCTTTGCCAGCCTGACTGACTACTTCACTCTCTCTTCTTCTTATAAATAAAAATAAAAAAAAACTCTCTGTTCTGTATCTGAGAAGCTGAGGTAAACTTCAAAGTCTCGAACCATTTCAGTACACGTGTACGGTCCGACCTTCATCATCCTTCGCACGGAGCGCTTCCAAGTTCCAACTCTCTCTCTCTCTCATTCCTGTTGCATTGCAGCTTTGCTTTTCCCCTCTCTTTCTCTCTTGGTTTCTGGAATTAGGAATCGGTTGGTTAATCGGCCGATTCAAATCGAAATAGACTGTCATTGATCTCAATTCCTAATCATTTTCTTCGTATTTTAATTTAAATTGAACCGATTCCTAAACCGATTTAGGACGATTCGAACCCGGATTCCAGGCTTTAAAACCACTCCCGACTTTTTCTTCCATATTCGAAGTGAAAAACAAATACGGTACTGATCAATCCCATATCTCCTTCCTTTTAAACTTTCCAAATCTCTCTCTCTCTCTCTCTCCATCAGTCACTGAGCTCTGCACCTCTGCAGCTTTCTCTTTAAACAGTTGTTCCAGTGGAAGAAACACAGAAGTTGCAGACTCTGCCATTACATCATCTATTCTCTCTCTCTCTCTCCGCCCCCTCTTCATTCTTCTTTTATAAAAGCCACAAACGGATCTCCATTCATTCTCAGTATCATAGTCTCTTTAATAGCAAAAAAGAAGCAACGCCAAGAAAGAGAGAGAGAGAGAGAGAGAGAGATGGAGAATGGCGGGAACGGATTCAACAACGGTGGCAGAGGGCAAATTGGTAATAGTAGCAATCTATCGTGGGATTTCTGGGAGGTCGGGACGTCTCGGTTCGACTGGTGCAACCCTTTCGCCGAAGACAACACCGCCGTCGCGACCACCACAACCACGGCGGCGCAGGCAATGATGCTTTCCCATTGCCACTACCACGACGACCAGGTGGACAATGCGCACCCGTACCAGTACTCATCACTGTACGCCGGGGTGTCACATGTGCAGCAGGATCCTCACCTCACTTGCTTGAAGCTTGGGAAGCGCCATTACTTCGAAGACGGGACCACCACGCAATTTCAACAACTAGCCTCCTTCCCGCTTGGAAAGAGGGGGAAGCCTTATGGACTCATCGGTGCTCGGTCTTCCTCTTCCTCCTCCTCCTCCTCCTCCTCGTCGTCGGTGGTGGTGCCTAGGTGCCAGGTAGAGGGCTGCCACGCGGCGCTGGTGAACTCCAAGGATTATCACCGCCGGCATAAGGTGTGTGAGATGCACTCCAAGGCGCCCAAGGTGGTGGTTCTTGGTATGGAACAACGTTTCTGCCAGCAGTGCAGCAGGTTCAATTTCTTTCTTCTACTAACAAAGCAGAAGAAATCACAATGTGTTTTTGTTTTCCCTGTATACTCTTCTTCATCTTCATCTTCATCTCTAATAGCTTTGGTGGATTGGATTGTAGGTTTCATGTCATATCTGAGTTCGACGATTCAAAGAGGAGTTGCAGGAGGAGACTAGCCGGCCATAACGAGCGGAGGAGAAAGACCTCTATCGAATCTATCTCCAAGAACCCTTCTCGAGGTAAAAACCCAGAAGCTATATCCAATTAAAAACTGTATATATATATTAACCATTCTTTGCAATTAGTATAAGGAAAGGAAAGCAATCAGCTCAAGCAATTGTTATCGGGGGTTCAACATGAAAGCAATTATCCCAAATTAGATGTTAATAGCATGATGTGGAGACTTATAATAGGTATTTTGGCACCCTTTCTTTAATGCCTAGCTTTTAATGATGAGTTTTACCCAAATCCCCAACAAGTGGTATCAAAGTCATCTATTATGAAACTGGGTGTTGTATAATATATTTCTCATATAGTTAAATGCATGGGAGCTTCATCAGACTTCAAGTGTTTGTCACAGAGTTTTGAGGGCTTTGATGTATCTATGATAATTTTTGTGAAAGATTCATACCCAGACAATAGGCTTGGGTTTTGTATAATATATTTTTCATATAGTTAAATTCATGGGAGCTTCATCAGACTTCAAGTGCTTGTCACAGTATTTTGAGGGTTTTAATGTAGAAGTCACTGATCTCAAAAGAATTGTATAATGGTTTTTGTGAAAATTCGTACCCAGATGAGAGGCTACTGTATAAACAAAGAACTCCTACAGTGGAATTGGAAATAGAAGCTGTTGAAGCTAAAAAAAAAAACAATAGAAAATAGGTAGCCAATTGATTGAAAAGGTGTCAAACAAGATTTGTAGATTAGGGTCAAGAGTTGAAGAGCAAATGGATTGGTGGTTGGTTGTAGTAGGTGAGAATAGGTTTCCAATGTTGCTGTTTGGGTAAAAACATAGCCGAGACAATTGCTTGATTTGGGTGATTCCCATGACTCTCCTAATTGACACCATGAGTCGATCGAAGTCTTTATACATTTTATTTTAGCATTGTAATTTTACACTTAGAAAATTGGTGGTTAAATCTTGAGACTTGTAGTCTTTTACCACCATAATATGGCTTTCATAATATAAGTTTATGTGTTTATTTTTTGTCTATTCACTTTGACTTTAACATGTTAACCATTAGATCTGAAATTCTTATTCCAAAGCAGCTCAAAATTAATCATTATGCTTCATTAATTTGCTGTGCCTAATCAAATTTGGATTTAAAACCTCAATTAATAGTGTCTTAACAGATACATGTGCTACCATAAAAAAAAAAAAAACAGATCCATGTGTTAGGATTTTTCCCAAAATGCAACGAGTATGGGCTTAATTAATTATCAGGTCGATCATTGATGAGGATCAAGAAATATAAGGGTTGACATGGCTTGCTACTGTTTTTATTGAGATGGACCGGACCAGCCTGACCCATTGTGGAAGTGGGTTAGGGTTTTGGGGAGTATTATAAATACTAAATGATGGGGTCCTTGCAGTCACTATTCTATTCTTTTTTCTTTTCTCCACAAGAGAACTTAGTGGGAGTGTCTAGGAGACTACAGATGATCCCCATCGCGGCTATTTGCAAACACCTACTGACGGATTGCTGCTGTTCGTGGATTCTCATCTCTTCTACACCAACAAACGTGGTGAAAGGTACGCTTTACATTCCCTACTCTTTTTTTACTCAATCGTGTTCTAGAAATCTGTATGGGAACGGATTCGGGTTTTGACAAAAACCCTTGCTTGTTCTAACAAGTGGCATCAAAGCCGACCATACGGACCTAGGATCGATTGATTGTCAGTTTAAGATCATAAAGCGAGGTTTTTTACGGCGGAAAATGGAATTTTTGGAAAAACCGTACGTTTTCACCGCTGCCGGATTTTTCCACCGGCGAAAATCGAAACTTTTTATATGGGTGCGAAGGGCTCAGAGAGACGATCACAGCGGTGTGTGAATCGTCACCACCGGCGGCTGAATGCGCTGGCCGAAGCCGCGAGTGAGATCCACACGCTGGCAGCAGTTAAAAAAAATAATTATTTATAGCGATGCTGAAGTCAATTCTGGTGCTTGTGGATCACGTTTGACCCGGACAGAGCTGACCCAACCCGGGTCAAAGTTGACCTAGACCCAGTCAACGGTGACCCGAATCGGAGGGCCGGTTAAGGCGAACCGGGTTCGGTTCGGTTAGGTTCAGTTGATTTCGGTTCGAACCGGTTCGGTTTACCTTTTTTTTAAAAAAAACAAAAAAGGGGAAAATGACCAGAAAACTTCAAATGGACCGTGTGGGTTCGTTTGGATGAATTTTGAGACGCGGTTTTTTCTGGTGTCTGTTTTTTCGTGCTCTTGGATTTGATATGCAATTTGACATATTTTGTATGAACAAAGACCATGGTTTTGACAGTTTTTGTGTTTTCTAATAATCTTGAATGCATGGTTTAATGGGTGTGGAGCATTGTTATGGGCTCCGGTTGGTCTTGTATTGTTTGTATTTTGAAAACCAACCTATTGGTACCTGGTATTGGGACGTTTAATACTTTCAGGGACTTATTTTGGACGCTTATGCTACTTTGAGCATATTTGGATTATTTTGGGTTGACCCATTGCCACTTGAATGTGCATATCACGACACATTATGGACGATCGATGTGTTTACTTCCACATATATTGCTGCATATCTGGTTGAGGAATTATGAGAGGGTAAAATGGTGATCCACCAAAGTGGTCCATTGAATTCTTTTATGGTTTTGTCAAGGCAGCGGAATAGGTGACATTAGCCCAAAGGCAATGTTACTAAAGATTGACGAGGTGATATGCACATAGGTTGGAAGGGATAGTGGTCTAAGGGTTCCAGTTGCCCAAAGGTGCTGGGATTTCTGAAAACTACTGATCTTTTCATGGAAAGGTAATGTGTCCATCCAAAGATAGTGTACTCAGAGAATTTGAGACGCGTGGCCTAGGGGTTTTCTTACCACCCAAAGGTGGAGGAAAATTTCCGAAAGTCATCGACATCTTGCGGTAATTGCAGTGCGATAAATTATTATGATGTTGAGGTGCATAACCTAGGGGTTTTCTCTATTACCCAAAGGTGGAGGGAGATTTTCGAAAGTTGCTGCTATCTCGCGGTACTTGCGGTGCGATAAAGATGTGTGCATTTGACCCGAGAGGGCAAAATGTAATGTGATGATCATTGTTTGTGTTTGCTAGTAGTTTGTGTGAATTGTTTGCATTTGCTAAATGATTTAATATGATCATGTTGTTGGAATATATATATATCCTTGTTTATCTGTATGAATGAATTTTCTCCCATAGGATGTCTCTCCCAAATAGTCTGTTGGCATCTATTCTTGTTCTTTCTGGGAATAATTACAAGAGGTGGGTAGAGGACTTAGAAATTAATCTGGGACTGCTCGACCTTGATATGGCCTTTCGAGAACCAAAACCTTATGATTTGACGGATGCGAGTACGAATGCTGAGAGAATTAAAATAGAAAAGTGGGTGACAACTAATTGGAAATGCATACTGGTCATGAAAAAATCCATTTCTGAGTCGTTGCGTGACAGTGTTGAAGTGAAAGATATTGCCACAGTTTCTGAGTGAGATAAAAGCTGTTTTTGAAGTGTCTCAGAAGGCCGAGAAAGGGGATCTAATGAACTAGATTACGTTGGCTGTATTCGATGGTACTGAAAGCATTAGAGAACATTTACTGAAGATGGCTTCCATTGCGAACAGGTTGAGGGATCTTGGGATGCCTATAAAAGAAGAACTTTTGGTGCATCTTGCACTCAAATCTCTCCCAGATGTGTATGCGAATATAAAGTCTGCGAATGCTGCTCAGAAGGACAAATGGACCATGAAAGAGCTGGTGTCTATCTGCGCACAAGAAGAAGGTAACATGAAGAAGATGACTATTGAGAGTGCGAACCTGACTGAGAACAAAGGAGCGTCTGGAAGTGGAACAAAGAAGGGAATCCAAGATTTTTCAAAAAAGGTAAGTATCATCCATACAATAAAGAAAGGAGGAGCGTTGGTGAAATTTCATGCTACTGGTGTGATCAGAAGGGACACATGAGAAGAGACTGCAACGCAAGGAAGGCGTGGCTGGAAAAGGACGGTGTAGAAGATAGCAAGAAAGGGGAATGAATTTTAGTTTAATCAAATTATTATTTCAGATGGGAGTTTCGTATTATTTTATTTGATATGCTTGTTGAGTGGGAGTACTTGAAGGATATATGTTTCGCTTGATGTGATGAATAGCATTTGCATGCATGCATATGATTGATGTGTTGAGGGTCTTTTGGTCTAAGGATGTTCAATTGGCGACGAGCCAAGTCGTTCGGCTATTTCTAGCCATGAATGCTCGATTGGTGATAAACCAAGTCCATCGATTACCGGTGAATATGACGATATTCAAAGGTAATCCATGAGTCGTACGATGCTTATGATATGTTCGAGGACCCACAAGAAATGATGACGATATTTATGTGATCATAGACGTGTACGATATTCCTTGTACAAAATTATCTCAAGGCAGTTCATGTTAATAAGTAAATCCTTGTTTGTAGCTGACAGAAAGTGATATGCTGTATGTTGAGGTTTAGTCTCTGCTGTTGTTCGACAATGATATATTTGCTAACTAGATCAAGATTTAATAGTATTATTGTTGTATTGAGATCCTATGACCACATTTGATAATGATGACCTTATAATTAATCTAGCCAAAGTGGGAGATTGTTAGGATTTTTCCCAAAATGCGACGAGTGTGGGCTTAATTAATTATCGGGTCGATCATTGATGGGGATCAAGAAACACAAGGGCTGACGTGACTTGCTACTGTTTTTATTGAGATGGACAGGACCGGCTTGGCCCATTGTGGAAGTGGGTTAGGGTTTTGGGGAGTATTATAAATACTAACTGATGGGGTCCCTGCAGTCACTATTCTATTCTTTTCTCTTTTCTCCACAAGAGAGAACTCAGTGGGTGTGCCTAGGAGACTGCAGAAGATCCCCATCCCGGCTATTTGCAAACACCTACTGATGTATTGCTGTTGTTCGTGGATTCTTATCTCTTCTACACTAACAAACGTGGTGAAAGATACGCCTTACATTCCCTGCTCTATTTTGATTCAATCGTGTTCTAGAAATCTGCATGAGGACGGATTCGGGTTTTGACAAAAACCCTTGCTTGTTCTAACAACATGCCCTAAACAATGCACTTTAGTGTAAAGTGCTCTAAGTAGTGGCTTTCACTTGTTTGTAGGTATCTCTAAAATGCTTATAATTAGTCCCGATAGAGATTATATCTATAGGTAATCTATACTGCAAGGTATAACATCCATAAGTATATACAAAAATACCAAAGTACCCTTAACCTCATCTTTACAAGATTAACTCTTCTAAACTGATGTCATCTCCTTTGGACATGTTTATGTCAGAGTGTTTAATAGATCAAACTTCTAGATTTGGTTTTATGCTTCCCTCTTTTTTAAGCTTGAAAAATAAGAACAATTTTACATGGAGGAAGAATATCATATTGAAACAAAGAGGGCCTTCGAGAACTCCAAGACTAAATTTTGGCTTTCAGATGCTACTGAAATGCAATCATTGAAGTTAATTAGGGGTGTTGGTGTAAAGCACACCCGGAATAAATTGCTGAATAGGATAACATCACAATTTTAAACTTGGATTCAAGGCACTTTTTTCTCATAAATTTGAGATTTTTATTTTTAAGTTATAATGCTCTAATTTGCATAATAAAATCTCAAAATAGTGATTATGCTCAATATGAGCAACTAGAAACAAAGGATATGGACATGTCCAATTCATCGGTAACATTTTAATAGCTTAACATCTATTTCCAAATTCATGATAATTCTGTTCTTCGGTAAATATGTTTCATTTTTAAATCTTTCTTCTTGTTTATTCTAGTCTTTCAGTTTCAACTGTGCTCATTCTATGAGTACTTCTTTCCTTGATTAGCATAGCCATCACAAGGAACTTGTTCTTGATTGCAAGTGTACTGTACAAAGTAACATAAGACTAATAAACATTTAAGACGTACTTCAAAATTAAGGACATAAACATTTTTCATTTACACCATATTCTTGATTCCCAAATTCTTATGCACAATACTATAAGCAATTTTCCCCACATCCTTGTTAGGGATTTGGGTAGTGGAGAGGGTTTTCAACTTCCTATAGCTCTCCACATCGGGCCACTTACATCCGAGGTGGGATTATTACTTCTGCATGGGAGCAACCGAGATCTTCCCTTTCTCTCCCTTCACGTAGGAGCAACACAGATCTTCTCCAAGGGCTTTTCTTTGTCGTTGAAGGCCATGCCTCGACTCTGCCACAATCTTGGTTCTAATATCACTTGTTCCTCAAGTTCTGATTCCCCCTATTGACCGACTTCTATTCTATCGGATGAATCCCAACGTATCCACTATCCTCAGGCAACTCAAACTCCAGTTACCATATACCATTAGGCTCCTATCACATTTGATATGGATAGTCTGTAGTTTCCTAATGTAACTATACTACCTAAAGAGATAACACTGACTAGGGCTGTATATATACATTTCACTCTACGGTTGTAGAGTCCGATGAAATATGAAAATACAATTTTGATATGGTATCAATCACTTAACAGGAACAGCGTCCTCTACTACTTTTAATCTCTCTCGCTCGCTCGCTCTCCCTATCTCGTTTTACTGCTCTGCTTCCTCATGTCTCTCACGGATTCCTCTTCTTCACCCGCTGCTACTATTGTTGCTCGCCCTCTTAACCCCACTCTCAATGTAGAGTACCACTTTGTTTCCCTCAAACGCAATGCCCAAAATTTTCTTTACTGGAAGGCGCAATTAGTTCCATTTCTCAAAGGACAACACCTATATGTCTATGTTATAGGCACCATTGCATGCCCTACTGACCCCGATGTTGCTGCAGATTGGCTTGACCAAGATGCGATGGTCATGACCTCTTGATTTCTTCTCTACCTGAAGATGATTACCCTCTCATTGTTGACAAATCGAAAAGCAAGGAGATTTGGGATTCACTCCTTATTGCTTATAGCTCCAGATGAAATACTTGTCTTATGTTTTTTTAGATGAGTCTCTAGGAACTCCAACACAAGCCGAATGAATCAATTACTGACTTCATGAAATGAGCAAAGTCTATCAGCGATGAACTTGCTGCCGTTGGAAAGCCCCTCTCCTCTAATGATTTATGTCTCCACATTCTCCGTGCATTACGTCAAGACCTCAGAGCTATTGTGCTCGTTTTGCTGGCCAAGTCTGATTCCCTGACTTTCTCAGATCATCATGGCACACTTCTTAGTCATAAATTTATGTGCAAGGCTGAATTCCGCACGTTGACGATTGCTGACAAACATGCTTTGAAGTATGCTCCTTCTGTTGATGTTACCCACCATGACTCCTCTCTCTCCTCTGGCTCCACTTCCAATAGTCGTGCAAGGCATGGTGGTCATGGTTGGGTTGCTGTGGCCGTAGAGGTCGTGGTCCTTACTGTCCAAGTAACCGACTTTGTTGTTATATTTACAACTGTACTAATCACAATGCATCAACATGTTACTACTCCCCCCCCCCCCGCCTACCTGCAGCATCCCTATCCATCTCATCCAAATCAACTGAATGTCAGTTATACCAACCCATCCCCATACCCCCTACTCGCCCCAATATAATCTTTCCACTGCCTTGATATGGTATTCGGACACGGGTGGAACACATCTTGTAACCCCTACCTCAACTTCCTTTCCTCCTATGATGGTTACAACGACCATGATCACCTTTGTGTTGGGAATGGTAAGGACCTTCTTATCTCTAACATTGGTACTTCTTCTCTTCCTTTTGTTTCTCCCTCCCATTCTTTCAATTTATGTGATGTTCCTCTTGCCCCTGATATCTCTAAACCCTTACTTTTTGTTCAATGTTTTGCTCACGATAATTCTATCTTTTTTGAATTTCATCCCTCATTATTTCTTGTGAAGGATCAGGTCACCAAGAGGGTACTTCTTTTCGGCCCGAGTGAAGGAGACTCTATACTATTCCACCGCCATCTGCATCTGTCGTTGCTTGCACTTCCGCTACTGGATGGAATCAACGTTTGGGTCACCCGAATGAAAGTCTGCTTAGGTTTATGTTATAAAATAGTAGTCTTCCTTGTCAGTCAAAAAAATTGACTTAAGTTTGTACTTCCTGCCAGTTGGGTAAGGCTAGTAGATTGTTGTTAGTTGTTACAAATTTTCACAATCCTTATTCCTTGAATTTAGTATGTAGTGATGATTGGGGTCCTACTCCATCTCTCTCTGTTGATGGACACAAATTTTTTGTAATCTTTGTCGAGGACAATACTAAATACATTTGGTTTTATCCATTAAAACTTAAATCATATATGTTTTCTGTTTTTCTCCTTTTTGAACGACATTTTGCTCACAAAATAAATCCATACAAACAAACTAGGGTTTGGAATTTAGATCTCTTTCTGTGTTTTTTTTTTTATCAAAATTAGATATCACTCATAGAATCTTTGCGCCTCACACCCATGAACAGCAAGGATTTGTTGAGCGTCGTAATCGCCACATTGTGGAAACCGGACTCTCCTTGCTCATGCATCCGTCCCTCAATCTTACTGGCACTTTGCCTTTGAGGCTGTTGTTTATCTAATCAACAGGATGCCATCCCACGTTTCTAATCGTGTGACCCCCTTTCAGCTCGTACACCACGAGGCCCCTGACTACCATTTTTTTACGTGGTTTTGGTTGCTTGTACTTTTCTTATCTTCGCCTTTACAATAAACACAAAATGGACTATCGGTCCACTCCTTGCGTCTTCCCTGGTTTCAGCTCGTCCTCCAATTGAATGTACGTTGCCCGCCATGTTCACTTTGACAAATCCACATTTCCCTTCTCTAAACCTCCTTCTGTTCAAACTCCCTTACCAGCCTTTCCATCCCCTTCACCATGGGCATCGGTGCCAGTTCGTGTACCATCCAATTACCCACCAATTCCTACCCCGAATACCTTACCACCATCACCATTATCCTCCTCTCCAATGTCCACAACACAAGACACACTACCTCCTCCACATCCTCTCTTGCCCCCACTCCTTTGTCGGTGATCACTCACTCCTCACCCTTCACCTCCCCACACATTCATACCCGCTCGCTTAGGGCATTATATGACTCCACTATCCCTGCACCCTCTCCCGCTGCCCCATCCCCGCCCCCCACTAGGTTACAGCTTTTCACACAAGAATCATCGTCCCCTCCCCCACTAGTACCTCTACCACCACCTCCCCCCACCCAGCGCGCTACCAACACCGACCCATCACGCAGTGCTCTCACACCACCAGTTCTCTAACTACCGAACCTACATGTTTCACTCAAGCCCGCAAGCATCATGAATGGCGTCAAGCCATGACTAAAAACTTCATTGTCTTACTTCGAAATGGCACTTGGTCTCTAGTACCGCAGTCTCCTCACATGAACATAGTTGGTTGTAAGTGAGTCTACCGCATCAAGCGTAAACTTGATGGTTCTCTTGAGTGGTACATCTCTTGAGTGGTACAAGGCTCGTTTGGTCGCTAAAGGCTTTCACCAACAATATGGCTTAGACTACACTGATACTTATAGCCCAGTTGTCAAGCCTACCACGATTCGTCCATTCTTGCTATTGTTGTGTCTAAGGGATGGTCCATCGGGTAATTTGACATACACAATGCCTTTTTGCATGGATTGCTTGATGAAGAAGTATTTATGACACAACCACGTGGTTTTTAAGATTCTACTCGGCCCAACCATGTGTGCCGTCTTCATCGTTCATTGTATGGGCTCAAGCAAGCCCCTCGTTCATGGTTTCACAAGTTATCTACCTTTCTCCTACAATTGGGTTTCATTGCCTCCAAAATAGACCCATCCTTATTTATTTTCAAGAAAGGTGCACACATCATATATGTCTTAGTTTACATTGACAACATCCTTGTCACCAGCGATGCACCTGCACAGATCATCTCTCTTCTAACCAAACTGGGTGTAGAATTTTCCCTTAAGAACTTGGGCTTGTTGCATTATTTCTTGGGTATTGAGGTCTTACACTACTCATGGCATCTTATTATCTCAATCATGTTATATACATGAACTACTTGACCGGGTAGGAATGACTGATTGTAAACTAGTTCTCACACCTATGGCCACTACTGCCAAGGATTTGGATCCAATGGGTGCTGTTATATAGGATGCTATGTGTTACAGGTCTATCGTTGGGGTGTAGCAGTATGTGACACTTACCAGGACGGATGTTGCCTTTGTCGTTAACTGTGTTTGGCAGCATATGCACTCATCCACAAATGCTCATTGGTCTTTAGTTAAGAGAATTTTACACTATCTTAAGCATAGCAGCGGTCATGGTCTTCTTATCTCCCGCTCCTCCACTCCCCATTTGCAAGCCTTTTTTGATGCAGACTAGGCGGGCAGCAGTGCTGACTGTCGCTCTACAGGATATTATGCTTTCTATCTTGGTTGAAATCTCGTCTCTTGGTCATCTTGCAAGCATAAAACTGTTGCCCATTCCTCTACCGAAGTGAAATACAAAGGCTAGCTGATGCTTTTGCGGAATTGATTTGGTTGGAGTCTTTGTTTTAGGAGTTTGGTTACCCCCTTCTTGGCTTTCCAATCTTGTGGTGCGATATTTATTGGTGCCATCTATCTATCCACCAACCTAGTTTGTCATGCCCACACCAAGCATATGGAGATAGATTTTCACTTTGTACGTGAACGGGTTGCCAAACGAAAGCTGACAGTCTAGTTCATCTCTACCACAGATCAGATAGGCTATGTTTTAACCAAGGTGCTACCCACTGCGCGGTACCAACAAATGTGTGAGAAGCTCAAGGTTCGGCCACCTTAAGCTTGAGGGGGTGTATTGACCGATTTCTATTCTATCAAATGAATCCCAGCTTATCCACTATCCTAAGGCATCACAAACTCCAGTTACCATATACCATTAGGCTCCTATCACATGTGATATGGACAGTCAATAGTTTCCTAATGTAACTCTACTACCTAAAGAGATAAACACCGACTAAGGCTGTATATATACATGTTCACTCTACGATTGTAGAGTCCAATGAAATATGAAATTACAATTCTGATACTCCCTAGTTATCGGATATGGAGTTTTATTAATCATAAAAGGCTTACATCAAGCTAACAGTAATTGGGTCCAGTACAGGAGAAGAAAACAAAACTGAAGACAACACAAACAGCTATATATACTGAACTTTGTGGTCAGCAACCAGGTTCCATTCCTTTCTCGTGGGACCTAAGCCAGCTTGTTTTTTTAACTCTACAAAGACTAAACATTTAAATCATAATTCGAATTCTAACTTATAACTGCAATACTTTTTGCTATTCACTGGAATGGTCTTAAATCATTTATTTTCTGTGATTTTTGGTAGTCCCGGGAAGGGGGGGAACTATCTGGTTGGGGTTTTTTATAAGCAAAGTGAAAAAACTGTATTTGCTTTCTCTGCAGAAAGTAAATCGGTAGGTGGAAGATTATCTTGTTTATCATCATCGAAGGGCTGTGCTCTCTCTCTTCTGTCATCCAGGTCTGATTCTTGGGTTTCTCCAGCTGATATCTCCTTGCGATCAAGTGCTGCACTTCGCGAGCTGATCGCAGAGAATCGTGCGGCCACCTTCGCTAGGCAACTCTTCTTTGACAGAGCATGGAATCACCACACAATGGATGAGTTAGGTGATGCACAACAAGGATTCCTCCCTCACATCCCCCACCAACACAATATGCTTCCTGAACCACCTGATGAGTGGGATAGGTTCCATGAATCAGGTGCACACTTGACACTGGACCTTATGCAGACTCCTACTTCACCTTTTGGGTTCTTATCTGGGAGGAGCAAGACCAAAGAAGATGAAGATGAAGATGATTGTGGTGAGATATGGAAGTCCTTGGAGGGAACTGTCTGAATTAATGCGGAATCCCTTGAGCTTGTTTCCTTTCCTCATGTTGCAATTTTTTGTTTTGGAAGGTCTTTTAGGTCTCTCATCTGCTAAAGTGGTGAGTGGAGTAGAAGTCAGTCTCACCTGGCATTTTTGGTAGGGCTTCTACCCGTCCTGATCAATAAGGAAGCTTCATGTGTAAAAGATTTAGTGCACCTCTGAATCATGAGTGTCATGCAATCTTTTAGGTCTTCTATTGTACTTTGTAACTTAAATAATTTGTTGTTCATTAGAATTTACATTCGTTTCTCTTTCTCTTGTTGAGCTTAATACAAATATGAATTATATATTCGGCTCTCCATGAACTAAATACCTATATGAATTGTGGCTCATCGAGACTAAAGTAGGGATGTGTAACTCGGTTGGTTCGGGCCGGTTTTGGTCTGGGCTGAATTGGATGAATCCAAAATTAAACCAACAACGATTATTAAGTTAGTTTCCATCTTAAAATCAATTGATTCAAAGTGGGGTGGTCTCTTGTGGTTTTTATATTTGATAGTCGGAGCAACAACAGCCGATGTATGATTATTATCTCAATATTCCCCCTTATGTACACGTCTCTTTTGGTTTTTGTCTTTTTGTGGATGGAACATGGTCCATCATATTGAGACTCAACGGACCCATCCTGATACCATATTAAGCTTACATCTTAAAACTAATTGGTTCAAAGTGGGATGGTTTCTTGTGACTCTTATACTTGATAGTTAGAGGACCCACAACCACAATTGATGTAGTATTATTACCTCAATAGATTTGGTTTCCATTTCGGTCCCTTTTTCATCCAGTTTCAGTGTCTGGTTAAATCAGTTTCAGGTATGCAATACACTAGTCCGAATTGGTTCGATTTGATTGACTAAATTTTGACTCCCGCAAACCAAAAAGTTGATGATAGGTCCAACGAGCCAAACTACTTTCTTGGTGTGCAAGAGATAAGTTTCTAAATATGAAAGAGGCAAAACCCCAATCATTTATATGCCAAAAAGGAAACAAAGTTATTTGGTGGCCGCCCTAATTTTATAAGTCAAGACATGAATGTGATTCCTTGTTGGGAAGGAGACATTGGCTTTATGTGGATGGACTTGTAAATACTTTATTTGCCATATTATATATCCCAACACGTGCCACCTATAACCCAGTCAACTTTGAATCTTTATCTTCTACGGTTCCCTGACCAATGCGGTTCTTTTGTACCTCTCATAAGAGGGGAATGGGACCCACTCGGGACACCTGACCGAATACTCTGCCCAGATGGGATCCACCCTCCTCTTGTGAGAGGCACTAGGGAACCGTATACAATAAAAATTCGTCAACTTTAGCCTAACCCCCCATGTTACTTTGTCCAAAATTTTCTTATAACCACTTTCCATGCTTTCAACGTCATTACCTGGTTGTGTTACATATATGAACCCAATCTAGCTTCTTTAGGTGTCATTAAAGAGAAATATTCATCCCTCTCCCTTCGACTAATCAACCCGAACCGGGACAAGGTGGAGCTGCGAAAACCCCTTGTAACTCCATTTTTCAATTCATGTGTAATAAGATATATACAAGAGTTTGGAGTGGATTGTTTCACTAAATCAGAAACGGACGTAGGCTACAACAATCAAATCAAATTCAAAATTCAGATGAGAGAGTTTCAATCAAATAAAATTATTGTTAACATGCACTTTTAAAGTAGAAAATGTTGTGGAATTTTCTTTTCTTTTTAATACTCTAAAAGAAGAAAAGTCCATACTTGCCCATTGAAGGAACCCATTCTCATACATCTTGCTACCACTAGGATAAGATGATTCGGCATTTTTTTTAGGGAAATTTACAAAACACCCTCTGAAAATGGGTCGAAACTCAGATCACCCCCTAAAATTTGAAAATACTCAGATCACCCCCTCTACACTATCAGTGTTAGTCTGCTGTTAGTCATTGGGGTAAAAGGACTATTTTACCCTTGTACTAAATCATTCGAATTAAATTTACAATACTACCCTTTTCTTCATCTTCAACCTAATTTCATCCTCTTCCTCACACCTGCAACTCAATCTCAAGCATAAGTTTGCCGAAGAGAAGGAAAAAAAAAAAACCAAGAGAGCGGGTGGCAGCTGCTCCGATGGTGACTCAATGGCAAGGCAACTGTTTCCGATGGTGACTCACACCTGCAACTCAATCTCAAGCATAATTTCCCCTTGAAGAATCTTCTCCCAATCGGGAAGACCATGCGAGATTCAACAATGCAATTGGGTTTTCTTCAAAACCCTCTATTTCCCAGATTCATCTCCTCAAAAAGCCCCATAGATCAAAACCCTCTATTTCTTAGATTCATCTCCTCAAAACCCGCTTAGTCAACCAACAAAGCCATTGGAACAGCCGGATGAACACATTCGGTATGCCGGATCCAATCCATAGCATTCCGTTTGCTCTCGGTGATTGTACATCTGAAAGTTTAATATGATCCGGTATGCCGGATTCAGATTCGGTATACCGAATCAGCTGATTTCTGCAAGTCCTTAAAAGGACTAATATCCTCCGTCGTCGGCTTGTTCCACTCTGACAGCTCGTCTTTTCTCTCTCTCTCTCTCTAACCTTACCAGCGGCGGAAACCCAAATTAAATATTTTCTTTATTTACATTTTGGGTGAATTATGAAAATAAACCATATGAGCTTGTTCTACTATAGAATTACATTGTGAGATATGAGATTACAGTCCATAGAAATTTCTAAAGGGTAATCTTAATTGAGAGTTACCACTTACCAGACATAGCAGTCTGGTATGTATTCCTAAAGCACACAAAAAAGAGGGGGGGGGGGGGGGAGGGGGTGGAAATCATTTGCGGGGAAGATTTTTTTTTTTTGGGGGTGGTTCCAAATCAATCACTCGTTCATCCTCACTACCTTCGTCCTCATCACCCCTTTGGATGTACAAGCTGCGAGAAGATTACGCTTGAAGATTCCTCGTTGTCTTCGTTGTGACAAATTAAATATTTAAATTGAGTTGTAGGTGTATGGAAGAGGATCGAATTAGGGTTTTAGTTGCAGGTCATAAAGTCTTTCCAGATTGAGTTGCAGGTGTGAGGAAGAAGATGGATTTGGGGTTTTTAGTTGCAAGGGTAAAATAGTAAATCAACACTGGTCAAAGGTAGTTTAGGGATTTAAAAAAACTTAACTAGCTGACTTCATCAGTTAACTAACGGTAAGGTGTAATCTGAGTATTGGGCTCTAATACAAGGGGTGATCTGAGTATTTTCAAATTTCAGGTGGTGATTTGAGTTTCGACCCATTTTCAGGGGGTGTTTCGTAAATTTCCCTTGTTTTTTATGTGACACAGAAATTTTATAGAAACTAAACAAAAAACCAATCACAAACATTGTTTGTTATAGTTAATCTAAGTTTTTTAGTTCTAACTGTAAAGGCTAAGGCCTAATTTGGTATGACTACCCCACCACTACCACCGTTACCATCACTTCCACGCTGCCACCACCACCATTGCCATCACTACCCCATCGCCACCACCACCACCGCCGCCGCCACCACTACCACCGTTACCACTGCCACTACTACCCCGCCACCATCACCACCACCGTTACCACTACCACTACTAGCCCGCCACCACCACCACTACCATCACCCTTCCCAAAGAAATATAAAGAATCTACTCTTAGAAGTTGAACTACAAAATGGATTTTTTATTCTTGAAACATTTCATATTGATACAATCAAAACAATTTCAATTTTTTAACTAAAAATCTATTTGTTGACTATTTGATGAAATCAATTCGAAATTGAAATAAAAATCATATCAAATCTGGCCTGAATCTAGATGAGATAAGGATCTTCTTAGATCTCTAAGTATGTTCAAAGTTACATGGTGTGAAGCTTTTTCACACTTATACTATTAATTTAATTTTTTTTGGTAAAACACTTATACTATTAATTGATTAGCATGCATCATAAAACAGTAATATAATCCTAATCTAAGTAATTAGGTTGAGAATTAGATATATAATAATATGAATGAAAAGGTGGGGGGAGGGGGAGGGGGAGGAAAGAGGAAAAGAAGACTGAATCTGGGCATTAGTATAACTGCCCAGACCACCAATATACCCTCAATAGGGATGAAGACAAGAATAGATGAAGAATCATTTTGAAAATCAATTGGGCAACCTTTCAACATGAAATGGAATACTGCATAATTTAGAGATTATAATTATTTTACGAATCTCTGTTTGGGCGATATAACGGGTGAAAAAGAGATATTCAAGTATTTGGGAAATCCCTATTTGAGCCGTATAGGCAGCTAAAAAGGGAACATTTAACTATTTTAGAAATCTCTATTTGAACAGTATAACAGCTAAAAAGGGAATATTTAACTATTTCGGAAGTAAATAATTGATATTAGGAAAATGGTAAGAAATTACCTATTTGGACCATTTTATTCATACAGCACCTCTATGGTTATGATGATATTCCAGACCCTCAAGGGCATTCCTAGAACTTCTCCTTCAGAATTTTCTTTCTTCGAAATTTCCTTTCTTTTGGATTTTTCTAGATATTTTAACTATCTTTTTTTCTATTTTTTGAACAACTATATATATATACCCAAAATGAAGAAAAGTTTTCGCCATAAAATTTGGAGTTTTTGCCAATGTAAAAGGTTCTTGATTTCGTTGGAGAAAACCCAAATTCGCCGATGAAACTCCAGTTTACCAACAAGAATCCTGATTCGCCAACGAAATAGGGCTTTTTTCGCCGACGAATTCCAAGATTCGTTGGCTGGCAAAAATTAAGGTTCCGTCAACTTACTTATTTTTTGGCGATTTTTACTGACTTCCTTATTATTTAAACAGAGATTAGGAATTCACGACACAAGAATGTCCAAAGTGCCCTTTAAGAGAGTACTACAAATTTTATTTTATTTTTTGATAAAGGGGAATTTTACTGATTTTCAGAGTGTGTACAACCAATGACCTCGTTCATACATAAATCATGAAGCCATGGAATGGAAAATGACCACTGTGTCTCACACACAAGAGACAATGCCATAATCAATTAATATTCCAATCTCCATATTTTACATGGTATCTTGAAATTTCCTAATATCCCTCTCACTCACCTACAACATTTTCTCAGCCGTGGCATCTCGATCTAGATTCAGATCTCTCCCTCTGTACCAACTTCCTTCCACTCCTGAAAGCTTTGGTATTCAAAATATTTCATCATATTATTGGCTATGTTACCAAGTAAAATAATTGAGAGACATGCATGAACATGATGGGGCTTTATAATTTTCAGGTAGATCTCACACACACATACATTTATCTCTTTTCTACATTTTTCTTGTTTGAATTGTGCCATCGTTGCCTTTCGATCGAGCCACTAAATAAAATAATATATGAGGGAATTTTCTTTACCTTCTTATAATGAACTTACCTCATGTAAGTGATAATGTTTTTCATTCCTTTGTCTAAACAACCTCGATTACCCTTTTATTCTAATTCAATTTCTATTATAGTATCCTTACAATGACTCCGCAACCATCCATTGGGGAATTGGTTGAACTTGGGTCAATGTTACGGTCTAGGGAATTAATGTGAAGGCACCTTGATCTACTCGACTAAGCCGATCTTCTTATTACTTGGCTAAACTAGAAATGTGAATAACTAAAAATGCAACAAATGAACATAATGGCATGAAATTATTAAATACAATGTCATATACGTACACCGGAACAAAATAGCATAGTTGAGACGCAAAACAAAACTCTTATGAAAATGGTTAGATCAATTTTAATGCATCCAGATTTTCAATTTACCTTTTAGTGTGAAGCCTTAAGTACCACAACCCATATAATTAATGGGATTTTTTGTAACCTTACTTTTTTGATCTCTTGTTTTATTTCCAAATGTTATTTAATGTATAAGTAAAAAACGAGGTTTTCAAAAAGTCGAAAATCATTTCATGCAATATTTAATGCAATTCCTATGAAATGACAAATTTACCCTCATTGAAAAAAAATACATTAAATGTCTTTGGGAATAAGACAAGAGACAATTAAATGAATGTGTCAAGTTCTAAATACACCAATAGATGTGTCATTTAGACACTACTTAATAGAGTTACAACTAAATATAGGAGACTCACTCCATTTGAATACTGGACTGGAAGAAAACCAAATTTATCAAATCTACGAGTATTGGGATTTAAAGCTCATGTTCTTATAAATATACCATTTATCTCCTATGGGAATGTAAAACTCATGTTCTTATGCCTATACCATTAATGGATATGCTAAGTAAACGACTAAACCTATGAATGCAGATTCATAGGATATACAAATAATTAATGGTTTAGAGTATAGGTTCTACCATAAGGATAAATGATTAATATAAAATAGAGATATTGTTTTCTTTGAACAAGTGAAACAGGTAATATATATCCTAGAGAAAATTCTATCATTGAACATCAAGATTTTATAACTCGAGAAAATTTACATAACAACAATGATGACAGGTTTAATCTCATTCATCCTCATGATGAAGAGGATGCTCTAGCTAATAAAAACTAAAATTGGTACTAGTGGGAGAAAAAGGTCTAGAACACCTTTATCTATATTTCGTGATAATTATGTTTTGTCAAACAAAATAAGGATAAAGGTGGAGAATTTTACTGAATATCCAAGTAATTATTAGCAAGCTATGAAATTAGCAGCAGATGCCTAATACTAGCAAAAAGCCATAGAAAAAGAGTTTGTGACTATTGAAAAAAATGGAGTTTGAGAACTAATAGATCTTTCGGGAGGCAGGAAAGCCATTGGTTGTAAGTGAGTCCTTAAACGAAACTTAAAGCCGATGGTATTCTAGAAGGATATAAAGCAAGGTTAGCTGCAAATGGTTTTACAGAAGAACCCGGTATAGACTTTGTTGACATATATTTTTTTTGTTTAAAAATTTGTGTCAATAAAAATTATTATGGTAGTTGCAAGATTGGATTATGAGCTAATACAAAATGAATGTCAAAACAACGTACTTTTCTAATGAAAATTTAACTGAAGACATATATATACAATTGTCAGATGGTTTTTAGCTAAGGATTTATCAATATGTATGTGGATGGTATATTGCAAGAAAAAAAATGATATGGACATGATTGAGAAGACTAAGATGTATTTGAACTAGAGATTTGAGATGAAATCCTTGAGGACGAAGTTTCATATGTCTTGGACATCAAATATTAAAGCTAGAGAATCAAAACTTTCGTATTTTTATCAACAACATTACATTGAAAAATTGCTAAGCAAGTAGTACACTTTTAAGCAAGGGACAAAAACTTGACAAGTCAATGTACCCCAACAATGATCAAGATAATAAAATCATGGAAAGTGTACCTTATGCTCTGGTAATGGAAGCATGATGTATATAATGATTTGTACAAGGCTTGGCATATGTTATGCAATTGGATTAGTGAGTCGATTTCAATCTAATCCAGGATTGAAACATTGAAAAGTTGTTAAGAGAATTTTAAAATACTTGTAAGTCACAAAGGTTTAAAACTATATGCTGGTATTGGTGAACTTGGGGTATGGAATTGAAATTCTTTGATGTAGATTTTAACAATGATTAAGGTGACTGAAAATATACTATCACGTTTTCTTGTTTAGTAAAACCTCAATTTCTTAGGTAAGCAAGAAGAAAGCATGCATTGCAATGTATAGCATTTAGGGTAAATTACTTTTCATTCTCTGGTTTTCAAACGAAACTCAAATCATCCCTTGGTTTTTTAAAATACTCATCCGTCCCTCTCTACATTAACGGTGTTAGTCTGCTGTTAGTTTTTGGTGTGAAAGGATTATTTTACCCTTGTATTAAAACATTAAAATTAAATTTACAATTCTACCCTTCAAAATCTATGTTTGGATGTCAAGGATAGTTTAGGGATTTAAATTTATTTAACTGACTGACATCATCACCTAACAGCATAAAACTAACGGTAGGGACTAATTTGTCATATTGGGGTCTAAAACAGGGGGTGATTTGAGTATTTTTAAAAATAAGGGGTTGATTTGAATTTCGTTTGAAAATAAGGGGGTGATGTGTAATTTAATATATTACATGCAGTACAACAACAACGTTTGTAGTATGGATCACATATTTCATAGATGATTAAAAACTAAAGTTGATCCATTTACCTGTCAATGTGTTCATGACAACAAGCTTGTCATCTCTTTCAAGTTATTTTTTAAAAATTCTTTTATACCCCCAACTTAAAGAACTTTTGGGAATAAAACGATACAATTAAAAAAAGTGTCAAATTCTAAATACACCTATAGAGTTGTTATTTAGATCGACAATCCCTTGTTTAAATAATTACTTGAAAAGATAAAGAGAGTTAGAAGAAGTGTGGCGAAGACGAACGGTTCATCTTTATGGAAAGTCTTCTCTTTTGGATCCCACGTCCTACGAAAGACACCTCTTAATTACTTGATGAAGAGTTGAGATTTGTCAAATTCTATAAAATTCATGACAAATTAAATAGGGAAGTAGTTTTCTGCACGGGAGTGTGGCCTACGCCAGTACTCCCTTGTGTCTATCTCTTTCCTCCTTAAATCAAGGGGACAGATGCATCTTTTTACATGGGAAGAAGAGAGATAGACTCATGGGAGTGCTGGCGTAGGCCACACACCCGGACAGGAAACTTTATCCTAATAAAATATTAGGTTTTTACCTTTGATTTTGAGATCAATTATTCTCTCTCCTTTCTCTCATTAAGTTGCAAACTGTTGATGATTAATCAAAGTCTCACAACCATAACTCTACTCTTATTTCTAATTTAGGATAAAGTTTTCCTCCACCCATAGAGGACGGATCACCCACCATCTTAGGGTTAAAGATTTTGTATGTTTCAAAATATCTTTTCAATACTCATTCCCACTCCATTCACCTTGGGTGGAAGGAAACTATATCTTTTAATTTATTACTTTTAAGTCATGTTTGTTTAGAAGGGACTTAAGTAATGTGGGAGAATTGGAATATAGAAAATACTGATGTGACACTTCAAAATCTCACTCCAATATTGTTTGATTAATTTAAAATGATGCTCTTACAAAAACTCAACGGACATCATTAATTTGCTTCGTATATTGATGTGACACTTTAAAATCCCATCATTTTATCCAAAGTCCAACCAAATGACTTTGGCTATTATTCACAAGAAAAACTGATTTACCTCAATATTTTCACCTAACAGACGCATCAAAGAATTTCTTCACCTCCAGCGGTTGGAGGTCCCTTTCCAACTCCTTCCTAAGGGGAGGGGAGGGGTATAATTTAACCTTTATCTTTTTGTCTTTGTCTTAATTCTTTAATGCGTCTGCACGCCTAAGGGTCCACCAATGGGCCATATATCCTTATTGCCTGCTAAAGTCTCTTGTGAGTCAAGTGATGTTAATGGCAAATACTTTTCAAATGGTGGCACGTGGAACGGCCTTCTAGAGAGTGAGGGCCCTGTCTGATCAGGGTGTTTGCAGGTCGCTCGTGCAATGCACGTGATCAAAGTGAGAGTCTTCTTTGATTGTTTGGTTATTATTGGTGGGGATTGGTAACAACCAATCAAGATGCCACATTAACTCCAACCAAAGGAGTTGAACTGTTCGCTTCCCATGGTTCCTTTTTGCACATGAGCTTACGCAATATTTCCTTCGCATGACATGGAGAGAGAAGAGATATCGGGCAAACTCTTTTAATGTATCTCTCAAAAATAGAACGTTTGATCTCCCGATTTTGATTCCATATTTGTTACCATTTCAATGTATATATACATCAACACGAACTAACCTTAATTGAGGATGGATTCATCTAAGAATTTTATAATATATGTGAAAGAGAGAGATCGAGAGAGGATTTAGGGTTTGCCCCAATTTTTAGGGGTATATAGTTTCTAATACACAAAAAACCAAAGAGGTGGGATGGAAAAGAGGTTTGTGGGGTATCATATTTACTGAAATTGAGGCATGGCAGCCGGCAGCCCGTTCTCTCTCTCTCTCTCTCTCTCTCTCTCTCTCTCTCTCTCTAAGGTCTCAACTGCAGACAACCTCCAAAACTCCAAACACCACAAAAACTAATTAAAGTTGCGTTTCTATTATGTTCTCCTTATTCATGATTCATCTTTTTATTCTTCCTTTCTTCTTTCACTCCTTAAAATGCTCCAACTTCATATGCTTTAGGAAAGGAAACAATTAAGGGACCCATAAGACTTCTTTTATATCGTTAAGGAAATCTCACTCGCATACACATTCAAGTTTAGTATCATTTTGTTGCTTGAACAAAATGTCAAAACAATCAAACCATATAAAACATCTCACCTATCACCTTTCAACGTGATACAAAAAAGCTTAAGGGGAAACACATCTAGAGAGTCTAGACTTCCTTTAGCATCCACAAATTCTCTGTCCATAGTAATAGATGAATGATGATCACTTCATGCTTTGAGGTACCCGTGTTGGATGATGCATACTGGTTTTGTTAGTCACCGACAAAGGTTTAAAGTATCTTTTTGTATTCGTCGATATTAATCGATATGCATCTTATTTTAACGTATCGATACGATATGATATCAATACGATACCTAAAAAAATTGGTATTATTACATGTAAGAAATCATATTTTATATATACTCAATTGAATGCACTTGTCTCATCGTATTTTGTTCTATGTTTTATAATTTATATATTGTACATATTACTTATTTATAATGTTTTATGCTTCAAAACTATATTTTTCATACATCCTAAGCAGTTTCATTTATTTCTTGATCATTTTCATATGTATCTAGTGTGTCTTGCGTCTCTCCAATATGATACGATACATCTCTTAAAACCATCCTTCTGATATGACACCCGATACCAATACTTTAAACCTTGATCACCGATCCCAATACCGTGTTGATATGTATTGGTGACACAGTGCGGACAATGGGTAAAATGGTTAAAACCCCCATTTTTAAAGGAAAATAGGGATAAATTTGTCCGATACAGCCGATCCATTTCGAGACCAAATCGGTATTGTATCAGTTTTGCAGGTGATCGATACCAGATCCGATATCATGCACTAAAACCATGCATGACTTGTTCATATCTAATGACACTTACATTGTTGGGAAATTCTTTATGCAAAGTAACACTAAGCTATTTGATGTGGTTCACATAAGATAAAAAATAATTATGAAAATTAACAGTTTCATGTACTGTCATTTTTGTTATTTTGTTATTTATAGATAAAGAAAAACCATGCATTATTGTATCGAATGTATATCTATTCATGTTTTCTATAAATCAAAATTGTAAGGGACTATCCAAGATCACATCGGGATCCCACGCCCTTGCTTTGCCCCCAAGTTTGGTTGCACCACACTCTGGCCCTGACAACCTTGGCTTCAGTACCACTCGTTAAGGACTTGGATAGAAGTCATCCTCATTAACGACGAAATTTTGGTACTACACTTGTAGCAAGAATGTTCCTGCTATCCTGCTTGCAGCTAAAGAAATGGGATCTTAAAAGGTATTTTAGAAAATACTAAGACCTAAGAGAGTAGTTATGAACCCAAAGGGGAAGTGAATTATTCCATTTCCTTGACTGCCAGCAGAGTAGCAAAATTTTTCTCGTCCTCAAAAGCTAGTCATTAGAGAGAAGATGTCTAAGTACCTACAAACTCCTCACATTCTTCATTCATATCCGATGTAGGGCTATTTTTTCCGCTTTTCGCATAGAATCTTAACAAAAACCTAAATCAAATGGAAAAAATATTTGATTGGTTGGCTTTAATACAATCGATTTTGATCGGTTTAACAGGATCAATATGCTTTTTTGACACCCTAAGCGACTTTAGCTAAGAGTGGGTGCAATTACTTCACTTTTCTGATCTGTTTTACTTGATGATAAAAAAAAGACAAAGAAATGGTTGTCTGATCGTGTAACACCTGCACCAGCGTACAAGGACTAATAAGAACCCACATAAAATTTTAGAAAGCAAATTTCAAATCCCTGCCCTGAATCCGCCACCTTTCATCCAAACCAAGATAGAAACTTGTTAATCATACATTAATTAATCTTGAGAAATTTTTGTTTTCAAATTAAAGCATAAAGTATAAGATGTGGTTCACTAATTAAGGTATTTGTCAAAAGGGTTAGGTTTTGGAGCACAAGCGAAACGTGCCATCCCAAAATTCCAAAAAAACAGCATTAAGGTAGTGGTCAAAAAAAGTAGGAGCTGAGGAGGTTCATCGGTATCAGGCGGCTCCACCAAACCCAAACACGCACATGACTCCTTTGATTCACAGAGATATCAATCAATTGGTTAATGGGCCCATGGGGCCCCACGGCCTTTCCCTATCTTAATGCTTGTTCTCCTTGTAATTAATTGGCCATCTGTCCACAATGTTTGTAACCACCATTAAAATGATAATATTCGGAAGAGAAAGTTTCTCTTCAATCACCGTGGAGGAACCTAGGGGTAAGGGTGTCAAAATCAAATCGAAACCATTTATCGAAATCGAATCGAATCGTTTAAATCAAAATCGTAAAATCGTTTAATAAATTATTCGATTATGGTTTTAAAATTGAGGCCGTCTGGTTAAACAGTTTGAACTGTAGCGAACCGTTTAACACTCTTAAATATACATAAATGTGCCAAAATCAAACAGAAACCATATATCGAATCGAACCAAACCATTTAAAATCAAAACCGTTCAATAAATGGTTCGATTATGTTTCACAATTGAGACCATTTAGTTAAACGGTTTGAACCTAACCGTTTAACACCCTTACCTAGGGGTGTTGGGTTGGTGGTAAAGAACTGGGGTGAACCGTAAACGAAGTAGGCCTGTAAACGGATCAGATTCGGCTCAGATACAGATCAAATGTGGTCGGATTCGGATATTCCCTGGCCGAATACGGATACCTCTAAACGGATTTGGATGTGGATCGAATTCGAATATTCCCTGGCCGAATACAGATACCTTTAAACGGATTTGGATGCAGATTGAATTCGGATTTTTTTACCATCTGTTTACATCTCTGCTTTGTGTAACCAGGACCTTCCTCCCCCTAGTGGATACAATTCACTCTCAATCCATGTCTCTTAGATCATCTTTCTCTTTTCCTCATATTCTAAAACATATTGAATCTTCAAAAACCCTTAAGATCATTATTTGTTTAATTTTTTATTATTAAGTATTCGGATTTTTTTCTCGGACAGATTTTTATTGGAGTATTCTGATTTTTTTCGAGATATCTCTAAATGAATATGGATGCCCCTAATCGAATATGGACGCAGATCGAATTCAGATTTTCGATTATTCATTTACAGCCCTAGTCCTAAGTTCGAATTCCACTGCCCTCACCTTGGGCCAGTCATCTCTTCATCGAAAGCTAGTTGGCCGTTGTGACAGAGGTTTTGTTGGACCGCCCCATTGCTGGGGGGATTTATCAAGGCAATGTACGCAGATACCCTCGTTATCCAAAAAAAAAAAAAATATCATGGAGGAAATACCGACGAAATTGTCATTATTATTCCTTTTAATCTATTAGAGATCTAAAATGTCTTTCACTATTTTCTAACACGCATCCAAGTACAATGATAGTTATAGTTGAAGGAATTCCTAATTCCTCCCTTCATTGTGACATGAGAAAATCTCGTTCTACTGTGTATAAAAAGACAGATCCTCTACAGTCCGCAGCCCTGTCCTGTGCGTACTGCGCAAACATAGGGTCGTGCACAATGATCGCCTTACCCCTGCCCGAGCGAGGGTAAGGCGGTCATTACGCATGGACCTGTGTTTACGCAGCCGGCGCAAGACGGGGCAGCACGCCATAGAAGATCTGGATCCGTATAAAAACAGTTAATTATGATGTGTAATAACATTATTGTTCTCGATGAATGGTAAAATTCTTTACAACAAATTTTTTATTAAGATTGTGTTTGATATGCATTCTTATAATAGATTGTGGGCGAGGACACATTCTGAAACCCAATCCTTCTTTATTTGCTCATATTACAATATATTCATGACCCATAATCTGTTCTGAAAATACATACCAACCAAACACAGACTAAGAGTAAAACCGTGACCCATCTCTCAAATATTAGAGCTAAGTACCTAATTGTCAACCCACCAGCACCTGTACCAGAAACTAAAGTAGTAGTAGTAATGTGGAGAATTGACCACAACATCCCTTCCAAATTCTAACGAAGCCTGTAATGTCGAGGGCTATTATATCATTAAAGTCATTGTACACACTTTTGCAACTGAGGTTAAGCGAATACAGAAATGCCAAAAGAGTACTGAAAAACACTTTTTAACAGGGAAAAGCAAATGAAAACCATCACAGAAAAGCTAGAGCTAGAACCGAGTTTCCCATCCACTCCCTTGTAACTGAACAATTATTCGCCGAGTCGTATTTCTTACACTTCAGAAGAAGAGAAACAGATGCTTATAACTCCACATCATCAGAAATCAAAGATAAGCTTTCATTGATGTTGACGGTAAGATCATCTCCAAAGAAGAAGAAGAAGAAGACGGGTAATGCATACCTCCATCTCTCCTCAGTTCTTAAATTCCAATCCCCTCTTCCGTCCACAAGCTTCTTCCTCTTCGTCCCAGCCCATGCTCTGGTTACGCTCGTAGGGTCGAAAGTTCCCCACCTGAGAAAACAGAGATGCCGACGAGACTGCAACTGTCACCGCCGATGAATGCACAATCGACGTTTCTGGAGATGACCCTACAAAATATAAACATAACCCAGATTTCAAAACGTGAATTTTCAAAACTAGGTTGTTCCAAAAGATTAAGAAAAATAAAAGCTTACTTGCAAGAGTTTCAGAGGGAGAACTCTGACTGCTCTCCTGATGAGATTGTTGGTGTAGTTGAGTTTGTGGTTGTTGGGGTTGTGATTTCCTCCTCCTACGATTGTGATCGGCCAACCGTTTCCTGCAACTTCTCTTTCCTTGATCGAACTCCGATAGAAGGTGAAACCTGTTTCAGATTTCAGAGTCTCTTTAACAACAAATTTTTTTTTTTCTTCCCATTCCAATATAAGAAACAAAAGACTACTACGTTAACGGGCATTTTAGAAACTATATTTCCGGACACAAAATACCCCTCGGGATTTCCCCATGTACGGTCTAACCCCAATCATTAGCCAGCAGACAAGAGCTCATCTCAAGTCTCAAGGACATTATCGTCTTTCTATTCACAGTCCAGAGCTCGAGAGGAAAATATCAATGGAGAGTAAGGGTAAGATTGTCATTTCATACCTGCTACACTGCTGGCAGAATCGCTGAGTCATGCCGCCGGCTAACACAGTGGAGGCTTTGGAATGAAACTCGCAGACCTTGTGACGCCGATGATAATGTTTCGCGAGTGTCAAATCGGCGTTGCAGCCCTCGGCCTGACATTTCGGAGAATTAGACGGTGCAGATTCGATGGGTCTGGATTGGCGGTAAAACCGATTCACGATATCGTCATCGGAAGACGAAAAGTAGGTTCGACCGCCCAAGTTCAACCCGATTCTCGGCGGATAATCTAAACTCATCGAACCAGACCCGCAGTTCTCGTTCTTCGGTAAAACCATGCAGTTGTTGGTGCCTCCGGTGACAAGTTCCGGTGACAGAGGTTGCGAGTAAGAGAGGGAGAAAGCTCTCGAGTCGTATAGAGTCTGGACATGAGCTTGGTTCTGCTGTTGCTGGAAAGAAAAGGAAGAGGGAGGAGAGAGATAGTTCTCGGCGATGGTTTGGTTGTAATGGTCGAAAATCTGACGAGTTTGGTCGGAAACTTGAGTGGAATCGTCGACGGAGAGTAACATCGGAGACGAATCCGTCCATTCGTAGTTTATCATTATTCTTCTCCTTCTCTTTCTCCTAATAAACTAAAGAAGGAAATCCTCAACAGAAACGTTTTTAAAGACCGTAGATCGACCGGTTATGACGTCATTTTCCGGTGAACTCAAGTGGTTATGTTCGACCTGTAATGGAAACATTAGCTAGTAAAACTGTAAAAGTGTACAAAAAGAAGGGGAAAGATTGAGAACCAGAAAATGTATCATCTTCCCCAGTAAGATTTTTTCAGTGAAGAAGAAGAAGAAGCCTCGCTTTTCTCTTCAATGAAAATTTCAATTCCAACCCACCAAGGTTGAGCTGTTTTTTTAACAGAGAAAACGGACTATGAGTATCATTTATTTAGGCGCATACCTGAGAATGAAACCCTATTCCCCATGGTGGTCAGATGTAAACAGAGCATTCCCTCTGGACTGTAATGGCGTGTACGTCAAGCATTGCAGGGAAAGGAAAAGGAAAAAAAATTTGGCTTCATGATTCTTTGAATCTCTCTCTCTCTCTCTGTCTCTCTCTCTATTTTATCTCTCTCATTGGAATGGTTTTGAAGCAGGAAACAGAAAGAGTTACAGCGACCAGAACATTAAACTCTCTTTCTCTCTTTCTCTCTTTCTCTCTGTCACTGAGACTCTAGATGAGAGGGAAGGAACTGATAGCCTAGGGCAGTAGACGACTTGCAAAGAAGTCGGTGAGTCTTTGTGTTTATAAAAGAACTAAAATTACGATGTTAACCACGTGGATTGAATTATTTACGGAAAGGCCACTTGTCGGAATCAAAGATCACAATCTCCTCCTCATCACTTCCTCCGGAAACCAAATATTATTGTCTTCCTGAGGCCCATTCAATCTTTATTCTCGCATGGAGGAGTTCCCCCATCCAAGAAGTCATCCAACGAGTTGCTGCCCACACACACGTTGGCCGGTAGTATTTCTGCCATTGTATAGGGATAATTTGGGAAAATATTGAAAAGCTGTTTTACTGATGACAAGTGTCCTTTTTTCATCTTTAGCTAATAATGTACTGTTTGAATGTGTAGGACTCTCTAGACTATGAATTTTATTTCTCTAGTGCGGTGCAGTACAAGTGCATTCGACGGTGGCTAAAAACATGTTCTTTGATTTTTATCTTCTCAAATGCACTGGCTACCATCGGATGCATTTTAAATGTGCAATGGATAGTACGTCGCAATTAAGCTAGGGGAGTCAATTGGTCATTCAATCCCGTTTCCATCTTGAATGAATTTGGCAAGGTTTTGGCCATGTCCAAGAATGTAAACTCATCAAATATGGATCGAATGCAATTCGATTTAGAATTTTTGGGTATTCGTTTAAATCTCTGACTTATGTAACCTGAACCTTCCCTCTTTCCATATAGGATTGTTTTAGATCTTTTCCTCATTCTTTATAACTTGTCAAATTTTCAAGAATCTTAAAGATTATTAGCTACATAATTTTTTAATATTAGTTGATAGTTATTTGAATCACATAGATTATGTTCCGGGATTATGCAAATTCAAATCCGAATACCCTCTAACCGGATACAAATATCCCTAAACGGATATGGATGTTAGTCAAATTCAAAATTTTGACTATCTGCTTAAATTCCTAAAGCCACGCCATTATGGTAAATTTGGAATCTGATCGATTTTTATCTCGTTCGATTTCAATTTATTATCATGTGTTTTTTAATAGATTCTCTAAGACCTGAGTTGACAAGGTGAGGGGGCCAACCAATGAGGAATGCGTAACATAGTTCGTCAATAGGGGTGGAGAGAGGAGAGAGAGTCTCAGTAGGAGTGATAGAGAGATAGAGTGTGTTGGTGACGCCGCTTGCTCAAAGATAATTGTCCTATCTAATTTTGCCTTGATTTTTCATCCATTCTAGTAGTGTCATATTTCAAAGGGAGAGGGTGCTCTGAGCAAGCAGCATAGGGGGAGCGCATCGATGAGGTGCAACAAAAGGGCATTGTATATTAGAGGACAGCAAGGTCATTTCATGTGAAGAGAGAGATAGACACAAAAATGCAAGTGTACCCTATTCGGGTGGCTCAGAGAACCTTTTCCCTATCTCAAAATATGTTTTGCAGAAAACTTAAAACAATCATAACAATATGAACCATTGCTACAATGTAGAAGGAAAAAATAAATTAATAAGAGACAGTGAGAGAAACATGAACAATTGAGAAAAGATCAAAACTATAAAAGGAATGTGGACATCATAGTTTTAAAAGCTGGATTAGACCTCAAATTGGCAAAATAAGTTTTGATTCACTAATTTTTTTTAGGGTTTTATACTGATTGTAAGCAAAAAAGAGAGAGAGAGAGAGAGAGAGAGAGAGAGAGATTATCCCAAAATAGTAAATAAAATATTTATAAGTTCACATAAATGCCCTTAAATTTTTTAAAAATTCTTTTATTGTTAATATATGTGCATAAAACTCCCCAGTCCCCCCCCCCCCTCTCCCTTCGAAACAAGTTTTAACCAGTTAGGACCTTTGACTATTCAAAAAGTTGATAGAATTATTTCTCACGATGATAATTTAGATTTATCGGCTCTGGCAACTGAGGAAGGGGTTAGGGACGCAGTGTTTATTGTTGGTGCTCTTAAAACCCCTAGTCATGATGGAATTTGTCATATTTTTCAGAAATGTTGGGATTATTTAAAAAATGATGTATGCTCCTCTGTCAATGAATTTTTTGTTTCTCAATATCCATCTCGAGTTTGGTGCTAATCCTACTCTTCTTTCTTTAATTCTAAAAAAAACCAAACAATGTTGAGCATGTTGAGGATTGTCGTCCCATCACTCTTTGTACAGAAATTATTGCCCCCAATACTACTGGGGGGCTGTGCGCATCGTATAATGTAGCACCATCCATGTGTGCACAGTAAACCCTACCGTGCACACATGGGTGATATTGTGTCGCACAATGCGCACAGCACCCCCAGTAGTACTGGGAACGATAAAGATTCGTCTTTGTACTATTGTCTATGTACTGTTTTCCTCTAAAACTGTCACTAAGATTATGTCTTTCGGGTTGAGGCCTTTGCTTTTGCAACACATAAAACTGATAGGATATCGATACGGTATCGGCCTGGATCGGTTGTATTGGACAATAATACCCCTAAATTTCTTTTCAAAATGAGTTTTATGACCATTTTACCCCTTGTTTGTACCGTGCTATCGATACGGTATTGATACAATATCGATATCGATGACTAGCAAAACCGATACATATTGCCCGATACGGACGATACAATACCAATACTTAAAACCATGGTAAACCATGATTTAGAATAATTAATATTTTTAATCATGTTCAGACCAAACTTAGGATGTGGAAGGCTCCTTGCAGTCATGCAAGGAGATTTGTTCTTAATTTTGTCCCAACATACTGGATGTCTGTATTTAATTTACTCATGATGATATGTTCAAAGCTTGATTCTTTGAATGTCATAGTTTGGAGATGATCGACTGAAAGGGATGGTGTGTTCAAAGCTATGCAGAGCCATTCCAATATTTAAACAGCTTGTTTGTAGAAAGTTTCTACTCGGTCGACCTTCTCCAAAATAGGACATTCAAAAGAATCAACCTTGGTGTGTTCAAAGCTTGTTTGTAGAAAGTTTCCCTTCAGCACAATATTGTTAAATCTGAAGTGGGGAGGGATTATTTTCAATGACGAAGAAAGATGAGGTCTATAATTTGGGAACTTAATATACGTCTGAGGTTTAAGGATTTTTATGGGGAAATTTCCTAGATCTACTAGATAAAAAAATTAATTACAAGGTTAGTAGGTTTAAAATTTATTTTACATTCATTAGTTTCCATTTTGAAAAGATTTACATAATCCCCACGGTTAGTTATTGCTCCTTAAAAATAAAACTGAACTTCCTAAAATACCCTAACATTACTTCATCTTCTCTCCATGTTTTTTATTTTTTTTAATCACATTATATGGGACCCACCCCTTCACTAACAGCGGTGGCTCTCGCAGATTGGGGTTACTGTGAACTTGTATTCCCATGAAATTTCAAATAACGACAAAACGGAGGAAAGTACAGGTTGGAGTTGCAGACTTGCAGCAAAGTCAACAACATGAGAATTCAAGAACTCAGAGCCATGTACC
This sequence comes from Telopea speciosissima, assembly GCF_018873765.1. Taxonomy (NCBI): domain Eukaryota; kingdom Viridiplantae; phylum Streptophyta; class Magnoliopsida; order Proteales; family Proteaceae; genus Telopea; species Telopea speciosissima. The sequence goes on along the minus strand of NC_057916.1, from coordinate 69,623,692 downwards.
CACAACCCTTTAGTTTTAACGTACAGAATATACAAATAGGATGAAGGACGCAAATCACCATATCCTCACCAAGAAAGGAAATTCCTCCAGAGCCTTGAATTTACACAAAATAAAAAGCTAAAAAGCTCATTACGAACCAAGCTAAAGCTTGAGCTGTAGGAAAGTAAAGGAGGGACTAGTCCCTGTTCTTCCCATTTGCTCTATCTCTAATTAAGTCGGTGCCATCAAACCCTAAAACCACAACATGCAGAAACAGAACATAGAAACAGCAACAAAACGAAAACTTTGAAACCCGCACCAATCTCAACATTGTGGATTCCATCTTGAATTTGACGACCAACAAGAATCAAATTGGCATTCATTGGATCCTCATTGATGAGACAAACCCGTGAGACACAAGCGACTATCCGCCTAACGGATGCGACAAAGAGAAAGAGAACAACAATTAAATGTTTCGAAATTGAAAGTGCTTAGAAATTTATATATTGTCGGATATCCATTACTGAAAGTGATTCGCCAGTGGTAACAAAGAGGAAAATTGTGAGTCGGTGCTATGCCGAAATGTTTAAGGAGAGAGAACTGTATCCTTTGTATCCTTTGACGTGCATTTCACCATTTGGTGGAATCAAATTGTGCGAAAATGGAGACAAGACGTAGTAAGGAAATGACTGCTTACTTGGGAAGAGGATTTGTAGGCACATTACATATTTAAAAATTGATTTTCATCAATCAAACGAACACAAAAACCGAAAAGAGAGAGAGAGGAGGAGGTCAAAGAGAATCTGGTGTTTCTATCATTTCTCTATGTTATATGATCACACAATAGACCAGAACGAGACGAGAAAGATAAACTAAATTATGAGAAGGTTGTAGCAATTGTTGGGATGACAGGTAGCGGGGGAAGCAGAGAAGGTGGGGACTTGGATGGAGAGGAGAAGGATTGAACACAGGGGGTGAGGTGGGGGAGGGCAGAGCAGCAAGGGATGGGGCTGGGGTTGATGAGAGCACGATGGGATGGGGTTGCAGGGGAGGGGAGGTGAGAGTGAGAGCGGGAGAGGGAGGGGGATTGGGAGAGTTACAGGACAAGGTGAGAGGGTTGCAGGCGAGGGATGATGTGGCTTTTGAAGAGGAAGATGAGAGGAGGTCATTGGTCCCACATAATGTGATTAAAAATGAAATTATTGAATAAAAATATTTTAAAAAAAATACATGGAGAGAAAATGAAATGATGTGAGGGTTATTTTAGGAAGTATAATTTTGTTTTTCATAAGCAACAACTAACTTTGGGGATTAAGTAAATCTTTTCAAAATGGAAACTAATAGATGTAAAATTAATTTTAAACCTACTTATCTTGTAATTAATTTTCTTATCTAGTGGATCTAGGAAATTTCCCCTTTTTTTTATTTTTTTTATTTTTTTGAAAGCCTTAATTGGAGGACTGAACAACCAAGGATAGGATTATTAATGTTTTTCATGTGGATGTTTCTTGTCCTTCGTGTCGATCCTTCAATGAATCATTTGTAAGGGTATTATGATAATATCTCTTTATATGTTCTAATATAATTCTACTTGTATTATGGCTCAGGCTGTGAGGAGCAATCTAGTAATTAGCTCATCTGACTTAAACCCTAGTTTTCCTATAAATACTAGCTGGAGGTACCAGCCTGGGTATTCCGAACTTGATACATAGGGTGTAATGCTTTAAACAACCTTGTGTTTAAACCCTAAACCCTAACATCATTGTGACACAATTTTTTCTTTTGCATTGTTTTTAAACATATTTGGGCTATTAGACCATTAGGATTACGCATGCAATAGCTCCAGACTTCTTCTTTACATGATCTATTTAAGTTATTGCTTCGTTCGCTCATGTTTACTTTAATAGATGTTTCTCTAATATTATCCATTTCAGTGATAACTATGTATTTCATTTGACTTTTCGAAAACAAATGTCTTTCAAAATCTATCAACATTTTTCTCCATCTCATGTCATCCAATTTATTTACAAATGGATTGTGGATGTTATCTGAAGTGTAGTGGTTGGGCTGCTATTGTTATGTTTCAATCCAAGTTTCATTATATACTTCTTTTAAGTTATAGTGTTTCATGAAGGTGTTGGCACCAGAGGTCAGAATTGTCATGCTGAATTTGCTCCAAGCAATGGCAAATGGACTCAAGCAGATCTTTGCTCTTGATTAATGCAAGGGTAGGTAATGTGACTTAGGTTAGGTAAATTATCTTAAAAAAGAAAAATAAAAACAAAAGAAGCAAAAATCACATATACAATAAAGAGAGACCATCAAATGTTTTATTTTTTTTTTGTTTGTTATAGAAAGAGGGACATCATATTGCTTACTTAGGGAATTCCCCATGACCCCATATCCATCGAATAGATCCGGCAACCTTGTAACAAGGTAGAAATATGTGAGATTGGACAAAGGCAACAAGCCGTCTTTCTTGACATATTTTACTCTTTAGCAGGGCATCTGGCACAAACCCGACCACTAAATATTTAAAAACTTATGAAATGATTGGTTCACCCAACCACTTTAATGAGCCAAAAATGGTATTTATCATCCTTGTATTTACATGAATGCCCCTAAATGCTTTAAAAAAAATCATTTAATATTATTATATAACCTATGGGCATGGTTTAAAAAGCTAGTATTGAAAATCCGAATCCGATTCCATCTGGATCGGCCTAGATCTGTCCACTTTTGGAACAATAGTGGAACAGTAAAAAGGAAAATTCAACGTCCCCTCCCCTTTTGGATCTTTATCCTCTCAGATTTCTTGTTAGGTATCTATCATAAGGGGTGTAAATGATCACCTTACCCCCTGCCTAGGTGAGGTACACCCCCTCTTATTAGAGGCACCGGACGAATTGTACCAAACAGAGAAGCTAAGAGGATAATTCCTACTCCCCTTCCTGCCACCTCCGTAACAATGCGGCCCCCCACTTCTCCTCCCTCTCCCACTCTCCTCAAGTTTGGTTTAGGCGCAAGGGGTCAAATCTGGACCCTCCATGGGGTGTGGGCAGAGGTGGGTCCCACACTCCATGGAGGGTCCAGATTTGTCCCCATGGTCCCCGAATGGAGACCTAATCCGGACTCCTCTCCCTCCCCCTCTTGGAGTCCTTGCCTGCCCTCTGTCTCCATCCCACCCACCTTCTCCCTGCCACCCCCACCCCCGCCTACAGCCTTCCCTCTTCCCTTACAACTTTTTCCTTTGTATTGGGGAGGGCAGCTCAGGTTCTTGTATGATAACCATTCTCGAATGGCCTGAGCCACACAGATGGAATCTACTTGTGCTCTTGGATTTCATCTGTGCGGCTGAAATCGTACATGAATATTTTTTGTTTTTTGGGAGTATGGGGAGGGGGAAGAGTTGCTGCCTCTAGGTTGCTTAAAATTGTTTTCCCAGAAATGCCCTCCGTAAGTCTACTATGTAGTACTGTACAGCAGGATCAAATCAGACCCTGAGCCTGAGGCTTGAAAAGCGGATCCGCTGCCACCTTCTTTGGCTTTGGCTGACGATTTACGTACGACGCATCAAAATGGGGTTTGAAGTTGAGGAGTTTTGGATGGGGGAAAAGGAAACACACCATGAGATAGTTTCTGACAAAACATTTTAAAGATGCTTTTCTTCGATGTCACTCTTAAGTCTTATTAAGTGTTGTTAACATTTAGAGAGATGCTTGGAGTTTTTGGTTTGGCTTTCATCTTTACTCTTGAGAGCTACATTGCTTTAATTGAAGGCGTAATCTAACGTTTCATTCATTTTATTGCTAAAATTAAACTCTTATCACATTAATTATGAACAAAGAAAAAGTGCCCTAAAGTTGGAATTTATTGAAATCACCACATTATAAAAGGGACCGTACATAACCCAATTAAGTGGTAATTGGGTTTAAGTTCCCCATCACTCCATCACAAAACTCAAATTGCACGTTGGCGTTGGTGTCGGTTTTCCCACACAAATCACTGTAGCACTAGCTTGCTTAAAATGCCCAATTTACCTCCTATTTGCTGAGTTTTTTTTTGGGGAATGGAAAGGGGAATATATTAGAAAGAAAGAAAAATTACATCCTATAATAATGGTGACCTAATGCATCTTTCAGCAGAGGGTCATCGAGATCTCTTGGGAGGTTATTTATACAAAAGTGGATTTCCTGATTGACATTGACAAAACCAGCTAAGTAGTCAGCACAAAAATTAGTTTCACGCACTTGGAAATGGAATTGAATAGCAGAGAAGGAATCTCGGAGATCCCATATCTGGTGAAGAATATCCAAGTAGTGCCAAGGAGGCTTCAAACTTCCATTAATAATATTGATGGCCGAGAGAGAATCTAAACGACAATGGATAAAATCCAAGTGAAGAGAAAGAGCTTTATGGAGACCCACCCGAATAGCCCACAATTCCATACGAAGAATGATGTTAGTATCAATAGTACCCCCGGCCACTGCAAAAAAAGGATTTCCGAAATGATTTCGACCAATAGCACCATAGCCACCAGAGGAAGAGTGAACAGCCCCATCACAATTAATAGCAATCCAAGCCAAGGGAGGAGCCATCCACCAAAAAGGAGTCTCTCTATCAGTAACAAAAGAGACAGGAATTGAAGTCGCCATCTTTCCAAAAAAATACAAGAAGGGGAGTCTAGTCTTTCACCTGCTGATTATGCCCAGCAAAGCAAAGTCTAGTGTCAGTAAGGATAGAATGGATGATCGATGAGTGATGCTGAGCTTGGCCTTGGAAGGCCCTCCGGTTCCTTTCAGCCCATATACAAGATCCTATTTGCTAAGTTTCTTATAATACACACGGGATCGTTATGGGGAACCCTCCCCCCAAAAAAATTTTAGAAATTCACTCATTGTGAACTATTATTGTCACAGCGGTTTGTTATATTTGGAAAAGAGAACATTGCTTAGGCCTCAAGAGCCTGCACGCACAGGCTGGCCAATGGGAGCCTTGGCAGGATTCCAGTCTTTCCCAAGGGGTAGTGCGGTGTGTCTAGGCGCAAGACCAAGTGGCATTTTTTTTCCGTTATATTTTTAAGGGAAAAGGAATGATGCCTAGTCGAATGGTTTTTTAGCCCAAACACAAGAGCATGCAAAACTACAATTCCACGCCCTGTGAAATGAAAATCACATCTTTCTTGATGCCCATGTACACGCTCCCATTGGCCCTGTGTTGGTGTTATACCCGTACCCCGGGATATAATTAAATATCATTTCTTCTCGTGACGTGTAGATACCGCTGCCATGTATGCTGGTGACCTATTCTCCATGATGGTCAAACCTAGCTACAAAATCGTTGACCACAGCACGGGTTTGCCTGTGGAGGAAAGATTCCTCAACCGCCAGTGGGGAAAGTTCGTGGACGGCGACTTCGTCGACTACCCTCCAAGTACCAGCCCGGGAAGCGAGGAGTTCAGGAGAGAGCATCCTGGACCGTCACCTCAGCTGGATATTTCGTTCGGTGATGAGCTTAGCGTTGCCGTGGCGAAGCTGTTCGGGGTCATGGGTAATAAACCATGACAGGGGGAAAAGTAAGTTCTAGCCTCAAGTCTTATTAATTATTCTTCCCTTGGTAACCTCGAAGTGCGGGTCCGGGCTTGAACCGCTCGAGCTATTTCATGAGAGAAGGGAATAATTTAAGTTCGGGTCCCGCGTACCTTTAGGAAGTACATTGGGGACTTAAACCCATCTCATATGAACCCATCTAAGAATGGGCTTTTCCTTAATTAAGGTTGTGGGCAGGCCCATTTAACCTATTGGCCCAATGATGGGTTATTCCATCCACTTACCCACATAGGACTAATGGGTTGACCCATTAGGCCTCATGACCCATTTGACTAAGGGTACCCATAGACCCATTTATTATAAAAGAGAGGAGGAGGGGGGAGAGAACATCACTTCTTCTTCAACATCCTCTTCTACCCTAAATCGTGGAGGAGAGAAAGAGGAGAGAAAGAGGAGAGAAAGAGAAAGAGGAAGGAGAGAGAGGCTTGGAGGAAGGTGGAGACCCCATCTCTTGGGCAGAAATCGTGGAGCTCTCATCTTGGGGGTAGGTAAGCTTCTTCCTTCTTCTATTTTGGATTTCAAAAAGGGGTTGGGTAATGGGAGGGATTGACCTAGATCTCTCTTGGAACCTAGGGAGTAGATGGAGCTTTAAAGCCAAGCTATGGTGGAGTTAGTTCACTCCATTATGAGCTCTAATGTGAGGGTTCTCATTGCCATTTGGGAGATTTAAGGTTGGACCCTAAGGAGCTTAGGATAGAGTTTTCTAGAAGTCCTTGTGCCTTAAAAACCACTTGAAATGGGGTCCTTGGAGGGGAATCCTTGGATTTTGGACTGAAGGTGTGAGGTTACATGTGATTTCGGACTGCAAGAAACCCCACGAAACTACCTTCAGAAGGATTACTGTGAAGGTCGGATTTACACTCGGATTGATTTTACGAAACCACATCGCATCCGACCTTGACAAAAATTGTCCTGAGCCTGTGAAGCTCGGTTTACACTTGGATTAGTTTTTACAAACCACATCTGCATCCGACCTTGACTAAAACTGTCCCGGTTTCCTAGGATTTACATGTGGTTGCGGAATTTGGGCATGAAACCACTCCTGCAACCACTTCGTCTCGAAACCTTATACTTAAGTGTTTATGGGAGATCTTTTGGGGATCCGTTCCTTTCGCTCGTTTAACCTTATTCCACTCTTTGTATAGGTTAAAATATTCACTTTTGTGGCTTATTGCTTGATCGAGGCGACAAGCGATAAAGCGGTGCTTGGCGTATACGTTGTGAGTGGGTTTGGTTGTATGGGCTTGTTATTATTATTGCATTATATATTATGTACTCATTATAATTAATAAGCATGTTTGCGCATATTGCATAATTTTATATCTATTTGTTATAATGTTGATTGGTAATGTTGTATCTTGATGGGTCTCGGTGCGGTGGATACCGGTGCGGAACCCAACTCTATAAACATTTATGAAGAAATTATGTTGAATGTCATGTTGAAGCTGTATGCGCCGTGCCGTCTTGTGTGGCACTAAACCGGATGAAAAGTTGATGCGCCGGATTACCTCTCGGGACGATAGGACTTGCATGTAGTATATTGTGGCTAGGATTTCACACCCTTATGCTACGACCCTTACCAACGAGGGTTTAGGTGTTGGGTAATCGGTACACGGATTACGTGGAGGTGGGAGAGGCGATCATGGTAGTATTGGTTATCGAGTGCCTGCAGTGGTCTTGGAGGCTTCGATCGGCGTAGGTCCCACGTGACAATTGAGGTTTCATTGTGGCGATAAGTTAAGTGACCCACGTGTCTCCGAGTTGTCACGAGCATATGCCATTGACTTAGTTGTTTGTTAGGTGGAAAAATGAACTTAACATGTGCATGCATCATTGGACTATGTGAATTGCGTGTTTGTGCATTCCCATCCCCTCACAGCTCGTGGAGCTAACCCCCTCGTGCGCACATTTTTTTAGATTATGGTGCGGTGACGGATATCTCGCGGGACTTGGAGTTCAGCCCTCGGGATACGATGAGATCGGTGAGGAGGAACCGGAGGCCGTGTTTGAGAACATGGCGGCGGGTGTCCTTGCGATGATTGTGCCTACGGGCGTGAGGATATTAGGGACTCGATCCCTTTTTGATTACTTTTGAGGCTAAGGCCTATGGTGAAATACTTCTTGTAATACCATTTTTGATAGTTATTAGATGATCATTGGAAATGTAACTAATTCTTGTATTTATCATCTAGCTTTGAACATCTTGTAACTATTCGATTTATACGCTTCCTGCAATACTCTGATCCTTGGAATGTAATATTCCTCTTTTACGCATTCGATATTATATTGTGTTAATATTGGATATGGTATGCGTTGGGACAACGTGTCGGTGATCCGGGCGGTTTAGTAGGATGACACGCGTCGTCCTAGTCACCCTTTATATGATATTATATTCCTTATGCGGAATAGGGCGTGGCAGCGTGGTATCGAGCGAGATGCTCTGCACTGACCACGATCTAGCGGAATTGTGATTTACTCTACACAATAGGTTGCTAAAATAAAAGCTTCTAACAATGCATAATTGGAATGTGTGTGAATGCTAGGGAGAAGGCTAGCTTAGGAAAGCGAAGACAATAGCAAATAATAGGCACAACATGGAAGGAAAAGACATGTGTATATATTTATAGATATATTCCTTAATTCAATTGTTAATACATTTCCATAAGCCAAATGAGTGATTACAACAAAATTCAGTGAGCTGTAGACTTGAATTCTTACAACCAAGAAAAAGAAAAATAAATTTCTTTGCATGGTAAGACAAAAGCTAGGGGTCCATTGAGAGCATGGTGGGAATGGACGGGAGGTCTCTTGCTCCATCTCATCATCACTCTTGGGCTCGTCCTCTGTGCCCTCATCATGGAGGTAGGAGTGCAAGTCCTCCATCTGCTGCTCGAGGCTCTCCATGCGTCATCGATGCATCGAGCCTAGTGTTCACTCCTTGAAACCCCGAGCCATGTTGGTGCTCATCGGCCCCGAGTTGCAAGAATCTGTCGATGTCGAGACCCACTAGGAGCGATCTGGATGAAGAGGCCGCATGCACGGCCGGGTGAGGAGGAGGCTCCTGTGCACGAGGCTCGGGCCGTGACCCTCTGCTTGGGACCAATGGCTCCCCATCACTATATGCATCCATCGCATTCGCATCCTCGCCACTGCGTTACGATCTAGAGGTGGATCTTCGGTTAAGTCTTGATCCTCCTCACTCAAGTCAACTCCAAAATCTTTGGAAAATAGTAGTGAGCAACCTCCCATAGGGTAAATCTAAGTTCCTCCTGGGATTTCGCCCCGCATGATCCATGGTCCGCATGATAATGTAGGGCGGCGGATGGGGATACCTTTGTAGAGGTGATAGGCCACATAGCCTACGAAGATGGAAGGCATGGTGCGGTGACCGGCTATAGGCACGATGTTGTCTTTGCACAATCCGGCTCGATATCCTGGGAGAATTGGCAAAAGAAGTCTCGAGGCACTTTCTTCTCGAATGCCCCACGTGTAAGCTCCTGTATAACTCCTGTATGCCTCTCTCTGAGAAAGGAGTAGGGATTCTTCCATGGTGCTTGTGATGAGGTCTTCTCTCCCAGGATAGCTACATTGAGGATGCACATAGCTGTGCCCTGTGAAGGATATGGTGACTCCCTTGACATAAGAGAGGATCCGGTAATCTCGCGTGCCTAGGTTCTCGGTGTGCAGGTTGGCGTAGAAGTGACGAGCGAGCTTGGGATAGAATGGCTCTGGAAGGTTGAGGAGGTTGGACCACCCCGATGCTTCAAATCTCGGCCCTACCTTGTAGGCCTTGAGGTCTTCGATACCACATCTCTTCCCTCCAAGATATTCTTAAAGCGAAAGTGGTCTTGGTACATCTCCTGTTTCTCTAGGTCTTGGAACCATTGCGTATCCAAAGCAGCTGGGGCAGCTTGTTCGGCCCGTGCACGCCTTGTTCTAGGAGCCATTTAGATTCCCTAACCTGCAACCAAAGAAGGCCGAGAATACAGAAATATATTAAGTTAATGCTTGGATATTAAGGCCTAAGAAGATATACAATGAAAAGAAACAAGGAATTAGAACCTAGACCTTGATGCATGGCCAACATGTAGATGCACTCATAGAGGATAAATGTACATGGCCACATTATGCTTGGAGAAGCATTATATCATACAAGCAATTAGTTCAAACAAAGTTGGACTGAATTGAAAAAAAAAAAAATTTTATACTATGAAACCCAAAGAGGAAATTTTCAGAATTTGGTTGGAAGTTGAATGATATAGTACACAATATATATACATGGCCATAGTACACCTAACACATGAAGTTTATACTAAATACCTAGTTCAAGCAATATATGGAGCTAAATTGTGGTAAATAATGCTTGAATCTCTAAAAGAAAATTCAGATGTGATTCTTGAAGTTCCAATTTGCAAGAAATAAATAAGTAATGGCTTGAGACAACCCCAAATTATATACACCAAGCCTACCTAGCAAAACCGAACTTGAATTGGGCAAAAAGACATAGAATTTCGGTTAGGGTTTGGGGATTTCTCCAAAATCCAACCCAAACCCTTGGTGATGGTGCAAGATTGGGGGGGAAATGCCCCAACTAGGTTGCATATGAAGGGAAACGAAGGTAGGATGGACAAAAATCCATCTAAATAGCTAGGAGAAAACAAAAAAACCCAAATCTTGTAAACCCGAAATGGATTTTGGGGTTTCTCCATAATAGAAGTCGAAAGGAGAAAGAGATAGATCGATAGAGAGGGAAGAGGGCATACCTGAACTCGATCGGAGCTGTTGTGCGTGGATTGAGTGCCAAAAATCCACCTAGAAGGGAGAGGGAGCAAGGAACGAGTGCGGTTTTGGGTTCTCCAGAGCGTAGGGAGTGTTTGGAAAAAGAAATTTGGGTTTTGAAAGAGAGTTCGAGTGAGAAATTCTGTTTTTGGGCCATGCGGTTTTACACTCGGATGCAAGATTTTGAATCCATTGTGAATCCGCGGATTCCAGACCAGCCTTTGGTCTGTGAAGGTCGGATTTACACTCGGATGCGAGCCTAGTGAAACCGCATGTAAATCCGACCCGGCCAGAAAGGGTTTTTTGACCCTGTTTTGCTTAACCAACTTGTTTCTAATGTTTATTACCCTCATTATTGCTTCCCTTACCCCTCGTGTAACCTATGTTTACCTTTGCAAATCGATTTTTTGATTGGTTTGCTTAATATTGCAATTGTGCCTATAACTGTGGGTGTTGACTGTAACCAGGTGTGAACCATGGTTAATACACGGTCAAATGCCAACCGTTCTCCTGCTAGGGAAGAGGCCGGTGAAGCTTCGAATACGGTTCTACCGGTAGCACCGCCAATTAGTAATAATGCGGATGTCGCCGCGTTGTTGAGCAATAGGTTGCAATCCATGGAACGAGAGCATAGGGAGGCGCAACAAGAGCAACGCCAATTTATGCAAAACATGACGGCTATGTTCCAAGCCTTTGTTAGGGAAAGGCAGCCAGTGCCTCCTCCTGTGCAAGTCAATCCTCCCCCACCTGCCCCTGTGGGTTCTGCTGTACCTAGTGTTCCTCTGGCTCAAGCCACTGCCGGAATTCCTTTGACACAAGAGGTGCCAGCACCTATTCTACCTTCCACTTCTGTGGCTCCTTCGGTCCAAGCGGTGACTCCGGCTTGGGTGGATGCTGCTAGGTTATCGGAGAGATTTCAGAAACATCGTCCTCCAACCTTCTACAAGATGGCCCATGATTCCTTTTTCCGGCAACATTTATAAGGGATCTTGAGAGAATCTTTGAAGTGATACGATCTGCAATGACACGGACAAGATCCGGTGTGCTACCTACCAGCTCAGGGTGATTCGATGCGTGGTGGCTCTCCTCTAAAGACCATTTTTGGGCAACTCACCCAGAGGCAACTTGGGCTCAATTCAAGGAAGTCTTCTTCAAAAATTTCTTCCCTCAAAACTTAGTGATAGGAAGGAGTCGAGTTTATGAGCTTCTTTCAAGGATCCAAATCGGTCCTTGAGTACCGTAAGCTTTTGAGGAGCTGTTTTACTTCGCCCGGTACACATGAAGGCCGAGAATGTGAAGGCTAGGAAGTTTGAGAAGGGGCTTAGACCTAGCATTAGTATACGTGGTGCTACACAAGTACCCTACTTACGTTGAGACGGTCCAGGCCGCTAAGGTGATTGAGGACCAGCGAGAGAGAATTACGAGGCCATTCAGGTGGTAAAAGGCCCATGACCTCTCACGAACCTAGGGGATCCACAAAATTCCAAAGGAGAGGATCTTACACTACTACTTTTCCGGTCCGAGTCCGGAGGAGTCGGATGCGTGCAAGTGCCCGGCCTACCTCAACTCCTCACTATGGTTCCCGAGACTCTCATATGTTACAATTGCAAGGAGTCCGGGCATATGGTTCGAGCTGTCCTCATCCGCGGATGATAGGTCCTCAGTGCAGCTACGAGAAGGCACCCCAAGCCAAGCGATTGTGCGTTCTCTTCTTCTGCTCCGGCCCATAGATCTCAAGGTCGGTGTGATTACGTGACAAATGAAGAGGCCGGGCCGATCCGGTGTTATACGGGTAATGCACTCTACTCTTAAGATGTGCATATAATAGCTTTTGTTTCTATGATTGGTTATCTGTTGCTTGTCGGTGTCGTTCTTGTTTGCTCTCGGCTGCTTATGCTTTATTTGATTCGGGGCATCACACTCTTTTGTGTCCCCTAGTTTTGCTAAGAAGATGTCCATTGAACCAAAGCTAATGGCCCGAGCGATAGTCGATACACCACGGGTAGCAAGGTTGAACTTAACTCGGTTTGTGATCCTTGCCGGTATGTGTGGGTGGTCACGGACTCGAAGCAAGCTTAATCTGCTGGATATGAAAGACTTTGATGTGATTTTGGGAATGGATTGGCTATCAACTCACAAAGCCAGTCTAATGCATTCGAGAGGAAGGTTCTATTCAAACCAGGTGAAGGTGAAGAGTTTGTGTTTATGGGTACTAAGCGGGAGAGACCCAAGAAAGTTATCATCTACGCCCTCCAAGTACAGAGTTGTTGGCGGAGGATGTCGATGTTATCTAGCATCGTGATGAACACTGAAGCCAAAGCGAGGCCTTTGGAAGAGTTGCACGTGGTGAAAGACTTTCCGGATGTCTTTCACGAGGATCTAACGCGGTTGCCACGGATCGCGAGGCGAGTTCATGATAGATCGATTCTGGTGCAGCCCGTATCCAAGGCACCTTACGGGATGGCCCCAAGCAGTTAAAGGAGCTACAAGAAGCGGTTGAATGACACTGTTGAAGAAGGGTTTCATTAGACCCAGTGTATCTCCTTGGGGAGCACTTTGTGTTGTTTGTGAAAAAGAAGGGCGGTAGTATGCGTCAGTGCATTGACTACCGTGAGCTCAACAAATTGACAATCAAGAACCGGTATCCTTTGCCTAGGATCGATGACCTGTTCGATCAACTACGAGTGCGAAGGTGTTCTCGAAAATTGATCTCGGTCGGTACCATCGATTGAAGATCGAGAAATAGTGATATCGGCAAAGACGACATTGAGATCTCGCTATGGTCATTATGAGTTCTTGGTCATGTCCTTGGGCTGACCAATGCCCGGCCGCCTTTATGGAGTTGATGAACCGGGTGTTCCACGATGTTCTAGACAAGTATGTCATTGTCTTCATTGATGACATCTTGGTCTATTCAAGAGCGAGGAGGAGCACGCGAGACCATCTTCGCCTAGTATTACAACGCCTAAGGGAGAAGCGATTGTATCGCCAAATTCGATAAGTGTGAGTTTTGGCTACAACAGTGGCATTCAGGACACCTTGTTTAGGTAAGGGTATAGAGGTTGACCCTGGCAAGGTGAAGTCGATGAGTTGGTAGGCGATACCCAAGAATGTGGCGGACATTCGTAGTTTCTGGGACTAGTGGCTATTACGGAGATTTATTGAGAACTTCTCAAGGCTCTCCGCTCCTATGACACGGCCGACCGAGAAGGGAGTGAAGTTCGAGTGGTCGATAGGCGTGAAAAGAGCTTCCAAGAGCTCAAGCGGCTGGTTTCCGCTCCGATGCTTACCATTCCTAATGATGCTTGGAGGGATGGTAGTCTGATGATGCATCTAAAATGGGTTTGGGTTGTGTTCTAATGCAAGATGGGAAGGTAGTGGCCTATGCTTCTCGGCAATTGAAGGACTATGAGAAGAACTACCCGACCCATGATTTGGAGCTTGCATTGTGGTTTTCGCTCGAAGATCGAGACATTATTTATATGGTGAGAAGAAGCGAAATATACGGTGATCACAAGAGCCTCAAATACTTCTTTACACAAAGGAGCTCAATATGAGGCGGCGGCGGTGGTTGGAGTTGTTGAAAGATTATGATTGTACTATCCATTACCACCCAGGCAAGGCAAATGTAGTAGCGGATGCGGCTGAGCGGAAATCTCGGTCCTTGTCATGGCATCACTAGCGGCCGGTGAGAAACTCATCGAGGAAGCTAGAAGGATGGACTGGAATTCTTGGTTGATGGTGTTACCTTATCTCTATCGGCTTTATCAATACAATCCACCTTTGGTAGGCGAATTCAATCAGCCCAGGCTTGATGAGGAGATTCAAAAGGTTATTGAGGCTATCAAGGGGACACGCGCGGGAGCTGGATTTTACTTTAGCAGTGGTGTTCTCATGTTCGGACAACGGCTATGTGTTCCTAGTAACCCTCGATTGAGGAAGGAAGTGTTAGTGAGGCCCATGACTCTCCCTATTCTATTCATCCGGGTAGTACGAAGATGTATAGAGATGCGAAGGAATATTCTTGGTGGAGTGGAATGAAGAGGATGTGGCTGAGTATGTGGCAAAATGTCTTACTTGTCGGCGGTGAAGGCGGACGACGGCGACCTCATGGCCTCTTACGGTCATTGCTGTTCAGTGGAAGTGGGAGCATGTTACCATGGATTTTGTCACGGGTTGCCCTTACGCCTAGAGGTGTCGATACCATATGGGTTGTCGTTGTGATTGACAAAGACGGCTCACTTCATCCCCATGAAGATTACCTATTCGATGGACAAGGTGGCTCGCTTGTACATTGATAATGTAGTTCGTCTACGGAGTTCTGTCAGCATCATCTCCGATCGGGATCCCGATTACATCTAAGTTACGGGGGGTTTGAGAAGGCAATGGGTACCTTTGTTGAGTTTTAGTACAGCCTTCCACCCTCAAACCGACGGACGATCGGAGAGGACTATTCGGACATTAGAAGATATGCTCGAGCTTGTGCCATTGATATGCAAGGCGGTGGGACGAGCATCTCTCACTTATTGAGTTTGCTTACAATAACGATTACCAGGCTACTATAGGCATGGCACCGTTTGAGGCTCGTATGGGAAGAAGTGTCGGACACCGTTATATTGGGGCGAAGTAGGTGAGCAGCGTATTCTTGGACCCAGTTGATTCGGGCAACATGCGAGAAGGTGGACTTGATTCGTGGCGGATCAAGCGGCTCGATCGAGCGAAAGGGTTATGCGGACTTGAGGCGGAAGGACCTTGAGTTCACTGTTGGCGATAAAGTGTTCCTTAAGGTATCACCCTCCAAAGGGGTGATGCGTTTAACAAGAAGAACAAGTGAGTCAGAGATTTATAGGACCTTTTGAGATCCTTGCAGGATTGGACCGGTGGCATATCGGTTAGCACTCCCTCCATCTTTAGAAGGTGTGCACGACGTCTTCCACGTGTCCATGTTGAGGAAGTATGTCCATGATCCAAGCCATGTATTGACGCATGAACCACCGAACTTGCGGCCGACATGTCCTATAAAGAAATTGCTGAAAAGATTTTGGGCGACAAGGTTGTTCATCTTCGCAACCGGCCCATTCATTATGTGAAGATAAAATGGTGCAACCATCCAGGAAGAGAAGCTTCTTGGGAGGCGGAGGTAGAAATGCGGGCAAATACCCTTTTCTTGCCTATTTACAAGGTCGTCAAATTTCGAGGCGAAATTTCTTATAAGGTGGGGGGATGTTATACCGTACCGGGATATAATTAAATATCATTTCTTCTCGTGACGTGTAGATACTGCCATGTATCTTTGGTGACTGTTCTCCATGATGGTCAAACCTAGCTACAAAATCGTTGACCACGGGGGTTTGCTGTGGAGGAAAGATTCCTCAACCGCCGATGGGGAAAGTTCGTGGCGGCGACTTCGTCGACTACCCTCAAGTACCAGCCGGGAAGCGAGGAGTTCGGAGAGAGCATCTGGACCGTCACCTCGTTTGGATATTTCGTTCGGTGATGAGCTTAGCGTTGCGTGGCGAAGCTGTTCGGGGTCATGGGTAATAAACCATGACGAGGGGAAAAAGTAAGTTCTAGCCTCAAGTCTTATTAATTATTCTTCCCTTGGTAACCTCGAAGTGCGGGTCCGGGCTTGAACCGCTCGAGCTATTTCATGAGAGAAGGGAATAATTTAAGTTCGGGTCCCGCGTACCTTTAGGAAGTACATTGGGGACTTAAACCCATCTCATATGAACCCATCTAAGAATGGGCTTTTCCTTAATTAAGGTTGTGGGCAGGCCCATTTAACCTATTGGCCCAATGATGGGTTATTCCATCCACTTACCCACATAGGACTAATGGGTTGACCCATTAGGCCTCATGACCCATTTGACTAAGGGTACCCATAGACCCATTTATTATAAAAGAGAGGAGGAGGGGGAGAGAACATCACTTCTTCTTCAACATCCTCTTCTACCCTAAATCGTGGAGGAGAGAAAGAGGAGAGAAAGAGGAGAGAAAGAGAAAGAGGAAGGAGAGAGAGGCTTGGAGGAAGGTGGAGACCCCATCTCTTGGGCCAGAAATCGTGGAGCTCTCATCTTGGGGGTAGGTAAGCTTCTTCCTTCTTCTATTTTGGATTTCAAAAAGGGGTTGGGTAATGGGAGGGATTGACCTAGATCTCTCTTGGAACCTAGGGAGTAGATGGAGCTTTAAAGCCAAGCTATGGTGGAGTTAGTTCACTCCATTATGAGCTCTAATGTGAGGGTTCTCATTGCCATTTGGGAGATTTAAGGTTGGACCCTAAGGAGCTTAGGATAGAGTTTTCTAGAAGTCCTTGTGCCTTAAAAACCACTTGAAATGGGGTCCTTGGAGGGGAATCCTTCGGATTTTGGACCTGAAGGTGTGAGGGTTACATGTGATTTCGGACTGCAAGAAACCCCCACGAAACTACCTTCAGAAGGATTACTGTGAAGGTCGGATTTACACTCGGATTCGATTTTTACGAAACCACATCCGCATCCGACCTTGACAAAAATTGTCGAGCCCTGTGAAGCTCGGATTTACACTTGGATTCAGTTTTTACGAAACCACATCGCATCCGACCTTGACTAAAAGCGTCCCAGGTTTCCTAGGATTTACATGTGGTTGCGAATTTGGGCATGAAACCACTCCTGCAACCACTTCGTCTCTGAAACCTTATACTTAAGTGTTTATGGGAGATCTTTTGGGGATCCGTTCCTTTCGCTCGTTTAACCTTATTCCACTCTTTGTATAGGTTAAAATATTCACTTTTGTGGCTTATTGCTTGATCGAGGCGACAACTGATAAACTGGGTGCTTGGCGTATACGTTGTGAGTGGGTTTGGTTGTATGGGCTTGTTATTATTATTGCATTATATATTATGTACTCATTATAATTAATAAGCATGTTTGCGCATATTGCATAATTTTATATCTATTTGTTATAATGTTGATTGGTAATGTTGTATCTTGATGGGTCTCGGTGCGGTGGATACGGTGCAGAACCAACTCTATAAACATTTATGAAGAAATTATGTTGAATGTCATGTTGAGCTGTATGCGCCGTGCCGTCTTGTGTAACCGGGCACTAAACCGGATGAAAAGTTGATGCGCCGGATTACCTCTCGGGACGATAGGACTTGCATGTAGTATATTGTGGCTAGGATTTCACACCCTTATGCTACGACCCTTACCACGGGGTTTAGGTGTTGGGTAATCAGTACACCGGATTACGTGGAGGTGGGAGAGGCCGATCATGGTAGTATTGGTTATCGAGTGTCTGCTTGAGTGGTCTTGGAGGCTTCGATCGGCGTAGGTCCCACGTGACAATTGAGGTTTCATTGTGGCGATAAGTTAAGTGACCCACGGTGTCTCCGAGTTGTCACGATAGCATATGCCATTGACTTAGTTGTTTGTTAGGTGGAAAAATGAACTTAACATGTGCATGCATCATTGGACTATGTGAATTGCGTGTTTGTGCATTCCCATCCCCTCACGCTCGTGGAGCTAACCCCTCGTGCGCACATTTTTTTAGATTATGGTGCGGGTGACGGATATCTCGCGGGACTTGGAGTTCAGCCCTCGGGATACGATGAGATCGGTGAGGAGGAACCGGAGGCCGTGTTTGAGAACATGGCGGCGGTGTCCTTGCGATGATTGTGCCTACGGGCCGTGAGGATATTCGGGACTCGATCCCTTTTTGATTACTTTTGAGGCTAAGGCCTATGGTGAAATACTTCTTGTAATACCATTTTTGATAGTTATTAGATGATCATTGGAAATGTAACTAATTCTGTATTTATCATCTAGCTTTGAACATCTTGTAACTATTCGATTTATACGCTTCCGCAATACTCTGATCCTTGGAATGTAATATTCCTCTTTTACGCATTCTATATTATATTGTGTTAATATTGGATATGGTATGCGTTGGGACAACGTGTCGGTGATCCGGGCGGTTTAGTAGGATGACACGCGTCGTCCTAGTCACCCTTTATATGATATTATATTCCTTGTCTGGAATAGGGGCGTGACAGTTGGTGCAAGGGCTACGCGACTAGGCAGCAATCTCTTGCCCCCCCCCCTTTTTTTTATAATGTCACAGTGTATCTATATTTTCACGTGGACAGATGATATGTCTATTTCGACCGTTGAACTGAGAGAATACGGTTTAGATTACCCACATATCTAATTCAATCAAATGCCCATTTTTGTATTGGCACATATCGCATGCATTTTCATGCATGTGTACCAATACTTTAGATATTACTATGAATTCTACAAACTCTAAGTGAAACAAACGGTTTAGATTAAAAAACATAAAATTGAAAAGCTCAAATTTATTTTATGATTTTAAAAAACACCACCTTCAGTTGTTACATGGATAATTACTAATTTTACTCTAATTACCTAATATCTTATGTTTTCATAATTTCTTGAAAGTTATAGTCAAATTTGAGCTACTTCCCTCCTCTTTCTCGGATTAAATTTTACTAAAAATTTGTAGGTATTAAAAGAAACCTTAATTTAAATGTGATTTTTAACTGCGCAAAAAAATCTACAATGTTCATGAAAATACCCTAAAATTTATATTATATTCTTCAATTTATGAATCAAATTATCTGCAAACTGTGTTTGGTATGCATTCTAGGCCACTTTTACATTCTTGAACAATAAAAACAACTATAATTATCATCGGAGAATGCAAAATCAACTTAGAATGCATACCAAACTCAGCCCAGTCCAAGAGAAACTATGATTTCAGAAAACACAAAATACATTCTTAAGCCACTAATAATTGGATAGGCATTATTGAGTGACACTTCTGTAAACCCATGATGGACCTCAGGAATCAAAAATCACTAAGAACTATCAAGTCCAATGGTTTGACAGCTAAAATTTGCTACAATTGGAAGGCCCCAATGGCAGGAAAAGATGGATGGTGTGATGGTCAATCAACTACCGAATTGGTAAAGTGATAAGGCCACCGAGGAACCGACCTTCCAACCTGTGGACTACAGGACTACAAAAGTTACCTCAAATGGTGGAAGGGCTAATACCATTCTCGGCTAACTCTATCTTCAAGGAACCCTGCAAAAGCCTGTGAGGGATAAATCAAGGACAGTGCCATCATTTCATTATTTAACTTTGCTTTCCAAAAGTTTTTTTTAGGTGAATGTTGCCAAAGTTTGTTACAGGCTTTCAGCCAGAATCATAAATGCGGGTGTCAAAATTCAATCATTTAATATCATCCAATAGTTTTACTAAAAAAATATATATATATCATTCAATACTAATTCTCAATTCATACACTGTAATATTCAAAATTGAGCAATGTGACTTGGCTATGGTGTTGTTCATTTTTTTTCAGTAGATGCATCAGTTCGTAGTTTAATTTTGAGATACGTGCATTGACTTTAAGTTGAAGGTGATATTATTAGAAATATAGCGTTTCAAGTCATCTTTATGCCAGTGAAAGAATCACATCGATTAAACTTCGGGAGAGAGTGAGATATGATGAGTTAAGTAAGATATTGTTCAACAAATCCAAAGTCTTAAAAAGGCTAAAAAAAAAAAAGAAAAGAAGAACGTGTTTTAAACGTGTTTAAAACAGGAATGCCTATCTTCTACCATTTTTTCCCGTATGTTTGGCAAACATACATCAAACGTGTTTAAAACGATAAAAAATAAAAACACGTTTAAAACGGATGCGTTTTTGCCAACGGAGGTTTGAATCAGTCAGATGGTTCTAAATTGACTGATAAGCTTAGACTAAATCGAACCAAATTTTTATTGATTTGCCTTCGGGTTAGGATTTTATGGAACCAGTAAAAACCAAAACAAAATCGAACCAATTGAATGCACCAAGTGAAACCCAAAAAAGGGATCAAACTCCATTAAAAAAAAAACCCTAGATTGGACTGATAGTAACAATAAAAAACTAAAAACCCAAAAAAAAAATAAAATGTTCCCATCAATTCTTTATGTATACATGTAAACCGAAAATCAGACCAAACCCGATAGTAGCCCGTTACAAACCAGAAATAACTGATAAGAAACTGGTCCAAATCGCACTAATATTGAAACCAACCGAAACTGAGTTTTCCTCAATGATTTGGTTTCAAATTGGCCCAATAACAAACCAAATCTGATTCAGCCCTACCAAAATTGGATCGAACCGATCTATTAATACCCTTAACCTTAAACATGGTTCAAGTAAGTAGAATTGATTATGAGATCTACCTTTGTCGATTTTGATTCTGATTCAATCGGAAATGATCAAAGAACGCCCATAATCAGTCTTGATCTTAGAAATCTAGTACTTGTATCGACATATTTGAATCGATCGAAACCAGTCTGCAAATGGTGCAAATGCATCTAGTTCTATCAAGTATATAGCATGTTGGCTTAATGGGACCATAGTTAGTTAAAATAGGAACACAAAACAAAAACTTTGTTCAGTATGATGCATTTAAAACGGTTCAAAATTCGAACGGAATGATTAAAAAACAGTCAAACATTTTTTAAATGGAAAAAGAAAAAAACAGATGGTACAAGCTTTTAACTTTTAGATTTGAAAAATACTAAACTCCAAAAAAAAAAAAACTCTCATAAATTTTGGAACAAACTCAAGTCTTATTAATATTGGATGTATTAATTTTAAGTTTATACAATATTAAATTAATGAAAACAAGAACTCTAACTAGTCTCATGGCTCCTGTGCCCAGAGGCCCTAGACACAGAACCACGTGAATTTACCGTTCAGTCATTAGTGAAATAAAAATCTCATTTAGGTAGATCTCCCCTTGTGCCCTCTTATTGGCCCCAATGTTTGTGCAAGCACTACACGACCAAATAGCGATCTTTTCCCTACATAAATATTTTTTTAAAATACTCTTTTTTTCACTTAAAAAAAGGGCAAATGCGTTGAAAACGTTTCCTTTTTAGATGTTTTTTGAAACACATAATTAGGATCAAGCCAAAAAAAATTATATTTAAAACTTGTTTTAACTAACTATGAACCGGACCAAACCGAGGATTATGGTTAAGAAGGTTGGATTGGCTTGGTTCTCCAAACCAATCCTATAGTGATTTAGGGTTTCTTCACCAAACATATACATGGGGCTGTTTGAGTTTCCCCTATTATTCTTTTCTTTCTTTTTTTCTCTTTTTTTTGGCGATTTTACTCTCTAAAATAAGAAGAAATAAATGAAAACATAAATGCATTTAAGAAATATTTTTAGAATCAAAATAAGAACAATCGATCCTAATTTGAATCTTTCACCTGATTCCACAGATTCTAATTCGATTTTTAAATCCAAGATCCTAATGGTTGCAAAATTAGAAGAACCCAACTACACCATAAGACATAAGTAGTTACTGGATTTGGACATTAAATATTTGAATTTAAATACCCCCTGGCCCTTGAGTGAGCTGTCAAGTCATGAGTGATTCCAATTCAATTGGTGGAACCAATATTTGGGCCATAAATGTGGAAACAGTATCTACTGCCATTTGTCCAAATTATATATTTGATAGTGAAAGGTAAGCACAAGATCAAAAGCTGTGGAATCAGATCAAAAGCTTCGAAGAATTAATGGTGGTGGAAACTTAAAATTTTGAAAGCAAACATGAATAAGTGTCTTTTGGAACAATTAAAAAAATGGGTGGAAATGGGCCAGTCGAGCCAACCAACCACCGAGGGGCAACAATTAAACAACCAGAAAACATGAATAAGTGTCTTTTGGAACATTTAAAAAAATGGGTGGAAATGGGTCAGTCGAGCCAACTAACCACCGAGGGGCAACAATTAAACAACCAAACCAACTTAACCCAAATTCCGTGTGGGGTATATATGGGTTAGGTAGGGATGTAAACGGGATCGGATTCGGCTCGGATAGTGTTATATCCGCATCTGAGTAGCTTTCAGATGGATTCGGATAGTGCTAAATGGATACGGATATGGATCGGATATTTTATCTGTTTATACGTAAATATAACTTTTCAGATAGCTATAGCCTATCCGTATCCGTATCTGTTTAGCTTTTGGACAGATTCAGATAGTGTTAAACAGATACGGAAACAGATTTTGGCTATTCATTTACATCCCTAGGGTTAGGTTCTTTCCTAAATATATGCTATGGGATGGTTCGGGCTTAATTTTTTTGGATAACTAGGTTCTTATATTTACATATCAAATTTTAGATCATCTAGAGTTTGTTAATTGATAAATAGAGTTTGGAAAATCTGGATTGTGGAAGTGTACACACTAATGGTTTGAACACCAGTAATGTGAATATCAATGGAGGGGAAGAACTATAGCGCAACGATCGGTTGCTATCCAGTGGGTATGGTGTAAGTCCAAATAGATCGAGTGATCGACTACTACTTCCCCCCCCCCCCTCGACTTTCTCTTTTCCATACGGATTTTAATCCTCTCCAATTCGTAAATGTGTGCAATGTGGCAATACTAGGTAGAGATGATGACACCTGGTAGCTTGGACATCCAACGGTTCGAGCACAACAAAAGTCAATGAGCTTGGACCGTTGGATGTCCAAGCTGTCAAGTGTCAACATCTCCACCTAGCATTGCCGCACTGCATATTTTAAGGAATTGGAGAGGATTGTTTTCATCTCCATACTCCTACCTCCACCTCACTTTGGGCTGCATTAGATGCCTAATTCCTCTTTGGGCCACCGCAGTAGTGGGACTAATTTGGTGGGAAAAAAAATATATATATATACATACATACAAGGAAACACATGCGTTGACATGAAGGAGTACTTAATTGAAGGGAAAAGGTTCTCTAAGCCGTTGGGGTAGGATATGGTTGCCCTCTTATGTATAATACTAGTTTGTCACACTTCATTGGTGGTCTAATCGCTTAGAAAACCCTATACCGTAATTGAATTGGACTATAAAAATTTAACAAAGCAAATCGCAACCATATCCTCTCTATCCATTTATCTGATTGTCCATCCATGTGGTACAATGGTAGTGAACACGCTATAAACCCTTTCTTGAGCTTGTAGTCAGGGTTTTAGTTAATTGTATAAGAACTTGCATTGGCTAGTTCCGAAAAGAGATTTAATAATCGGTACTTGTATTGGTCTTTGTCAATATCGATCCGGATCGATCAGATGTACCCCTTATTTTCTTTATAAAAAAAATAGTTTTTTGTTACATTTTTACTCTTGTCCGTAGTGATCAATCGATTCGATATCAATTCTTCAAACCATTAGTTCCGAAGATCCGATCAGCCGTATGACCCTGTATTGAATGTTTTTACTCTCAGAGATTTACTGACCATATTTTTACCATTTTTACCTTGGTGTCCGCGGATCCCATACCCATTCCTAAAACCGGCTTGTGTAGTGGAAAGTTGGAAAGTTTCCTTTTACGCATTGTTACTTCTTAACTCTTATTCCCAGGGAAATCGTTTATTCCCAAATACCCATTTTCCTTTTATTTTAAGGTAAAGTACACATATCCCCTAGAATGCATCCAATATTCCTCGTATTCTCCTAAGCGGTTCAATATTCCACGTACCACCCCTGCTTTACCCCCCTTAATGCCATTTAAATCCCAACAGGTATTAAATGCTAAAAAAAATCAAACTATCCTTTCTTCTAATCTTTCTAAAATTTAAAAAGACCTAATTTCACTGACCTATTTGCTAAAATTTAAAAAGATCAAAATACCCTCATCTTCTTTTACAATGTAAATACCCACACTACCACCACCGCCACCGCCACCACCAGCAGCGCTGTAGAATGGATATGCAGGTACCACCATCTCTCTCTCTCTCTCTCTCTCTGTGCAACTGATCGAAGGCGAAGAACAAATGAAGAAAAAATAAAACAGGAAAAGCGGAAGAAAAGAGAGTGGGGTGGGGTATACAGAGTGAAAAGTGAAATAAATCAAAAAAGGAAAAGAATTAAAGAATGATCTTTATTACCGAGGAGATTCCTTTCTAAAACACAGGCCCTCATCCACCTCTCAACAAAAACCCATCTTTCATTACGAATCCGATCCATTGCTTTTCCAAGCTATCTGTTCTGCAATATCCTAGATTCAATGAAACCTGCCTTTCCATCCGAAGTCGATTATAGAAATTCTCAATAGACAAATCTGCTTTCTTATCAATATCTTCATCAGATGACCTTGGAGAGGGAGAGCTCGGATGAGGCATAAAACACACCCACCTATCGAGAGGCTACCACGTGGCCGACCCGACCTCGTCGAGAACCGAGGTTGGGCGAAGCGGAAATTGGAGCGACTCCATATCAATAAGTCACTGACAAAGCTTTGTTTTGAGCGAGACTAGCTCATGGCCGAGACCAACCTCCCGAGCTCGACCTCCATTGCCGACCCCATGGGCCGACCTCGTAGGCGAGCCCTCCTCCATTGAAGCTCTTATAGCCCCCACAGGGAGATCTCAGACCCACGTCGGCACATCCCAAGAATCACGGGATAAGGGCCAGAGCCACGATCCCGCGCGACACGGAATCGCCCCACATGGACTCTTACCTTAATAAGAGTCCAGGCCAAAAAATAACTCTCCCTCCGCTCTCGAGAGAACCTTCCGAAAGAAGGACTCCTACCATACTAGGACTCTTCCAAACCGTCTCATCTCCTCCTTACCCTATAAATACCCGGTATGGAGCACTATTCCGCATCTTGCTTTCTACTACGCGATTCTGTTGTCGTGTTGGAGACTGACTTGAGCATCGGAGAGTCCTAGGCCGGAGCCACACCGGCCCTCTTGCGCTCATTGCTTGGTTTTTGCGGGTTCATCCACGGGCGAACCAAGCACCGGAGGTTTTCACCGCATGATTTGGCGCCGTCTGTGGGAGCGACATCGGCAAGCATCGTCGTTTACGCCAATTCCCGAGCAATAATAATGGTGCACGAGGTCGAGGACAGCATGGCTCTACTTCCGTGCGGAGGAGCGCAGCCCGTTGTGCGACGAGGCAATCACCGCCCCGAAGCCTCTCGGCGGGGGATAAGAAGACCCCTAGGGCGGGTGGTGCGCAGCCCATCACGGGCACCATTCCCCCTCCGAGAGCGGGAATGGGGGAGGTGCGCTAACCACGGCCGCGGCTGGCGGAGTGCAGGCCGAGCCAAGTTTGGGCGGGAATGGCCTACCGCACACGCCACCCTTGCTAGGAGAGTTTGGACCCGAAGCCCCAGGTAAATAATCGAAAGGTTATGGATTTGCGGTGCGGATGCTCCACACCAACGAGATCTTTGCGCGCCTTCATGAACTAGATGGCCGAGGCGGGCTGATGGGCGGCCGCCGGCCGCGCTCCCTCGGCTCCGGTCATGTTGAAAAACTTGCGGCAAAATGGTGGCCGGCGTAGGGCCGAGCCTAGTCGGGCTGCATCCTCGCACCCGTCTCGTCGAGAAGACTCCACCTCTGCCCGATGAGGCACTCGGCGGGAGTGAACAAGAGCTCGCCAAAGCCCGAGCAGGCGGGGAAATTGAACCGGCCGGCTCTGTAGCAAGGAGGTCGGTATTTTACGGACGGATCGGAGAGGGGCGAACATAGGAGATTACGAGAACAAAGGAAAGGCCCGGTTGAAAGGCGCGCGCCCGAGACACGGAGAAGGATCGCGTCATACTCCCGGCGTCGAGCTCACCTCCCAGGAAGAACAACGGGGAGCCCCAGGAGTCCAACTTCCAAGAAGAAAAAGAACAAGGAAGGATGGTGAGGACCGGGCGACCGGAATGGCGGACTACGGCGGGGCGACCCCTATCGACCGGGCCGAGGCCGGTTGGCGAGCACTTGAAGCAAGTGGGAAGCGGCTACAAGATTTGGCGAGCAAGTGGAGGGTTAAAAAACAAGCGACCCCGGATGCCTACTCTTTGGTCGGGCGTCACCGTATCCTCGAGAGATCATAACGCGCCGCTACCGCGGTTTCAAACCTCCCCGATTCGGCCGTCTGACGGGGCGGCCGACCAAGCGATCACATCAACTACTTTAATCGATGATGACCATGTGCGGGAGGCAAGAGATCGTCTCTTGCTGAGCCTTCCTGCATCCCTCAAGGCGCGGCGACCTCATGGTTCTCCTGGTTGCCGTCGAATTCCATAAAAAGCTTCGCTCAACTCTGCCGAGCCTTTGTCACGCGCTTCCCGGAGTAGTATGAAACATAAGAAGACCACGGTCAACCTCCTCGGCGTGAAGCAAAGGCCCGACGAGTCGATCCGAGCATTCGTCTCCCTTCAACAAGGAATCCTTGGACATCAAGGATTTGGATGAGGCCACGGCCCATCGGCTATGAAAGCGGATTGGCCGACATGGACCTTATCAAGGACTTGGCCGGAAGCGAAGCAAAAACCTGGCGGAGCTCTTGGAAGGTGCAGCGAGTTCGCAAATATGGCGAGGTCCTCCAAGCCAGGAAGGGCACGCGAAGTCGTATCGACAAGAAAAGGCCGACAGGCGATAGAAGGGAAGACAAAAGCCAGGGCGGATCACAGGCGGCGGTCGGATCGAGCGCGGGCCCGACTACACGCCCTTGAATACGTCTGCAGGAGATCTGATGCAAATACAAGATGGGGTACATCCGCCGACCCGACCGATGCAAGCGGGGTCATCTCGAAATCCCAACAAATATTGCCAATTCCACAAGGACACCGGTCCGACACGAAGATTGTTATCGGTTGAAAAGAAATCGAAGAGGCGATAAGCGAACCACTTGAGCGATATGTCAAGGAGGCCGAGAGAAGATCGTGGAGTCGGTGGCACGATGGCCGAGATCAAAGAAAGAAGCGAGCCTAGGGCGAAAACAGCGAGTTGAAAGAGGCGATGACAAGGTCCTAGCCGAGAAGAAGGAGGGCGGATCGGGCCGAGCAATGACAAGGGAGCCCCCATATACACTATCCTCGGAGGGCCGGGCAAGAGTACTCGAAGGCTAAGGCAACGCTCGCTTCATAGGAGTAGCCGAGATGCCCGCGAGAAACTCAAGCGGCGGTGATGATCTCCTTCACCGAAGCCGACCTCGAAGGTATAAGTTTACCTCATGACGATGCTTTAGTGGTGCGGTAGAAATTGCGAACAGGCCCGTCCACCGTGTATTGGTCTATCTGGCGCATCCGTGGACCTTATGTCACTAGAAGCGTCGGAAATTTGGCTTGGCGACGATGCGCTCAAGCCGAAGGCACCTCGCTTCACGGGTTCTCGGGGAGTGGCCCACGACCATCAGGGCTCGGTCGATCTACTAGTCACAATTGGGCAAGCTCCTGCCGCGGCGACGATCCAAGTCAAATTCATGGTGAGTACGGTCGGTAGTGGCTTTCAATGCCATACCGGCCGTCCTTCATTGATCGCCCTCCAAGCCATCATCTCCCAGACTCACTTGAAAATGAAGTTCCCCACCAAGAACGGTGTCGGCGAGTCGAGCGTCGGAAGAAGGCACGAGTGCTACGCTACTTTCGTCCAAGCAAAACAAGGGTAATGTTCGAGGAATGGCCATGTCGTCGAGCATCTCCCGAGGAAGATCAGCGGGATGAGCTTATCGAGAGAAGAGGGCGACCCGTGGAAGACCGCCCCACTTCATCTCGGCGAAGATGACCCGGCAAAGGTGGTCGGCTCGAGATCACTACTAAATGAAGATCAAAGGAAGGCAGCTCGGAGTTTTCTTAAGCGACGCCCGATGTCTTCGCTGGTCGGCCCGACATGTCGGGCATACCAGGACATATAGCGAGCACCGACTCCATGTGGATCGGGTCAAAAACCAATCCGGAGAAGAGAAGGAACTACGCACTTGATCGACAAGCTGCAATCAAAGAAGAGGTGGAGAAGCTTGCCGTCGAGGATTCATCCAGAGAGGAGAAATTCCCGACCTGGTTGGCTAACGTCGTCATGGTCCCTAAACCCGAGCGGGAAGTGGAGAATGTGTGTTGACTACCCAGACCTCAATAAGGCTTGCCCAAAAGATGAATACCCATTACCTCGGATCGACCTCTTGATCGCGCCCACGGCCAGTCACGAGATCTTTGAGCTTCATGGACGCGTACTCGGCTACAACCAAATCATGATGCATGAGGAGGACAAGTCGTACACGGCCTTCGACCGACCAAGAATTTACGCTACAAGGTCATGCCGTTAGGGTGAAGAACGCCGGGAGGCGACATACGCGCCTCGTGAACTATATATTCCATGGGCGGATCGGAAAGAACATGGAAGTCTCGTGGGCGACATGTTGGTGAAAAGTTTGAAGGTCGAGCACCACTTGGCCGACTGGAAGAAGCCTTGGCGTATTGAGGAAGAACCGGATGAAGTGAATCCCGCCAAGTGTGCATTCGGCGTAACCTCGGGAAAATTCCTCGGCTTCATGGTCTCTATCGGAGGCATCGAAGCCAATCCGGCAAAAATTAGAGCCATCCAGAGATGAGTCCTCCAAGGACAATCCGAGAAATCTGAGCCTAAACGGACGTGTGGCGGCGTTAGCGCGATTCATGTCGAGATCGGGCGACAAGTGCCTACCGTTCTTTAAGGCCTAAAGAATATCGGAACCCAAAAGACTTTATCCCAGTCGTCCAGAATGCGGGAAGCTTTTGAAGAAGTGAAGAAATATTTGGAGAACCCGCCTCTTCTCGGCCGACCTGAACCAAAGAGGAGCTTCAAATCTACTTAGCCGCCACTCCGTGGCGGTCGGTGCGGTGTTGATCGAGAGAAGAGAGTCGAACTCAAGGCCGATATACTATATCAGCCGCGTTCTTGTTGATGCCGAGACAAGGTATTCCGGGTTCGAGAGGTAGCATTCGCTCTAGTCATGGCTGCAAGGAAACTAAGGCCGTGCTTCCAAGCTCATCGGTCGAGTCTTGTGACCGACCAGCCACTCAAGAAGATATTGCAATCCGAAGCGTTTGGGACGGCTGATTTCTGGCGGTTGAGCTACGTGAATACGATATAAGCTATCGGCCAGTAGGGCTGCGATAAAAGGACAAGCCCTTGCCGGCTTCATCGCCGAATGCACGGGTTCGAACATGAGGCGGGAGAAGAAAAAGACACTCGAGGAGGTCGGGGCTACGACCGACCCGATTTGGACCATGAATGTCGGCGGCTCAAGCAACTCCGGAGGAAGCGGGGCCGGCCTAATACTTGTAAGCCCCAGAAGGCTTTCGGTCCAATATGCCCTAAGGTTCAAGTTTCCGCCTCGAACAACGAGTGAGTATGAAGCCCTTCTTGGACTTGAGTCGGCAAAGCTATGGGCAAGCGATTGAAGGTGCGAGAGACTCCCAACTTGTGGTCAACCAGGTCAACGGAGACTACGAGGCGAAAGATGAAAGGATGATAGCATGCGGCCTAGCCCAAGATCCGATCTCAGAGTTTGAGCACTTTGAGATGACTCGAATACTGAGAAAAGAGAATGCGCGGCGGACTCCTTATCCGAGGTTGGCGAGGCCGACCTCAATACCGAGGCCGGTCGGTATACATAGAAATATTGGAGAAGCCATCCTTACAAGAAGAAAGCGTAAAGCACATTGAAGAGGACGGGCCGACTGGTTGGACCCCATTGTCAACTACTTGGAGAATGACTGCTCCGGGAGGCAGAGGCGAAGCAAGGAAGGTCAAGATCAGAGCTTCCAAGTACTCGATGATCGACGAATTACTCTACAAAGGGCAATCTCGGCCCCTCTTCTCCGATGTCACGGGATCGAAGGGGGCCGGTATGCCTAAGCCAGTGCATGAGGGAATATGCGGGAGTCACATGGGCGGCCGAGCTCTTGCATACAAGATACTTCGACAAGGATTCTATTGGCCAAGAATGCAAGAAGAGGCCATGAGATACGTGAAGGCGTGTGAGAAGTGCCAGCTGTTCGCGCCAATCCCAAGCCGACCGGCAACAAGTTAACCTCAATCTTGAGCCCAATCCCATTCGCTATGTGGGGAATGGACATTCTCGGAGATTTCACCCGGCATCGGGGAAGCGGAAAATACGTAGTAGTAGCGATCGATTACTTCACCAAGTGGGTGAGGCCGAGCCCTTACCACCATCATTTGAGAAGAACATGGAGAAATTTTTCGAGATAAGGTCATCTACGGTTCGGGCTCACGAAAGTTCTCATGTTGATAATGGCGCGCAATTCAACAACCCGGCCTTAGAGAGTTACTGCGAGCACTTCCACATTGACTTCCAGGCCCATCTCGGTAGCTCATCCGCAAGCAAATGGACAAGTAGAAGTGTCCAACCGAGCGTTACTCGCCGGCATTAAGAGAAGGTTGGATGAGGCAAAGGGAGATGGGTGGAAGAACTCCCAAGCGTCCTATGGGCATATCGGACGCTAAGAACTCCAACCGGGGAGAGTCCATTTCGCCTCGCTTATGGGACCGAAGCCCTCGCACGGTTGAAGTTATGGCCTCATCGTCAAGTGCTCAACCGATGAGAAGACCTATGAAGATGGGCTTGAGAGCAAATCTTGACTTCCTCGATGAAGTCAGAAAATGCCCTACTCCGGAACGCGCGTACAAGCAGAAGCGCAAGCTACTATGATTCAAGAGTCAAAGAGCGGCATTTCCGTCAAGGGACCTTGTTCTCGGAAAACTTCAGCGCATCGGCCAGAAGCAACAAGGAAAATTAGCACCAAATTGGGAAGGCCGTACATAGTCTCCAAGCAAATTCGCCTGGCAGCGTATCGCTTACCGGACTGCGGGGGCAAGAAGGTCACCGAGACCTTGGAACTCGGAAAATTTGAAGAAGTTTTTCAATAATTGAGCATGCTTGTATTCGGCTTGGTTCAGGCATTTGATTCAATAAAGTCTTTTTCTCCAACACTTAATGTATTGGCAAGCTCCCAAGTTGAAGTCGTAAGACCGGTCCTCATAGACCAGGTCGACATCATGATCGACCCTCATAGGTTGGCAGCCAAGTCATAAGACCGGTCCTCATGGACCAGGCCGACATCAATGATCGACCCTCGTGGTCGGCGGCCAGTCGTAAGACCGGTCCTCATAGACACAGCCGAGCCTCAAAGACCGACCCTCATGGGTCGGCGGCCAAGTCGTAAGATCGGTCCTCATAGACTGGCCGACCTCAAAGACCGACCCTCATAGGTCGGCGGCCAAGTCATAAGACGGTCCTCATGGAGCCAGGCCGACATCAATGATCGACCATCATAGGTCAACGACCAAGTCGTAAGATCGGTCCTCATAGGCGAGCCGACCTCAAAAGCCCGACCCTCGTAGGTCGGTAGCCGAGTCGTAAGACCGGTCCTCATTGACTTTGGCCGACCTCTCAAGGGCCGACATCCTGTTTGGCCAGAACCTAACAAAGTACAAAATTAAGCTAAGGCATTAGGCTTGGCCAGGGAAGGATACTCGGCCACGAGTCGCTTAAAACATATGATAGCCTCTCCAATCGGACCAGAAGGGAAAGCGAGTTAACCAACCAAGCGAGGATCACATTGACCTCGGGTGTTGTATGGCCGAAACCGCCCGACCACATGAGGCATGGATAAAAAAAGAGGCGAGTTCCTAAGCACGGCTAGTGAAACACTCGGCAACTTGGCCACAAACAAAGCGAGAATACGCAAGAAAAGAATCGAGGCGCCGAGTTCAAATACTTAGACAAATTGCAAAAATAAGTTGTTTTATTCATTGTAAGCCGATGATCGGCACGGTTACAAAATTAGGCGATTCGGCCCCACAAAAAAATATATATATTTTTACATCTCCGTCTCCTCGGCGTGGGACTTGGAGCGACCTCGGGCGTCCACGATGCTGGGCTCGCGCGGGGTCTTGGGGTCCGGCTCCCAGGGGGGCGTCGGCGGAGTAGGTGCCTCAAGGGGCGAGCTTGGGTGACCTCGGCTCCCTCCTCATCTCCCATCTCCCTGCGAAGGTAGTCGCATCATCATCAAAACAGGAGAGATTGAGATGCGGTGCAGCCGCCTTGATCTCGGCCAAAAGTTCGGCTCGGCTGCCTCAAAACCCTTGGCCAAGGAGGCTTCACGATCTCATGGCGGATATCGGCGTACTCCTCCCAGGTGGAGATAGTCACACTGCCGCGCTCGAGCCGTGCCAAGATCTTCCTTGGCCTTCTCCTTCACCTCGGCGAGCCGAGCTGCGAAGCTCCGGACTTTCTCTCTCTGCCTAGCCACCTCGGCTGAGAGCTCTCCACTTCGGCCTCGGCGGTGAGCTTCTCTTGGGTCTCCCGACGCCTCGAGCGGCATCACAGGCGTCTGATAAACCTTCTTGCCTTTGGACGTCCAAAGAATAGTTCTCGGTCGAGGAGCCGCTCGAAGCGGAGCATGGTCTCCTTTGCTTTGGCGAACCCCTACAAAAAGCATGAGAACAAAATTCAAGACAAATTACCCAGGATCATATCTAATTACTGGCCAGCAAGAAAACTTACCATGTTAAAATCTTGGAATAGGGTGGAGAGGAGCTCGAGGTCGGACAGCGCCTCGAGCTTCTCCTTGTCATGAAGCCGGCCGGCATCAAGCCATTCCTTGGCGTGGCGGCCGCGTCGGGCCGAGTCCCGGAAAGAAGCGCGCCAGGTCGGCCTCACGGGGACATTATTGAAGCCCTCCCGGAGATGTATCGGGAGATGTTGGTGGGAGAGGCCACGGGCGGAAGGCCGCCACTCGTCGGAGTTTCCGAGAGCTTTTGGCGCTTGATATCTCTCGGCGGGCTCCTCTCGCCTTTCGGCATTCCCTTTCCTCGGAGACCCGGCTGGACCGTGTTCTTCTCGGCCTCGGACCGACCACCACGTCCAGACGGTCCCGGCATCACGGCCTTGCCCTTGGAGGCCTTGGAGGACTCTCCCGGGTTTCTTCTCGGCATTTTTCTTTTTCCTATCTGCGATGGTCTCGGCCCTTAGCCGAGCTGTGTCCATGGAGGAATGTGACGACCACCAAGAGAAACCGAAAACATAAAAAAAGCAGTCGAGAAAAGAAAAGAAAACTAAGTAAAGGGGTCGGCTCGGACAACGAGAGACAAGCTCGGCAAGGGTTCCTACCGGGGTCATATGCCAACTACGAAGAAACCCCTCGTCCGAAGGCTGGAGGACATCGAAGGGCGGGCTGGGGATCAGGTCGAGCGAGGTCATCTCGTTCTCGGTTAGGGGTAGTACCCTATTTACATAGTTGAGTTCATCTCCTTCCACTCGGTTCGGAGAGGGCATTGGGAATAGAAGCAAAAAAAAGCGGGGCTTCAATACTTGTTGAAGGTCGGCGTGCCGACTAGAAATTTGTGGCCGCCTAGAGCCGCACTCTTCCACTGATCGGCGTGAGTAATACCACCCCTTCTCGGAAGACTTCTTGGGAAGAAGAGCCGAGAGAAAAGCGCCACGCACGCACCTCGGCCCATCTCGCGAAACAAAGCGTCGAAGCGTACGGCCAGCCAAGAGTTCGGCACCAGGTGACCAGAGACAAATGGAAGTGGTCCAAGATCGGTCCACCAGTGAAGCAGGGGAGCTGAGCATACTTGAAGGGTGTCTGTGCAGAGCCACCTCGCGGGCCTAATGAAGCGAGGCCATCTCCCAGGGTTAGGAACTCGGAGCTGAATGTCCTCGGGGATGGCGTGGGTCGTCCTCGGATAGTCGAGGTCGGCCTCGTGATTGTGCTCGGGCGGTGCCGACAACTTTGCCTTCCTCCCGGCTCGGGGCGTCGGTAAATGAGCTTACAAGCCAACCCCATCTCGGACGAATCTCCCTCGCTTGATTCCTCATCGGATGAGGACGACCGGAGTTCTCGGCCCGGTCTGCGGCCGTGGATTGGGCCGCGTGGTCAAACTCCATGGGTAGCGGGGCTCGGCCACCTCGGCCTGACAAGCTCCACTGCATCGGGCTCGTCGAGTCGAGCCCAACAAGTCTATGGTGGGAGAGCGGACGGGGAGTTCTCGGCTCGGACTCGCGCCCTCTGCCGCCCTAGTGAGCGGTTCGCCCATAGGACTACGCCAACCGACATCTGGCGGAGAAGACTTACTGGTTGAAGAAGAGCTGAGCGGGAGCGAAAGCGACGGCGGAGTCGATCGAACGAAGCTTCGGTGAGTCGATCCGCGAGCAAGCAAACGACGAGATCTACAGGGTTGACGGTTCCAAACTTGCCAGAAGTCAATAACTTAGAAGCGTGAAGAATGAATAGTTAGGAGTCGCCTATTTATAATCCTTGGGTTTCTTGATCCAACGGCCGACCAGAGATCAACATGATCCAACGGCCCCAGATCAAAGGGCGTTTCGAATTCCCGAGCCCGCCATAATGACTCTGGCGGCGTGGCACGGACACCCAACCGTCCGGATCGTGCAACGTCAAATCCGCGGCAATAAATAATCTCGGCCCAACCGCAGAATCTTCCGGAAAAGCGCCGGGAAACTTCACTCATCAGCGGCCGAGCACACGATGAGTGGGGGGCTGTGATGAGGCATAAAACACCCCACCTATCGAGGCTACCACGTGGCCGACCCAACCTCGGTCCGAGGACCGAGGTTGGGCCGAGCGGGAAATTGGGCCGACCCCATATTCAATAAGTCACCGACAAAGCTTTTTTGAGCGAGCTAGCCGGTGGTGGGCCGAGATTATACGGGTCAGCCATAGACACCTAGCCGAGCTCATGGCCGAGACCAACCTCCCGAGCTCGACCTCCATTGCCGACCCATGGGCCGACCTCGTAGGCCGAGCCCTCCTCCATTGAAGCTCTCATAGCCCCCCAGGGATCTCCAGGGCACGTCGGCACATCCCGAGAATCACGGGATAAGGACCGAAACCACGATCCCGGTAGCGACACGGAATCGCCCCACACATGGACTCTTACCTTAATAAGAGTCCGACCCAAAAAATAACTCTCCACTCCGCTCTACGCAGAGAACCTTCCGAAAGAAGGACTCCTACCATACTAGGACTCTTCCAAACCGTCTCATCTCCTCCTTACCCTATAAATACCCGGTATGGAGCACTATTCCGCATCTTGCTTTCTACTACGCGATTCTGTTGTCGCGTTGGAGACTGACTTGAGCATCGGAGAGTCCTAGGCCGGAGCCACACCGGCCCTCTTGCGCTCATTGCTTGGTTTTTGCAGGTTCATCCACGGGCGAACCAAGCACCGGAGGTTTTCACACGCAACAAGCTCATTGTCCTAAGTGCCCTTCTTGGAGAAATTCCAATCACTTCTTCTGTATCAATCGATTCCGTTGAGCGAGCTCGACCCTCTATGGAATTACGATACGCTCAACCTTTGTTTTAATTCCGCTGGAATAGCAGCAAGGTCCGTCATGGAAAGACTGGGAATCAAATCCGTCGGTCTTTCCCTCACTATCGAGAAGGTATTATCACCGTTAGGGAAAATTGGATCGAGTGCTGCTAATGCTGCTGTTGCTGTTAATGAGATTTTTGGAAGGAAATTGTCGGTCGTAGATTTAATCCAAGCAAGTCTCTCTGTATTGACATAGTATGACGATTGTCACATCGAAAATTTAACGGCAGCATTCATGGGAGGATTTGTTTTTCATTCTAGTAACCCCAGAAATCGAAACTCAGAAATTGAGAACCATTAGGATAACGGATAATGATATTCGTATTTGTAGTCGTATGGCATCTCAGATGCATGGACCTAAAAGGATTAATAGGGATTGGACGAAGTGTGAGCCATTACTGGTCTGATGTGTGGTTTCAGAACCGCAGGCTCGTTGGAAGACGAAGCAGCTCGACAGAGATTATGGAGATTATGATGTTCTCAAGTCATCTTACGCATCCTTTCTCTCCGATTACGAATCCATGCTTAAGGAGAAAGATAAGCTCAAAGCTGAGGTATATTCTCGCTTTGCTCAAAGCTCAAAGCTCAAAGCAAGGAGAGGACAGAGATGCTGCAACTTGGAGTGATGAGCGGCTGAGAGAGGTGGAGGAAGTAGAGGAGGGGAGGAGAGACCGTGAGGTGGGGCTTCACGGTGAGATGGTGATGGTGTTAATGGTGGGTGGTGGTGGTGGTGGTGGTGAGTATGTAAAAGAAGATAATGATTTGGGGAAGATGAGGGCGTTTTGGTCTTTTTAAATTTTAGCAAATAGGTCAAGGCAATTAGGTCTTTTCAAATTTTAGAAAAGATATAAGAAATGATAGTTTGATCATTTTATAACATTTAATACCTGGTGTGAACTTAAATGACATTTGGGTGTAAAATAGGGATGGTACGTGGAATACTGAGGGTTGATACATGAAATATTGAACCACTTAACTTAACGGGTACAAAAAAATTTTTTTTTTTTTTGGTAAATGGTACAAAAAATATTGGGTGCATTCTAAAGGGATACGCGTACTTTACCTTTTATTTTAAGTAAGAAGTATGGAAGAGAATCTATAATACCATACATACGGCTCAAAAATCACCCAAAAAAATAATAATAATAAAGAGATTCGGGGAGAATAAATAGAGGGGAATAAAGAGATTGTATCTACTTCGTAGTTCGTACGTTGTATTTTATTATTCGATTATTTGATTTTTCTGAAAAGAAAGAAAGAAAGAAAGGATAAGTCCGAGATATATAGAGAGAGTGTCTGTGTGTTTTGTTTTTTGTGTGTGTGTGTGTGAGGCAGCAGAAACTTTAAGTGTGGTGCTCGGGCAGTTGAGAAGATGGAAAGGACAAAAAAAGGAAAAACGAAAAAGGCTGACACGGATGTTGACTGACTCGTACGGAATGACTGTAATGTAGATGAACCTGATCCACTTCCACTTGGACCACTTTCCAACTGATATTTTCCCTCACCCTCTGCCATTATCACTGTTTTTTATTTCCTCCTTTCATTTTTGCCGCTATTACTACCCCCTAACTCCGGAATCGGAATCAAAATCAGAATCTAAATCACAATCAGAATCAGAATCAATCCACACAATACCTTATTGGTCCAGTTTGGTCTAATTCGAGTCTTCAGATCAGCTAGCATTTTGTTTGGATCGGGTTACCAGATTATACTGTCCTGAGTCAGATATGGGTCAAACATATGCTTGAGTTTGGGTTGACCAGATCAACCCATCGGAGTTCGTAAACACAACCGAGTTGACTCAGAAACCCTACTAAATCGTCATAGTGTTGATGAGTGGATCTCACTCGTCACTTTGGCCAGTGTGTCCAGCCGGCAACGACAATGATCCAACCATCGATGTGATCATCTCACTGAGCTCTTCATTTCAGTATATAAAAACTTAAATGTTGCTGGTGAAAAATTCTGACAGTAGACAAAACCCGATGAAAAAGTTGTTTTTCGTCGTTAAAAAATCGATTCAAATGCTATATGGATGGTTAAGATACCAACTATTACAAAAACCTTGGGTTTTACATGAGAGCTTAATCTAATTTCAAACATATAACTAGAACACGATTTAATCAAATACAAGCACCTAGGTATGTTGAAGAAGATCTCGTACAACTTCTTCCCTACGAAAACAAACAAAACCTTGGTTTGAATCTTTCGTAGTCTTCTCCTTCCACTTGCACTTCTTAACCATGTATTTATAATGCAAAACCTTAATCTTTGTCATCTCACAATGGAAAGGACTAGGATACCCTGATTAACCTTAAAGTGGTCCCAAATCGGGTTTATATCCATGGACCCATACCAATAATTATGATATAATTAATTAAGCCCACAAGAAACCTAACACACAATTCATTGATATGATACGAACACAAGATGGATCGAGAGTATAATTGTCAAATACGATTAATTGGAATTGTTAAGGCAAAACTATCCAATACGACTGATACCCACTGTATCCGATACAATACCAATACTAATATCGGTCCGGCTGATACCCGAAACCCATGCTTCCTGAAATTCTACTTGACATACGTGTGAGTGTTCATCGCACGTGCCAGACTTGTGCGTGAAATCACATGTACAATGTGCGTGACTACCCTCTCCATATCACCAAACCCATAGAACGCAGAATTGGGTTCCTTGTCTTCCTGTAGAAGAAAAACAAGTTGGAGTTTTTTCGGAAAACTCAATTACAGCCCCAAAGGGAACTGAAGGAGGGGAGGAAAGGTCAAGGCATTCTATCTTCGGTTTTCTTGTTTTGTTGGCCAAGTCAACATCGCAAATGCTTGAGGAGAGAAAAAAGATACCTCTCTTAATTCTTAAGTCTTCACAGCTTACATACGGTTCGTGTCACGGAAAATTATCCTCTCAGGTTCTCTGTTCTGTCCGGTATAGTTTCCTAGTGCCTCTAATAAGAGGGGGTTGGATCCCATCCGGGCAGGGGGGGATAAGGTGATCATTTTTGCCCCCTATGAGAGGAACCGTATTTTTTGTACTGGACAGAGAACCTACGTGTCACCCTCTGACAAAACCATGTTTTAAATAATGGGTCGGATCCATATCAGGAACTCGAATTTCAATAATCGAATGGCTGACAAAGTACAAATATAATTGTGCTTTTATTGTGGATTCTATTGGGTTTAATAGTTTTTTGGATCGAGTTTTCTTTCGGCCGCAATGAATGGATTCAGATACATGTAGGATGGTATCGCAAAAATATTTTGGGGAACATACTAAAATCCTCTAGGCATTTATGAACCCTAGGATGGTGAAAATAAAGAAGGCTTGTTTAAGGCTAATGGCTTGGCCCAACTATTATATCATGGGGTAAGGTTAGATCAGGCTTTGGATTTACCGATTTAGGCTTAATTGATATATGGGCCAGGCTTGGACCTAGCTCTGTCAACCCAAACCCACCAGGTTACATCTACCACTTGCCTGAAAGAAAACAATCACTAAATTATATGTCAGAAAAGGTTGGCATTTTCTGGCTTCATACAAGGCCAGTCCAAGTCAAACTACTGAGTGGTAGATTGGACATTGGAGTGATGAAGGCCACAGGGCATGGAGTGATGAAGGCCACAGGGCACAGGATGCTCTGTCAATGCACCTAGGGCCTAGGAGTGGCAAATTGTCTCTGAATGCCTAGGCCCAGGCCCAGGCCCACTTATTGATTTTCTTAACATTATACACTCTTCTTTTGTGGAATGTGCTCATGTTTGGTAAGTTAGTCGTTAGATGGATTTGGGAACCCATCTATAGAATTTTTTTTTTTTGGGTAAATAACCCATCTATAGATTAGATATCAAATTTAATTTCTACCTTAACCATATGTCCCATCATAATGGATTTTTCCTTTTGGTGCCGTTTGGTTGCATGGAAAATTGAAGAGAAGAAACATTAAAATTTCAAACCTAATACAGTAAGGTTATTAAATTTCACTTTACTTTTTATTTAAATCCCTTTGATTTGAAAATTAAAATTAAAATTACATTAAAAAGTATCATTACTAAATATGGTAAGAAATTGAGAAATTCAAGTAATTTATACAATCAAGTTGGATAATCACAAAAAAAAAAATTTTAGGTTTAAAACTTTTCACTTCCCTTCTTTTCAATTTCCCTTACAACCAAAAGAGCCTTTGTTTTTTCATATGTTCATGTTAGATCCTCTTGGGCTTGCTTTTTTACAGACGATTTTCACATCTTTATATAATTTTTACCAAAAAAAAATTGACACTTCTATATAATGACACCTAGGGATGTCAATTTGATTTGAGATTTTGATTTTGGGCTAACTACTAAACTGCGATGTATTAGTTATTTAGGGAATGATGGAAGGGTTCTTGAAGGAGGTGTGATACCTGATGTGGTATTTCTTAGCTCAGCTCCTTACCTTGATTATTAAATGGGCTACTAATCTCCTTCATTCACCATCCCTACAAGATTTCCAAATAGATTATTTGGAAAGGGAATGCTAACCGGTGCTGTGTGTGGGAGTGTAGGTACCTACACCCAGCCATAACCCGGCGTGAAAAGACCATCGCACCCCCTGGAATGGTGGAAGGGTGCGACAGTCTTTTTGTGTTGGGCTGTGTCTGGACGCAAATACACGCCCACACACAGCATCGGTTAACGTTTTTTCTCTTAACGATCTTTCTCTCTAGATTATTATAAAGAAAAATTGACATTTTGTTGCCTTGAGTCTTGACTAAATAATGCCATCTTAACGACCCATGTAATTCTATCACATGACAAGATGATTTAGTAATTCAAATTGTTGGATAAAAAAGTAATGTCTGAATTGATTGCGTGTCAAATTTTAAATTCAAATTCAATCAATACCTTCCAATGTATGTTCATGCACCCATATATTATTTGCAGTCATCCATGTATTAGCATCGATCTTCTTATTCTCTCAAATTTTTAAAGTCTTTATATTATCACTTGACCAACTCTATTTGAGCTGAAATTTGATGTGTGTAAAAGACATTTGAATCAACCTATTCACAAATACCCACACTTCAATGGGGGCTGATTAGATAGGCCTCTCTCAATGGATGATCTGAAAACATTCAATAATTAAAATTAGAAGTGTGGGGATTCAACTGCCCGACCTATCTATTACATGGTAATGTCTAACTATTTATCGTGGACATATCTTCCATATCATCATCTAATCATAGATTTATTTTTAGTCCAATTTGACATTTATCATATATTATATCAAAACAATGGTTTAAGATTGTTGGAAACACACAACTCTTTCTTTTCGTTTTCTTTTTTTTTTTTTTCTTTTTTTTTAAGTGATGTGAAAAATCATCATGTATAAAAAACTTCCCATTACATGTCTTTTATTTGAAAAAAAATTATGCAATTATTGTTGTTTCCAATTGAACACTTTGAAATTTCAAGTGTATTATAATTATGGAAAGCAGTTTTCTGTACGGGAGTGTGGCCTACGCCAGCACTCCCATGAGTCTATCTCTCTCCTCTTTAAAACAAGGTGGCGGAGGTGTCTTTTCACATGAGGAGGAGAGAGATAGACTCATGAGAGTGCTGGCGTAGGCTACACTCCTGGACAGAGATCTTTTTCCCAAAATTTAAGACTTAGTTTTCCAATGCAGATGTTAAGGAATTAATTTCTTTAATGGATTCCTAAATTTGTCAGGTGGTAAGCAGATGTAGCTGAAATTTTGTGAGCAGATATAGATGAGGATTTATTGTTTATATGTAAGAATTCATACGAATCTAAATATGCCAAGTGGTAAAACAAGGAATTAAAAAAACCTGAAACTACAAAATAGATGTATTAACATACACAGGATGTTAAATGGTTGAATTTTAGACTGAATTTTTTTTTTTTTTGGTAAACAATATTGACTGAAAGTTGAGACATGACTTGTAGACCATTTCTTAGATATCATTTGACACTCGAGTTTTATTTTTTTTTTTAATTTTACCTAATATTTTATTGGGAGAGATAAGCACACCGTTTGGGTACAACATCAATGGGGAGTGGAATGGGGCATCATATAGAAAAGCAATGGGTCATTTCGAGAAGGGGGAAGAGAGATAGACACAACAGGAGTGAGCTTGCAGTACATGGGTCATGTGCCAAGCTTTTTCCCTATTTTACTTAAGAAAGGGGTTTGCTTTGAGGGTTCATGGCCCCTGCACTAACCCATGACCAAGGAAAACACGCACACGAGCATCAAGGGGAGGGGAAGGGTGGTTATATCACTGTCCTATACTCCTATGTAAGAGGTTGTATGAGACACTACCAGGCAATGTTCTTTTTCCCTTAAATTTATGTAATTTAAAATTCAACAAAAAAAATGTAAAACAAAGAGAAAGAGAGTGTGCCTCTTTCAAACAGAAAAATTAAACATTGCAAATTAGTTTTTTTTTTATTTGTTTAGGAAAAAACATAAACTTATTAACAAAAGTCTAGGGGAGAAAAATTCCTCCATAGAAAAGTAGAATTAGATGTCCATGAGGTGGGGTCATGAGCCTCCATATTAGAGTCTTAGGGTAAACAAAAAAAAAAGCAACAGAAAAGAACAACAAAATGTCAAAAACAATATATCTTTTATGATTGTATCAGTTAGGGGGTGCAAGTTTGGCCCTGTCGGCCCGAACCCGCCCTGAGCCCGAACAGGGTTTGGGCTGAGATATTTGGCCTTGAGGGCGGGTCAGGGCTGGAAATTTTTGGCCCTAAGTCAGGTTCGGATCGGATCAGGATTGAGGCCTCAGGCTAAGCGTGGCCCAGCCCGGCCCTACCATATTTTAAGTTATAGTATAAAATATATATTGATAAAATATATATATTATAAACTTTAAACGTCATTCACATTTTGTTATATAATATATTATATATGAAAATAATAAGTGATATAATATATTTTATTATATTGTTAATTTACGTAAAATTGATAATTTTCTCCCCGGCCCATTATAGCCCATGCATTTTCTTCCCCCTCCCCATGATCAGGGCCAATCAGGGTTAGCCCGGCTTGACCCTGAGGGCGGGTCAGAGTTGGATTTTTCAGGCCCTGAGTTAGGGTCGGGTCGGGCCTGGGCCCAACTAAGGGGACTCAGGGTTGGGCTAGGGTTCTATAAAGCCTGGTCCAACCCAACCCTGTTGCAGCCCTAGTATCAGCAGACCTATCGAAGACACAAACAGAATCCCACAGTCTTGGAAAGACTGCCAAGCAAACGCTGATATGATCAATAGTGCCAAGAGAGAAAGATCTCGATCGAGGAGAATCTCATCTCTAATTGCTTCTGTTTCCATAGCATTAACAGAAAGGCCAGAGCTTGTCTTTTATTTCGCAGCAACTAAAAACCCAAATAAGATTTGATGAGGACTCTCCTGCTGAATTTTTATCCGCTGTTGTAATTGGAGTGCTCTTGTGTGCATCGTGCGGTACAGTAGTGATCATTTGTGCACAACAGGCCCCATTGTGCACACATGGTCGCGGCATAGCAGCGCTCCAATTACAGCAGCGGATAAAGGTCTCTCCCCGGTTTCCTTATCGAAAAGAGACATGTCGTGCCCCATCAGTGAAGATAAACAAACAGGGTTTTAGTAATCTGCATCGGTCCAGATCGGTCTTTTTTTTTAAAAAAAACTTAATTTTTTTTATAATTTATCCTTATTTATACCGATCCACCAATATAAGATCGACCAGAAATCAATGTCGCTCTTCACTGATACTGATATAAATCAATCGATACGACCGATCTAATATCGATTCCTCAAACCATGCTCGCGAATTGAAACAGCAACGGCCGCCTTAGTGCCATGTAAATCAAGATCATTGAAAAGAAGAAAATCTAAGAGTCTTATCAGAAGAATTCGTCCATCACAACTTGCATTTGTAATTTTTTGGTCTTATTTTCTTACATTTTCTTATGAATCAATTTGTTAGTGGCAGCTTTCATTATAACACCTTGACTTTAAAATTTAGACGAGGTGGTTTCAATGTCTCATCCTTCATCTTAGAGTCGGAACCTACTTAATTGCTAGATAACAAAGAAACTCGGCCATTTGATACTATATTAGAGAGTTTAACCTAAAACTGATCTTAATTGATGTGAGATTTTACCTCTATAATTCTTAGGAAAATTTTTTTAGATCTATGGGATTAAAAAAAGAATTACAAGATAAGTATATTTTAAATTTATTTTACATCCATAAATTTATATTTTAAAAAGATCTACCTGATCCCCAAATTAGTTAGTTTCCGTCTCGACCAACAAAAAAATATAATTAAACTTCCTAATATACCCTTCCTAATATAATTAGGAAGTTTAATTATATTTTTTTGTTGGGCGGGACAGAAACTAATTAATTTGGGGATCAGGTAAATCTTTTTAAAATATAAATTTATGGATGTAAAATAAATTTAAAATATACTTATCTTGTAATTCTTTTTTTAATCCCGTAGATCTAAGAAATACATCTTGACACAACATGATTAAGATTGTTTGGCAGATTGATTCTACTTTGACGGTTGAGAACCCTTTTTCTCCACTTTGTCATGTGTTCTACATATTTGTTCCTACAATGAAGAGAATGATTTTACCAAAAGAGAGAGAGAGAGAGAGGATTATACCTCATTTGAGTGAATTATGTTATGAAATTTCACACGTGACTAATCCAAACCTAGTTTTAATTATCCATGAGATACAATGAAGATGGACCACTTTAGTAAACTTACCAAACCCATGGCATTCAAATGAGTTTCACGCAATTTTATAACTAACTCTTTTTTTTTGTTTGGTAAGAATTTTACAATTAACTTGAATACTTATTAAATGT
The DNA here is from genome assembly GCF_018873765.1 of Telopea speciosissima. Taxonomy (NCBI): domain Eukaryota; kingdom Viridiplantae; phylum Streptophyta; class Magnoliopsida; order Proteales; family Proteaceae; genus Telopea; species Telopea speciosissima. The sequence goes on along the minus strand of NC_057916.1, from coordinate 69,579,250 downwards.
AGTGGCGAAAATTTTCAACTAAATCCGTTATAGGTTTTTTATAGTAATTATCCCATTTTTTAATTAATATCTGAAATAATGCTATTTGTTTTTCTTTTGGACAAAATGAAGGAAAGAGGGAGGAAAGGGAAGAAATGAGGAACTGGAATTTCAATAGCAACTGAGGTAAGCTACAAGAGGGTCAAGTTGGGCTACGTTTTTTAAAACCTTAACCAAAATCTGAGTCCCTTTAACTGACCCTGGGCCTAAAGAATCTAACTTTGACCCACCCTCAAGGCCGAACCAGGCTGATCTGATTGGCCTTGACCATGGAGGCATTGGGTGGGCCGGACCGGGTCAGGAAGAAGAAGAAGGACAAAAAAAAAAGAAATAACAAGAGGAGGAGGAGAAGAAGAAGAAGAAGAAATGACCTTGACTTTCAATTCTTCAGCATAATCCATTGGGGTGTTAATTGTATTATGGACATCACAATCCATATCTATAAAGATCTGAAGGCATGACCTTCCCTTTCAATTCTTTATCTTGGGAGTGCACCCTCAACACGCCTTATATGGAGAGTGGAAAGCACCTTCAAGGCTTTTGTCTCCTCCCACTGGATACTAGATTTGCCAAGGCTTTTGTCGCCATCATCTTTTTCTCTCTCTTTCTGTGTGAAACGAAAATGTAAATGTTACGTATAACTTATTTAATATTTAATTAATATTAAGTAATTAATTAGTAATAGTAAATTTAAGTAATATTAAGTAGTTAATTAGTAGTGTGTAATTAGTTATTAAGACTCGGATGAATTGAAGAGAAAATGTAGGAGAAGTTCTAAGAGTGGGAAGTGGGTAGTTGTGATAACCAATTACTCTACATGTAATTGAAACAAATCTTGAGAGGAATCATCACCTCCAATTCTTGCCCACTTCAATTCCCTCTAATTCCTCACATAGGAACGGAAATGACCACCTTACTCCCTATCCGAACACACTGGCCAAGGTGGGGTAGGGTGGTCATTTCTGCTCCTATGTGAGGAATTGAAGGGAATTGGAGGGGACAGCGAATTGGAAGTTATAAAAATTCATCCGGCTACCTCTTAACAAACCAAACGTCATTACTTCGTCTGTAAAACAAAACTCTATCCTAAATATATTTTTTTCTTCTTCTCTTTTTATCCCTATTATTTTTGGCGTCAGAGATCGGCACCGCAGAGAAAATCGACCGTCACGGGTTTATACAGATATATCCTCCTCTGTTCAACAGTTAGATTTAAGCGATTTGTTCAACAAAGATTGACTGTCTCGGACCCGTACGAGATTTTTATCAGATTATTCAAATATTGTTGGATCGACGAGTTTGTGGACGTAACATTAGCAATCGATGGAAGCAACTTGGGAATTACCCCAACAAAATTTAGGATCTGGGTGTAATTATTTTAAATTTTATTTGTAATGTAATGGTCTTGAGGACAAGATCAATTTTAATGGGAATGATTATTACGTAGTTAATTAGTAATAGTAAATTTATTTAATATTAAATAGTTAATTAGTAGTAAGTGTGTAATTAGTTATTAGCAACGGGATGAATTGAAGAGAAAATGTAAGAGAAGTTGTAGGAGTAAGAAATAGGTAGTTGTGATAACCAATTATTCTAATGTATTTATTTGTGAATGATGAAATATAAATTAGATTTTCAAAAATTAAAACAAATCTTGAGTTTATCTTGAGAGAGATCGACTACCTCCTAACAAGCCAGACGTCATTGCTTCATCTGTAAAGTAAAACTTTATCTCAAATTTATCTCTCTGTTTTTCTTTTTTTCTTTTTTTCTTTTTATCCCTTTTTTTTTTTTTGTTTCTTTTTTATTTTGTAGATTATCTTGCACGTAAAAAGGTTAAACGAAATGAAAAGTTGGGAATTGGTTCCTAAAGAACTTAAAAATTAAGAGTTAAACGTAATATGGTAATAGTGTAAATGTTAAAGGTGTCATATGTTATACCGTAAATATATAAATATAATAATTGATAAAATCAGAGACGGATTAGGCCAGGCCAAGCTCAACTCAAGACCTCAACCCTAACCCTACTTAACTTAACCTCGGGCTTGAAAAAATGAAACCTTAGCCTGCCCTCAACATTGAAAAACATTAACCCAGGCCATATTCGGGCCCAATGCAAGTCAGGATGATTTCCGCTCCACAGGGTCAACTTGTACCCTACTGAGGAGAGAAAGAAAGATAAAGAGGAGAGAGTCTGAGTTTAAATGTGGCTTTCACCTTTTATGGCATGGATGGGTATGGATGGTCAGAGAACCTAATTGTGTGGGGTCAGTCGTTGCAATAAATGATAGCATCACGTGCATTGTAGCCATCAATCTCCATCTCATGTGGATCCATAATTCCATGTGTTAGTGTGTTTGGGCAACCAAATAAAATAAAGGATAAATTATGTAACACCACCTGAAAATTGAACGATATTCAATTCAACCCCATTTATTTAAAAAAACTCAACCGTCTCCCTCTAAAATAACGGTGTTAACTTAAATCAAATAAAAAATGTGATGACAAATTTAATCTCAACTTATTTCCCCAATTTCCCACCTTGGATGCTCGACATGTGGCAAGGAAGATTCCATAGCCAAAATTGGCTTTTCATTTTCATTTCCCTTTTTTTTTTGTATTTTTCGTTTTAATTTTTAATCTCTCTCCTCTTTCACGATAATCTCTTCCCTCTCTCTCTAGATGTTGCCGCTGTGAGCGCAAGGATAAACCAGAGAAGTTGTTGGAGACAGAGATGTTGTCATTGTAAAAGAGGCCAAAAAAGACCTAATGGGGAGTGGGGTCGGGCCAGCCTAAATCGGACCACCAGATTGGGATTCCAAGCCAATAATGCAGGTTCCCAACTTCTTCTATTGCAACGAATCAGGCTGAGAGCTTCTCGGGGAACGAGGATTTAAAACTCCCGCCTTCGGGCTCCGATTTGAAACTCTCTTCTCCCAAAATAAGAAGATTAAAAAAATGGGGAAAAGAATATTCCGATTTCTGTTCATTTTATGATCATTGCAACAACATTTAAATTGAAACAATTCCAATCTAATGGTCTTTCCACAAGAACCAGATTCTGAGTTTGGCCCATCATTTCAAATAATTGAAGCTATGCTTTTGATAGGGTTAACCCACAACAATTCATTGCAAGGTAAGATAGGTTGCTTAATGGGTTTTCTTCACCGAACTGGGAAAAAGGGTTTCGGGCTTTTTTTGTTTTTTTTTTTGGGGGGGGGGGGGGTTTATCGGCATCTAAGGCCAGTGTTATGGCCGTCGAACCCTAACGGTCGTTCATTGTGTCTGAGCTTGGCCTCCGGCTTCTGGTTCGGTTGACACAAGAGACCGCGGTGGTGGTTATTAAAACCCTAAATGGTTTTTCTCCATTCGTTGTGTAGTGATTTGAGGAAAAAGGAGAGAGAATATTCCCTCTCCAATTCCTTGTTTTAATTGTAAAAAAAAGTTGTAATATAGTTGGGGGTTTTAGATTAAAGGGTAAAATGGTAACTATACATTGGTCAAGCATAATTTAGGGATTAAAATTTATTTAACTTGCTGACATCATAAATTAACCACATAAAACAAACGGTGGGGACTAATTTGTATTATAGGGCTCTAATACAGGGGATGGATGAGTATTTTCAAATAAGAGGGAGTGAGTTGAGTATTGTTCGATTTTTAGGGGGTGTTACGTAATTTACCTTAAAATGAAATACATTATAAAATGGAAAAAATGTTCTCAATGGAGGGCGGGGGGAAATGACCATCCTGCCTTCATAAAAGGCGGAAATTCCGCCCTTGTGACGCTAGCACGTGTTCTCATTGTCTGTCATGCACGCATGGCCTCTATGCTCCAGTCAACACTCTCGCTTATAGAATTTAGGAAAAATTGCCTAGATCTACTTTTAATATAACTGGTACACATAAATTTTGTTTTGCAATTACAAGTTATTATGTTGAAAAGATTTATGTGATTCCCATCAAAGTGTAAAAAAAAAAATTACACTAATTGAATAACCTAAAATACCCCTAACAACACACTTCTTCTTCTTCTAACGAAAAATTTTGCCCCTTTCTTTTAATTATGTTCCCTGCCCAAACACTCAGAAGCAGCAAATGCAACAAAAGGAGAGAAGCTCAGGGTAAACCTACGGGCTTCACGATTCAAAGAGAGGGAAGATAGGTTGCGATACACAACTATATATGGGGAAGACAAACGATATCTACCCTCATTCAAAAGCAATGATTTGAACCCAATGGAAGAAGTCACTGAAGGAAGTAAACAAGAAATCGGGCACTATCTGAAGATTATGAACAAAACAGCTGAGGGAAAACTAGAAAAAGTGAAGAATTCAAACTGTCTAATTTTTCGTGTGATAAAAAAAAGTGAAGTCCGCTAAAGAACCTCTCCGAACGAAATCTGAATAAAGCACTAACAGTCAATTTCCAAAGAAAGGGAAGTCTGTTCAACAAACCCTCCAACGAAACCTGAATAGAGTAGGGGTACAAGTTTAGCCTTGATGACCCAAACCCGCCCAGAGCTTGAACAGGGCCTGGGTTGAGATATCTTGACCCTGAGGGCAGGCCAGGGTTGGAAATTTCCGGTCCTAAGTTAGGGCCAGGCCCGGTTAGGGTTGATGCCTCGGGTTGAGCCCAGCCTAGCCCAACCCGACCCCGTCATCTTTCTTTCTTTTTTTTGTTCTTCTTCTACTTCCTCCTGTTCCTTCTTATTCTTCATTCATTCATTCTTTTTTTCTTTATTCTTCTTCTTCTTCCCAAACTGGCCAGCCCATGCACCTCCCTTTCCTTCCCCCATGGTCAGGGCCAATCAAGGTCAGCCCAACCCTGAGGGCGGATCAGGGTTGGATTTTTTCTGGCCTTGAGTCAAGACCAAGCCAGGCTTGGCCCCAAGTAAAGGGACTTAGGGTTGGGTTGGGATTTTTAAAGACCCAGTCCAACTCGACCTCGTTGCAACTTTTTTAGTACACCAGCTTTGTCTAAAGTTCTTTATTAACAAATTTTGTTCTGCATCGTTCATCAGTCCAAGTCTTTAATCTCACATGTTGATCTAAAACTGTTAATGGTAGAATAAAAAATAAACACTGCACAACAAGTACAACACAAGTAGAGGCTGTAAGGTATTCGTGGTTAATGGTAGAATAGAAAAAAAAAAAAAAACTGAAAAATGCTATGGAAGGAGAATGCTAATAGAAAATGAAAAAAAAGATGGTATCATCTATATGGGATCCACATAATCAAAATAGGAGAGAGAGTGTCAATGAATGTGAGAGGGGTATATTATAATTTACAGAAGGGCGGTGTATGCATCATTTTCCAATAATTTTAATGGAAAAATGATCTATGCACCAGGGGTGTATGATCGCCCTGCCCCCTGAATGGCTGAAATGACTGCCTTGCCCCCACCCCATGTGTTTGGGGCATCCTGCAACCCCATGCGTTGTTGTGCAGAGAACATCACCCTAATTTTAATTTAACTTGGTTTCAATGAAGCTGTTATTATGCATTAAACATTGCAATGAGGTTTTTGGGTATGCACACATCATGTAACTATTATTTGATCTGTATAGAACATCTGGATGCACCTGTTCAAATGGGACGAAAATTTGTGGACAAGTAGACCTCAAGGTCCCCTAGTCACATGTCAAGTTTCTATTCAAATAAAGTTTATTAAGTGACAAAATAGTGAAATCTCCAAGGCTACCAAAGAGATGCATGGATCCCTAGAGGTGCATATACATCAACGAAAGGATAAATAATTGAATCTAGGGTTGAAATTTGACACATGATCAATTTAAATAAGAAAAGGCGAAAAGATCTCTACTTGGTGATGTTTCCTACACCCTCTCACAGGGCACCGTGAGATGACGCCTCTGTCCCATGGGTAGATACCCAGACGTGCTCCCCCATTCGCCTACGCTTGTGTAGAGATCATGCGACCATGTGGAGATCTCTTGCCCATAAGAAATATATTATTGTAACCAAAGTTAGTTAGAACAAGATTGTGACTTTACTTTTTTGCATTTTTATTATAATAGATTTTTTTTTAGTGGGAGAAAGAATATCATCGAGCTGCATAACAGACACTAGTGCCTCATTGTGTCTCTCTCCTCCCTAGTAGGAAATGACATATTTGCCCCCAACTTTGGGAGGAGAAAACAAAAGAGGAACTAGGTACGCTATGTAGTCGGATATAGAACTTCATCCCTTTTTTCAACGAGGTAAATCCTATTATTTCACATAAAATGAAAATTAAATTTTACATTAATTAACTTTTAACTTATTAAAAAATATTTTTTTATATATTAAATAACTTACAAAAAATTTAAAAAGATTATAACTTTTTAGTTCACCAGAAAAATTTTAGGAAACTGAATTGATTCGTTTGTACTTTTTTAATAGTGAGGGTCTCTTTCTCAGACCATGTAATTTACATGATTTACACACTCATCTAATGTCACATGGAAATATGAAATATGATAGGAAAAAAGTTCTCTATCCAGGAGTGTGGCTGCCAGTACTCCCATGAGTCTATCTCTCTCTTTCCCATGTGAAAATACATCTCTGCTCCATTGTTTTGAGGAGGAGAGAAATAGACACATGGTAGTACTGGCGTAGACCACACTCCCGAATAGAGAACTTTCTCCCTATCCTATTTCATATTTCCCTGTGACATTAGATGACTCTGTAAATCATGTAAATTACATGATCTGAGAAGACCAAGAAACCCTCACTATTAAACAAGTACAAACTCTACCAAAACCAAAAAAAAAAACAAGTACAAACGAATCAATTCAGTTTCCATTTTAGATGGCGTTATTCATCCACTTAAGCCCGTTAATTCGTATGTTTGTTCTCTAGGCGACTATTTCGAGGAAATAATGCTTCCCTTCTTTTAATAAAGCGGCGGATTAGATGGGAAAAGTTACATGATTTTCAATTCAAAAGATCGTGTAACGTCAAAAGTGGCCCTACCATTTCTTCCTAGAAGGGAAAAGTGATCGGTGCTGTAAAGTCACGGATCCGACTCCTCTACTTCCATTTATGGTACTTCCATTTTATATCTGAGTCTCCATAGATTGCCACGTGTCAAAACAGTCATTCAACGTTTGAAAATGAAAGTATTCAAAAAATTTCAAATTTTCATTCAAACTCTTATGAGACTATTGAACCGTGACTTAAACCCCTAAACAACCCAACCCAATCCAACCGGCTCAAAGTTTACTCAAACCAAACCCCAAACCCATCTTCTCTCATATCCCTAAACTCTACGAAACCCAAACCCTTCTTGTTTCTCTTCTTCTTCTTCTACCTCCCAAAAACTCATCTGCTCCGCTCCGCTCTAATCTTCTGCTTTTCTTTCGGAAATTTCAAAGAAACCTTGCAATCGTTCCGGTTGGGTTACGGAAATTCAAAGAAGCCTTATAGGTGTTCTTGCTCTCTTTCTGTTTCAAACCCAACAAAACTCTGCCTCTCCACTTCAAGCTTTTCTTAATGGCGAGAGAGAATGAGAAGCCAGTCTAGCATCGACAACATGATTTATGCGGGCCCCCCCATCCTATACCCCTAGCAACCACGTGCGTCTCCAAACTCCATTCACACCAGTACACCATCTCGCTATTCCTCATTTCCTCTCCTCTCTTCTCCTCTTCTCCCTTTCTTTATTCACTTCAATCTTTCCTTCTCCTTTATCTCTTTTATTATTCCTTAAACACAATCCTTCCTTTCTCCTCGATTACAGAGACTGAATTCAAATCCAGCCTTGCCTTTCCTTCTGTTCCTATTATTTTCAATTGGATCGAAATTAAATTGGAGATTGTAGATCTGTTTTAACCCACCACCACCATCTCTCTCTTTCTCTCTCTGTGTGTGGTCACATTTCACACGAGAGAACAGACAGAGAAGATAGAACAAAGTGTGATAGTCAATGTGATTGATCTTGGAGGAACGATTTACCTAAGTTTATTGTTGGAAACAGACGTTTTGGATGACAATTTTGTTAACAATTTAATATCTCTATAGCTAAAACAAATGAAGCAATTAGCGGGAAAAGCAGAAGAGAGTAGCAGAGCAGAGCAGAGTAGTTGAGTTTTTGGGAGGAGGAAGAAGAAGAGGAACAGGAGAAACAAGATGGGTTTGGGTCCTTTGGGTTTCGTAGAGTTTAGCGATTTGAGAGAAGATGGGTTTGGGGTTTGGTTTGAGTAACCTTTGAGCCGGTTGGGTTGGGTTGTTTAGGGGTTTAAGTCACGGTTCAATGGTCTCATAAAGGTTTGAACGAAAATTTGAAATTTTTTGAGTACTTTCATTTTCAAACGTTGGATGAGGCTTTGACACGTGGTGATCTGTGAAGGCTCGAAAGTAAGATGGAAGTACCATAAATGGAAGTAGAGGAGTCGGATCTGTAAGGTCACTCACTGAGTCGTTCAAAAAAAAATATAATTTGGGACTAAAGAAAAGAATAAATTAGTAAAGAGAATAACAACCTAAAATAATAAATGACCCAATGCATCCTTATGCACAAGATCCAAAAGTCCCGAAGGCGGACTATCTATACAAAAGTGAACTTCCTGAGAAGAACGCATAAAAGAAGCCAAAAAATCATCACAATAGTAATTATTCATTGGTCACACGAGGTTTTCGTGTGGTCTTAACGTCTTATTATCGAATCGATATATTCCTAAATTCGATAAGATACACTCGATATGTATCTTGATCCTAACGTTTGTACATTGTGGTGACATACATTATGACTCTCTCAGGCACGTAGTGGTCGGAGCCTCATACACTGGATACATTTTTTTCAGATGAAAAATATTAAAGTTTCTGACATGTAAACAAGTTTTCCTTCACTGATGGGTGAAGTGGAGTGGAAAATTTTCTTCTTCACTAGCTTATTAAAGATGTTAAAAGTATAAACCCTAAACCCTAAATTAAGGATGTCAACGGATATTCGAAAATCCTTATTTGATCCGCATTCGTATCCATTTAGGAGAATTCGGATCCGTCCGAAAACTTATCGGATATGGATATGATACCCCCTATCCGACCAATTATCCGATTCGTTTGATAATCCCACAGTAATAAAATGTCTGAAATATATTTTTATGTTCGTCTATCCGATTAAAGTTATTTTATTGGATTTTATTTTTTTAATTTTATAATTTTATAAATTAAGATAATGTGATTCTTTTTCTAGATTTTTTATTAGATAAAATAAATCAAAACGTAAAAAATGTAAGAAAATCAAAGATTAAGAATAATAGAAGAAAGGGTAGTTGTTGAACTCTCAACCCTCAACCCTCATCAACAAAACAGTAAAGATGTCAACAGATAGTCCAAAATTAATATTCGATCGGTGTTCATATCCATTTAGGAGAATCTGTATTTAAAAAATCACTATCCAAAAGTTATCCGAATCCATCCGTATATAATCTAATACGAATATGATAACACCATTATTTGACCGATTTTGATCAATTTACATCCTTACCCTAAACCCTAATCGATGAGAGTTTGGGTTTTAAAAAAACCATAATGTTGTTGTAAGAAAAACCAGCATTCAAAGTCACCGAAATCCTCCTAGCTCTGTGTGATACCTTTTCCTATTATCATTTTCTTTCCATTTTAATTTCAACTTTAGAAATCATTACATAGATCATCATTTATCCAAGGAGAAGAAACAAATACATTAAGCCCCACAAGATTCAGACGGACCTAATAGCTGATTAATACATAGGGATCTTCCATCTTATGTAATTTGTCCTAATTGCCCATACGAGTCCTCTGTGCCGTTTAATTCAAGCTACCTACCCTTTTGCTAAGATGAGCTATCCTTCTCTTGTTTATCCAAAAACAAAAAAAAAAACCTATCCTTCTCCGCAAGGGTACGCAAGAATTAAAGACGGCCGTCCTACAACAACCAACTTATATGGTTCTCTCTCATAAATTATAGTACACACTTATGGAATATGGATTTAAGTTTTTCCCCAAAATAGCTTTGTCCCCTCCCTATTGATGTGAAATGTGAATTTTGAATTAAAATCCTCTGCAGTACCCGGCGGGGCGGCAGTGCACATCCGATGACATAGCAGAGGCCATGTGTGCCACGTGAGCTCTACTGTGCCATTGGATGTGCACTGCCGCCCCATCGGTACTACAGAGGATCTTGGTCCGTGAATTTTTTGGTCCGTGCACAACCTGTCTAAATTCCAAAACTTCGATACCTACGGTATATGGGATCGATCAAGGTCAGGATTTAAAAGATTGGGTCCATGGGTAGAGATCACCTGATACCGATAATAATCGGCCTTACATTGTTTTTCTTATAAAAAAAATTGATTTAAAAAACAATGTTTTTACCCTTGGTCCATACGATTACACTGATATGGAATTGGTCAGGAATTGGTATCAGCCAATATGCTCTACCAATTTCTAGATCCATGTTGGGGTTGGGTCGAGACTGATCTTGACTTTGGTTGATTTAGATTGATCGATTCGTACTAGATTTTTAGGATTAGGATATATTTTAGCTGATTCATGATCGACCTAGTAAGATTCTAATCCGATTAGAATCGGTCGGGATTGATCTGAATCCCAATTCCATTAATTTGAATCCTAATTAGGATCCGACAGGTATCGACCAAATTCTAATTGAACCTAAACAACTTGATTGCATCCATGCTTTAGAATGGCAGGAATTAGGAACAAGCTCGGCCAATTTCTCTTCGATTTGATCATTACTTTTCAACATATTTCCCCCCCCTCTTTTAGCTAAGGATGTGAATGGATCAAATACGAATCGGATGTGATCATATCCGTATATCTCCTGACTGGATACCGATACCCCTAATTGGATGCGAATGCAAATCGAATTCAGATTTTCTTTTACAACCTTGATTGTGTGTAACCTAGACCTTCCTCCCCCAATAGATATGATTTGCTCTCAATCTATGGCTCTCAGCTATTTTAATTATTTTCTTCATTCCTTAGAACTTGTTGAATTTTCAAGAATCTTCACCAATAGAGAATGAGATCCCATTCACCGAGGGGCGAGAGAGAATGGCAATGAGTATCAAGAGGGTATTTTAAAACATACAAAAACCATAGAACGGGTTTGTGAACCCTAGGATGGTGGGTGAACCATCGTCCTCGATGAGTGGAAGAAAACTTTTTCCTGTAATTTTTTAGGGAAACGGAATGCCACCTAGTCATGCGTCTGGGCGTGTACTTGCGCCCAGACATAGTCGGACACAAAATGACCACCTCACCCCCATGGAAAGGCAGGGGTGTGCCGATCATTTCGTGCCTAGCAGTGTCTGAGCGTAGGTATATGCTCATATGCACGATCCGGTGATATTCTTTCTTCCAATTTTTGATTTGAACAAGAGATCGCTACTTGGTTGCATGGTCTCTAAACAAGCGTCTAGGCCAATGAAAGAGCACACCTTAGTATCTACCTAAGGGGTACATGTATCATTTCACAATTTTTACTTCATCCTGTGAGAGGGCCTAGGGAGGAAATACCACCAAGGAGAGATCTTTTTTTCTTTTTCATATTAGTTGATAACTATTCAGATTTTCTTATCAAAAAAAAAAAATAAATTCTATTCAGATCGGATGATATAGACTATTTAAATTCGTGGGATACTCCTAAACAGATACGGTTGCGAATTGAATTCGAATTTTTAACTTTTAGCGGATACGTTTCTTTTTTCTGATCATTCCTTTACTCGTGTCGCGTGCTCGTCGTGGTGCGTAAAGTGCGCTACCATCTCTTTCAAGAATACCGTGAATGGGGTGCGCACTGTACCTAATAACTACCATTTCATTTAAGTTACCATTTTTACCCTTCGTCTTTATTGTATATTTCCGGAAAAACGGAGGCAAAGACTGAGCAACGCTGTCGTTGGGTTATGAATACAGGAAAGGGAAATATCTCTATCTCCATCTCCATCTCCATCTCCATTTCTCTCTTGCTGCAACGAAACACACATAAAACCTCCGCATTTTCCATTTTTTCCTTCATTACATTCTTAATTACCAATTATGGATTAATAACTTTGAAAAGGTTAGTTAGTCCATCTCAGCTTTCTCTTTCTTTCTAAAAGCTTCTATGGTTCTCTCTAGTATTTAAGAGCTATGGACCTTCTAGAGTTCTCTGAGCTCTGCTACTCTGCATGTCAGTAGCCCTCACCAAGTGGTAAGTTTAGGGTTTCTAAAATGGAGTATTAGCTCAGTTGCTAGTTAGTCTCCATTTGCCAGCAGAGATATTTATTCTAGTAACTGAACAGCTGGTCCGCCACGATCTTTATTGGCACTGTATCAGATGCCAGAGCTTGTTTGCTACTTTAATGAAGAAAGAATTTAAGAGCTCAGTAATAGAAAAAAGGTGTTTAATATGGTTTGGGATTTAATGTGGGGATTTGCCGTGGTTTTTATCCCGTTATTATGTAATTGAGACTAGAGTTCAATGGGCGTGGAAAAGGTGAGGAGATGTACTCTTCAAAGATTGGGCCTCTCTGAAGCTAACCTTCCCGCGTTACATTCGGAGACACAGTTCTGCTGGAGATCGTCGAAGAAATCGATCTCTTGGCCATATGTGTGCGGGCTTTTGCTCTTCGCCTTGGGTCTAATTTCGCTTTTCACTGGTCATGTTGCCTCTCATCTTGAGTGGTATTCTCAACGTTTAACTAAGCGGTCGCGGCACTCCAGACTGGTACGATTTTGCGCAAAACACACTCTTATCATAATTATGTCTTCCATATTTTTCCACTTTGAGTGTCAATCAGAAGTAAAATGTGGTATGGATTGCATTTGCATCTTTGGTTTTGTTGAACTTGATGAAGTGGATGATGGCATTTCCGTTGGAGCAGCGAGCTCTTGGAATTATCATTTGGGAAAGTGATTTGACCGTACACTCGTGACAATTTTTTAATTCCCATTCATCATGGGGAATGTGGCTGCTATAGGCTGTAATTTGGTATACTCTACTGTTTTTTCATGTTTTCAGACATCATTCATGTGTCTTCCCTCGAGGAACCTTTGTTACTGTTCAAACAATCTGCATAGAACTGGCTGGTTTCTGTTTCTATGTAGCATGTCCATTCATTTTCTATTGTTTTAAAAGGCGAAGCCATCTCCTTGGCTTTCTGTTGGAACCACCAACTGCGCACCGTAGATTTCTTAAAGAGAAATTTTGTACTAGGCGAGTTGACATTCTTTTTCTCCTTCTCGAATATCTTTTTCTGTGGTGAATTCATGTTAGGTCGACCTCAAAATTTAGTTCTTATACTCCCATGAACGTCGGCATCATACAAGCATCTTTATATCTTGGTCAGAAAGGTAAAATTGTCGATGGAAGTTTGGCATAAATGTTGCTTCTGATTGTAAAACCTATTTTACTGACAATTTTTATTATTCAAAAGAAAATTAAAATATAGAGTCATGCCCAACTGCATGTCTAAAGGATAAAATGTACTTCTGGATCTAAGGAAACTAAAGTTTGGCAACCATGGAAATGGGATCGTAAAGCTTCTTCATGTGTTGCTCCTATGAAGCACAATCCTCAGTTGATGTGGCCCATTACTTGACAAAGTTTAATGAATCCATTGGTGCCCACTAAGGTAGCTTTCCCCCCCTTCTTCTATGAGCTGCTCCTCCAAAAATGCTTACAGTGGTAGGTCTTTGCATTCTATCAGTGTATGGGCTCTCAAGTCTCTTTTTTCTAAGTTATTACTGGCTATTTGGTAGCATTTTTTGAGTCTTTTTGGGCTGTATAAGGTCCTCTTGAATGCATTGAAAGAGTGTCATCTTCAGGTGGTTTTTAGTGAGCTCAAGCCAAGGTGAAGCTTTCCTTTAGGATGGTTCTATCTATAATCATTTGGAATATCTAGAAGGAAGGGAATAGGTGAATATTTGAAGCTAAAGATGTATCCATGAATTATTTTTTTAGTCGGGGGCTTGAAAACAAGGGCAACACTCTTTCGCAAGATATAATTTTTTTTGGCCTTCTAGTCTAAGAGAGGTTTTGTTTAAAGTATGATATATTCAATGCAAAGTACTCGCACTTTAAAAGGATTTTGTTAGTCTCCATGTGAATGTGTTCTGTAGTTTTTGTATCTACAATCCTTTGATCCTTTTTAGTCACCCTTCCTTGGGGAGGGGGGGGGGATATTGTTCTCTATGTTAGGTTTGGTAAAACTCTGTGTATTACTGTATTTCATTATAGAGATGAGTATAAATACACAAGAATGCCATCTAATATGGTAATATGTAAACAAGGAAAGCCAATACAAGGAAAGAGAATATTTATAATATTACAACTGACACCCCCTCAAACCCAAGGTGTATCAGAGAAAATGCTCTTGAGTTTGGATACCAATGAACGAGAACGACCAGGAGGATGCGTTTTGGTAAACAAGTCTGCAGGTTGATGCACTGATGGAACAGAAGGAAGAGTGAGAACACCACAAAGTAAATGATGATGAACAAAATGTCAGTCTATCTCATTATGCTGGGTGTGTTCATGAAACACATCATTGTGAGCAATCTGAGCAGCACTCTTGGGACCTGTTTGTTTAACGGGGCTTATGGGGTGGGAAACCTGGTTGGGTGGGTCCCATGTGTAGTAGGGTGGGAGAGCAGGAAAGGAAAGGGAAAGGAATCACAAGGGAAAGATACTGTAGCATCCCACCCTTGTCGTTTGGTTGGGTGGGAATGCCCAAGGAAGGGAATCACAGACTCACAGTGAAGTGGAAGCAGAAGAAGAACAGGGGACGAGAGGTCCTGAAGTCTGATAAGGGTATCTACTTCAACATGGGCTCTTGTGTTTCAATGCATAAGAACCCAGATTCTGCCATGAAACTGGGCTCTTGTGCTCAACATTTGCAAAGAGAGGGGATGGGTACGAGGAAGTTAGAATCGGGTGAATGTGGGCCTTAGGATCGTAATTGTGAGCCAACCGGACAGTCGAGTTAGGTCAGTTACAGCTTTGATGATAGTTTTGTAATCCAATTTCCATACCCTTCTGAGCAGCTAAAGACTCGGAGAATGCTATGGACACAAGGTTACCATTGGAAGAAGAAGAAACCACCGGACAATTTTGGAAACCCAAGTTGTTATTTCTTTCGAGATTGAGATTCTGTAACTGCTGCATATGTTGCTGTTAAGGATCGTGATACAAGTCATGAAACCCACCACCATAGAACAGAGATAGATGGAAGAAGGGAAGGAAGAAGAGAGAGTTACCATGTTACCGTTGCAAATCTCGAGCAGAAAAATAACAATGAAAATCACAAAGACGAAAGAATTGTTCTCTTATTCGGTCTAAGATATCAACGAGAAGGGCCAACAAAGGAATCTAGAGACGGGTTAGGACCATTAGGTAGGAGGCAAGCAGTCGACGAGTCTGCATCCGGTGAGTATGTAGGCGGGATGACAATGAAGGAGTCAAAAGCAGGTGGTGTGGTTGTAGGAATGCCATGAACAATGGGCAGATGGAGGAGGAGGAGAGCTAGTGGGTGGGATAGACGGAAGAAAAAGGTCTAGTACAGGGTCAGGCAAGAAGGCGGAAAGGTGAGGAAAATTCAGGAGAACTCTGAGAGACAGTAAAGAAGAGTGTTCTCTTGAAAGACAACATGAAGAGATATGTGGAGATGACCTGCAACAGGTTATAACATCGATTTCCCTTTTGTTTGATGCAATGACTAAGGATACAACATTGTGTAGTATGAGGAGAGGAGGAGAGAGTTTATTACGCTCTCTGTCAGGAAGAAGAACGTAACAGAAACAACCCAAAACACAAAAGGATAGAGTAATCAGGAGTATCATATAGATGTTCATAAGGGGAGATGTGTTGAGTTACCGGAGATGGAGTACGATTGATAATGAAGATAGAGGTTAGGGCAGCCTCTCCCTAGAAAGATGAAGGTTTGGAAGAGAAAAGAAGAGCTTGAATTGTGTCTAAGATGTGATGGTGTTTTCGTTCAGCGACACTGTTCCGTTGGGATGCATCTATGCAAGAGAGTTGACTAAGAGTTCAATTTTGTTGAAGAAAAGTACGAAATGGGTGGCAAGTGTATTAGGGACAAGATAAACATCTGAAATAGATAAGTGATGTATGGAAACCTGACCAGTGTGACTATCGTGGAGAGAGGACCCATTGGCAGTTTGGATTTACTGAGTTGGCAGAGAGGGCAGTGACAGAAGGGATTGTACCAGAATGAGAGAGAACTTGGTTGAGCATAGCCTGAACGTCAGCAACAGAGTAGCAAGTGGGTGTTGAAGAAGCAGATTTGACTGCAGGAACAATGGTAGTGACAGTAGGGTGAGATCCGTTCTGGTTCTGTTGACTAGACATCGAGGTGGTTAAAATCTCAGATAGTGGCAGGGTAGGTTCCATCGTAGGCAGTGACATTGGCGATGGAGATCTCAAATAGTAGCAGATCTCAGAGCACAGGAGGATCAATCTCAGTAGATCTCCGCAGGGCGCAGGATTGGGACATAGGGTGCACGAGCACGTCGTTGTCAGGGCAGGTCGTGACGTACGGAAAGCTCGAGCAGGTGCAGACCGTGACACACAAAATCACAAATAGGGTGCGAACTTGTGATGAGAAATTGGTGATGCGGTGATGAGCTTAGGTGGGTTTTTGGAGACTAGTATAATTACACAAGAATGCCATCTAATATGGCAATATACAAACAAGGAAACTCAATACAAGGAAAGCTAATATTTACCCAATATTACAGCTAACACTATACACCTAATGATGAGATACACCATAAAGAGGGGGGGGGGGGAGAATGTGACTGAGTGGGGTAATTTTATAAATGACTTGGTATCTTGTCTATTCTCTCATTTTCTTTTTGTCCAATCCCCTCTTTCCCAACATGATTAGCTCTACCTTAAAGAATTTGGATATCATGACATTGCATGTTATGCATTGCATATGCATGCGCAGTTAAGTGTAATTTTCATCCTTGTTTCTTCCAGTATTTAGCTTGTGAACAGGGATTTTTAAAATAGAAAAATATAAAAAATGGAATTGCTTACTTGTCCTAGTATAATTACTAGAAATCTAAACGCATTTAGATAGATTTGTAGATGTTGACTTGGAGAAGTAGACTACATGGAACACTGTTCTGCTTAACTCAACTGAACTAAGTCTTGTGTCAACTAAACTGGGATGACTGCATGGACCTGTTTTGCCATTCAACTCTATAAAAGATCATATTTTTATAACCTGAAGTGCTCCATGTTTTCTCTCACCGGTAGATGAAGAAATAAGAAAAACTGAGTGGAAAAATGTACTTTAAGTATTAAGCTACAATCTACTAGCCTTATAGTTGAGATTTTGACCATTCGTAAAGTACAATTGTTGTACTGAAATGTTCATAACTACGATATTTTTACACTTTTGATGTACCCATATTAAAATGTTCATAACTACGATATTTTTACATCTTTGATGTACCCATATTGATAAATTCCTATCCTCAAAAATTCTGAAGATCACATACTGCTCCACGATAACATCTCTCAGTGTAGTGCAGTTTTATGTCACTTATCCATCTCAAATGTGCTGTCTTGTGGGTTTCTAACTGTATTGAGGACCACGTGGATGAGAATTAGTTGCAATTAATTTATCATCTGAATTTTTTAGCTTTTTTCTTGATTGTTCTTTTGGTGGATTAAATCTGCATTTTCTGCTAATAATGATAGTTACAAGTTGGTTTTACCAATTCATTTGTTCGAGCTAAATAGCTGTGCTTTAATATCACCAATTTGAAATTATTGCAGAATGAGAGAGATAGTGCAACTACCAGTTTATGGAAATCAAGATCTTCAAATTTCTACTATGGATGTAGTAACAGAGGCCGTCATTTCCCACGTAAGTTATTTGATTGATATTTATAGTTACGTTAGAAATAGTTATATGCCCCTAATGATGCATGAGCTCAGTATATTTATAGTTACTTGAAAAATAGTTTATATGCCTCTTATAATGCATGAGCTCAGTAAATCTTCTTTTTTATCTCCCCTTTGGCTTGAACTGTTGTTCATGTTCTTTCCTATGTTGACTTCTAATTGCACAAAGTTAAATCAAAATGTTACTGACACTAGTTGCATCTTTAAACAGCTGTAAATGTATAGGATATGTAAAGAAATATATAATATGTGGAGAGTTGAATGGTTATTTGCAATTGCATAGACATTGTCTTTCATATGGTCTTTTGTCCTGGTTCATTGTCTTAGCTATTGGGGAATATTTATGATCTTTAAGAATTAGTTTCCTTTAATTATTGATATTGCCTATTGTTTATCATTGTTGGTGAGAAGTACTGAATCACTACCCCTATTGAGTGAGATGTATTGGATTATAAAGCGAGAAGTACTGGATCAGTCCCCTACTTTAGTAGGAGCATACTTGTCATCTTAAAAGTTTTTTAATTGAATAAATACTAAGTGACCAGATTGGTAGGATAATTTTTTCCCTACTAATCGTTCATTTCTTTCTTTTCTCTGTTCTGCCCTATTCAGTGTCCAGATATGCAACATGGTATCGAAGTGCTGATCTAGGGCACATTACTGGTCACCATTCACAGTACCGTTAACGGTTCTGTTCCTCTCTTCTTTCCAATTCTTCTGAATGGATCTGGTTTTCCTCTGTGCTGAACCAAAAATTGATTTTTCCGTTCTATTCCTTTCTTGTGTATGCTGCAACCTAATGGTTGTTGGCTGTGTTTGTGGTGCGTGTCCTTATGATGTGAACTGTTACCTTCCCTTTTAAGTCAAATCAATTATAGAAGGGAATGATCTGTGGAGTGCCCAAGTGTGGTGGTGTCTGTGATTGGAGATTCAACTGTTGATGATGCTGTAATTAATCTCTAAGAGTAGTTGCTGCTGTAACTGAGTAACAATGAAGTTGACTGTGACTGGTTGCTGTCTGCAGTATGAGTTCTCGACCCTGATTGGTATCTGTGGTATTTGCACTTACTTCGTCGTGAGTACATTGGTTGATTTCTGCACTTTCTTATTGATGTTGGATTAGTAGGATGGCTAATATTAGTGAGGGAAATCTGCCTAGTGATGCCAATACATTCCAGATTTCATCTATGAAATTGAATGCATTTCAAACTTTTTAACATGGGAACTAGCTGCGAAGGCTTATATTGGTTCAAGGAGGAAACTTCATATTTTGGTTAATCCCCCCTCCTAGTAAAGATGATAAAATTTATTTGGACTGGATGAAGGATGATTATTTGCTTAAGTGCTGGCTATGGAATAGTATGGAACAACCTGTTAGTGCCAACTTTAAGTTCTATCCATAGTTAAAAATCTCGCCGAAATTTCGGTGGGTCTGAAAAGATTGTAAGTCGAAATAGGAAATGCAATATTTCAAAAATTTCGGTGATTTTGGTCATCTCGTTTCGGAAAATTTGTAAATTTCAGTAAAAAAAATGCACCGTTTCGCGAAATTTCGATCATTTCGTTTCGGTATTTCACTCATTTCAGCATTTTGCACCCCAAAATGGCCAAGCAAAACTTATAGAAAAACTACAATGTTTCACCAAATTTCGTATCTCGGAAATTTCGGTCTGGCCGAAATGGCCTTCCGAGACGAGATTTAGTCATATGGTTCTATCCAACTGCCAAAGAGGTTTGGGATGCTGTATATGAGAGTTTTAGTCAAGACCAGATTATTTCTCTTGTGTACCAGATTTATGAAGACATTTTTAGATTGGAACGTGGTGACAAATCTCTTAGTGAATATTATAGTGCTTTAAAAGGAAAGTGGGAAGAACTAAATCAGTATCAGTGATTTACTGCTGATATCAATGGTCTCAAAAAGCAAATGACAGATTTCAAGTTGCTAAATATCTCTTTGGACTGAATTCTGAATTCAAAGGAGTAAAAAACCAGATGTTATCCAGTGACAACTTGCCTTGTTTGATCATTGCCAATGCTAGATTGAAGCATGTACATGTTCCTTCATCCTCTACTCCTACAACACAACAAGTTCTAAGGAGAATTCTACTCTTTTCAATTTGTGGGATGTGGTAATGAAAAAAGTTATCTCTGCACCTTATGTTTATCCTTCCGATCAGTTGGGTGATAGTTTCACCAAGGCTTTGTGATACAGATAAGTCACCTAAAGGGCTTATTTTATTGGAAATAAGTGTTGGGTTGGGTTATGTAGGTGTTGGGCCTTCCCATGGGTTTACTTTGTAATGGACCACTTTAATGTGGCTTAAAATATGGGTAGAAAGTAGGAAGAGGGAATTTACTTCATTAATTTAGTTAGAGTCCTGTTATGAGTCAGTTTCTTTCATTATTTTAGTTTTCTAATTAGTTTATATTACCTTATTAGTTAAGGATTGGGTTAGGCCTTTCTTTTTTAGTGTTCGAATCTGTTTTTGAGTCTTCAGTCTTCTATATAAGTTTGTAAAGGGCTACATGATGCAGATCCAAGTTCACGCAGGAAGAAGAAGAGCAGCCTTTGATTTTCGTTGGAGCCTTTACTTGTTTGTTCTTTTATGCTAGGGTTAAAACAGCCTTTTATTGCTTAGTTCTTCCCTCCTTTTCAGCTACATGAATCTGCCGTTGTCGTTGTGGGCAGTCCTTAGCATAGTGTCCCTTCTCATTGCAGCGATAACAAGTGTTGGACTCACTGGTAGTCATTGGGGCTTTACCCTTGTCCACACGTGAAGAGCTGCCAGGGTAAGGGGCTGTCCGTGTAGAACCAGCAGTGGTGTTATTACCTCTATTGTAACCATTAGTTGGTTTGGATGCTGGAAAAGATTTTCTGGTGTCGACAACAGTAGAACCAAACCTTCTAGTAGTGTTCAATAGGTCTTCTGCCTTCAATGCCTTCTCAAAGCAATCCTTGATGTCCAAAACATCCACAACGCCAATAGCTCTGAGGATGTCAGATCTCAATCCCAATCGGAATCGGGACAACATTTGAGTAGCACTTTCTATTGTGTCGGTGCGAGATGAGAGAGAATCAAACTTCTGCATGTACTCGGATACAGTCATATGCCCTTGACGAAGGGAGTTGAATTGGTCTTGCATCTGAGCTGTATAGTGTCTTGGTAAATACTTCTCTTTCAAATCATACTTCATATCCTCCCAGTTGGTAGGTGCTTTACCTTCACGTTCCATATCCCTCGCTGTCTTGCGCCACCAGTCTCGAGCAGCACCAATTAATTTAGTGCGGGCCAGTCTCATCTTTTGATCTTCAGGCAAATCACACCAATCAAAGTAGTCATCTAGGGCAGCAAGCCAGTCGTAGAATTTCTGTGGATCACCAGTCCCATCATACTCTTTCAATTCTAGCTTGACCTTTTGTGTATCAAATCTTCTGTTCTGGGCTTCATCTCCAGTGAAGTAGGATCTCAAATATTCCTCAAAATTAGGTCTTCGAGGTGCTTCAGTAGTTCTGTCCCTATCTTCTCTGTAGTCATCCCTGTCATATCTTCTTCAATCCCTGTAGCCTCGGTCATGTCTAGACTGATCTCTGTGGTCCCTGTGACGTCTGGAATGATCTCTGTAGTGCTCATTCCTTCCCAGAGTGCCATGAACTTCAGAATGGACTTGTAGCCGATCTTCCTCTACGTATAGAGGGTTGTTTATAATAGGTGCAGCTTGCTTTTGTTCCATGGCTGTCATTCGATCACCAAGAACTTGCTGGTCTGTTGAGATCTTCTGCAGCATAGCCATGATTGCAGCAAGGGAATCAGGTTGGGGTGGTCGTGTGGGATCCATAGCAGGGCTGCCATGTTCAGCCATGGCTCTGATACCAATTTGATGTAGCCTAGGTGAAATAACTTCCACTTAGGACCAGGTTCTGTCTAAGAGTTGGCCGAATGGGCAGATTAGGGTTATTAGGGCAAAATCTAGGGTTAGGGCTAAGTAATGACAATGGGGTTTATAGGGTTTTAAAAGGCAGGTTTCAGAGATCTTAATGGTATAAAGATATTAGGGTTTGGAGAAGTCTTGAGTTTCTGCAATTTTGGGCAGAATCGGGTCACAGGCTTTAGGGTTTAATGGAGTGAAGAGATGAAGGGGTTAGAGTGGGAATTATAGGCTAGGGCTGAGGTCGAGTGTGGGGAATGATGTAGGGAAGGTGGACTGAGAATAGGGTTTGAAGGTGATGGTTAGATCTGGAATTATAATGGAGTCCTAGTTGAAGTAGGAGTTGCAGGTTTAATGGGGTTGAGGGTTGAATGGATAAATTGCAGGGTTAATGTGCAGGAGCAGCAGCAGCTTGAAGATTGAAGAAGACCTCCTGACCTTCACAGTGCAAGGAGTCGTAGGAGAACCCACCCTTTAACCACCTTGAGTCCACAAGGATGCAGGCTCGCAGATGGAGCAGAGGCAGCAGCTCGATGGCAGCAATCTCAGATCTGAAACACAGTTTTTTTATGCAATAATAAGTGGGGGAGCCTGCCCACGATTTATCTTATTTATAATGAAAGGGGGGGCCAAAAGGCCTTACAAATAATCAGACTTGAACTGGGAGTTCCAGTCCTAATCCTAGAAGCAATCCTAGTCAGATTAGGAGTGGTGATTCCTAATCTGATTCCTAATTACAATCAGCATACTTGTACTCTAAATGGGAGTACAAGTTTAAACAAATAAAACAAACAAATAAAGCAACCTATCCCTCTAAAATCGTGGAGGGATGAACTAAGCAATAAAAGACTGTTTTAACCCTAGCATAAAAGAACAAACAAGTAAAGGCTCCAACGAAAATCAAAGGCTGCTCAAAGGCTGCTCTTCTTCTTCCTGCGTGAACTTGGATCTGCATCACTACAACCTTGTACACGAATTTGATTAATGAGATTGAGAAGAAAAACATAGCTCTGTGCTTTGCTCTGTGAGAGAGTATGGTGAGAGACTAAAATACGGTGAGAGGCTGTGGGTAAGAGACCCGAGTCTGAGAGAGACTACCCTATCTTCTTCTTCCCTTCCTCAATTTCTTGTTTTTTATTTTATTTTATTGTTCTGAAATTTTCTGCAAATCTGAGAACCAATTGAAGTATTTACTGTTGCTGGACCTGAAGTTTGCAATCTTCTTGTGGACTGGTTATCAGTTGTGACTGGTCTACATTACTTTGAGCCGAGGTCCATAATTAATCATGTGTTCC
This sequence comes from Telopea speciosissima, assembly GCF_018873765.1. Lineage (NCBI taxonomy): Eukaryota > Viridiplantae > Streptophyta > Magnoliopsida > Proteales > Proteaceae > Telopea > Telopea speciosissima. Next base: position 69,556,060 of record NC_057916.1, on the reverse strand, counting down.
AAACTGGGCATGGGAGATGTATATGCTCCAGCATGAGGGGGAGTGTTGGTCAGTAATATTGAATCACTAACCTATTAAGTGAGATGTACTGATCATGTTGTGTGAGATGTATTGGATTTTAAAGTGAGAAGTACTGGATCAGCCCCCTTCTTAAGTAGGGGCATACTTGTCATCTTAAGAGTTTTATAATTAAATAAATACTAAGTGACCAGATTGGTAGGGTAACTTTTTCCCTGCTAATCAAACACTGCTCTTCTCACTTTATTCTTTCTTTCTCTGTCATGCCTTATTCAGTGTTCAGATCTGCTACAGTCATTAGACAAGAGTCAATATTGCTGAACTTCTGTTTTCAGGAAGAGAACAACATATGTTTCAGACTTTTGATATTGGCTTTCACTTTTTACTGATATCAACTTTTTTTTTTTGCTTTACTCTAATTCTAGCTGCGGTTCGTGAGCGCATGTCAAATGGCTATTTGCTAATTGCGACAAGTGGAGGGCTAAATCAACAAAGAACGGGGGTAAGTCAAAATTGGAAATACTCTTTATACCATGTGGAAGAATATGTTGAAGTTTCATCTAGTAGTGTCAAAATAACCATGATTATCTCAGATTTGGTTGAACTTGTTTAGTGCTAGAAAAGGATACTCATGTCTCTATAGAACCATGAAGAACATAATAAAAGCTGAATATCCTCATCTTGCCAGCCCAAATTAATTAGTTTCATTTGGAAATTAATAGCTGCTTTTAAGTGCCTGAACAATTTCTAGGGGAAATGAGTTCTGATAATAACATCTTTGATGCATAACATAATGAAAACCCTGTGTGCATTCTGAAACTGATTTAGTGTACTAAGGTTTTGGGTGGTATTTTGTCATGCTCAAAATGGAGGAAAAGTAATACTTATTTTTGGTGGATGCTAATTATTGCCAGAAAAAAGAAAGTGGTTCTGGTTGTTCTTGGTGAAAAATGTTAGGTGCCCTGGGCCATATATTACTTTGCCGTTGGCCCATGATGAGCATTAAGTGGGATGGGAGCTTGAAATGGGGGAAAAATGTACCATTTGTTTGCTACCGTTTCACCCAAAGGCTCAAACTGTTAGGGAAGGGCAGCGTCAATGTACACATCAACACTCCCCCGCACTTGCAGCCCAAGATCCCATGGTCTTTGCACGTGGAGCTTACGTGGCATTTTCTTCGTGTGGCACCGAGGGAGAAGAAATGTCGGGAAAACTCTTCCGATGCACTTCCCAGGATTCAAACACTCGACCTCCCAGCTCTGATACCATGTTCGCTACCGTTCACCTAAAAGCTCGAACTGTTAGGGAAGGGCAGCATCAATGTATACGTCAACACCATTATGGGAGCTTAAATGAGGAAACTGCACCATTAAGATTTATTGAGTACACACTCATGCAACATTAAAGGGAACGAAGAAAGTTTTGTTGTTCTCAAGGGCTGAAATTTTGACCTACTTTCTCTATCCCTGCCGAGTTCAGCTCCCCTGTATTTAGGCTGGGTCTCGGAATGAGATCCCCCCCCCTTCCTTTTTATTGTGAGCAAAATGGCAGCCCAATTATTAAATGGCTAAGGAAGTTGGGCATGGATCTCAGACTCAGTTGGTCATTATACCCCTGTCGCACCTTGCTGCTGCACAGCAACCAACGGGAAATTTTATTTTATTTTTTGATATGCTTGGATGCCTGCCCTAATCCTCTGTTGTTAATAACTGGGTTGTGCTCCTTTTAACCTGTTAAATAATGTGAGGCATACAGCCCTGAACGCCCTACATAAGTCTGGCCCAAACCTGCCTGGTTGTAACCCCTAGTGATGCAGCACCAAGTGCCCACACCCGAAGGAAGAAGAAGAAGAAGAAGAAGCAACCCTGAAATTAGGGTTAAGTTTGGGAGCCGTAGCTTAGGTTTGCATTTTAGTATTTTCCATACTTAGTTTTTATTTCAGTTTATTTGTAAACTTAAATTGAACCGGTTCAAACCATGGTTCAATTTAAATGATTTAATTAAGTCTTTTATTTTAAGTTGTTAGGGACAATTAGGTCTTTTTCTTATTTTAAGTTTTGGGTTGTTTATTTAGATCCCCACCCCTCCACGATTTAGTGAGGGAGTGTTACTTAGATTAGGATTTGGCCATTGGCCTTTTATTATAAATATTGAATATCGTGGGAGGCTCCCCCACAGTTGATGAATTAAAAAAAGGGGAAATTTCACGGACACCCCCTGTAAGTATTCAATATGTCACGGACTTCCCAAACTTGGTCAAAATGGCAACCTTCCCCCTGACGTTAAGCACAGTTAGTACCCAAAGGTGAAATATCCATTTTATCCCTTTTTTATTTAAATAAAAAAATTGTCATTTCATCTTCTTCCCTCTTCTTCCATATTCTTACCGTTTTGAAGAACTGCTGCAAATCCATTTTGGGCAAACATCACCTGCTCCGGCTCTGGCGACCATTAACAGCGGCAATTCCAACTCCGGCGACCATTACAGCGGCCTTCCTCAGCCTTCCTCAGCCACGTTGATTCCATCCCAAACCCATACGCCTTCCATTTTTCTAATCCAATCTATTATTCAGATTTCCAGATTTTCAAATGGAAAAAAAAAATTGCAAACTTATATTAAATAATACACAACTTCGTCAGCCGAGCCAAGCACACCGGATTCCAACTAGCAACACCAGACAGTTGCAGCCATTGAAGCCTTCAAAGTTTCAAACCTCGGACTTTTGCAGAGGAATCTCTCTCTCTCTTTCTCTCACTTCCTCTTGAAATTTGTCAGATCCATTGCGCCAATAGATCGTAAGACCCAACAAAAGAAGAGAAACAAAACCAGGAATCCAAATCTTACCAAACGATTTGGGGGAAAGGATGTAATTAAAGAGACGAAAACCAGATTAATTAATGGGATCGATTCAGATTTCAGAAACATACTCTCTTAACGTTTCCAATAAATCTTTCTTCTCAGATCGGCAATTGTTACAGTAAAGTCGCCATGAACAATTCGCTTCCTCCGTCGGAACGAAAGAGGAAAAAAAGAGAAAAAAAAATCTACAATTTCAAAAAACAGGGAGAAGAAAAACAAAAGAATCGTAAATCTGTCTGTACAAGTATCGATCTTTGTTGTCCATCGATTTCCAACCTTATTCCTTCCTTCTTGGACGGCAAAATTGGGTGGGTTTTAACGGAACCCCGGCGCTCATCTCACATGAAGGAAGGGGATGAGAGGAGGAGACTCCTTGATCCTTCTTTCTTTGACACTTCCATTTCTTGTCCAAGTAGAACTGTGGGGCAGCCGCTGCAACTGCCATTATGATGATGTTGATGAGATACACTTCCACACCTTCTTTGAGTTTGATGTGTCAGGGTGGAAATCCTTTCCTTTTCTAGAATCAGAATCACGCAGGCTTCAAGAGTCTTTGTGGGGTAACGGGTAGTGAGTCTCTGAGCGAACGAAAGAGAGCGAGAGGAATTGAAGAGAACAGAACAGAAGAGACACAGAGAGAGTAAGGTGAGAGGTTGAGAGATGGAAGAGGGAAGTGTGTTTCAGTTTCTGCATTTAGATGTAAGGGTATTATAGGGAGTTCACCCTGTGGTAAGGGTAATTTCGTCATTATAAAAGATTTAACAGCAACTTAACTGCACAGTGGATTAAGTTGAAATAAAAACATTGTCTGTGATATTTTTCCAAAGTTTGGTATGTCCGTGATATTTCATATACTTACAGGGGGTGTCCGTGAAATTTACCCTAAAAAAAAAGACAGAATTGTGCTGTCGCCATTGTTGCTGCTGCTGCTCCTTGAGAGCTTGCATCCTTGTGGTTCTATCAAGGTGGATCTCCTACGACTCCTTGCATCGAGACGATCGAGAGGATCTCCATTGAAGGTGGTTCTATCCTTCTCCATTGTTCAAGCTTGCTGCCAGTGGAATCTGCTGTAAGATTGAGTTCAATTTCTGTTTCTAACCCTCCAATCCCTCCCCATTGATCCCCTTCTATTTTATTTGAATCCCCTCAAAACCTTAGATCTTCTTAACTCCAGTCAGACTTCATCCTTCATCAGATTGAACCCAAATTCAGACTACAGCTCCCTCTCCACACCCCTTACACTCGACTTTAAGCTCTGCCCCATTCCCCTCCTCAAACCCTAATCCACATTGTCCTTGTAAAACCCCGAAAGTCCTAAATTTCTGTCTAGACCTAACCAGCCATCAGAATTACACCACACTACAACCGAACCTCCTTCCCATTGCCCCTAGCCCTTGGCCAGAAGCCTTGGTCCAGATTCCCATCTTAAACCCTAGTTTTAGCTACTTTCCTTGTTTCCCAAAACTCGAAACCCTAACCCTAATTTTCTGGAATTTAGAAACTCATTCAAACCTAACTTAACCTATACCATTAGCTTCCCTTAGATCTGCCTATCATTACTAAATAAGATTAAACCTCAATACCCTACACATAACCCTAGTTTTGACATAAAACTACAATTCTGCCCTAATGCAACTGCAGAACCAGCAGCCCCTTGGTTCCTTTATTATTAGATCCTGGATATTTGGCCTCTAGCAGGTTCTTTGCCTATCTAGGGCTACATTACCTAGTTCTAGGCCTAGGCCAAGAATGGACATTGTTAACATAAATTTTGGTTCCCTTGGCTTATGAGAGATGAGTGCTTGAATGATGGATAACCTGCCACTAAAATCTCTTTATTACTTGTAGTATATATTATTTTCTTTGGAGAACATGCAACATGGTAGATTTTCCAAAAAATATGGTATTTACTTTAATAATTCATGAATAATATACGAGTTACGAACCGAGGGAGGGTTGAGGCATGAAAGACTTTTCTATGATCCGGTTATTTCCAAGTACGTATCATCTGCTGCGTTATCCACGGCTTTATCTGCCGTCTCTGCGGATGCCAAAAGCCTACTGTTCTCTCGGATATTGATTGGGTTGACCTGGGAAGAGACCCTGACGAACCTTCCAACAAGCAGAATAGAAGTTGTTTACTACTCTACTTACAGTAAACCTCGTAGGTATGGGGGATTAAACTCATTTTCATTTTGTATGTTGCAGACACGTTATCCAATCTTTATGTCAAGTAACAACATGATGGTAATTTAATGTATTTTTTACTTGTAATAAAGAAAAGGAAAAGAAGAATACTAAACAGTACGTGAAGATACAAAAGGTAATTGGTTTTTTGGGTTACCAAAAATAAGAGAAAAGTGAAGGTTTTTTGGCTGCATATAACATACTAAGGCACTCTCTAAAGCAACCCAGTGCAGAGTCTCCTGCTACTGCAGGGTCTGGGAGGGGCAAATGTACGCAGCCTTACCCCTTACTTCGCAGGAGAGGCTGTTTCCAAGTTTTGAACCTGCAACCAACAGGTTGCAGTAGCACAACTTAACTGTTGCACCAAGGCTCGCCCACTATAACATAATAAGGCACTACATAAACAGAAAAGAGTACAATTAGCATCTATATGTACAATCATTGTGACTGAGATGCACTAATATGTGATAATAGTTGTAGATGCACTTCATTATATAGAAAATTGTAGGAAATTTTATAAATCCAATTAGTATTTGTCTTTTATTTTTCTTGTTTTCTACTACTATTGACCTTTGACATATGTGATTGTGACATAACAAATTTTTTGAGTATCAGATGGTACTATAAATGTTATATTTAAAGTAACTAGAAATTTGTTTATTTTATCTTTTGTCTTGTCACCAAAAAAATAAAAAAAGGTGGTTGGGGGGGGGGGGGGACACATTTACAGTTGGATAGGACACACTAGCACTCCTTACAACTAAAATAAATTATCCCATCTTGCCGTGTATATAAAGATACCCATCTTGAAAAGCTTTTTCCTATACAACAACAACAACAAACTCCGCCTTATCCCAAATGGGGTTGGCTACATGGATCCAAACAAAGCAAAGTAGGTAAAATTGCGGTCTAAACAAACAAAGGAGAATGAAGAGAAGGGAAAAGAGGGATGTGGAGAGAGAGAGAGAGAGAGAGATGGGATCTGCTACACAGATCCTTGCCCTCCAATAGGCTTTGTCTGAGGTCATACTTGGTACAAGACCTAGACTATGCATGTCCTTCCTATAGATTATCTATTATATAAATAAGGTAATAAAACTTTGTGTATAATATGCTTCTTTTTCCAAACTTTTGAATTGTAAGCCGAATAATATGTCTCGTGAATAATACTAAAAAACTTCAAATAGAGAATGTGAATCAACTAGCTAGAGCCAAATATTTTATTTAACATACCCAAAAAATTATGTATGTGTTGGGCCTTTGATCCCACGTGTTTTCATTGTAATGGGCCACTTTAATGGGCCTATAATATGGGTAGAGCCTAGGCATCTGGGATTAGTTAGTTAAGTGTCTTTATTTCTTTATTTTAATTGTTATTGAGTGTTTTAGTTTGGCTGGATTAGGATTCTATAAGCCCAGTCCTGTTTCGAGTCAGATTCTCTTTTTATTTCAGTTTTCTAGTCAGTTTATGTTACCTAATTAGTTAAGGCTTGGGTTAGGCCTTTCTTTTTTGGCGTTTAAGTCAGTTTTTGAGTCTTCTATATAAGTTTGTAAGAGGGTCCAGCATTGTACATGAATTTTCATTAATGAGAAGCTGTCTTTGCTGCTTGTCGTGGTATACTCTTCCTTGTGTGTGATCAAGGCATTGATTGTGTTTGATCCAATCAAACACCTTGTGGTGAGAACCCAGATTGTTTCCTCTCAAACATCTCTTTTAAGGTAGGTACTGTGTCACTATTTGTTCGTTTCTGCAATTCTGTCCATCTTTGATTTTCCAATTCTTCAACTCAATCATCATTAGATTATTGATTTGGAGGTGAGTTCATAATCTGATTCAAGTTCTATTTTCTGCAGTCATCAGTTAAAATTACCTGTTTTCAAATTCTGTCTTCAATTTCTGATTCTGTTGATTAAATCCAACAATCCCACTCATACTGAGAGTGTCTGACTTGGGTCGTTTCATTCGACCAATGTTGAATTCGATTACTGAATACTGAAATTAAGAATTTTCTCTATCATCCCTGTTTTCAATTTCAGATTCTGTCTAGTCTTTAATAGAGTCCTATTTCAAGTAGTTCTTTCTTTCTTGGGTTTATTGCTGAATTCGATTTGTCTATTCTGCTGGTTTGTTTATTTTGATATTGATACTATTTATTGATATTCTGTTCTTTATCCTAGTTCTGTGATCTGTTCATTGATCAGAATTATATTTTGACTGATTTGCCCTTCTCCTAGTCTAACTAGGATTCCGTATTATAATCTGATCCAACCATTGGATCCTGCTGAAACTATCAGCAAGGTTTTCATTCACTAATATGAGATCTTGACCTGAATATCAGATCAATTTGATTGCTGGATTTTGTTCTAGATATTTCGTTCTAAAACTACTTGCATATCTCTCTATTTTCGATCCTATTTGGGTACTGTTTTATTCCATTAAATCAGTATTGCATTACCATGTCTTCTGATTGACCACCAAATATATGAACTTTATCCTAGTATTGTTCTTCTTGAATGTTTATCAAAGCATCATCTTTTCAATCATTTCTTAGTGTTTATTCTGCCATGTAGTGAAATAATTTTAGACTGAAATTGGAAGCAAGTAGCTAAATCTGGGTTCTGCCTTTGCAACAAATCTGAGCACCACCTAAGCAGTAGGTGGAATATATCCATTTTTTGTATGTTTCCCTATGTTCTAAATGCTTGTTTTTCCTTACGTGTTAATGGATTGCTAAATATCTTTATGTCATGAAACTGAACTATACACAATCCTGTTGTGCCAAATATTTGCTGATACAAAATCACCATTTCTTCAACTAAGCATCGAATTTTGTATGCTTCTTAGCAAAGAAATTAAAGAAGAAAAAACCTTTCCCTCTCTGTAGTGGTTTCAGGCCACTTGAAGTGTTTCTTTGCATCATTTTTTTTTGTGAAGCATTACAGTTCACCATCCACTGTAGTATTGTGACGTTCCATTATTGCCATAGCATCTAGAGCATGATAATAGAATGTCTTATGTGTTATTATTTTCTTCTTTGCTTTGTCTCCATGGAACTCAGATAACAGATGCAGTAGTTGTTGCACGCATTTTGAATGCTACACTAGTTGTACCAGAGCTGGATCATAATTCCTTCTGGAAAGATGATAGGTGAGTTGGCTGGACTTTATTGTACTTAAATTTATTATCTATCTGTTTATTCTTTGTCATAATCATTATAATTACTATTTACTATATTATGACAGATAATATCCCCTTTGCATGCAGTGACTTCATTAATATTTTCGATGTTGACTGGTTCATTACGTCTCTTGCAAAGGATGTCACCATTGTAAAAAGAATTCCTGGTAAAGTAATGAGATCAATGGAAAAACCTCCATATACAATGCGTGTGCCAAGGAAGTCACCTCCTGAATATTATCTGGACCAAGTGCTGCCTATACTCTTGAGGAGGCGTGTAAGAAGTCCTGGAACTTGTTCTGGCATCTTATTCTTACTCATAATCTATGTATTGTTTAAAAAAAGGGTGTACCCAATGCATGAGACTCCCTCCACTGCGGGGTCTGGGGAGGGTCATAATGTATGCAGCATTACCCCCGGCTTCGCGGAGAGGCTGTTTTCCGACTTGAACGCACGACCACTAGGTTGCAATGGAGCAACTTTACCATTGTGCCATGGTCCGCCCTCATCTATGTATTGTTTAATATATTTTATATGTTCTGTGAATTATCTGGTATAATTTGTAAGGGAGAGGGTTCACCATGCTGCCAGTGTGGGAGGAATCTGCATGCCACACAAATGGGTCTTGAAAAAGGTATCATCTATATGGGACGCACATATTCAAAGCAAGAAAGAGAAAATCATAAACTAATCATGTGAGAGGGAAATTGCACCCTTCCATCATGGGGAATTTTTTCCCAATTTGTAAATATTTTGTCCTTTGAAGGTTTTGACCTTAATTTGGTTCATAGGAGTAGTCATGGCCTTTTTGTAGGTGACTTGGTGTCAACCTTCATCAGGCCTGTGTTATTGCAGTGGAGTTAGCTGATCTGCTGATTTTCTTTTAATTTTCTTGGAATTGTGCCCCATAATGTTTGTGGATAATTATATCTCTCTTCTTACACCCCTCCCCCCCCCAAAAAAAAGAAAAAAAAGGGAAGCTTCATCTTCTTTCTGATTTATGAACTGGGTGATGCAGATTTATCACCAAATTGGGCTTCTTTACTTAGGAATAAGTCTAGGGTTGGGTTATATACATGTTGGGCCTTTGATCCCATGGGTTTTCAATTTAATAGGCCACTTTTATGGGCCTAAACTATGGGTAATAAGGTTACATACGGGATTAGTTAGTAGCTTTCTTTTTTATTTGGTTAAGTGGTCATGTCACTATTTAATTGTTTTGTAAGTTGGGCTGAATTAGGACTCTATTAGTCTAGCCATGTTTTGAGTCTATTTCCTTCAGTATTTCAGTTTCCTAGTTAGTTTAGGTTACCTAATAGATTAAGTATTGGGTTAGGCCTTTCGGCCCTTTCCTTTTTAGTGTTTTGACTCTATTTTTGAGTCTATAAGGTTGTAAGGGGGCAAAACATTGGAAACAAATTTTGATTAATGAAAATCTTTTTGCTGCTCTTCTTGTTCATTGAAGAATTTTGTCTTGTGTTTGATCAAGGCTGAAGGAATCTTAATTTACTTTTATTCATCCAAAAAAAAAAAAGGCTAAAGGAATCAGTGTTTGATCCGATTGACAGCTTGTGGTGGGAAGCCCGGGTGGTTTGTGGTTACTTTTATCTTCTGCATTCACTGTTCTACATTCAAGTTCTGGTTCAAGTATCATTCTTCATTAGCAAAAATTCTTTTCAAATTGTTCTTCAATTTACAAGTAAGGGTGAACCTGAACCAAAACCCTAACCTCTTCTTCTCCTCTTCTAGACCACCTACAACCCTCACAGCCAATTCCAACCGTGAGAACGGCTCCATACTTGGACCGAGTCCTCTACTGCCCATCTGGGAAACTCGATCCAAGGCTGGTGTAATTCTGCCCAGCCATTAACCATAAATCTCCAATTTCCCATCTTTCCAAACCCCTAACGCTAGATCCCATAACTTGCTGCCGATTCTGTCCAGTAGTCTTAGACTTGTTAAAACTTAACGAAACCTTCATTGGAAGGCTCCCCTACATCAACTTACCCTAACCCTACCATCAAACCCTAGACTACACAAAACCCTAACCCTAATTTGACCAAAATCACATAGTTTGACCTAACCGAATTACAGTTCAGATCAGATCCTGGTCATAGTTGTCAAGGTGTCTCCTAGGCATCTGGGCACCTTGGACGGCTTGGACGCCTTGGTCACCTTGTTGGTGTCACCTTAATTTTTACCCTCTCCAATGCCTTGGGTCACCTAGACGCCTTGACAACTATGATCCTGGTTATTTGACTCCTAGTTTGACTATTCAAACTTAGGACTACATTACTGGGTACTGTTCCCTAACAGTTCTGTACTTCCAAAAAAAAAGGGGTAAAATCTCATTAGCAGTCTCTGCAAATTATCATCTTGTATTGTTACTGTTTTGGTTATTGATTTATTAGGCTGTCTTGCACATATCTGATTTGAATTGTCATGCCAGTCTGACAGTACCTTTGTGAACTTGGATTCTGCTTTGTTTTAATAGCAAATTTAAATTAAGTTCAGAAAGAAAAGTAACACTTAGAATATTTGCAGGCTGTTCAGTTGACAAAGTTTGATTATAGGCTTGCAAACAGCCTTGACGATGAACTACAAAAGCTTCGTTGCCGAGTGAATTATCATTCTTTGAGATTTACAAAACCTATACGGGAACTTGGTAAAAAACTTGCAATGAGAATGCATAAGATGGCCAAACGTTTCATTGCAGTTCACTTGAGGTATGTGCTTATAAACTAAGGCTGTTGGAATGTAATACAAGAATTACTAGATAGTGAAAATAGAGATTTCAAGTGCAAGCCATGTGAATAGGGGTTTGAACTTTCTCATAAGAGTGGTCTTACTATATAGTTGGATGTTTTTTCTCTATCTACAGTTGGTTTTTTTTTTTGTTTCTATTACAAAATGTCATTTGACTATAAAAAAGAATCTCAAATATTGGGTACTAAACCATATGACTATCCATTAATGAAAGAATTAATATCCAAATGTCTATCATATGACAATTTCTTCACTTGCATTTCAGATTTGAATTTATCAGATTCTATTGCTAATGACTCAAAAGCCAGTTCCATTCAAAACATTTTCTAGACATGGTATGTTTTGATGGATGGTGTCTTCTGCTATGATGTGGCTAATCCAACTGTTTGATTGATATAGCACCATTTGGATTGTCCACGTCTTATTTTGTTACCAATCTCAAGCATCTGGCCCACTATCTAATGAATTTTTCCTACATCATATTTTAAGCCATTATATCAACGGAGGGCTGATGTGGCAGTTCTGAGGTTGGATAATTGGGGAGGGGGCATGTGAATTGGCCATCTTTCAAATTTCAAGGTCAAACTTGATCATATGGCCTACCATATATTGAATCTTTTTCCCAACCATCCAAACCTTGACCAAATTGACCTGTTGATTATGCCACATGGTGACCTGCTGTTGAGATGAATTTATCACACAACTCTGAGATGACATGAATAACTTATTCACAAAATTTGAGGACCAACTAAGCTGCCATGTGGCAGATAAAAGCACAGAGTATCCGTCTACATATACTAATGTAGTCCTAGGTAGGAATAGTCCCACTAGGAGCCAGGGTACTAGGATCACTTAACAAGGCTGCTGGTTGGGACAGCTTAGGCTAAATAGGGCAAAAATTAGGGTTAGGGTTGACTAATGGTAATAGGGTTTAGAGGGTTTTAATATGCAGGTTCTAAGGGTCTTTATAAACTAGATTTGGTTAGGTTTGAATAAGTCTTAAAATTCCAGAAATTTAGGTTTAGGGTTTCAGGTTTTAGGTTTTAGAATCTAGCTGAAACTAGGGTTTAGGATGGGATTTCAGGGCTGGACTTCAGGTCGAGTTTTACTGGCAGTGAGAGGGTGGTTCGGCTGAAGTTTGATTGGATTTTGATGGCTGGTTAGGTCTAGACAGGTTTTAGGGTTTTAGGTTGTTTGAGCTAAAATAATATCGCAAGCGTATGGGTCAATCGTAGCTACGGGTCGAATACGAGGAGATATACGCCATTCTATTTAACTAACTTAAAAGTAATGCAAAGTGAACCAAATTAAAGTGTTAAATTAAACTAATTAAACTAACAAATTAACACATCCTAACTCACAAGCATCTAACGAATTAAATTGGTATGAATTAAATTGGCGTCCTAACACATATCCATCTAACCACAACCACATAAAAAAAATAAAAGAAATAGAGGGAGAAGAAGAAGAAGAATGAGATGGAAGAAGAGAGAATGAGATAGAAGAGAGGGAGAATGAGTTTAAGAGTTTAGAGAGTAAAAACCTGGATACTTGAACGAACCTTGCATGTCTTCTCTTCTAAATCTCCAAGTCTTGTCATCAACTTAGGAACTTAGACTAGAAAGCTTGAAACTAAACTAGAATTATTATAACCACATTGAAGACATAAAATTAAAGCATGAATCAAAAGCATTACAACCGTAGAATTGAAAGCATGAAATCAAACTAGAACTTAGAAAGCCAAAAACTAGAAGAAGAGAAGAAAAAATTTCACTAATTAATTGAACTAAAAACTGAATTAAAACTAAACTAAAACTAACTTAAAAACTGAACTAGAACTAACTTATTACAACCCAAAGGGCAAGGGGTATTTATAGGGGGAAGGGAGAAGAGGGAAGTGGTGGGAGAAATATTCCCTAAGAAAAGAGAATATTCTCTTCTCCTTCCTCCTTTACAATGCCTTGAATCCCAAGAAAAAAGAAAAAAATAGAAATAGGGAGAGAAAAGAATCCTAGATACATAAACCTTTTATTTATTAAAAAGTAATTTTCTAATTCTAACGTGTGCTTCCTTTTCTTTGTGGGTGTCTTCTCCAAGCAATGAGATCAAGGCATCTTTGACTTTTCAACCTTCCATAGATGAGAGAATATCTTTCAAAAGAAATCTATCCCAAGTAGAATTCCAAAAGTGCCCTTGAAAAGTTGGAGGAGAGAGAAAGTGATGACTAGGATTCTACTCAACAAATAATAAAATACACATTCTGTCCTTAAAAAAAAACGTGGAGCATGGGGTGCTTATATAGGCCTCACTATTGCATTCCTTGTGAGAAATCACCCAAAATAGACCCAAATTTCGTCCAATTTGGAATTCGGGAGCCCAAGATATCTCAAGTTGAAGTTGGACTACTCCAGAGCCTTCCAAATGGAATCTTTCGGCTGACAGAAAGATAACTTCTAATAATTGCGCTAAGGCCCCTAGAATCCAAACTTCTGCTTTACTTTGTCCCCGGCCGACTATCAATAATTACAAATAAACCCCTATCTACGGAAACGGCTGTAACTTCTTCGTTTCAACTCGAAATCAAGTGCCGTTTGAACCGTTGCGAAGTTGACTCGACGGGCTATGCATCCATACTATTAACACCTCAAAATTATGCTAAGGGGCCCACTGTACTCACGTTCAAATTTGACTGATTGGCTTGATTCTTTCAGTGCTCAATCCAAACTTGATTTTCTTGACTCCTGGGCGCTTCCAGCTATTCTTAGCATCTTTTGCTCCATTTTCACAAGAATTCACCTAAAACCTGAAAAACACAAGAAAGCACCGAAGTAACTCTGTCCAATGTGGTAAAATGTATGCTTTATGCCCTAAGATTGCACACATAAATGTGTTCATCATAGGTCTTAATGGTGATGGAGGGAATTAGGGTTTTTAATGGACAGTTGAGGCTGCAACTAAGATCGAGTGGGAGGGTTACTGAGCAGGAACTGTGGTTGAAATTTGAGTGTAAACTGATGAGGGAATAGGGCTGTAGTGATTATGGATGCAGCTAGGGTTTGGGGATCAATTATGGTTTTAATGGAGGAAGGGAAATAATAAAACAATAAATTAACTTACTAAATTGTAGGTTCTTCAATTGCAGCTTGGAGAAACTTGATTGAAGAAGAAGAAGGACCTCCCGATCTACAAGATGCAAGGAGTCGCCGGAGTTCACCAGCCCTAACCCTTGATATGACTCACAAGGGGTCTTGATATGACACACAAGACATGTCTCTTGAAGAGAGAAGCAGCAACAGAAAAGGCTAATAGCAGGATACGATTTTTTAAACATAAAACTTGGTGGGGGAGCCTCTTCCACGTTTCTATTAAATAAGGGGCCAAAAGGCCTATTCCTAAATCTATTACAATTTAAATCTCCAACTTAAATCGTGGAGAGGTGGACCAATTTAAAAACAAATTAAAAACTAAAAAGAAAAGACTCATCTACCCCTAATGACTTAAAAACAACTTAAACTACTTAAAATAAAGAAGATTCCCTAGTAGCCAATAGGATATAAGAACCTCTTAGCCAATAGGATCACCTCACTTAAATTAGACCAATTGAACCAATTGGATGCAACCAATTTAAACCGGTTCAATTAAAAACACAAAATAAAAACTAAGTGATGCAGAAGCCGAAACCATGATTTAATTGGCTGTTCTTTGATTTTCGTTGGAGCCTTTTTACTTTTCTTATGATAGGGTTAAAACAGTCTTTTTTTATTTATTTTCTTAAGTTCTCCCTCCACGATTTTAGAGGGATAGGTGTTTTTTTAATTTTATTTGTTTAAGCTTATACTCCTATTTAGAGTATAAGTCTATTATGTTTTATGTTTGTGATTAGGATTCAGATTAGGAATTCCCACTCCTAATCTGACTAGGATTTGCTTTTATATTGATTATTTGTAAGGCCTTTTGCCCCCCCCCTTTTATTATAAATAGATATTTCGTGGGAGGCTCCCCCACCTATTATGTTTGAAATTTTGTTTCTTCTTGCTGCTGCCGCCATGACTGCTGCTGCTTCTCTGTCTTGTGTGTCATATCAAGACCCCTTGTGAGTTATATCAAGGGCTAGGGTTGGAGAAATCCAGCGACTCCTTGCATCTCGCAGATCGGGAGGTTCTTTTTCTTCTTCAATCAAGCTCTTCGAGTTGCTGCCATTGAAGTTCTTCTATTACAAGTAAGCTGTTCCAGAATTCTGCAATTAATTAGTTTCCTTCTTATTCCCTAACCCAGCCCTACATCTTCTATCAATTTCCATAACCCTAATCTCCATTAAATCTGCAACTCCTATTTTAACTAGGATTCCTTCGTAACTACAGATCTGACCATCAGTTTTCATTAAACTTCTAACCACAGATCCCTCACAGCAGACCTTCCACTCGACCTAACCTGCAGCCTTCATCTCAACAACTAAACCCTAATTTCCTCTCTTCTCCATTACACCCCAACAACCCTAAACCTGCCTAGACTTAACCAGCCATCAAAACCCAACCATATTACAGCCAAACCTTCCCCTCACAGCCAGTAAAACTCGACCTGACTTTCAGCCCTTAAATCTCATCCTAAACCCTAGTTTCAGCCTAGTTTCTAAAACTGAAAACCTGAAACCCTAACCCTAATATTTCTGAATTCTTATTTCTTATTCAAACCTAGTTAAGACCTATCCTAATAGACTCCTAAGAACCTGCAGACCATTACCCAATAAAACCCTAACTCAATCTCCCATTCCTAACCCTAATTTTGCCCTAGTTACCCTAAACTGCCCATTCGGCCAACCCTAAAACAGAACCTGGTCCTAAGTGAGATTTATTTCACCTAGGCTACATCACTAAGTATAGAAATAAACTAAACTAAACTAAGGCTCCTACTAAAACCCTAGGTTTAGGGTGGCTTCTTTAAGTCGAGGAGGCTAGGATCTGCATCAGATACTCTTTAGACATATTCATCTAGAGAAACTGTGCTCTTCTCAATTAAGTGCAAGTTTGTGGTGTACATCTGTCAACTTGCAAGATAGTTCTCATTTGCAGGGTTCTTTTCCTCTTTTAGAGAATCTTAAAATCTCGTAACTGTAATTCAACCTCATACCCATCCACAGGATGCAAATGCTCACTTAGATTCTGTATGGATCCATATAGCTGAGCGATTAACCGCTGGATGACTGTATATGCTTGTACAAACCTCATTGCCATCAAGCTTTCAGAGAAACCCAGGTCCTGTGAGATTGGGGGTTGCCATTAGGACATACAAGGAACAGTTCTTTTGTTCTTTTCTGGTCCAATTGGAAAGGCAGATTCAATCACTGTGGAATTGGAAGTATAACGGGGCTGAAGATTGCAGTCTCTAAGTGCTGGTTGCATAGCATCAGTCAAGATGATTCATCTCTGGCAGTTGGGTGGCTGCTGAATTAGACATATGGAGGTTTTTGGAGATACTCTCACCTTGTTAGGAGAGCAAGATTTCTATCTTCCAGAGGGTCCTTTTCTTTTGTATTGAGAATGAGAGCTAACTCTTTGGGTTTATGGCCCCGGCCTTTGTTGTTACATTATTTCTGCGGCATTGCGTTCCTGAATAAAATTCCCCTTGTCACTTACATAGTTGTCAAGGCGGCAAAGCGACCCAAGGCGTTGGTGTCTAAGCGCTTAGGCAACAAGGCGCCCGCCTAGGCATTGGCTAGGCGACCAAGGCACCCCCAAGTGTTAATTTTTATTTCCCCCTTTTCTAACATTATTTAGTATGCTATAATATTTTAGTATGCTAAAATATATACCTTATATCATCAAAAATCAACATTAAGCCTTCTCAAGTCATCAAAAATCAATATTAAGCCACATTAAGTCACATCAAGTCATCAAAAATGAATATTAAGCTACATTAAGTCATAAAAAATCAACATAGAACTAGAAGACAACATAACTGAAGAAGCAAACTCTTGGAAGTTTGAAGCAATCAAACATACATTTGGTTTATACTAGTCTCACATTTGGTTTATACATTGTTCTTAGAAAATATGATCTTATCTATAAGTAATTAAATTGTTCTCGATTTAGAGAAATGTTCTTGTTCTCTAAGAAGTTTAACTAGTTAGATGATTTTATTTTTACATGAGACTTTAGTATTAGGTAGAACACAAAATCAGCTTTCCAACAAATCCAAAATTGCTTAAATCTGATTTATATTGAAGATGTTATGTTCCGGTCAAACCTTATTTGGTATGCGCAAATGCTGTCAAAATCGCTCTGAATGAAAATATTTTTTTAGATATCAAAACAAATGAATATTTTATTGCACTTTTGGTGTTTAGCAATGTTTACCGTATTAAGATTTATAGAATTTTTAGATTTGAGAAAAACTCCAGCATTAAAAAGTTGAAAATTTTACCTACCGTCGAAAATCCAGTTTTTGTTCTTGAACTGGGGGGTTGAATTTTTATCCTTTTCGAATTTTATTTTTTAACTATTTTTATTGGATTCAAATAGGGGGGGTATGTGCTTATTTATGAATAATATCTTAAGCAAATGAAATACCAAATATAAAACATTTACTTAAATGATATTTAGCATAAATAAGGGCCAATACTGGGTTTGATACCAATAAAAACCAATGCAAGGCACCTTACAATAAGGCGGAGATCGCCTAGGCCCCAACAGCACCGCCTGGACGCCTAGGCGGCGCCTTGACAACAATGGTCACATGTCAAAATAAAAAATAGAAAAAAAAAAAAAAACAAAAAACAAAAACCTCACTGCCATTGAGGTCGTATGGTGTAAATGGTTTAGCTTTACAATCATAGTGGAACAGGCTATTAATGA
Organism: Telopea speciosissima; assembly: GCF_018873765.1. Classification (NCBI taxonomy): domain Eukaryota; kingdom Viridiplantae; phylum Streptophyta; class Magnoliopsida; order Proteales; family Proteaceae; genus Telopea; species Telopea speciosissima. Next base: position 69,538,200 of record NC_057916.1, on the reverse strand, counting down.
CTTTTGACTTGAACCAGCTAGATGATACAAGTAAAGCATGTTAAATGTTTCTTAGGTTTCATTATTTCCCTGATGTATGCTGATCCTGGTTTGTTAGATTGAAATGCATATGATTTCTTGTTAAGGGACTTGTTTCTATACTAAACTCTAGAAATGTTCGGTGGGTATTCAGTTACCAGATGCCCTCTTCTATTGTAGAGCTTGCGTACAATCCATTATTGAAACATTGTAAAACTTATACTGGTTTCAGTTTCACATGAAGAATAAAACATGCATGTAGAAATTGTTCTTCAGTGGGTAAAAAGAGGGATGGGAACAAGGAAATCTGAATCTTGCTTCCTATTTTAAAATATCTGAACCTACAACCAGTTTCCTAATTTAAATCTTACAATGGTATCAAGGGGATGCATCCTTTCTTGCTGAAGCTAAAGCAAGACGCCTTAAGAATGAGTTTTCTTTTCTGATAATATGGGGGGATTTTTATTTTCGAACAACTAAATGTTTCTAACTGATAAGCCCATAATGATTCAGAGGACGAAAATATTATGATGTAATGTTGTCTTTGTTCACTGCTATGCCTTATTAAGGATTAATTTGTTTGACTAGGTAAACTTGAGAAGAGAACGTATGTGCTGCCTTTTATTGTGTATGTCTCACCTCAAGGATGTACCCTTTAAATTGCCTTCAGGTCAAACCTATTTCATTTAATTACGGTGCCCAGTTCGGTATATATATATAAATGTCAGTCTTTGTTGATGCATTGGACATATATACTGGCTTCTCATATATGAAGGAAAAGCATTATTTGACATTCTTAACAACCTTCCCTACTTAGAAGGAACATCTGGTTTCAAAATCTAGGATGTATTTCACTTCACCTATCCTGTATGTATTTTTCCCTTCTTTTTCTTAATGTAATCCTTTAATTCCTATATTAAAGAGGAGAAAAGGCTGCAAACACCGCCTGCGTGCTGCATGCTAGCGGGTGGTGTGTCTATCTCTCTCTCTTCCCCTTTTGACATGACCCCTGCCTCTCCTGTATTATGCCCTGTCCTGTGCCCTCATTGGTGCGGCATGCGGGCAGTGTGCCTATCCCTCTCCCATACAAGAGTGATCTGGTAATATTTGTGACTCTGCTTGGTCGTATGGTTTCAAATGTATCGGGTCACTTAGGAACCATAAAGTCTTGAGCTTGAGATTATAGTATTTTGTTTATATATCTTTCTTCTCACTGGTATGCCCTTTACCTTACTGGCAGGTTTGAACCTGATATGCTGGCATTTTCTGGTTGTTACTACGGTGGAGGTGACAAGGAGCGAAATGAATTAAGTCAAATCAGGAAGCAATGGCCTACACTCCCTGTGAGATTTCTGCCCTTTGTATATCCTGTAGATCTTCTATAATTCCTCGGAACAACCTGGGTTTTTGGTCCAACAAGGGTTGGAAGAAGTGTAGTTGTTTTATGTCTTTTATTTGCTTGGATAGGTAATATGTTAGTTATTTTTGTTTGAACACTAGTTAGTTTTAGGGTGGGTTTACAAGTTAAGTTCAGTCCTAGAGTCTAGTAAGAGTTGTTATTTTCCTTTGATATATTCATGTGTATCCAACTTTGAAAGGTTGAATGGAATAGAAGATATTTGGGTTTTTGCTCTGAGTGAGATGTGATAGTGAACTTCCTTCTTCCCCCCCCCCCTCTACAACTCTTCTTCTCTACCTCAAGTTTCTCTTCTTCTCTAACTGGGTCCGCACCAATTTGGTATCAGAGCCGAAGGATCCATCTCCCTCCCTATCAATTTCTCTCCTTTTCCTGCTCCCTGTTTTCCCAGCCGCTGTTCCTCTCAGCAACGAAACCACCAGCAATTAGAGTCACCAGAAACTCTTCCTACATATCACTGCCCAACCCCACCCTACATTACACCCATTGCCCTTTCGGTTCCCATAGAACCACCCTTCTAGTTCCGTATATTCTTCCCAAATCCCATGCTATTCCAACAAAAAAAAAAAACCCCATCCCTGCAACTCCCGCAACATTTCCATTCTTTCTTCCCCAACCTACAACCTCCACTAAAACCCCAATCCCCAGTATCACTTCCTTTTTTTCTTCAATCGAAACCCTCCTCCAATTTAGGGTTCTGTTTAGGGATTTAAATGGATATCCGAAAATCCGGTCCGCATCCGTATCCGTTTAGGGACATCTGTATTCGTTTTGAGAAAGCGGGAAAAAATCCAAATACTCCGATAAAAATCTGTTCGGAAAAAAATTCGAATACTTAATAATAAAAAATTAAGTAAATATATTCACCACAAAAAAAAATTAAAAAAATTAAGTAAATAATGATCTTGAGGGTTTTTGAAGATTCAACAGGTTCTAGAATATGAGGAAAAGAGAATCATGATCTAAGAGATATGGATTGAGAATGAATTGTATCTGCTAGAGGGAGGAAGATCCGGGTTACACAAGGCAAAGATGTAAACGGATGGACGAAACTCCGAATTTGATCCGTAACCGAATCCGTATGTATATATATATATATATATATATATATATATATAGGAGGAGAGAGAGAGAGAGAGAGAGAGAGAGAGAGAGAGAGAGAGAGTCACGCTTGTTTCTAAAAGGGTGTACTCAGCGCACGAGGCGGGGTCTGGGGAGGGTCATAATGTACGCAGCCTTACCCCTGTTTTGCAGAGAGGCTGTTTCTAGAGACTCGAACCTGTGACCACTTGGTCACAATGGAGCAACCGAACCGTTGCAGTAGTCACGCTTGTTCTATTTTAGAATTATTCTCTTAGATATTTTGTGGTTGTCTATCAAACAACCTTAGTTTCTATTTTCAGTTTCTTTCCTTTTTTTTTTTTGTCAAGATCTTAGTTTCCTTCTTATTAGTTTCCAATTTCAAGTTAGTTTCTATTTCCTGTTTTCTTGAGGGGCAAGGTATTGCTGCCTATATAATGTAAAGAGCTCCTAGATCCTCCCCACGATTTATTGATGAATGAAAGCTTGATATTTTGCAGTTTACTGTCCTGAGAGAGGCTGAGAGTGCTGACACCCTTCCCCTAGCTATATATCTTTTCTATCTTTTTCTTCACCCTCGAATCGATCTCATCTGCTGCTGCCATTGTGAGACTGCAACCAACTGCTGCTGCAACACTTTTGAAGACCTGAATCAACTATTAATCATCACCAAAGCCTGCTGCTGTTGCACCTTGCCGATAGGAGAGCTGCTACACACCTGCGGTTCAGATTTCCTGCCCAGATCTGCTGCAACTTCAGGCTTTAATAACTCTGCAATTAGCCATTGGGATTTGCTAAATTTTGGAGCACAAATCCCCCTTAACATCCTCTTCACTCAATCCAAACTTGGAGAGGTTCTGCTGGCTAGTTTGGTTTTTATCCAATAAGTTACTAATTCTGAGTTTACTTTCTATTTTGATGTCTAGCTTTACATTACTTCCCTTTTATTTCTAGTCTATCCTATTTTTTCTTTAGCTTCCAGATTTTCTCCCCACTTTTGCCTTGTTTGATTTTTAAGTTGTATTTCTTTCTTTCCCACAGTGCCCCTGCCCCACTCTTTAGTTCCTTCTAAGCTCTTATTTTCATGTTGTCCAAGTATACCCCTCCTATCATATGTACTACACTTGTTGGATTTGTTTCCTTTATTAGCTCAAGTTCAGTTTATTTACAGTTCTGCCACCTCTATAAGCCTTCGTTTATTTATTTTTTTGCTGTTGATACCTTGACTTGAGTGTCCTATTGCTCGTGTGGGCCCATAGTGTTTCCGAAACCCGGGACCACCACCAATTTGGAAATTCTATCCTTTTAACCATGGTGGCCAATAGTGAGATTCTCCACCAACTCAACTCCTATAAAGGTGAGACCAATTCCAAAATTGACATTCCCACTGAATGTGTTGATACCCTCATCACAACTATTAGTTCCCTCCATACCATGATCATCACATCCATGCAAGCTTCTAGTGACTGACTGGTGGCTTCTGACAAAAGAAAGAGTCCATACAATCTGGGGATTCTTCGAACTTCATTCCACAGGATCTGTCTCATGGTACACTGTCACCAACACCACCACATCATACCCCACCACTGCCACCACCACCATAATATGGAACTGGTTGATATGATGATTATGGATCTGAAAGAGGAGCGAAGTTGGACGTCTTCGATTTTCTTAGGGATAACTACCCTGAGCAATACCTTGACTAGGCTCATAGTTTGGAAATATTTTCAGGTGGTACGGGTTGACTGAGGCCAGAAAGTTCTTATTTGCAAAGGTTAAACTGAAGGGCACAGCTCGAGCCATTGGGGTAGTTACTACTTGGGCTGGGATGAGTGAATCCATGAACCAAAGATTCTTTCCTACTGACTACAAGCAGCACATGCGCCTCAGGTTTGCACAGTTGAAACCATAGTTATCAAGGCGGCAAGGCGACCACGGCGTTTGAGGGCCTTCCTAAGCGCCTTGGCGATAGGGCGGCTGCAAGGCATCGCTTTGGCGAACAAGGCGTTCTAGTGTTCTTTTTTTATATAACCATTTTATTTGGTACAAATAGCATAATAAAAATTATATAATTCTACTTCTTTGCCAAATAAATATTAAACAGTCAAACCAATGCAAGATATTCATCAAAAAAACAAATTGGCAAACTAAGTTCATCATATTATCATAGCAATATAGCATATAAATATAAAATATAAAGAATAAAGGGTTGGTAAATTATTATACTTACCTCTATGGTGCAAAAGGAAGAAACAGAGAGAGGTGGTTAGAAGAAAAGGGTTTAGACTTTGGATTTTAGAAGAAGAAAAAAAAAAAGAATGCATAAGTGCACAACAGTACAATACTTACCGGTGGAGGCAAGAGATGTCGCCGAAAACCGGTGGGGGTGGAGGCTAGACTCTGGAGATGGAGATGTTGGTGGAGAGTGGAGAGTGGAGAGTGGAGAGATAAGACCGTTAGAAAGGGGTTTAGAAAATTAGAACTTGTTTAGAAGGAAAAAAAATAGCACGATACTTACTGTCAAGGTTGGAGATGTCGCCGGACGCCAGTGGAGGACCGGAGGTTGCTTCTCTCGCCGGTGGGGGTAGATGCTGGAGATGGGGGTGTCGGTGGAGAGGAGAGGTTAGAAAGGGGAAAGGCGTTTAGATTTTAGAAGGAAAAAGGGGGAAAAAAACCACGATACTTACAGTTAGCCTCATCGGACGCTGGTGGAGGATGGGGATTGAGAACTTGAGAAGGAGTCGAAGGACTGAGGTCTGAGCTCTGACGGAGTCGCCGCCTCGCCGCCTCGCCGGACGCCGGTGGAGGATGGGGATTGAGAGAGAGGACTGAGAAGGAGTCGAAGCCTCGAAGGACTGAGGCCTGAGCTTTGTCGGAGTCGCTGCAACGCCTGCAAGTCGCCATTGCTTCTTTTCTCTTTCGTATTTTTCTTTTTGATTTTGGTATGTCCTGCGAAGGTGAATCGATTTGGTAATTGGTATTTAGGTTTTGTTTTTTTTAAGTTTAACATATGATTCCATGCTTCTCAGAGCATGGAACCAAAAATGTACAACCAATGAAATATTTTCAATTATAATAACTTAAAGTTCATAAAAAAAAAAAAAAAGGGCCTAAGGCGACCGCCCAGAAGAAATGGTGTCCTAAGGCGCTTAAGGCGACGCCTTGGTCTCTAAGGCGCTCGCCTTTGTGCTATACTGTAAAGCGTCCAATCGCCTAGCCTCTGTATAACTACTTGGATGCCATGGCGACGCCTTGATAACTATGGTTGAAATAGGAAAGAATGACAGTGAAGAGTATGTCGCTAGGTTTTACTATTTAGCCACTCGATCTAATTTTGAGTAGGATGAAGAGGTATTAGTGGCACAATTTTGCAATAGATTACACCCTCAGATTAGTGCTGCACTAGCATCTAGATGACTGCCTACAATGGAGGATGCTGTACAAGTGGCATATTAGGTAGGGGAAATTCTGAAGCGGTTGTACACTCGGAGGACTTTAACAGATACTTTCCCTAGGGGTAACAGTGCCAGTCAGCAACAGTCTACGCCCAGGAAAAGTCATTCAGTAAACTATAGGCTAGTGTTTCATCTATGGCATCTTCACGACCTAACTAACCATATTCTCCACCTCTCGGCATGGTTACGACAGGCCTCCTATGAAGCGAAAGGCTGCCATTCAGTGTTTATGTGCAAAGGATACAGACATATTAGTGTTCAGTGACCCAATCGTTTCGTGGATTATATTGATAAGGATTCTTTTCTACCTTATGTTCCAAAAGAGCACCTTGTTTTTTAGAGAGTTGATTTGGAGGCAGAGAGTGAAGCAGATGAAAGTCAACGACAATGACACTGATGTGGAGCGACACCCTAGTTATGTTCTTCGCCCTGTTTTGACAACTCACAAGGTTACTAAGGATGAAGATTGGTGCCGCAACAGTATCTTCCAGACGCACGTGAAGTGTAATGACCAATTATGCAACATGGCGATCGATAGCGGTAGTTGTACTAATGTCGTCTTAGAACTCGCTGTTTGTAAGGTAGGATTGCAGACGTAGCCACATCTAAATCCTTACAAGGTTGCATGGGTGAACAACACTAATCTCAAGATTATTGATAAGTGTTTGCTCACCTACTCTATTGGTGGATTCGTGGATACAGTACAATGTGATGTCCTCCCTCTGAAGGTGTGTCATATCCTTCTTCGTCGACCATGGCTGTTTGATAAGAAGGAACAACATTGTGGGTATGCGAATACCTTCTCTTTCAAACACGAACAAGGACATGAAGTTTCTTCTTGCTAAAGATCTTCTCGACATTAAGCTCAAGAAGGTAGTGGGATCATCTCTCCTGCAGCGTGTTGACTCAGATGGCCTCCTTGGTCCTTATCCTAACTCGATGGAGTCAAGTTCTTTTTAGAGGAGGTGAATTGATGTAGTAGCACTCTGTTGGTTGGATAAATATGACCAACTTTGGAAGCCCAAGCCCAGATGGAACCGGTATAACCCGGGTTTTTTGTCGAACAAGGGTTGCAAGTAGTCTAGTTGTTTAATGTCTTTTATTTGCTTGGGTAGGTAATAGGTTATTTATTTTTGTTTGAACTCTTGTTAGTTTTAGGTTTGGTTTACAAGTGAAGTTCAGTCCAAATATTTGGGTTTTTGCTCTGAGTGAGCTGCGATAGTGAGCTTCCTTCTTCCCCCCACCCCACAACTCTTCTTCTCTACCTCAAGTTTTTCTTCTTCCCTAACTGGGTCTGCGTCAAGGTTTTTCTTGCAACTGTTTATTCTTCATGTCTTCGATGGAATTCCTCTTTGCTTGTCTTTCTGGAACTCGTTGACAAGACCATAGAGCAGCTATTATAGATCAGCTGTTTGTTGGGCTCCATGTGTGGATAGATTTTTCTTTTTGGCTAACTTCAAAGTGATTGCAGATCTTTTGCATGGGGAATGTTTTCCCCTTACGCCCCTACATCTTTTCATTCCATTTTAATTGAATTTTGTTGTTGTTTATAAACAAACTTATGTTACCAATTATAAAAAATGTAATCATATTTCCCTTAAATTTCTCAGCCTTTGAGCCCTGATGGAGAGCGCCAACGAGGGAAATGTCCACTTACTCCTCATGAAGTGGGTCTCATGCTAAGGGCACTAGGTTTTGGAAATGATACCTATCTCTATGTTGCATCTGGAGAAATATATGGTGGAGAACAGACTCTGCAGCCCCTCAGAGACCTCTTCCCAAACTTCTACACCAAGGAGATGCTTGCTGGTGAAGGGTTGAAACCCCTTCTTCCCTACTCATCTCGCCTTGCTGCCATTGACTACATTGTATGTGACGAGAGTGATGTATTTGTCACCAATAACAACGGCAATATGGCAAAGATTCTTGCTGGTCGACGGTAAGGACCTGAAACCCATGATCTTAGTTGCTTCTGTTTCACTTTGAACTTTCATATGCTGATTTGCCATGGCCTACTTTGATAAGCTAAATGCATCAGAATGATGGACAAGATGTTAAGACTTAAGACAGCATGATTGCATGAAGCACAAGCATGCTTATGATCAATGAAGAATTAATTTTCTGAGGTTAATTAAGTGACTAATCTAACCTTAAACCACCAAAAAATGCTAATGTAGGGAATCACCTAATCAACATAATATTAGCATTCAGATGAATGTCTTAAAATTTGAAGCCCCCCCCTTGTTCTTAGAATGACAAATATGAAACATTATCTCTATGTCGGAGTTGCTGCTAGGGAAGCATCAGAAGCATCATTTATCTTTGTTGTTGTGGTGTTTGATGAAAAACACAGGACCTCATGGTTGAGAGTTTCTGGGATGAGTTTCTATGCTAAAGCTTCATTGTTTCTCATTTGGAAGCCAAACTACACTTACGAAACTCACTCTAAAGCTCCTCAATCTTCCCGTTGCTCTTTAACATGCTAGCAACCTGTGCCCGATAGTTTGGAAAAGTATATGAGATGTACTTGTGGGAGTGAACTTGGAGGATTTAGATAAGTGGCTGATAATTTGGAAATCTGAGACTTTCTGTGGTTAATTGACTATGGAGGCTTTGCACAGATTCGTAGTTTTTCATCCTCGGAAAGTTTGGTGGTAAGAATATTTACTGGGATAATGTGGAGGTTGAATGTTGGATATTAGTATATTTATAATGGACTTTTGAGAGTATTGACTTTGAAGGTATTTTTAGAATTATGTATGCATGATCGGTTCAAATTGTGTGGTTTTAACTCTTGGAAGTGTGCACTGTTAGTTTTTGTGCACTTGAAAAGCAACAGAAGTCCTAGGTTCCTCGAATCCAATTTTGAGTTCAATATAGAGAACGTAACTGTCCAGATGAGCTTATGTCGAGAATGCTAGTCACCGTAGATGAGAGGTTGATATCTCTTGATAATATCCTGGGGATCTCTGTATTATTTTAGGTAGAGATGTCTCAAGGAATTGTTTTGTGTGCCTGGAAATCTCTTTGAGAAGCCTATTTCTATTCCTAATATAGTATATTCTTTCCTTATCCCAAAAGTGGACAAAAAGAGGTCTTATATTACCTATTTTGGTTGGGTTGGTGCTGACATTAGCATGCATTAATGTTCTGGCATTTCTTATGTCTTGTGCATTTTCTCTTTAATAAATATTTATTCAACAGCAAAGGAAGGAATCAACAACAATTGGTCACAAAGACCAGGGTATAAGTTGACATGTACATAATAGGGTTGGTTCTTGAGGACAAGTTCTGGCAATTAACTCCAATCCTGGCTAGGTCATGTTGTTAGCCATTAGCAGATTTCATCCAGGCAAAAGAAACTTTTCCAGAAGGCACTGAAGCTTCTAGCTTTTCTGATAGGTGCAAGTACCTCCAAGGGTGTCCGGAGTTAGAAGACAACCACTTGATAACTAAGGTTGTATTGCCTTCAATAATCAACTCAAGCCATCTGTGGGAAGAATAAATTTTTAGCCCTTCAATGATAGCTTTCATCTCAGCAGTGATAGAGTCAGCAAAGCTAATCACACCTGAATAAACCTGGATAGCATTGCCTATGATCTCTAAATGCTCTTTACTCCATGCTTGCCAGGGGGGGTTGGTTTTGACATCCAAATTTTTATGAACCTAGGAATAACGATTGTGTTCGCAAAATAGGGAGAATTGATCATCCAAATCTTTATGGGCATGAGATTTGCCATGGTGGGAACTCCCACAATCCTGATAGTACTAGGAACGGGAATATTAATCCAACGAGGAGAAGAAAGCTGAATCCTAATCCTACTAGGATTAGGTGAAACATAATCTTAATCCTTATTGGACAGGAGATCACTGTCCTAAGTCCAAATTGGGTAAGGAGTACAGAATATAGAAGTCAACTAGGGACAGAAGGCATGGGACTGTGGATTTAAAGATGTAGAAATAAAAGATTAGAGTGAAGAAGCAATTTGAAATAAGATATTGGAATAAGACAGAGGCAGATGGCTCTATGGGATGCAAGGGAGGGGACAGTAACCTAAAGCGAATAAATTATCTATGGTTTTCCAGTGGTGCAGTTCTGTCCTGCAGAACAGATTCCCAGTGATGGGCTGATGGATGAAATATGATGTGGACAAAACTACACCAAGGAACAGAATGGAAGATGAGGTGAAAACAGAGAACAAACTCCTAATATGACTCGGACAGACCCATTACTAATTAAATAATTTCACCCAAAGAAACTCAGGAAGGATCCATATTTTGGACCAACCAGACATAATATGGCTGTTAACAGCTGCCAACAAGTGGCACAGGGATATGATATTAAGCTCTCTCGGCTTGCATCAGGTTTATACCTAGGTAAGTTAAAGCTGGAAATTCAAGTTGCAGTCAATATTAATAGGGCAGTTGGCAGTGAGCTGCATAAGTGGCGCAGTTTCAAGGATCAGCAAACACCTATCTTTACAAACCCATTAGGCTTATACTCAAGTCTTCACTTATCTTATGATTCGATGCGAATTCATAGAAGCCTCATCTGGCTGATGATCTAATATGCAGGTTCATTATCAATCCAGGATCCTGAGTCAAACATGTGAATCATGTGATTGATCCCGATCCTTAACCATGGTAAGTGGTACTCTATTTCCACACTTGACTACTTGTGGCTGCACACATTTAACTGTTACTAATAGATAGAGAATACTGAAATTTCTCTATTCCACAAGTCATTTCACCTTACGTTGGTGACATTTTTATAAAGCAATTTTTTTTTGGGTGGTTCTAAGAGTCCAAAGCAATTGTTGTAGTCCTTCAAATATCAAAATTGAATTGGCTGCCTATGATGGCGGCAGAAGCGACTTGCCATTAACTTATCCAATAAAAAATTTTCCAGTGAAGGATCTCAACAAACACAACCATTGAAATCAAACAACTATAGAGAAGGTTACCTAGAACTCATTGAGGGTAAGTTCCTCCAAAGGAATGTAGCACTTGGAGATGATCCTCGTCAATTGCTCATTCTCCAATGGCCGTAACCCAAGCTTGAAGATGAAGAGACTCTCTACTCTCCAAATTCAAAATACAATGTTCTAATGCATTGTGCAATTAAGGTTTCAACCGTCGCCTTTTTATAACATAGCTAATGATGGAGATTACAATCTAACAGACATGATTATCCCAAGTGGTGTGATCCTAAAGGGTGGTCATTAAATTATCCTTAATTCCACAAAAGGACAATCTTAAAATGACGTAGCCTAAAACCACCAAAGGTAGAAAACTTTCATTATGTTTGCTACCCCACAACCAACATCCACAATGGAACTATAGGCATTAGGCAGCGATGCGAAGAGATCTCAATGTACCGAATGATTCAAGATCCTGGAAGTGTTTATTCATCCTTATCAATGCACAGAGACGATGGGGACAAATGGAGAAGACAAGACTTACATTGAAGCTTCAACTCGATTAATTGCCCTTGAGGCGACAACCGAACCCAGGAGAGATACAGAGATTGCTTCGGCTTTCATCAATCTCGTTACACCCATGGTTTCAAACAAGAGGAAGAAGACGAGGTATGAGGTTAGGATTTCTGAAAATAAAAGAGAAATTGAACGAGTCAGGGGATCTGATAGTGCGAGACAGAATCGGGGTCTTACCTCGTGCTACTCTAGGCCATGAATTGCAGAATCAAGAGGATGACGGAGGAGAGCCTTGCTCATCCAATCAGTGTGTTGATCACTGGTTCAAATCACTAGTTTGCGAGATATTACTCCAGCATAGGCTTGGGTACGACAGAAATGGCTTTTTCAGGGAGAGCGACTAAGAAACCCTCATAGACTCTGCTTCGGTGAGACGATGGCAGCTGAAAGAAGCCCCGATAGACCTAAAACAGGGGCTGATAATGGACTGATGGATCATAGCAATGATCCCGGAAAAAAGTGAATGTTGCAATGGGTTCTGTTATCACTGTTGCCACAACACGAAGGAGGAGGGAAGATAGAGGTTCCCGAGAAAGGGAAAAGGGCCTATCGAAGGTAAGGCTTGGCATCTCAGAGTTGATGGCCGGTTCTCTGCTTTATGCTCCAGCCATTAAATTTAGTGATCAAATCCTTGAGTAATCAATTTTTTAAAGGACATGAAACTTGAGGAAGAAGATTCCAAATTCACAGTTGGTTATTAAATGAAGGGTTTCAAATCAGTAGAAGCACCCCAACCAACAATTTATTTTTCAACGACTGTGGTAAGTAGATGTTATGGAACAAGTAGGGAAATCCTTGCGCTCATGGCAGTGCTGTTAACAGGTAGACGACGGCGCTCGTCAGCAAGGGCGATACCAGTGGTGAAGACGGCGATGTTTGGTTACTTAGAGGTGCAGAGGGGTGGGGGCAGGTGAGGTTGCAAGAGGAAGAAGAAGAAAGAAAGTTATTTTGGGGATTAAGGGAGTTACTCCTTACGTCACGACTTAACAGACAGAAACTAACGGCCTGGGTCTTTTTGTAATAGATTACCACCAGTAGGGGAGGGGGTGTAATAATTGAAAATAGAGGGGAGGAAGTTGTAATTGGGTAAAGTACTGGGGAGGGGTATGAAATTTGAACTTCTGTTTCAATCTCTGATTTCAGCCACTTGAATGATTGAAAGAAGTATTTGTTGGTTGAATTTGAGTCGTATTTGATGCTTGATTGTAAACCTCGAGTCAATAAATTGGAAAAGAAGAAGGATTTGGAGTCTCCGGTGGGTATTTCTGCCTTCAGAACTCGTTTTAGAGTTCTGGAATGTGCACACGGGGGTTTTAATGGCTGTATCGATTTGTATCACAAAGTATCAACCGTATTCCATAGTTTTGAACTGTATCGGACGATACATTAATGAATACACACCATACTTAATTTGTCCCCCCAAACCCGGTATGTATCGATAGTATCGTACCCTTTTTGGGCCGTATTGGCCAATACAGTGCGATACTTATCGATACATACTATGTTTGAATTAAAAAGATATGTATCTCATTGGATCGTATCGATGCCGATACTTATCAATGATACGATACAGTGCGATACTTTAAACCATGCTGATAGCACTTGATGTTGGTGAAAGCGATTTGCTATTAACTTATCCAATAAAAAATTTTCCAGCAAAGGATCTTGATGAATAGAACCAGTGAAATCAAACAATTTGGAGAAAAGGTTACCTAGAACTTGCTAATGGTGAGTTCCTCCAAAGGAATGCAGCACTTGCAGATGATCCTCATCAATTGCTCCTTCTCCAATGGCCGTATCCCAAGCTTGAAGATGAAGAGACTCTCTCTACTCTCCAAAAACAAAATACACTGTTCTATTGTGTTGTACAATTAGGGTTTTAGCCTTAGCCCTTTTATAACATAGCTAATGATATAGTTTACAATCTAACAAATATGATCATCCCAAGTGGTGTGATCCTAAAGAGTAGTCATTAAATTATCCTTAATTGCACAAAAGAACAATCCTACAATGACGTAACCTGAAAATCCCTAAAGGTAGAAAACTTTTATTACTTTTTCTCCCTCATACAACCAACACAATGGACCTTGTAGGCATAGAATTAAATCACCGCCACAAACCATAAGCCATTATGCATTATTCCTGGAGCATCATGACATGTGATTGGACCTAAAAAGGTTTGAAGCACTTTTCAAATAATATTTATTTAATATAATAATAATATAAAGGGCAAGAGATCCCTGTCTGGTTGTGTAGCGCCCACACTATTGTGGGGGCCAATAAGAGTGCGCGTAGGGGGATCTGCCTGAATGATATTTTTTATATCACTGGGATTGGACAGTAATTTCACGTGGTCTTGTGTCTGGGTGCAAGAACCACGTGACCAGATAGCGTTCTTTTTCCCTAATATAAAATCCTTTTGCAAGCACATTACAAAACATGCACAGTGCCTTGATTTTGACTAGTCACGATCTGAGGACTCACTCACTTGGATGCTCTCCTTGAAAGGGTAGTGGTAACCATATTGAACATCACTCCCATTCACTGCCATACCCCGAATGCTGAGCAAATTGATATATAGCCAGTCCTATTGATAGGTGTCAACCATTGGTATACCACAAACACACAACGTATAAATGCAACAGTAAATGCCTCTTACGCAAAGGAAGAAAACAACTACCAAATGTACCTGTTGCTAGGGGTGTAAATGAATAGCTGAAATCCGTTTCCGTATCCGTGTCCGTATCTGTTTAGTACTATCTGAATCCGTCCGAAAGCTAAACGGATGCGGATATGGATAGGCTATAGCTATCCGAAAAGCTATGTTTACATGTAAACGGATAAAATATCCGATCCGTATCCGTGTCCGTATTCGTTTAGCACTATCCGAATCCGTCCGAAAGCTAATCGGATGTGGATGTGGATGCGGATATAGCACTATCCGAGCCGAATCCGATCCGTTTACATCCCTACCTGTTGCCAAACACAACTGGTGGTGAACCATTCAGGAATTTCAACAGATCAATGTTTAACACACAAATGTACCCACATCTTTATTTCTTTGCCAATCCCCATTGAGGAAATATACAATATGACAACCTTAGAATAGACTGCCCATATCTGTCCATAGTTGTGAACCAGTAAATGGTAGCTTATGGGTTGTTGCATATGAAATGATAATCATAACAAGCATATAATCATGAATTGCAATTAGTTAATTAATTTAATCAAATTAAATTGGGTTTGACGGACACACATCGTATGACATAAATCCAACAGCCTATAGATTCATTGCTAGGTGCAATCTTTTGCCAAAAGTTAATTGAACTGTTAAATCCTAACTAGGTTAGAAGTGGTCAATGGGGTGCCTGTAGGGGATTGAAGCTGTTACCAAGATCTGCAGTTTAGGGAAATCAATGTTCTCTTCCTTTTGATGGGAGTTTCAATTTTTATTGTTAATTAAAATATAATTATAATAGGATTGATGAAGCAAGTATTGGATGGATTTTTTTTTTTCTTGAGGTTTTTTGAATTTGGATTCTGAAAAACCAAAGCATTTTGTATAATCATCTTATTCAACTGTTTTTTTTTTTTTTTTAATTTTGGGCTTAAAGGAGAATTAGCTGCCTTGAATGTTGAAAGAAATTGATCTATCTTCTGTTTAATGGATCCTATAGAGGAAATGGTGCATCTGTTCACATACTCAGTCTTACAGCAGACTACCATACTGGTTAGGGAGAATGGTAGGAGGGTGGAATTGGGACCTTGAAGGTATCCCTTAATAAAACTCATCTAAACTACATGTTTTGGGAGATTACAAACAGGAAATCATGTCTACTAGTAAATTAATTGATGATTTTCAGTGCTTGAAAGAATGGAAGCCTTTATGTGTACTGCGGTGAATAAAATTCTTGGAACTGGCCATGTAGACAGAAATTTGCAAATTTATAATGTGTTTAATGGTTGAAGCTTTATTTTAGTTACTCACTGCATTTAATGTTAGTTGATGGATATTTCCATGTAGCCAGTGAATGATGATTGTACTTGTTCCCACATCTCCGTTTTTTGTTCTGAATTTCTTGATGTTACTTCTGTTAATACATTTGCTTAATCCCTTTTGATTTCACATTGCGGACCAAAGGAGGTACATGGGCCACAAGAGGACGATCAGGCCAAATGCAAAGAAGCTGAGTGCATTGTTCATGGCACGGGAGCAGATGGATTGGAATAAATTTGCCAGGAAAGTGCGATCATGCCAAAAAGGTTTCATGGGGGAGCCAGAGGAGATGAGGGCAGGACGAGGTGAATTCCATGAATTGCCATCCTCTTGCATCTGCCAGAAACCACACCGCAAGAATATTGTTGGTAATAGCAGTGATGTGGAGCCACCAGCAGAAATTGATTTCTTGGGCTCAAATGGGGATGTTGACTTGGATGACAATAGAGAGAACAGAGGCAATCAGCAGCTGTTGCACATATTTAAGAAGGAAGGTGTAGGAGAAACCCAAGTATCCACTGTAGATACTGAGGAAGAGGAGTTTTTGCCAGAACAGAAATAAACTAAAGAAGAGGAGGCGAGGTCTCAAACATATTCAAGGCAGGACTGGCTTCAACAACTCACGATCCGCATTCCAATTTTCCTTTCCTGCACAACCAATTTGAGTTAGCATGGACGTCAAGTAGACGTACCATGTCGCACAATCTGGACCTGACGCATCCAAGCTTTTTCATTCTAAACTTCTAACCGACTTTGACAGTGATTGGACAAGTTGTAGTGTGTACAGAGGGAGAAAAAGAAGAAAGAAAAAAAATTGAAGTGCATCTACACTTCAAATTGTAACATACAAATTGGTTCTTCAATGAAATACAGTACTGTATAATGTTGGCTCAGTTGACAAGATTTAGCAAGCCACAAAAGAAGGTTGGCAAGCAATATATTAGAGAAAAAGAGATGGGCCTTTGTTAGAATCACCTCCATTCTCCTTCAATCCTCAACCGTGTCTATCAATTCATCTGGTTGAACCGTTTAAATGATTGGACTGTTGCATGCTCCATCTTCTTTTACTTATTTATTTTTTGCGTGATCCTTGTTCATTCCATCTGTCACACCGTTATAAGTTCTGGTTTTACCAAATAACTATAAAGCTAAAACACAAGTTTTATGATTTTAGTTTTAACTTCATCTTTTCTGCCTTCGTCTTTGACGATTGACTTTCTTCACTTCTCTTCTATGGTTCTAGACTTCTGTTCGTTTCCTTTTTTTTTTCCTTGCTTCTTCAAGGCCAATAAGTGATATTCCCAAGTCTCGTATGAATAGAATTACCGAAGCCATATATGAACCACCTAATATTACTGAATTGGAACCAAATAGAACCAACTTACTGAATGCAAACTCTTTGCTTCCATTAGAAAGAAAGATGATGGAACAACCAATATTAAATCCATGGACATATGGGATATCAGGTCGTCCAATTTACTCAAAATTTTTGCTCCATAAGTTGCCTTCCCCTGTTTTATGTAATCCATGTTGGAGTTTATAATCTACAGATTTTTTTTGTTTTTTGTAGTTGTCTACTTCACTAGGATGTCTTATTACCTTATCATTGTTGCATTATCATGCAACTCATGACATGGAGAATGGATTAGTAGCCCTCCTAACAGAGAGATAGACTGGAACTGACTGCAACAGGCAGTGATCATTCCAAGGGAGCTCTCACAAACAGCTTTATGATTACAGTTTATTGAAATAGTGTTGTGGGGGGAACCAACACACCTGATTATAATAAAGGGTAAATTACACGACACCCCTTGAAAATCGAACGATACTCAACTCACTCCTTATTTTTTGAAAATACTCACCCGTGAAGTTTAAGCGTATTAGTTTTGCAATGCCACTTCTTTTTCACTGATAAATTTGACTCCACTCTTTACTGACAACTATTCAGTCTGCCTCCCTAACCCCAACCCCCCCCCCCTCCCACTGGAAAATTATCGTCTCCATTTATCTGCCCTTCCAGTTACTCCATTTCATCTAATAAGGGGGAGTGGACCCCACCCGGACAGCGTGTTCGGGCAGGAGGTAGGGTGGTCATTTCATAACATGCTATGAAACTAGATAGGCCTGAACATTCCCAATTGACTTTCTAAATTAACTCTGTAAGACAAGAAGTTATCGAACCATACCGCTTGTGCAAAAGGGCACTTTATCAAAATATGGACCGGATTCTCTATGTCTTCCTGCACCTAGGAAAACAATAATCAATTCTAAGGTAATGATTTTTAGTTGGATCCATACCCTTGGTTATATGTAACATTTCTAAGCTAAGCAACCAATGGTGGAGAGCAATCTGGTCTGGGTATATTGACTTTTAGTAATTGCATTTGGATTAGGCCCGACCGGGCATGACCATTGACACCCTTATTTCATAAGGTAATGATTTTTAGTTGGATCCATACCCTTGGTTATATGTAACATTTCTAAGCTAAGCAACCAATGGTGGAGAGCAATCTGGTCTGGGTATATGGACTTTTAGTAATTGCATTTGGATTAGGCCCGACCGGGCATGACCATTGACACCCTTATTTCATAAGGTAATGATTTTTAGTTGGATCCATACCCTTGGTTATATGTAACATTTCTAGGCCCGACCGGGCATGACCATTGACACCCTTATTTCATAAGGTAATGATTTTTAGTTGGATCCATACCCTTGGTTATATGTAACATTTCTAAGCTAAGCAACCAATGGTGGAGAGCAATCTGGTCTGGGTATATTGACTTTTAGTAATTGCATTTGGATTAGGCCCGACCGGGCATGACCATTGACACCCTTATTTCATAAGGTAATGATTTTTAGTTGGATCCATACCCTTGGTTATATGTAACATTTCTAAGCTAAGCAACCAATGGTGGAGAGCAATCTGGTCTGGGTATATTGACTTTTAGTAATTGCATTTGGATTAGGCCCGACCGGGCATGACCATTGACACCCTTATTTCATAGAATCAGATCAAAATCAATGAAATTAGGTTGACCTCAATTACGTTCTTGTCCGATTTTCCAAACCCTTCTTTGAATTGGCTTTGAATATTGATTGCACATATGAACATTTTCTTTCTTTTAATCAATAAAATAGTAGAAAATCAATGAAATTTAACTATATCCACAATACCTTTGAATAAAAAAAAAGGGAGAATGTTTTCTCTATCGCAGTGCAGCCTGCACCCAGGCACATGGGCAGTCTATTAGGGGGGCAGGGTGGTCATTGCGCCCACCCCCATGTGCCTGGGCGTAGGCTGCGCTGTGGCACAGAGAACAGCGCCCAAAAAAAAAACTCCAAAAATTACAAATATGTGGGTATCAAATCCTATGTCCGATCCCAAGTTAAACTTTTATAGATTATTGAATTGTCAGTCAGTCGGTCTATGTGGGCTTTCAAAACTCCAGCTCTATAATTTATGTAATGTTTGATATACATTCTAAGTTGATTCGCATTCTCGGATGATAAAAATAGTTGTTTTATTGTCTGAAAAATGAGAAATCGCCCTAGAATGCATGCCAAACACAGCCTAGCTAAGAGAGAGATTCTATTTCCATTTTATTTTTTCCAGTTGTTTGTTTCCTATTTTGTTTCAAGTTGTTATTCCTAGAAAGTTACTAAACTGGTTGTTTAGTATCCGATTCTATAGGGAGAAAGGAGGAATAAAATTATATCTCGCCTTTAATTAAATCAGCTTTTTTTTTTCAAACCTTAATTATATCAATTGTTACCTATTGGGATCTGGGATTGAGATATCGGTCTTGATTGGTCAATTTTTATCCCTATTAAAAATTGAGTTTTTTTTTTTTAATGATTTTACTTTTGATCCGATACTGTATCGATACCCGACCCAAGATCGATCAGGTATTGACCTCGGCCGATACCGATACCGATACGGTCCGGCTGATCCGAAAAGATACCTCAATCCATAATCCGGATTCTTATTTAAACATAGTAGGTAGCTAGTATTGATATACGAATGGGATTCTTATATTGAATAATCCGTCCGAATCCGAACCAAGTTCTTCTTTGTCCCAATTCTTTTGTTTTTTTAACAACTACAACTACAAGGTTTACTCTAACGATCCTAGCTAGGACTCATCAATAGTACTAAACTTGTTATACAAGTAACAAGATTTCCCTTCATCACTTATTATTGGTATATAAATATGTGTGATTTGCTCGATCAGATCAGAATATTGGATCTGAAATAGTTGCTGAAACGTCTCCATTCTGGCTCTTCAGAAACTCCATGTAAATTCTCAATCTCTCTCTGTCTCTCTTGTTAGTTTGTTACTTTAATATTGTTGTTTCTGTTGTAACATTGGTGAACATGGTATTTGGTAGAGTTGATTACTTTGTAATTGTTTGGTATCTCTCTTGGGTCCCCTCTTTCTTATGATCCTCTTTCATCCTCTCTCCTAGACTGATATAGCATGCATGAACCAAAGACCCTAATTGATATCCTTTTTAAATTGTGTTTTCCTGCAACATTGATTCTTCTTCTTGTGAAGAGAGAATAAGAAGATTAATGGTGGTGTAGATCGATGTCAACTTCGAAAGAAATTTCAGATAGAACCCACAAGCAGTTGCCGATAAAACCCTAAACCCTAATTCTGTTTGTAACTATATTAAACAATACCCTAAACCCTAATTGCTTTTAAAATCAATCAATCTAAGATATTATATTATGGGTTTATTAATTTATACGTCTCGATCTTCTTAATTCCTCATATTTTCCTCTGTTTTTTCTCCACTTGAATAGGAAATTATTAATTAATTGGAAATTTAATAGAATATTATTTAGTTCATGTTTTTTGTAGGATTTTTTTAGGCTTTGTTTGGTTTCTCTAATACACACAAAATTCTGTATTCTCTCTCTTTATATTTTGTTTGATAAACCCTTATCAAGATTTCTTGTTATCTAACTTTGTCTTTTTTTCTTTTTTATTTTTCTTGGATACCAGTTGAAGCAACTAAGCATGTCTTCATCGATTAATGAAGAATCACCAGCTGCAATTGTAGTTCTAAAGTTGAAAAGCTCTGATAATGAAATCTTTGAAGTGAAGAAGGAGGTGTGTCTTAAATCAAACACCCTAAAGACCATGATGGAGGAAGATGATTATGTAGATACCATTATCCCTCTTCCTAATGTGGAAGGAAAGATTCTATCTAAACTAATTCAGTATTGTCAAAAGCATGTTGAAGCAGCTGTTGCTGCTGATAGTGAAGAAGAGATTAAGAAATTTGATAAAGAGTTTTTGGAAGCAGTTGAAGATAACATCCTATTCGAGATCATCTTAGCCTCAAACTACTTGGATATTAAAGATTTGTTGGACATATGTTGCCAAAAGGTGGCTGATGACATCAAAAACATGTCTAAAGAAGATGTTCGTAAAAAGTTCAACATCAACAATGACTTTACACCTGAGGAGGAAGAAGCAATACGCAAGGAGAACCAGTGGGCCTTTGAATAATATAATACCTACCCTTCCTTCCTTCCTTCCTTCCTTCTAGATCCCTAGCCAGTAGCTATTAGGGTTTACAAATTTTGATCAAGTAGCTTCTTCTTCTAGTTCAGTAGTAAGGTTTACAAATTAATTTCATCTTTAGAACTTTTTGGTAATTTATTTGAGAGTTTTAATTTGTCCTTTATTTAAGAGAATTATATATAAAACCTAAGAAATATGATGGACACAATTGCCGGCTAATTGAATACGAATGGCTTTTATGTACATAAGTAATGAGGGTAAAATGGACATTTCAAAATTTACATTAACTTAGAAATTGAGTCCGACTGGGTTCACACTTTAAAGCCCACATCGATTCTAATTGGTTCATACTGATTTAACACCCAAAATATAAATATAATAAGTCAATTATCTATCTGGATCTGTCCAACTTTGAATTCGAGACTCTAAACATTCAAATCCATATGAGCAGAAGAACCAAACTAAGATTGGGCCTTTCACAAGTTCTATTCTCCATACCCAGTGGGTCGGATCAAATCAACACATTGGGCTCGAGAGTTCCCCATTATTCCTATTTCACAAGTTGTATTCTCCATACGTACCCAGTCCATATATGCTGAAATTATCACTCAAACTCTGATTTCAGCAAAAACCAATTCGGAAAACAATATTTCTTATTTTTTATTTTTTATCAAACCCCTAATACTGCACTACAAGATTGATCGCAAAGGGGAATATCACACACATCTCAGGAAGCAGATTAGGGGGGGAATCATATTTGTGCAACGAGCAGAAAGAGGTAACCGACAGAAAAAAACATACCAGAAGATCTCAATATTTCTCAAAATTACTCTCAGAATACAAGATCCAGTAAGGGAAAGTGAACCAATAAGTTGCCATTTGTTCTGTCGTGAGGATGATTCGAACCCATCAATTGATCGGGCTCAAAAAATGGGGGGAGGGATTTTATTACATGTCGACTCAGAATCAGATCTCTAGAGTTGCAGAGATATTCAAAGGTTGTAGAGGTAGGAAGAAGTCCAAAACTTCTAACCTGAGAACCGTCTACTCCAGAAGCGGTGCTCCTCCAGAAGATGAAGACTAGCTTTCTTCATGAAAAATCAGATTCAAAGACCTTCTAAAAACTCTTCCCTGATTTCTCTGATCAATCGGTCTCGCTTTCTCACTCTATTCTCCCGATTTCCTCTCCAAAACCAAACTGAAACTGTCTCGATCTCTTTGATTTTTCTCTCCCCTATAGCTATGAAACATTTGACTCTGGCTTTGTAAGAAATGTAAATAGATACATATATCAAATTTTCTGACTAGGGGAGGTTGACCCATTTGATATTCAGTAGAAAACTTGGCATTCTCATTTCATTTCAAGGTATCCGGACGTACTTGGGACTTAACTTGCATTTCTTTCCGAATCTCATGATGGGTTACCATCTCAAATTTGCATTACTTTTCAGCCTACTTTTCATCCTTTTCTGTCCATCTTTTCACATATTTGTTGTACCAAGTCTGACCCCAAAATTTGCCTTTCCCCTACTTTGGTAACTATTCTCCATGCTTTGAACCAAAGATAATTTGCCACTTCTTCTCTATTACCTTTTCCTTTTTATAGATTTTTTATTTTTTGTTTTCTTTCTCTTTTTCGTGTTTTGGACTCTTGGGGGTGAGTCAAGTGGGCCCCATTAAGTCACTATTCATGTGCTTCTCCCTGAGTGGACTAAACAAACTAACCACTTGTCCTAACCGAACCCACATGTCTTCCTAAACGTATCATGAAAAATTCTAGATCCCTTCTATATGAGTTAAAAACACCTTCTAAAGGGATCCACATCCTCTACTTCCATCAGTTGTACTTCCATCTTACTTCCATGAGTTCTCAGCGCGCCACCTGTCTTTATGATTATCCAACAGTTGTACTTGAATGAATTCAAACTTTTTTGAATTAATGATGAGACCTATCTAAACCACCATAAATCCCAAAACAACCCAACCCAACCGGTTCAATCTCACTCAAACCTAATCTACTTCTAACCGAACCATTTTCGCTCAAACTAAACCCATCTCCATTTCACTCATCCCCATTTCATTTTGAATGAGAAGCCCTAAAACTAAGTTGCAGAGCTTCTCCACCGTTCCATATCCGGGAGAATCTCTCCATCGCCCCATTTTATTTCAATCAAACTCACACTCAGCTAGGTTTCAAATCGATTTGGGGCCATCATCGTCTTCTTCCCACAGACTCTAACCTGGGTAAGTCTCTTTCCACACCCCTGGCGACAATGGAGGTGGCAAGGAGGAAGGGGTTGATACGGTCAGTGAACCAGGGTACCATAGTTCACACCCACTCCTGAAACATTATGGAGAAGTTGCAAGAAGAGGAGGAAGGAGAAAAAGGGTACTTGGAGTAGTTGGAGAGAGAGAGAGTATTTTAATCCTTTCTACGAACGGATCCCTTGAGGTTGTACAAATGTTACAGGAAATTCTCTTAAATCGAAATTGGAGACTCGGACTTGCTTTAGTTTTTAGTCCTCTGAAATGCTTTGGCTTTCAAACTCTCTTGACATTCATCCACGTAAACCTAAAATTTAAATCTTGATTCTCTTATAATTTTGTTTAAAGTTACATGACTTCACTGCTCAAAATCAAAATCAACTTCTGTAAAACACATAGTCATCATCTTCAATTACAGATTGAATCAGTTATAACAGTGTACAAATTTTTTTCTGCATCTCTCGTGCATTTCAACCAAACAACCCATCACAGATATGACCAATGTTAGATTAATCCGAATAGGGACAAGATCCCAAAAGCCGAATCTCCATAGGGCGTTCAAGAACACAATCAAATAAATAATAGAAAATAGGGATAGAACCACCAACCTTGTTTCGCATCCATAGTGATGATGATCGCAGTGGAAAATAAAGAACAAAGATCTAGGTGCTTCCCCTCTATTCCCAAGAGTAAGGCTGATGAGAATACCGAATGCGCAGGGACGACGAACACCGAATATCTCCTCTCTCTTTCAAGAATGCACTCCTCAATAGTAATTGAGAATAATAAGTTGTGTTGGGTAGAGGGGGACCTAGCTCTCCTTATATAGTAATCCCTATAGGTCCGACTCATCACATCCAATAGGAATCTATCCGCCCACACTAAG
This sequence comes from Telopea speciosissima, assembly GCF_018873765.1. Lineage (NCBI taxonomy): Eukaryota > Viridiplantae > Streptophyta > Magnoliopsida > Proteales > Proteaceae > Telopea > Telopea speciosissima. Next base: position 69,514,052 of record NC_057916.1, on the reverse strand, counting down.
CCAATCCACATTAGACTTCTAATATAACTTAATGACCCCACTTTATTAGACCAAAACCCTAATTAGCCTGGTTTAGGGATTTAATTATGTCCATATAGAATTTTATTAGAACTAAAATTCTAACATTCTCCCACTTGGACTTACATTAAATTTCTTATTTTTAAAAGGATTTAAAAACAGTTTTGACCAAAACAAATCACAGGCTAACAACTCTTTAAGAAAACTTTATGTGCACAATTTTTAAAATAAATTGGTCTAGAGGGCATATTAGAAAGTCAATCCCATCCCATAGAGTTTTAGACACCGAATCATGGCGGTAATCGCATCTATGATCAAGCGACACGAGCCTTCCATGGTCACGAGAGCCCTCAACTCTACTAACATGGATGTAATGTGGTAGTGTGGCAATACTCACATAGTGATTCCTTATGTATTATCAATTTGTCACCAAAATTTCTCTTCTTTAAGTGGCACAGGCTCACTAGAGAAATAATCTTTATGATTCTAACGAATCTGTATGTCTCATCTTGAATAACTCGAGTTTTACTTTATGTGTTACAAGACATACCTTTAGGCTAATAACTTAATGTCCCATGCCTTGCTTAAGGTTAACACATTCCTTAAGTCTTTAAAACTAGATATATATACATCATGTCAATAAATAAAACACCCAAGTGTTCAAAAGAATTTTGCATGCAATGACAACTGATACATATAAGCCAAGATTTACCACACGGTAAAAATTACAGATGAAAATAAATTTTATTTTACAATGGAGCAAAACAACTCCCACTAACCAACCGCATCCCATGATGCACCTAAACCCATGCTTATGACATGTCTTTCAAAACACAAGGGCGAAGACCTTAGGTTAGGGGATCTATAACCATATCATCTGTATCAATATGCTCCACTGCAATGTCACCTTTCTTTACTGTCTCCTTTATGGTCAAATACTTCACATTCATGTCCTTAGACCCTCTAAGTTCTTTATTGTTGTTTATAAACAACACAGCAAAACTGTTATTACTATATGTCTGGATGGGTCTATCCACAGAATCTAAAATGGTCAACTACTTTATGAGATTCCTGAGTCAAATGACCTGAGTAGCAACCCCATGGCATGCTACAAACTTTACCTGTATAGTCAATGTGGTTACCAATATTTATTTTGTACTGTTCCATAATACTACCCTTCCTGCCATTAGAAAAACTTAACCAGATGTGGATCTCCTATCATTCTCACAGCTAGCAAGGTCGGAATCTGTATGACCCACTAGCTTGAGTTCAGGAATGTGTCTTTATGTTACATATAATCTTTTATCCCCTACAAGTACCATAATACTTTCTTGGCAGCAACCCAATGGCTAAGACCAGGATCTGACTGATATCTGCCAAGAAGACCCATCACAAAGGTAATATTCGGTCTGGTACAGACCTGAGCATACATGATACTACCTAGTGCGCTAGTATAAGGCACCTCATTATGTCATCCTTCTTAGCTTCATTTTTTGGACATTGTGTCGAGCTCAGTTTGAGAACATGAACATTCTCAGGTTTGCAATCCAGCATACTAAACCTCTCCTGAATACGATCAACATAAGCCCTCTGAGAAAAACTTAGTAAACGATGAGAACGATCCCTATGGATCTCAATGCCAAGGACAAAAGAAACCTCACCAATGTCCTTCATGTCAAATTCCCTAGATAATAGTTGCTTTCATTTATGCAACATCCCTAGGTCACCGCTAGCAAGCAGGATGTCATCCATATAAAATATGAGAAAATAGAATTTGCTCCCATTGACCTTGTGATATATACACTGATCCGCTTTGTTTTCCACAAAACCGAATGAAGTCACGATACTGTCAAACTTCAAATACCACTGCCTGAAAGCTTGTTTGAGACCGTAAATAGACTTCTTGAGTCCACGCAAGATGGTCTGAATCATCCACCGCAAGACCCTCAGGTTTAATTCAACAAGCTCCCAAACATCATTATGTTTCATCGATTCCACATCATCTCTCATTGCATCTAACCACAAATCTAACTGAGAACTAGAAACAACGCCTGAAGAAGTAACTGGATCAACCACACAACCAATGTCGTAGTCCTTATGTTCTCTCAGATAGACCTCATAGATAGATGGTATTTCTGAATTTCTCCCCTTGATGGATTTCCGTGATGGTGCTACCACTGCCTCACCCGAATCAGAAATCTCAATAAATCGCATCAATGATAGGATCTCAATCGCATCCCGATTGAGAGGAATCTCATCAAAGCTACATGAATGTCAAGGATAGTTATCAATATCAGGCTCCTGAACTCCAGCAGGTGTAACTAATGGCGTGGTATGCCCCACATCCGTCTCAATAGGTAGAAGAATATGTACCAATGTACCAACCATGTCACTATCTCGAACACCTGAGAACAATCATTCCTTTTGGCCATATCAAATTCCAAACTTCACGCCTATAAGTCCATAATTCTAGTGTCTCCGTAGGGGTTATAAAATTCATATCCCTTCGAATGATCCGGGTAGCTAACAAAATAGTAATGAGTAGTCCTGGGATCCAACTTGTTCAAAGTCGGATAATATAGTTTTACTTCCGCAGGCACCCCAAACTCTAAGATGATTTCTGGTTTAGTAACTACATGGTTAAGGATACAATGAGTAGTTTTCAAAAACTTCTCCCATAAGAACTTAGGTAAAATTTGTCTTACTAATCATACTCTTCACCAGTGCAGTTATGCCTTTCGGCGACACCATTTTTCTCGTGGACTTCCTGGCAAAGTAAATTGACCAACTATCGCAGAGTCCTCTTAGTATTTGGAAAACAGTGCCCTTAAGCTATCCAAAGATCGCCATGTCCGCCATAATACTCACCCCCACGATCGGATTTAACAATTTTAATAACTTTCCCCAATCGTTTCTCAACTTTAGTCCCAAAATCTTGAACTTGTCAAGAAATTCAGACTTTTCTTTAATTAAGAATGAGATAGCCATATCGGGAGTAGTCGCTGTTAAAAGTGATGAAATAAAAAATTTCTACACAATGTGGCTGAACAGGGACCACCGATGTCAATTTGAATGACCTCCAACAGTCGAACTATAGACTACGCTTTTCTTCTTTATCTTGGTCATCTTTCCCTTACATCGCTACATAAGTTTCTAGATCACTTTCGAGAGTAGGTAGGATGTCGACTTTATCGCCTTTTCCACTCTTGCCTTATAAATATGACCTAACATCTTATGCCACAATGTGAAAGACCGTTCTTTAGGTAAGGGTCTTTTGAAAACAACGTTTTCAATGTTATGGAAGGCGAGATATCATTGGGAGATAAACACACCGACAATCCATTGACGTAATGCAGAACCAACTTTATTTGAAACAAATTTATCATATCGTTCTTTATTTCAAAATGGTAACTACCAATGTCCAACATCGAAATCGAAATTAAATTTCTGAAGGATGGTACATAAAAAGTATTCTTTACACCAAATTAAAACTAGAAACTAGTAATAAAATGATATCTCCCACAAACTTTACGTCAATCATATCCATCATTCCCTATGACAAGTCTTGATTCATCCTGATTTGGCCTCTTCCGGTTTATGAATCCCTATATGGTAAAAGCAACTTAGTTAGTTGCCCCGCCGTCTAGCCTCCAAGTAATCGGATGAGGCTTATGATAGATTGGACTCACAAACAAAAGCCAAAGAATCGTTACACGATGGCCTGGGTTTTGATAACCAAGTCTTGTATTTGTTGCGCCTTCTTTATGTGACCCTTCTTCTTGCAAAAGAAGCAAATCACTCTCTTTCTTGAAAGAGTCTTTCTTAGGTCCCAAATTGTTAATCCAATCGCACTCTTTATTGGCAGACTTATGAGTATGATTTTTAGGCTTTTCACTCTCATGGGATTTGGAAATAACAAGTAGTTTCTCTTCCTCGGATACAACCCTAGAAATAAGGTCATCGATACTCCAGACATCGTCCTGGGAAAGGTAGTTGGCTTTGATGATGTCAAAATCAGAAGGTAGGGTATTAAGAACTTGATGAACAATCAAGGCATCAGAAAGAACAATATTCAAGGCTTTGATTTTAGTTTGATAGTCAATCATCCAAACAATATAATCCCTAACACCCCCAGAACCATGGTATTCCATATTAAATAGCCCTTGCAGAAGTCTCCCAATCTTAGCATTCGATGAAACTTGGTATCTCTTGGAAATTGCATCCAGCAATACTCTGGCAGTACATTTATCAGGTAGACCCCTCTTAAGGTGTCCCGGTATCGACCTCTTTATAGATAGTACAGCTAAGTGATTACTCTTTTTCCATGCAGAATGCACAAATTTTTCATCCTCAGTCCTATCAGCTGTTAGGTCCATTGGTTTATCTATAACAAGGGACGTATGCACATTTGCCATCTCATGGCAAACATAATGTCCTCTTTCCACTTCTTAAAATTTGACCCAGTAAGAATCTCAATAGTGACCATGTTATTATTGACAGAAAATGTGACTGAAAATTTAAACAATGAACAGTACAATAATCAGCATAATGCAAGTACAGCTTGAAACCTTATAAGCTAATGAGAATTTTACACACATCGTTGTGAAAACACCTTTGGGCTGAATTCCCAACATGCAATTGTAAAAATCCCTACATACCAGTGGCCATGGGAATATAGCTCAACTTTCAAAATCCACCACCTTTGGGTGTGCAGAATTCTAGGGTCAGCCTATTCATATGCATACTGTATATGTACCCCTTCAAGTACCAATACATGACCACCACCTTTGGGTGTATGACCACACATTAGAGTTGAAGGACATCCCACAACTGTATGAGACCGGTGTTTCATAAATCCAACAAGGAAGGTCGCTTTGGCGGCTGCATCCTGTCGAACCCATGGAACCCTCTCTTGGGATATTCCAAAATTACTTACATCCTTAAACAAATCGTGTTATTTTATACTTTATGACAAGGGGCTTAACTGTCTCAAAATTAACACAAATATGCCAACAGTATTGTTCATCAAAGTAGGTATTCCAGTAAGTCAGAAAATTAGTTTGGTTCCCAATGGAACGAATCGACAAATTCCATAATAGGGCATGCATCAAAAGAATACCAAAAATATTTAAAATATTCATATCTGATCAAAACAGAGGGCACCACTGTGTAGAGCACAAAAAAACAGAGCCAACGCAAAAAACGGGACCCCAAACGGAGTCTCGTAGCCCCTAGAAAGCCCGGTCAAAGTTCAAGTCAAAATCTGGTTGACTGTACTGGTCAAACCGTCCGAAAGTCAAACCAAAGCAATTTGGTTCAACCCCGTCCGATCGAACGGTTCGGACCGGCCAACCGGTTCGGGTCGACTCAAATCGGGTCAGAGGGCGGGTCAACGGGTCCGGTTTTGGGTCGTAATCGGGTTGACCCGACCAGCGGCGCACGTTAGCATCGCCTGTACATAGAATCAGGCGCACGATAGCAAAACCCAGATTCTTTTTTTTTTTTTACATCTGCCGGCGAGTGAAGATCACCCGCGGCTGCCGCCAGCGCGTGAGAGCGCTGGCCCGCGCCGCCGGCGGTGATCCACCCACCGAAAACTCGATTTTGCGAGCTCTACGCCCATGTGATCGATTCTATTTTCGCTCGGCTAAAAAAATTGGCGTAATGCCAGTTGTCCGCGCACGGGTTTTTTGGAAAACTGGAAAAAACCCTAAAAACCTTGATTCGAATCGAAAAATTTTCAATTCCCTTATTATGTTCTATTATTTTGAATCCATATAGGTTCAAGAACGGATCTATGGAGGCTCTGATACCACATGTTAGATTAATCCGAATAGGGACAAGATCCCAAAAGCCAGGATCTCCATAGGGCGTTCAAGAACACAATCAAATAAATAATAGAAAATAGGGATAGAACCACCAACCTTGTTTCGCATCCATAGTGATGATGATCGCAGCAGAAAATAAAGAACAAAGATCTAGGTGCTTCCCCTCTATTCCCAAAGTAACGGCCCGATGAGAATACCGAATGTGCAGGGGACGACTTTAACACCGAATATCTCCTCTCTTTCAAGAATGCACTCCTCAATAGTAATTGAGAATAATAAGTTGTGTTGGGTAGAGGGGGGACCTAGCTCTCCTTATATAGTAATCCCTATAGGGTCTGACTCATCACAGTCCCAATAGGAATCTATCTGGCCCACACTAAGCCAGTCCACATTAGACTTCTAATATAACTTAATGACCCCACTTTATTAGACCAAAACCCTAATTAGCCTGGTTTAGGGATTTAATTATGTCCATATAGAATTTTATTAGAACTAAAATTCTAACAACCAATTCTTGCAACTAGAATTTACAAATCCATCTCTAGGAGAAGCCCACCCCTTCAATGTTCAGATCAAATCATCTATAGCACAGGATGCAAAAAGAACCTCCCTCACTCCATTTGTTAAATCCTCTTTATGAATAATCACCCAACACCATCGTCATTTGCAGGAGGAAGAGGAAAAATAATAGAATTCCACATTTATCAAGTCCCACAAAACCCCAGTCCTTAAAAGTTAAAAAGTCTCTAATATTACTTCTCGCAGTAGCTCCTCTGTTTTTTGTGAGTGAAAAAAGAACAAAAACCCACCCTTACTCAGTTTGTTTCAATTTTCATCAATTGAAAGATAAATCAAGAACCCATCTCTGCCATAGTCCACAGCCACTCTTGAAACGTTATGGAGTAGTTGGAGGAAGAGGAGGAAGGAGAAGAAGAGTAATCGGAGTAGCTTGAGAGAGGGTTTTTATCCTCTCAATGACGAATAGAGCTTCCTTGGTTAGAGTTCCCAGACCAACGACGAACAGAGCTTCACGATACAAGCAAGAAGAGGGCATCAATGATAGTTAGGGTTCAATGTTTAGGGGGGAAGATAGCTTAGAGTTCAGAAGTAGGAGAGAATCGAGTCTTCAGTGGAGAAGACCTGCGTTAAGCCAGATCAAGAGAGCTTCTGTCTTTAGCATCCAACGGAGGAAGGAAGAAGACGATGATGGCCACAAATCGATTTGAAATCCTAGCTGAGTGTGAGTTTGAGTGAAATGGGTTTGGGTTGATGAGCCGAACCAGTCGGGTGGGTTTGATTTGGGGTCTAAGGTGGTTCAAACATGATGTCATGAGGTTTTTAAAAAATTTTGAGTTTTTTTAATCTCAACCGTTAGATGCATGTCAGGCCAGGTGGCGCATTAGGAGCTCATGGAAGTAGGATAGAAGTACAAGCTTTGGAAGTAGAGGATGTGGATCCCCTTCTAAAGTGACAAATGACCTAGAACCTTGAATGAACTCTTATGATGCGGAAGTGACATATATACTCCTAGAGTATTAAAATCATATCCTGTCTATCCTTGGGATGTTGGAACTAGTGTGAAAAAACCTAACTGCCCATAGGATGAGTTTAAAGCTGTGAACCCAATGTAGAGATGTGTGTTGAGGATGGTGACAAATTTTGGGTGTCTACATCTATATAAAGAATGATGAGACTCAATGGGTATATATTCACTGAGAGAGAACTAAAGAAGGCCAGATCCACTATACACACTGACCAAAGATGCATCTGGAAAAGAGGACTGTTAAAAAAAATTACTAACCTATTGGTTTACTCCAATCTCTCAAAATTGTTCAGCATTTCTTATCTATACAATTCTATGATATCTAAATTTCAATATCGTGGAACATATTTATACAATAAACTTCATGTGGATAGAATAAATATTAAATTTCATGTGGATAAAATGAAGACTGATTGGTTTTATGCAAATTTTTTTTGGGGGAGAGTTTTTGTTTCCATTTTATTCTTTCCAGCAGCTGTTTCCTATTTTATTTCGATTTCCCTAGAAAGTTCCTAAATAGGTTGTTTAATTTAGGGTCCAATTCTATGTGGGAATAAAATTCTTTCGGGAGAAAAAAAAATGCTACTTGATTACCGTCGGAGAGGGACTATTCATTTAAGACCCTTGATATAATTATGGCAATAGAAAGAAACCAATTGAATTAAATAAATATTTCATTTATTGTATATGAATATTTTGTCCCAAAAAAATTGTATATGCATATTACTTTTAGGTTGACAAATTTAACGTTTACCAAAAAAAATTTATTTAATCAAAGCAAGATTCTCTCTCAAAAAATCCGCCATCTTATTCTTCTTCTTCAAGAAACTCTCTCTCTTTTCCCCTAAGTATCTAATCATCTCTCTCAGTCCCTTTTGTTATGTGTTGGTATGTATGTGAGTATTTTGATTTGCAGTTGTAAGTAGTTAGTATTGTTGTTAACTTGTTGTTTATACGTGTTGTGCACATAATTAATCTAATTTGAATGATTTAACCTATCTTGATTAAGACTTATGAATCTAATTGAACTAATTGGGATTAACATCTTAATCCTAATTACTAACCCTACGTTAGGTGATTAACTAGTATAGGGTAAATTACACATCACCCCCTGATTTTCAAACGAAACTCAAATCACCCCCTGATTATTGAAAATACTCATCTATCCCCTTCTAAAATAACGGTGTTAACTAAAATCAAACCAAAAAGTGAAATGACATATCTAATCTCAATCAAAATAAGAGAAACAATGACAATTGAGGTACCCAATGTTTGTAGAAAATGTACTTTAGATACCCAAAGCTTTTAAATTATATTTGGGATACCAATTTTGATAATTTCAATTATATACCAAATCACCACCACCACTACAATCACCCCGCCGCAGCCACCACCACCACCACTGCCGCAGCCACCACCGCTACCCACCATTACCACCGGTTCACCCGACCACCATTGAACCCAGATACCCGGAAGGCAAAAACTCCTGGAATATTCTAAGTAAAACGATCTCTCTTCTTGAACAGATGGCTTCTTCTTTATCCAAAGATCCCACTTTCACAGCAGCACTTGCAACGGCCATCTCCAGAAGAATTAAATAGCAATCCGTAGTAGTAAAATGGTGATTGATTGTTTCTGTAGAGGAAAATGTTCTTGTATTTTGTTTTTGACCCTTTCTCTCTGAACTAGCCTCATCGATTCTATGAACCAAAAATAAATTTGTATGTTTTGGCATAACAAATCAAGAGAGAATTGATGATTTGAGGGCTGCCACATGCAGAAGACTAAATCCCCCTTGATCTAGGAAGTCACCATCTGATATTATGGAAACCAGTCCCCAACAATGACATGCACTCTGAAGAAAGTGTAAGCTATACTCAAATAGATAACCTGGCATGCTCAAGAGGGGAGAATAAGAAAGAACCAGTAGCGGAGAATGAAAGGAGAGAAACAAAGAAAACCCAAATAGAGAAAATAATCAAAGATATAACCTATAACCATTCTAGGGTTTCCAATTATGCAGCAGCTTGCAATTCTTCAACTCTCTTCTTATGTTGTTACATTATTTATATAAAGAGACTTAAAAATTTAATTAAGCCTCATCTGTTTCATCTTTATGAAAGATCAAAGCATCAGAAACTTGATGGGGGAGGTTCTCGTATCAGAAACACTTAGCTGCCCATCTCGCCTAATTTTTATTTTTCCATTACCCATTTAAGGATTTGGGGGTTCCAATCGCAGCAAAAATGGGGTTATCAAAACCGCTAACAGAATACACAATGGTGTGGGACTTATGGGCTTCTAAAGGTGAAGAAATGGTCAGCCTTGCAACAATATCCCTCTTCAAAACGTAAACGAACTTCTGCTTCTTGCAAGCAGCAATCATTATCGCATGGCCGTTGGGATCAACAGTCAGGTACTTCCCCAGAACAATGCGACAACAACCCGAGAGAGGGAGAGGGAGGGGGTGTTGTAGGTGGGGGTGGGGGAAGATGGTGGCGTGACGGCGGCGGTGGTGATGGCAACGGTGGGGAGATGAAGAAGACTAGAGGAAGAAGACCTAAATTGTGTTTTGGGGTTTTTAGATTTCAAGGGCAAAATAGTAACTATACACTGGTCAAAGGTAGTTTAAGGATTTAAATTTATTTAACTGTCTGACATCATCACTTAACAGTATAAAACTAACGGTAAAGACTAATTTATCATATTGGGGTCTAAATCAGGAGGTGATTTGAGTTTTTTCAAAAAATCAGGGGGTGATCTGAGTTTCGTTTGAAAACTAGGGGGTGACGTGTAATTTACCCATTAGTATATTATGAATTCTCATTAATCTAATTAATGCATTTTAGCCTAAAGTTTTTTTTTTTTTGGTAAACATTTTAGCCTAAAGTTAGAAAACCTAACTCTATGGTAAAGTTTTGAGATGTGGTGAGCCACTATCTCCTCTCATTCTGGCCGGCAGTGCGAGCTTCTTTTCTCTTCCACTCTCTCAATCTCTTGTCATCTATGTGCCGCAGTAATTACACAACACTTGCAACCATCTCTCCGTGACTTGCCTTAAATGCTATGGCTTCTGAGGAAGTTATGGAGGAAGACCTCTTGGGATCTTTTGGAAATGTCAATAATGAAGACCCTGTTACCATTGATGAGGAAGTTCTAAACTCTTTGAAGGACGAATGGAAAAACACGCTTGTCGCTATGGTGATTGCGAACAAGCAGCCCCACCCAGATGCAATTCGTGGCTCACTGATGAAAGCTTGGGGCCCTGTGGAAGGAATGACGGTTGAACCCCAAGGAAATGGGTGTTTTCTTATTAAATATTACTTAACCGCTTTGATGTACAGAGAATAGTAAACAATGGACCGTGGATAGTGCTGGGACACAGGGTATCCATTAAACTATGATCCCCCAACATCGATTGTCGCCTCGACATCTTCTACATTTTGAAGACGTGGGTCCAGATCCATGGATTGCCACCTGCTTTTAGGAATTTCACTATTGCGGCTAAGCTTGCTTCTAGGGCTGGGAAACCTATTGAAGGACATGTGTGTACGAGACCCAATCCCTCAAATAATTTTGTAAGGATCCTTCTGTGTTTTGACGCAAGAATCCCTCTGTGTAAGGGAGCAAAACTCCAAAGAACCAAGGACATTGTCATGGAGGTAGAGTTCAGATATGAACGCCTACAGACCTTTTGTTACTTCTGTGGAAGACTGGGCCACAGAGAGTCACATTGCCGTGAATGCTTCCATTGGGTGGAATCCCACAACCTCAGCCACAGTTGTGCAGGTAACCGTCTTTGCAGTGAAAGAGAGAGGAGACCTTTCTCCCCATTGCTTAGAGCTTCAAAACCGAGAGAAAGAGACAGGGGTTTGAGAGGAGCTTCGATAGACAGAGGACGGAGCAAGATCTGCCTTTTGGAGGACTGACCAGTGCTAGGGATGAGCCTGACTTGCAGATTAACCTCCACTCAGGCGAGGTTGGGGCGCCGAGGAGGGCGTTGATGCTGTCCCCACCGCCGATGAGTCTAGGGTTTTCACCCCCCTTGCATAACGATGGAGAAGACTTGAGTGTGGGCCCTTAAGGGCTGACGTCACTAAAGCTGGCTCAACCTTTGGACCCACCGACCCAAACCAGGTTCTATCGTCACTTCTTGACCTTTTCTTTGGACCTTCTTGTGGGCCTCCCCCTCCAAAAGCCCATAACCTCCAGCTGGAGTTCCTTGAAGCTTTGGGTTGGCTGGGGGTTTGTGTGTCTCTCCACCCCACTCTTTTTTATGGGCCCACTCCTCCCTTACCAAATGCACCCCTTCCATTCTGTTTATTTAAACCCCTTTCTTCTAAGACCAGTGAACCACCTACAAAAAGCTTTATTTCTACCAATGATCCTCCCCCCAAATTTTTTAACAACCCTTCCCCTTCCTAATCGATGCCATCTTCCACACATCTTACACACCATCTCATGCCATCCCTGTACCACGTCCCACACCCTGAAGTTGATGGTGATGACAATAGATCCTCGGATGCCTTGACAAATGTGAGTTCCACCAGTTTATTGGACCCCCAGCTTGGAGAGGGCAAAAGCTACTCAGGAGGCCCTATATCTACCAACAGGAAATGGAAGCGTGCTGTCAGGTTTTCACCTTATCACCCCCATTCTCCCTTTGATGCTGAGATTGAATCCGGGGGACTGAGAAGCCATCGGTCCTGCGAAGAATTATGAAACTATTATGTTGGAACTACCAAGGGTTGGGGCGGCCCTTAACAGTTCAGGTTCTAAAGACTTTAAAGTCTAAAGTTCGCTCTGATGTTATTTTTCTTATGGAAACCAAGTCCGATTCTGACAAGATTAAACTGCTTTGTAAATCCCTCTACCTCTCTAACCATGTTACTGTTGACCCTGTTGGCCTTAGTGGGGGTTTATGTATTATGTGGAACATGAATGTTAATCTGCAGGTTACTCTTTGCTCTCCCCGTATTATTAACTGTGATGTTAGACTAATTGGTTCAAGTGAATGCTGGAAGCTTTTCTATGTTTATGGTCCTCCGAAGATCTCTGATACGCCGGATTTTTGGAAGCAGCTTTCTATTATGGGGTCCTCTGTTTCCTCCCCTTGGCTGATTTGTGGGGATTTCAATGAGGTTCTTTCTACTGAAGAAAAACAAGGAGGGCGCTTAAAACCTGCTCGACAAATCTCAAATTTCCTATCCTTTGTTGATGGCTGTAGCCTTATGGATATGTGTTCAAGTGGTCCTTTCTTCACTTGGTCCAACAAGAGAAGAGAGCAAGACTTGATTAGAGAAAGACTCGACCATGCTCTGTGCTCCATCTCTTGGAGGTAAAATTTTCCTGATGCGAGAGTTTTGGTGGAGCTGGCTTATGGTTCAGACCACTCCCCTCTTGTGATTGAATTGCTCCCTCCCCCTCCCTCTGGTAAAAGGCTATTCCGTATTGAAGACAGGTGGAGGGCTTTGCCTGGCTGTAAGAAGGAAGTTGTTAGTGGGTGGAAGAAAACTTGGCAGGGCTCTGATATGTTCCAAGTGTCAAGCAAGATAAAAGACGTTCGATCCAGGCTTGCAAAATGGAAGAAGCTCCATACTTCTGATGTGGATTTAGAGGTGGATAAGCAGATGAGTGTTATCAGAGATATCCAAGCTATGCCTTAGCATCCTCATTTTATTGAATAGGAATCTAAAGCTCAGCTGGACCTCCAGTTCCTTCTGAACCAGCAGGAATCTTTATGGAAACAAAAATCTAGGATCCTTTGGCTGAATGAGGAGGAAGAAATACATAATTTTTCCACTCATCTATCCTTCAAAGGAGAAGCAGGAACAAAATCAACAGGTTGTTGTCCCAGCAAGGGGAATGGCTTGAGAAGGAAGGTGACATTGATAGAGAGATCTTTTCCTTCTTCAACCATCTCTTCTCTTCTGATGGTTCTCAAAGCCTGGAGAGAGCTCTTCAATTAATTGGTCCGAGTTTCATTGATGATATGAATACTGCTTTGTGTTTGCCTATCTCTAATGATGAAGTCAAAGCGGCTGTCTTTAGTATGAAGCCCCTAAAAGCCCCTGGTCCAGATGGTCTCCCCCCTGTGTTCTTTCAGGCTTATTGGTCGACAGTTGGTCCAGAAGTTTGTAAGGCTATGACATCCTTTTTCAACTTGGGCTTCCTCCTCAAGGAGTTGAATAGGACATATATCCTTCTCATCCCAAAAGTTAGGGAAGCAGAGAGAGTTGACCAGTTCCACCCTATCAGCCTTTGCAATGTGGTATATCGTATTTTTGCTAAAGTTTTGGCCAAAAGACTGAAGAGATGCCTTGATGTGATTGTGGCCCCAGAGCAAACAACTTTTGTCGAAGGGAGGAGTATTTCTGAAAATGTCCTGATTGCGCATGAGGCCTTTCACCATATCAGACAGGTTAAGAGGGGAAAAAATTATATAGCAGCAATGAAGCTCGATATGCGCAAAGCTATGACAGAATTGAGTGGTCCTTCTTGTTTAGGATTTTGCAGGAGAAGGGTTTGTGTGAGAAGTGGGTCCAGCTTATCCACCAGTGTGTGAGTATGGTGTCTTACTCTTTCCTCCTCAACGGTATCCAGAAGGGAGCCATCTTACCGTCCCGTGGTATCAGGCAAGGAGATCCTCCCTCTCCTAGCTTGTTTGTCCTCTGCACTGAGTGCCTCACATCCTTGATTGCGGGTGCGATTGATAGTGGCAGCCTAAGTGGGTTAAGGATCAAGCCTACTAGCCCCCTGCTCATGCACTCTTTCTTCGCTGATGACTATCTTATCTTCCTCCAGGCAGATCACAGCTCTCTCAGAAGTCTTAGGGATGCTCTTTCTCTCTACTGCAAAGCTTCAGGACAAGCTGTGAATGGTCATAAGTCTTCTGCATCCTTTAGTCCGAACACTCCCCAGAGAATGAGAAGTATTTTTGCTAGAATTGTCAATGTGGAAGGCCTTATTAGCCCCGGAATCTACCTCGGTCTTCCATCACAGATTGGTAAGAACAAGAAGGCAGCATTTCAAATTATTAGGGATAGGACCATTGCCAAGATTGTTGGTTGGAAGGAGAAGTTGCTTTCACAGGTGGGCAGAGAGGTTCTTATTAAAGCAGTGGTGACGGCTTCTCCCTCCTACCATATGTCCCACTTCAAGATCCCCCATGGGCTCTTGGATGACATAAGTAAAGCGAGTTGCAGTTTTTTTTTGGGCCAGAAAAAAGAAGAGAGGAAGATTCATTAGGTTGGTAAAGATTGCATTCAACTTCCAAAGCTTGATGAGGGTCTTGGCTTTAAAGATATGTATATCCAAAACCAAGCTCTCTTAACAAAGCTGGGGTGGCAGCTGATATCCAATGAAGAATCCTTATGAGCGAGATTGTTAAAGAGTATTTACTACCCATCGTCTTCCTTCTTGTTGGCCCAAGCGGGGGGTAGGCCCTCTTGGGCCTGGAGGAGTATTTTGTTTGGTAAGCAGCTGTTGGACCGGGGGCTTTTGTGGATTGTCGGAGACGGCCTCTCTATCCATATTTGGGACGACCTATGGATTCCATCGATTGAAGGTTTTCGGCTTCACCTCCCTAGATCTCCGGATTGTCCCTTTCAGTGTGTTTCTGACCTCTTTGATTCCCAAGGTAAATGGGACATTGGGAAGCTGCGATCTTTCCTATTGCCATTCGAGGTTGCTTGTATCTTACAGATGCCTATTAGTTCTGAAGGATGCAGGGACAAGTTATGCTGGGGCCCATCTCTAAATGGCACTTTCTCGGTGAAGTCGGCGTATAGGTTGGGTTCTCAACAACTGAGCTGCTACTCAAAGTCAGCAAAGAATGCCAGCCTTACTCCAAAACAGGTTTGGAACAGTATTTGGAACTCCCTTGCTCCCCCTAAAGTTAAGACCTTATTGTGGAAAGCTTGCCTTGGTGCCATTGGAGTGTTACAGAACCTAAAGCAACGTCAGATTGTTGCCTCAGATGTTTGTGGTGGATGCGGTGCTGAAGCTGAATCTACTGAGCATGCCCTCTTCTATTGCCCGGTGGCAAAGCAAGCTTGGTTTGCATCGGCGGTGGCATTGAGAGTGGATGCCTTCCCAACCTCTCCCTTTCGGAGTAGATTCTGAAGTGAAGCGCCCCCCCTGGAGCTCCTAAGAATGATTGAAGAGTGTGCTTTACCTCCCATGCTATAGTCTCTTGGGAGATTTGGAAGAGAAAGAATGCGCGATGTTTCAAGTCTTCGATCCCCCCCTTCAGGACTTGGATTTCCTCTATTGATAAAGAGATTGAGGATGTCTTATCCGCTTGGGACCTCGCCCCCTGCTGCCCATAGTCTGCCTGAGGGAGCCTTCTCCTTTTTTGTGGATGCTGTTACTTCTGATAGCCCTAGAGCTCTTAGTGCGGGCTGTGTTGCATTTGATCCAGGTGAAGATATTTGTTTGATTGCTTCTGAACATTTTTCCTTGGCGCCGACAGTAGTTGGTGAGGCACTGGCAATCCGTTTAGCCCTCTTGTCTGCTCACAGGTTGGGGATTACCTTGGCATCTCTATATTCGGATTGTCTCTCCCTCATCAAATGTCTGTCCCCCTCCCCTTCTCGCCCTCCCTCCTCTATTTCTTGTATTGTGCAGGATATTGTTTCCCTCAAATCTGTATTTTCCTTTTGTTGTTTTGATCACATTAACTAGGCAGAGAATGGCCTGGCACATTGTGTCTCGAAGTGGGCTCTTTCTAGACCCGAGAGTGTCTTCTTGGTCCCCCCCTTTCATGGGGAAATTTTGGATATTATAACCTCTTTTTTGAAACATGAAAATGAATAGATTTTCGCACCAAAAAAAAAAAAAAAACTCTATGGTCAACTGCACAAGTTAAATAAAGACCTAAACTGAGTTTATATGATAAAAAATAACACACCACCTAACTTATTAATAAATGATGCATTTATCAAAAGGACGAAATTGCTCCTGAAAGGTCAAAATAAGATAAAAGTATGAAACTACACTTAAGTGCTGAAAGTAGATAAAAACATGATTCAATAATATTAAAAATGTGATACCCAAGATATGACATAGTATTGGCTAGTCTGGGAGATCGTTGAGGGGTCCCCAATAAGAAATGACATAGTACCAAGGAGTTTGGGAGATTGTTCAGGGAGTGTAAAACTTAGTCCTACATCGCCTAGGGAAAACGTTCTTGGATAATTGATAACCTCAAGCATCCTACCCTAGTATGAGGACTTTTAAAGGCCTTAGACCCATGGGCCAAAGCAAAAAATATCATGCTAGTGGTGTGGGTTTGGGGTGTTACAAATGGTATCAGAGCGGACACCAACTATATGTGGGGTCACAATGGGGAGACTGTACCCGTAAGGAGGGAGAATGTGACATCCAAGAGAAGACATAGTACTGTCCAAACTGGGAGAACGTTGAGGGGTCCCCACCAAGAAACGACATAGTACCAGGGGGTTGGGAGATTGTTGAAGGAGTGCAAAACTTAGTCCTTCATCGCCTAGGGAAAAATTTTCTAGACAATTGATAACCTTAAGCATCTTACTCTAGTATGAGGCCTTTTAAAACCGTAAGGCCCATGAGTTAAAGAGGACAAAATCATGCTAGTGGTGTGGGCTTGGGGCATTTAAAAAGACATGCAAAGTATTTAATAATAATATTTATAATATTAGATAACAAAAAATGTTAAAATTACCAAAATACATGCCCTTGCTAAGTCAAGAATGCAAATATACACTGAATAAATCTAATATGCAAGGAGAACATTGATGTAAGTGATTCCAAATTTCTTGAAACGCCAAAACGGATGGTCCTAAGGTTATAAGGTTGAGGCTAAATGTTGCAAAATGATAGAAATGCCCCTGTAAGGTAACAATGCATGGAGTGCCCCAAGAAACCTATTATGGAATTTTTGCATTAAAACATGTTTATGCATGTTGAGGGCATGAAAAGGGAGTGTTAGAAACCCTCCCATGACTTTGGAAAAATGTTGACCATGAAAATGACCTAAATACTCCCTATATCCTACGTTATGAAAAAGTGCATGAAAGTGCATTAGAGTCTTAAAAAATGGGTGCACATGTGCCTATATGTTTGGAAATGATGAATCAATCTTGAAATATACAAAAATTACAATCAAAACCAAAATTTGACTCTAAGGGTCTGGCATGGTGGAGAAGGTGCATTTTGAAACCATTGGAAAACTTGAAAATGATGTTAAATACCCTTATTCAGCAAAACAAGGTTTTGAAGTCAAGAAATCGATTTTACCTATCTATAACAAAATTACCAAAATACCCTTGTGATGTAAAATTGCACTTCACACATGAATAAGACCTTGAACAAGTATGCATGCATGTAAAACTTTTATAATATGTACATGATGTCATTTCTTCCTATATACATAATATATATATATAAATATAAAGTAAAGTGGTTCCCTAATCTAAACAAATCATGACATGTACATTCTTTGGCTGTCCCATCTTTGTAATGGCGAAGCCTTAGCTTGCACTCCCCCCGTTTCTGAATAAAATTCCCCTTTACAAAAAAAAAAAAAAAAAAAGACATGTACATTATGACATATATGCTCTAATTATAGAAAATTAGGAAATATATTAAATACACATATTAAAAATCATGTAATATGGTTTTAATACACATTAACAATCTAATAGTGAGCAATACCAAATTCCATGTTCACATGCAACAAACCAGTGTTTACACTTTTATTTTTACATTTTTTTGAATTATAACTCATAAATGACATATGTATCCTAAAGGGGATAGGGAACTTCAAAACATGGCATATGTAACTAGAGGGGAATTAAGCATAAAATGCTATAAAACAGCGAAATATATAACATATATATATTTTTTGTTTGGAATTTTTTTTTTTTTGGGTACTTTAAAATGCAAAAGACCAAAATACCATTTTAGGGTAAAATGGTAAAATCACTTTGACTGATTTTTTGAAGCATTATTTATCAAATTAAAGGCTGTATCTACATGTTAGAACATGCAATAACACATCCACCCAAAAAAACAAATCAAACTTGGGTTTTGAAGCCTCTATTTGTGAAATCACTAAATTCCTTTGAGGGAAAAGTTGGCATTACAAAAGATTTGGAAGAACTGAGCCGAGCAGGAAACTGGAGGGAACAAAGATCCGCACCCAAGCGATAAAGATAAAAATAAAAAATAAAAATAAAAATACTAAAAAAAAAAAGTGAAGATTCGGTTCAAGTCAAGCCGAGCACTATGATTGATTCAAGTGCTTGTCTTTTGGATTGAAGACCAGGTCAACTCGCCCATGGGAAACTTGGCCCCCAAGGAGAGTGAGCACTCGAGGTGGGTGGACCTTCAAGGTTAACTTGAAGGCTACGTATAAACAAATTTTTATAACTCTCTCTTTCTCTCCCTTCTTCTGAAATTTCGTGAGTTTGGAACTATAGTTTTCTCTCTCTCTGTATCTCTCCCTTCTTTACAACATTTTTTTTCATAGGGAGAAAAAGTTATAATCAAATGGTGAAGTGCGTATGTAGTGTAATTGTGTATCCCGTAGGTGAGTTTTGCATCATTAGTTCTGCCCTTATTGGGTTTGTTCTGTTTCAAGCTAATTGTTGCTAACGGTTAAGAATTTGATAATGGGTTGCAGGAACTCAAATGCCAAAGCTTGGAGCCAAGGAGAGAAAAGAAAAGAAGAAGAAGGAGAAGGCGAAGAAGAGGAAGGAAAATCAAATCAACGATTCCAATAATACAGATTTAATTTGTATTAGACCAAGGGGAGAACTTCCTGACAAAGTAGCCAATGCAAGGAAACACTATAAGATAAGTGATTGCTACAATTGCCACACTGGCTGCCTCTCCAAGATATTGAGAGCAGCACCAAGAGAATTGCAGCTCGGCCCAGCAATCTCCTTATTGGCTCGCTCTTCCTCAACAGGAAATGATCAGTACAACCAAACCCAACACTCCTAAAAAGTTGGGTTCAAGAAGTTATTTTTATAGGCCTCTAACCACATGGATTGAGGAAAACTGCAACCTTGTCGTCCCAAATTATTCATCCTCTGATGAACAATTTAAATTTACAAATGCCATAAAATTTGGAGGAAAATTATATGCATTGAGTTTGCAGGGCACACTAGCAGTGGTCGACGATTTTGTCGATGATCCTCAACAGTTAGGAGCCAAAATGTCAATAATACCAGGTGTAAAAAGAGCCATTCCTTCTTCTTCTGCTAACTGTTCGATAAAAGGTTTCAGAGAATATCTACTGGAATCATATGGGGAGATACTACTAGTGTTTCTCGTGTCTAGGAAGTCAATGAATGTAGTAGATGATGTCGAGGTGTTCAGGCTTGATCTTACCAAGGAAAAAGGGTGGATCAAGATTGAAAGCCTTGGAGATCGCTTATTGATTGTAGAACACAACTGTTGTAGGGTGTTCTATCCAACTCCAAGTAGTCCTTATCTACGAAAAATAAGAGGGTTATCTGAAAGACAATTTGGTATTGAATGTCCATGGAATTGCATCTACTTCACCCATCGGCCATATGCGGAATGGTGGGTGTTTGATCTTGGAAGCAGAAGTATATCTCTTGCTTAGGGCATAGATTCTGTGTTATTTTCAATGCTGGATGTATTAATGTGTGTTTAACTAGATCTGTATGAACCTAATGTTTACGAAAATTGTGGTTAATTTAGAGTTTGATTGATCATTGTTCCAATGTAAAATCTGTATAAATTTAATTAAATCAAAGAAAAAGGGGTGCAATTTTTCATTTCAGTGTTTGTTTCATCATCTCCTTCAGTCATAAAATAGAGACGTACTAGTTCAGTTTTCCATACCCCGCAAACATCTCAGTACCTCCTGACCTGTGGTGCTGTCCCAAGCCATTAGATGTAGGTTGAGATGGCAGAGAGAGGAATCCCATGTTGCAACCCCTTCCGTTAAAGATGTGTCAAAGCCATTTGAGACCATAGTTAGTTAAAATAGAAACAACAAAAACGCAGTTTTCAGTATGGACATGTTTTAAATGACATAGGACTTGAACGATATGATAAAAAAATGTAGCAAAACATTTCAAGAAAGTCAAAAAAACGAAAAACAAACAGTACGGATTTTAAACATTTAGATTTGAAAAAAGGCGGGACTAAAAAACGACAATATACACATATATTTACTCATAGGATACTGTTAACTGAACCTGGGTAGACCCGGTTCGGGTTTGGCGCCCACCCATGAGGCAGCCGATTGGATCAATTGGGTTAGCCACTTAAGGAGGTGGCCTTCCCTCTTTGGGTCTCTTCCCTCTATGTGTGTTTTAATTAGAGTGGAACACTGTGAGGAGTGGGGACTGATTATATATAATATAATCAAGTCATCCCAAAACCTAATTGCATTCTTGCACTATTGAGATCTCTCTCTCGCTCTAAAATTTTGTTCACCTAGTTACTACTGTGTACTCTGTGGGATTCCATCCCTTCCCGTAGATTTGTGGTGTGAAGTTCTTTTTCGTAGAAAAACCTGACAAGATATTTGAAGATTGTGAAAAAAATCTTTCGAGTTTGTGAAGCTTGTAACTAAACCCGTACGAGATCCTCTTCCGCTGTGTTCCCATCTCAGTTCAGGTAACACCCTAATGGATGGTGATTTATTTACAGATACAATATATCAAAAAAGGCAATATACACATATTTAATCACAGGATACAATATGTTGTGGATCTAATATTCAAGTGGTCATCATCACCTTTAAAGGATCATTTTGAAATTTAATTATATGTGTTATGCATTATTTATTTTGAGGTAAACAAAATTTTAGGAATTTTCTTTAAAATTTAGCAGTAGTGATTTATTGTAGTTGATTCTCAAATATAAATTTGGGGGGGGGGGGGGGTTGTAGCAACATAGGGTGCTATTATTTTTATCGTGAGACTTAGAAAATTATAGGGGTCAAAAGTAATGCTCAAGAATTGAGAAATAAATGAATGGGAAAATGTTCTCTCCATTGGGGAACTTGGGGGTGCAGACTGTGCCCAGACACATGGGGGTGGACACAATGATCATTCTGTCCCCTGAGTGGTAGGCCCATGTGTCTGGGTACAGCCTACGTTGCAGCACAGAGAACATGAGCCCAAAATGAATATAGAAATTAGAAGTTAATAAAAACCAATATAAGATGAACACCTCTCCAACTAGTACCTGGTGGGGAGGTGACACGTGTCTTTTTTGCTGCCGTTAAGAGTGCATTGAGGTGCATTTATGGCAGGCGAAAAAACATGTGTCATCTCCCCATCGTACATGATGATGATCCCAACTCTCATCATAAGGCTGTGTGATGTATGTGTCGTGGATTGCACGATGGATGAGGCCATGAGGGTAGCATTACTGCAAGCCCGTTTCTGCAGTATCTATCGACTCAATACTACAGAACGCATTTTAAATGGGAAAATTTGGGACAATCATTTTATTTACATTTCATTGACTAGTTAAAGCCAGAATCTAAATACTATGACCGGTGGAAGGATGAATCTTTTATTCTATCGTATAATGATGATCTCCCTCGTATTTTGATTTTAGGAGAAAGATCCCCATGATTCCGAAAATGAAAGAATCCATGCTTCATCTATTATGGAAATGATAGAGTTGATGCTTACATCAACCTTCTTGAACTTTCCACACTAAATCATGTTAGTCTGAATGAAATTACCAGGTATGGTATGCCAATACTATTCAAACAGAGTTAAAGGCCAATATATATTAAACAAATTCCACTTAATCGTAAAGTAAAATGGATTTCACAAATCAAGAACAAATGCATTTGAACAAGAGATAACAATTGACATTCAATTAATTTCCCATCCACTTGGTGGAGTAAAAAAAAAAAATTGAGCTATTTTAGATCGGTTCTCATCCCTCTCCATGGTCATGTTTATGTAAGAATCCTTTGCTATTTTTTTTTTTTTTTTTTTTTTTTTTTCTCATATCACCTGCAAATCTTCTCAATTATTCCTTGTCAAGATCGTGAAAGGAGTGGCTGTTGTGGGGGATAGGAAATTCCAGCACTGAGGATAATGAATTGATCATGTGTGTTTTTGAGTTTATTAGTGCTGTGATGATCATGGAATACCTTAAGCTGGACCTGGACATCTAGTAAAAGATTGTTTCTCTCAGCAAAATAGAAAACAGGACAGAAAATCTTAGATCAAAGTACCAGATGTCCAAAACAATAGTGATAATATTTCAGGGCATAGGTCGGGATGGTTTTAATAATATATTTGAATAACAAGGCCTTACAGCCTAAACCAAGCCTTCTGAATTGAGATCCAAAGCAAAAAAAAATTATTGTTCCAGTTCCATTGACATTGTTCACATCAACCTACTTGGGTCAACTAGTGAAGCAATTAATATGATAATCCAATCCTTATACCTGATTTGTCCGAATCTGGGGTTATGTTACATAGGTCAACCAAGAATTCAGGGTTAAGCACTTAAACCCAAAAACAAAGTTGAAAAGGAAGTACATCATAAATATTGTTCAGGAAAAGAAAAAACAGATAAAATTAGAGAGATGATCTTGGAAACTATGAGAATGTTACAGAAATAAACCTATTTAAATTGGAGAGATTGAATGTCACCTAAAAACAATGACAGTTTTTCTGAGAATTCAGGTTTGTATGAGTTTTGAGAGATTCAAATCAACGTCACTGGGAACAAGCCCAGGCGCTCTTCCTTTTTGAGCTAAAGACCTTTTTTTTTTTTTTTTTGGCTAAAAGGTATATTGTATTAAAGAGAAAAAAAAAAAAAAAAAAGAAAAAAATGGAAGGAGGGCATACCCTGCCTATTACCGAACAAAAAGATTAATGAGAAACCACCTTTGGCAAATGCCATCAGCAAGATCTCAAAAATCCAAAAAGAAAAAAAAAATTATTTAGCTGCTCAATAGGACACAAGTCAAGCCACCCAACAATACAATTTGCTTACACAGGTTAATTACAGCCACAGTGAGAGAGTGGCTTTCCGCTTTTGCTTTTGCTTCAGCTGCTTCAATGTTTTCCCTGCAATATAGTCAATAGCTAGATAGCATAACAAATCCAATTCTACAAATTGAGGAACAAGATAATTAAGAATTGAGAAATTTGAGACTATTGCAATGCCTAATTTAAAAAATCAAACCAAAACAAATGCAGCAAAAAAATATAATTTGTACCTGTGCTAATTGTTTTAGTGAACCTAAACTCTCCACGTAGAAACTGAAACTTAGCCTTGGCATGCTCTCACTACTATGCATAAAACCCTTGAAACTCTTGCTTTGGTGGTGGTAATAGCCTAAACCTTTCGGACAAGCCTCAATTAGCACCTTTGTGTCCTCCTCAATGTCTCTAGGTGCATAATATCCAATAACATCACTTTGCCATTCTATTCGGTAGCTATAGGGCAAGACATTCAGTTCAATACTGTATTCTTTCACCCATGTACCACTGATATAATGATGATCATTACCACTCTCGCAGTAGTAGCGGTGGTAGTCTTTAAACATCCAAATGTCCATTATGGAACCTTTTGCACATGAAAGAGATAGCAACCCTCTCAACTCCACCAACTGGAGTGCAGTGGGTTGTCATGACCTAAGATCAGGACAACCTTCAGGATGTGGGACTAATCTGAATTCTTCTCTCTCAACATCAAATGCGAGGATCGTATTATTAGGGTCAATCATATGCCCATTGTAGACCTTAGTGTCAATCAAAGAATCATAGAAGACAAGCCAGTGGATGGCTCCGTTAACAAAAACTGGAAAACTATAACGGCTTATGTGATATGGAGAATCCACCACGTCTCTCCAAGCCCAAGAAGAAGAAGAAGAGCAAGAAGAACTAGAGCAGACCCTTCTTTCCATTCCCAATGTAAAGACTTGACATTTCATGGTTAATGAAGCAGGATCAACACTGATTCCCCTTTCTACAAGGCCATAATTAGGGGCGATAAAACGAACTACTTTATACTGGTCAGTTGACTCAACATATCCGAAACCATAAATAGAGTAACGAAGGGGGAAACGAAGTTCTGGGCCTTTTGGCAATGTTATGAATTCGTGTGTACTGGGATTACAAATATGAACAATCTCATCCTTCTAAATGCAAACCAGATCGAAACGTGTAGGTAACAGCCTTGCATAAACATTCTCAGACTTGAACTTAAAACTACTTATTTGATTCTTTTCTCTGTCCGTGGATGTTAGTAATAACCGTGTTCCTATCCAAACGGAATCAACCCAATCTCCCTAACAGAGAATGATCTTATCTCTTATCTCTTCCTTAACTATCTCTTATCCTTATCACATACTTGTATCTATCTAATACCTAGAATCATGGAGTAACTAAACCTCCACTCTCTTGTATAAATATACATCAATACGGCTATACAAATCATCCTTGAAATCAATATTTTCTCAAGTGTTTTATGGTATCGGAGCTTTTTTGACTTCACGTCAAATTTTTTTTTAAAGATGTCTACATCTTCCTCGGCAACCTCTTCCATGGCTGGGTCACTCACTACCGCTGCATCCTCTTGTTCACCACTTAATCCGCTTTCCAATATCACCAATCTAGTCTCTATCAAGCTTGATCGCCAGAATTATCTTCTGTGGCGTTCTCAATTTCTACCCATCCTCCGTGCGACTCAACTGCTCGGCTATCTTGATGGGTCGATGCCTTGTCCACCGGCAACTATTCCTTTTGCCATTGAACCAACGACTATAGTTCCCAATCCAGCGCGCGACGACTGGATACTTTGTGACTAGCTCCTTCTGAGTTGGATTAATGCAACTCTCACCGAGCCTGTTATGGCTCAGGTTGTTGGCCTTCACAACGCTGCCGCCGTATGGAGTGCCCTTGAACGATTGTTCTCCTCTCATTCTAGAGCTCGCATAATGCAGCTCCGCTATCAACTGCAGAATGTGAAGAAAGGATCCCTTTCTGTCTCAGATTATTACAATCGTGTAAAAACTATAGCTGATTCTCTTGCTGCTGCCAATCATCCTGTGGATGATAGCGATCTCATCCTTTATATTCTTGGCGGCCTGGGTGCGGGATATGAGTCCTTTGCCACTGCGATCTTGACTCGGACCGACCCTATTTCCTCTGAAGACCTGCACAGTCTCTTACTCAGTCATGAACTACATCTTGATCAGTTTCGTACAACAATGGAGCCTTGTTCCATGGCGTTGATTGCGACTACTCCTCCTTCCAATAATAATAAAGGGCAGCACCCTTCCACCAACACCAACCGTGCTTCTGACAACAAGCCCCATGATTCTCCAAATCGTGGCCGTGGCCGTGGAAGAGGGCGATATAATTAGCAGGGTCGTCGCTACAACAACCAGTAGGACAATCGTCCTGTTTGCCAGATCTGCTCCACTCCAGGACATGTCGCACTTGACTGCTATAATCGGCTGAATCTTGCCTATCAAGGACGTCAACCATCCAAACAGCTTGATGCTTACAATGCTGATTCCTCTGTCTGGTATCCGGACTCCGGCGCAACGAATCATATCACTAATAATCTCGGCAACTTGAACATGCAATCTGATTATTCTGGCACTGATCGAGTTATGGTCCGCAATGATACAGGTTTGGAAATTTTACATACTGGTTCCCATCAGTTACCCAATTCTTTAATGCTGCATAATGTTTTACATGTTCCTAACATAATCAAAAATCTCTTATCCGTTTCTCAATTTTCTAAGGATAACAACTGTGTTTTTGAATTTTATCCATCTGGTTTTCGTGTTAAGGATCTGACAACAGGGACAATTCTGCTCCAAGGGCCAACCAGTATTGGCTTATATCCTGTTCGATTGCCTCATCATTGTGCTCCTTCGTCATCAGTTTCTTAACCAGTTCCTACTGCATTCATCGGTGAACGTGTCTCCACTGTCGTGTGGCATCACCGTCTTGGTCATCCAGCATCACCGATTCTTTGTAGTGTTCTCCGTCATCATCAGTTACCTTGCACTAGTAGTACTTCTGTTCATGTTTGCTCATCTTGTCAGTGTGGGAAGAGCAAACGATTACCATTTTTTAATTCTAAGTTTGTTAGCACTAGGCCTTTAAATTTGCTTTTTATGGATGTTTGGGGTCCAGCCCCAGTTGTTTCTGCTTATGGATTCAGATATTACTTGCTTATTGTCGATCATTTTTCTAAGTACACATGGTTGTTTCCTTTATTTTCTAAAGATGAAGTTTTTCCCAGATTCATTAACTTCACTCAACTGGTTGAAAATCAATTTGATGCATGCATAAAGAATGTGCAAACTGATGGGGGTACTGAGTTTGTAAATTCCAACCTTAGAAAAAATTTTCAATCTAAAGGAATTTTACATCGGATTGCTTGTCCTCACACTCCTCAACAGGTGGGCCAGGTTGAGCGCAAACATCGCCATGTTGTAGAAACAGGGCTGTCACTTCTTGCTCATGCTAGTGCACCCAAGGAACTATGGGTCGATGCATTTCAGACGGTTGTGTTTCAGTTTAATAGGCTGCCATCTTGCACCACAAAAATGAAAAGTCCTTATGAGCTCCTGTTCCACCGTGCCCCAGAATATGATTTTCAGCGCGTTTTTGGGAGTGCTTGTTACCCTTACTTGCGCCCTTACCAGCAAAATAAGTTGGAATTTCGCAATGCTCGCGTCATGTTGTTTTTTATGAACACTTATTTCCATTTGCGGCACACCACAAGCCATTTCCACCACAATCCACCACCACATCCAGGATACAGCTTGGGTATGCATCTAGTATTCTCCAAGTGCAGGCCACCCATAGGCCTATGGCTTCACCCATACCACGATCTCCATCTATACCACCACCACCAACCATGCCGGCTTCAACAGAACAGCCACCCGTGCCCATACCAGCTCCAATAGAGCCCACGACACCAAGCATCACGGTGGAACCAACCCTGTCGACTACAGTGCACCATCACATGATTACCCGCTCCAGGGATGGCACACGTAAGCCACGGGTTCTATGTGCCACAAGGTATCCTCTCATAGCTTTACATGTGGAATTACCACCGGAGTCGAGTTGTTTTACCACTGCAAACAAATCCCCTGATTGGCGCAAGGCAATGTCAGAGGAATTTGCTGCTCTTCTTCAAAATGGCACGTGGTCCCTCGTACCTCGCAGACCCAATCACAATATAGTCGACTGTAAATGGGTTTACCATGTCAAGCAAAAAGCCGATGGATCTATCGAACGCTTCAAAGCACGGTTGGTAGCAAAGGGGTATCATCAACAGGCTGGAATTGACTATGAGGACACCTTCAGTCCAGTGGTAAAACCCACTATAGTTCGCACGGTTTTATCCATTGCCGTGAATAACCAGTGGCCGATTCGTCAGCTCGATGTTACCAATGCATTCCTTCATGGTATTTTAGAGGAGGAGGTATATATGGCTCAACCCCAAGGGTTTGTCAATTCCAACTATCCTGATCATGTCTGCCGGTTGCACAAAGCCATCTATGGCCTCAAGCAGGCTCCCAGGGCATGGTTTCAGAGGTTTACCAACCATATTAAGGCACTCGGTTTTGTGGCTTCCACGGCTGACTCTTCCCTATTTGTCTTATGCCGACACTCGGATTTATGTACTCCTTTATGTCGATGACATTATACTCACAGGGAACTCAATGCACTCTCTTCACACTCTGCTAACAACGTTGGGGAAGGAATTTGCCATGAAAGATCTTGGCAATTTACACTTTTTTCTAGGGGTTCATGCCACTCAAGCAGCCACCACTTTACATTTATCTCAATCAAAGTATATTGTTGATTTGCTAAAACAGACACACATGGATGGTGCAAAACCCTCCTCCTCTCCGGTAGCATCTGGTGCAAAGTTATCAGCCCATGTTGGTGATCCTCTAGAGAATGTCACTCTATATCGCAGTACTGTGGGGGCACTGCAGTACCTCTCTCTCACCAGACCTGATATCACCTACTCAGTCAACCAGGTGTGCCAATACATGCACACCCCTCGAACTATTCATTGGGAGGCTTTCAAGCGCATACTGCGATATCTCAAGGGTACCGTCCATTATCGTTTGTGCTTAAGCAAAGGCAATCTATCACAGCTGACCGCCTACTCAGACGCTGACTGGGCTGGTGATGTTGATGATCGCAAGTCGATTACTGGATACTGCATTTATTTGGGCCCTAACCTAATTTCCTGGGCTGCCAAAAAGCAGCCGGTTGTCTCTCATTCTAGCACCGAATCGAGCGCTTGCTGTCACTGCTGCTAAACTATCTTGGGTGCGCAACCTTTTGAAGGATCTTTGTCTATATATTCCGGCTATTCCCACAATCTGGTGTGACAATATTGGTGCAACCAGTCTTGCAGCCAATCCTGTGTTCAATGCGCGTACCAAGCACATTGAGGTGGATTACCATTTTGTTTGTGATCGTGTCACTCGCAAAGACATGAAGGTTCACTACATCTCCACGCAAGATCAGATTGCGGATCTCTTCACCAAAGGCTTGTCCACGCCGCGATTTCAAAAATTACGGGCCAAACTCACTGTGACTGGCGGTCCCATTGGTTTGAGGGGGGATAATAACCGTGTTCCTATCCAAACAGAATCAATCCAATCTCCCTAACAGAGAATGATCTTCTCTCTTATCTCTTCCTTAACTATCTCTTATCCTTATCACATACTTGTATCTATCTAATACCAGCTAGAATCATGGAGTAACTAAACCTCCACTCTCTTGTATAAATATACACCAATACGGAAATACAAATCATCCTTGAAATCAATATTTTCTCAAGTGTTTTAGTTAGGAAAATGGGCCAAAGACCCATTTCCGTTGAATCGCCTGGACTGACAGTGGATTTGAATGAAATAAGGATCATCAGAGATCAAATTACGCCATCGTTTACATACGCACCTGAGTCTCAAGAGGATCTTCACTGGTAACCTCGAAAGAACGTTAATCAAAACATCTTCTACCTCAAAAACCCGATCTTCATGGCCCAGACATTCTCTCTTAATCATCTTCTCCTCCTTCATATTCTTTTCTCTGTTCGCCAAAAACTAAAACCCTAAAACCCTTGAAACGATTGAGCGATATCGTCAGACACAGTTGGGAATTTAAAACCCTGATTTAAGGGGCATATCCGTCACGACATCTTGACATCCTATTGTACTCCATGCGCTCATCCATTCTTTTGTTTTTTTGTTTTTGGTAGATGCGCTCATCCATTCAAATGCCACAAAATGGAATCGTCAATTAATTCCTTACAGCGCAAGTGCAAAAATTCTCGGTGCACTCAAATTATAAGAATGCTCGCCCCAGAATCAAGTTTACGTTGATCATTCCACGCGCTCCCAATGGAATCTAACCAATTGGATTTCAATCCAATTGCCAAGAAAGTTCTGGAACTGAACCAATCTAATGGGAATCGACTGTTCACAATATGAAACGTTATTTCAAGCCAAAAAAAATTGACCAAATATGGGAACTCCACCTCATGTGTTTGACAAACGTCCCAATAGAGCTATGTACTCATTGGGAGCGAGATAAAGCCTCTATTTTGTGTAATGTACCTAGTTCTATTGCTTCTGTAATTAATTTTGAGCATTCTTCGATACTAACCCTGCCAACCACTGGTGCATGTGCTAGGGTTGTTTTTTATTTCCAGTTGTCTGTGCTTGTTGGATACCTCTCTAGGCATTGTTTCCTCCCTTGAGTTAGTGCATGTGGAGTTGTGAGTCTTTCCGTTGTTTTTAAGAATCATCGTGAGGTCTGGGTTATTCCCCCCTAATCTTTTTTGGAATCAAAGTGGGAAAAACGCTGCCTGCCCTCCTCAACCGGTTAGGGTCACTAGGAGTAAGACCAAGTGACTAGTTATTTTGGGTTGTCTCTTCTTATATTTAAGACAGAGCTATAACAGTGGATTGTTGTTAGTTGAGATGTGGTCTGGTGTCTGGCGGTTTTGGGTCATCTCTGCTCTATTTTATCTCTTCGGTTTTCCCTCCTAGCTCGATTCAAGCTGAGCACTATTGTTGATTCAAGTAATTGTCACTCAAAAATTTTGAGAATGCTCCTAAAGTCCTAAAGCTGGAACAAACCTAGGTAAATTTTTATACAATTTAGAAAAACCAGGAAAACATCGTAGATAAAGTATAAACAAATCACTGATGAATCTATAGGAAAAACATGAAAACAATATGATACAAATGATGAAAATGCAAATCCATCAGTATAACTGTAACCAAACGGTGTGTTGCGTGTGGAAACCTCCGATGCTTGGTTCGCCCACGGATGAGCCTGCAAAGACCAAGTGATGAGCACAAAAGAGCCAGTGTGGCTCCGGCCTAGGACTCTCCGATGCTGAAGTTAGATCACCAGTGCAACAGCATAACAGCTAGTAAAAGTGAGATGATCAATAAAGCTCCATACCTTAGTATTTATATAGGGAGATGAGGCGGTTGTAGGAGTCCTAGTATGGTAAGAGTCCTTGTTTGGTAAGGCTCTTCCCCGCGGAGCGGAGTGGAGTGGAGAGTTTCTTTCGGGGTCGGACTCTTGTTAAGGTAAGAGTCCTAATGGGAGTGTGATTCGGTATCGTGATGAGATCGTGACTCGATTCTTATCTCGTGATTCTCGGGATGTGCTGACGTGGCCCCGTGATCCCCGGTGGGGCGCTATGGTAGCTTCTGTGGAGGAGGGCTCGGCCTCGGAGGTCGGCCTAGGAGGTCGGCCTGGTAGGTCGATCTTGGCAGTCACCTCGGCCTTGGAGGTCTGCCTGAGAGGTCGGCCTGTTAGGTCGGTCTCGGTAATCAACTCGGCCTAGGCTGTCCTGTGTATGCTCAGTCAGGAGTTTATGGCTGACTTGTGTGAGCTCGGCTCAGAGCTCGGCCTCAGCCCCGGCAGACTTGTGTGAGCTCGGCTCTATCAGGTGACCTATCGAAGACCGGGTCGGCCCGATTTCCTACTCAGCTCAGTTCGGTTCTTGGACTGACCTCAGGTCGGCCATGTGGCAGCTTCTAATTGGTGAGGTGATTTTATACCCTATCACGGCCTCAGTGCTAGGCCTTGGCCTTGGGCAGCCGTGGCCTCAGTGCTCGGCCTTGGCCTCGGCTTCAGTGCTCGGCCTCGGCCTCGGCTTCAGTGCTCGGCCTCGGCTTCAGTGTTCGGCCTCAACCTTGACTTCAGTGCTCTGCCTCGGCCTTGGTCTCAGTGCTCGGCCTTGGCCTCGGATTCAGCTCCAGTACGTTTACGTGGTAGCTTTTGGTTGGTTGGGGGATTCTATGACGCATCATGGTGAAATTTTATTCTAGCGATAATATCGGCAAAAGAAAAGGGTGCCTGAGTAAAATATTTTCTGCTTGTGAAGTCTGAGTGACTAAAAGCTAGATAAATTCTCATTTATTGAAAGCAAGGTGAGAGTTAACGTTAATTAAATCGAGTCTATCGAGGCCGGATCCTATCCTTGTACAAGTACTGTCCAAGGCCCTCTAGGGCCACTCACATGGAATCCACTGTGGAGGAGTGGATTCCATGTGAGTGGCCCTAGAGGGCCTTGGATGGTTACTTGTACAAGGACAAGATCCAGTCTCAGTCTAGAGACTTATTACTCCCCATGGAGGATGAAGACACGAGAGGGAAGGATCTTAAGGATAAACCACGCTCAAGGATTCGATGAATTATTTTGTATATTTGGTATTTATTTTACTTAACATGAAGTCCTTACTCCTTACCATGCAATCTTGTTCAAGCAACGTCCTTTGCTTCTAAGAAAGCAAGGCCGTACCTAGTGCACAAGGCTCCCACTACTGCAGTCTAGGGAGGACCATAAGGTAGACAACCTTACCCTTGCTTATGGAGAGAGGCTGTTTCCAAGAGTCCTTAACATGCAATCATCATCCCAAAATGATAGAAACCGTTTCATAAAAAATTGGTTCTCTCGTATTTTCTATTTAATTATTTTTCATCTAAATGGTAAATATATGAAGTATAGGTAATTAGGTAAAAGATTGCTAACTAGTGGTGCGGCGCCTGCACCAGTGCCGGGCCAATAAGTATTTAATTAAACAAGATTTCTTTAGTTTAGTGGGAGCTGAGCTATAATTTCACTCGATCCTATTTCTTGTGGTAAAAAGTCAAAAACCACACCACGGGTTAGCGTTCTTTTCCCTGAATTTTTATCGTCTATGATTCTCTGCCCGGTACGATTCCTACAGTCCTCTAACAAGAGGGGAGTGGACCCCACCCAGGCAGAGTGTTCGGTCAGGAGGTGGAATGGTCATTTCTCCCCCCTTGTTAGAGAATTGTAGAAACTGTACCGGACAGGGAACCACAGGCGGTTAAGGCCCTCTTTTCCCTACGAACATGGATAAATTCTAATGTATTGAGTTATTTGACATCTCACAGACCATGGGAGACTTGGCCCCCAAGGTGAGAGAGCACTCGAGGTGGGTGGACCTTGAAGGTCAGCCATGAATATCTTCTGTCTATATATCATCTTCTAAGAAAACAAACAACTTGAAGGCCACGTATAAGCAAACTTTTGTAATTCTTCACTCACTCTCTCTCCCCTCTTTGAAAATTCGTGATTTCGGAACCATATTTCTCTCTCTTTCTCTCTCTCTCTCTCTCTCTGGATAATCTGTGTGTCCATCAGCTGGTAAATTACTCCCAAATTCTTTTCTTTTCCATTTTTTTTCCCTCTTTTTACTAACACAATTGAATGCTACACTTCCTTTTTTTTCATAGGAAGAAAAAAAATCCAATCAATTAAATGAAGCGCATCGGTTAGTTTGCATCAGTTTTTTTTTTTTTTTTGGGCGTGTTCTCTGTCTAGCTAACTGTTTCTAATGGAGAAGAATTTGATAATCAGTTGCAGAAACCCAAACAGAAAAGCTTGGAGCAAAGGAGAGAAAAGAAAAAAAGAGGAAGGAGAAGGAGAAGAAGAGGAATGCAAATCAAATCAACGATTCCAAGAACATAGTTTACAATTGCATTAGACCAAGGGGAGATCTTCCTGACAAAGTAGCCAATGCAAGGAAACACTACAAGATAAGTGATTGCTACAATTGCCACACTGGCTGCATCTCCAAGATATTGAGAGCAGCACCAAGAGAAAATTGCAGCTCGGCCCAGCAATCTCCTTATTGGCTCGCTCTTCCTCGACAGGAAATGATCAGCACAACTAAACCCAACACTCCTAAAAGGTTGGGTTCAATAAGTCATTTTTATAGGCCTCTAACAACATGGATTGAGGAAAACTGCAACCTTGTCGTCCCAAATTATTCATCCTCTGATGAACAATTTAAATTTACAAATGCCATAAGATTTGGAGGAAAGTTATATGCATTAAGTTTACAGGGCACACTAGCAGTCGTCGATGATTTTGTCAATGATCCTCACAACAGTTAGGCATTCCTTCTTCTTCTCTACCTGTTCGATAAAGGTTCAAAATATCAAATCGAATACCTAAGTGTTCTGTTCAGAAGTCGATGAATGTAGTAGATGATGTCGAGGTGTTCAAACAGAAAAGGGTGGATCAAGATGCAATCATTTTTGTGGAACATTCCAGTGTTTGTTTCATCTACTTCACCCATCTGGTGGGCGTTTGATCTGAAGCAGAAGTATATCTGAGGTGTAGATTCTGTATCATTTCAGGTGGAGTAGGATAGTTATTATTCAATTACGCATACTGTTGATGTATTAATGTGTATTCATGATGTGTTTAATTAGATCTTTATGAACCTAAACATGTTTATGAAATTGTGTTAATTTATAGTTTGATTGATGTACAAATTTATGTTTTTGGTACATATTGATATTTAATTAGGCTGACTATGTTCAATGTAAAATCTGTAAAAGAATTAGATTAAAGAAAGGTCAGTGTTTGTTTCATCATCTCTTTCATCAGTCCTAAAACAGTTGCTAATTGAGGTTTCCATACCTTGCAAACATTGCAGTACCACCTGACCTGTGTTGCTGGCCCGAGCAATCGGGTGTCAGGTTGAGACGGTAGAGAGAGAGGGACCCAGATCCTCTCTAGCGTGCATCCAACAACTGGAGGCACCCGGGCACAAAACCCAAGTTCCTCCAGCCGTAGGATGCGTTGGAGGGGCTAGCACGCTGGAGAGGATTTCTTTGAGAGAGACAGAGAGGGATCCCATGTAGCGTCCCCTTTAGGTAAAGATTTGTCGGGACTCAAGACCATTGTTCGTTAAAACAGAAACGGCAAAAACAGTGTTCGTGTTGGGGGTGGACATGTTTTAAACGGCACATAACTTGAACGTGATGGTAAAAAATGCAATAAAATATTTCAAGAATATTAAAAATAAAAAATGAATAATACGGGTTTTAAACATTTAGATTTGAAAATATGCAGGACCAAAAAAAGGTAATATACACAAGATACAATATTTTTGTATCTAATATTTAGGGGTCATAACCTATAAAGGATCATTATGAAATTTAATCATATGTGTTATGCATTAGTTTTTTGTTTTATAGGGTGAAAATTTTACACATATTTTTAGGAATTTTCTTTGTATTTATTATTGTAGTGGTTATTTATTGATTTCTATATATTTTTTATAAACGTAGTGGTTATTTATTGGATTTTATTCTCAAATGCAAATCATGGGGTAGGATGAAATATTTATATTATCCTCTCATACAATGATGGATCTCAATCAAGTCTTCTATTATTACTGGAGGTGTGCAGCCCCTATTGTACAGTCAGCTAGTGGAGTTGACTGGGTTCTCATGCACCAAACTCCCCATCAGGTACTTGAAATTCCCTTTGATTATGAGCAAGTTGAAGGCTGCAGATTGTGCTCCTCTTCTTGATCTGGTGAGAAAGCATTTGGAAGGGTGGAAGTCTAGACTCTTGTCTTTCGTAGGTAGCAAGGCTTCAACTTATTTCTTAAATTCTGTAGGGGCTGGGATATATACTGGTCAGGTTTATATGGGCACCCTGAGGGTGTTATCTCAAGTTGTAGTCTATGTTCTCCAATTTTCTTTGGGTTGATCTTACTTTTGAGAGGAGAATTCATTATGTTGTTTGGGATACTATCTATAGACCTAAAGTGGAGGGAGATTTGGGGTAAAACACATTATAGATAGGAATGTGGTTGGTATCTTAAAGCGAATTTGGCTGTGCCTTCCAAAAAAAGTCCTTAATTATGAGTGAAGTGGGTGAATCACAGATACTTAATGGTGGAATCCATTTGGACAGTGAAGATACCCCATGATTGTTCCTAAGTGTAGAAAGAGGTCCTCAAGTATAGGGATCGCGCGAGACCTTTTGTTCACCATATCATTGGTAACGGCCTTGCTATGAGACTTTGATTGGATCCTTGGCACCCTAACAAGGTCCTTTATGATGTTGGTTTAGACAGATATGCAGGGGGTTCGTTCCATTCTTAGGGAAGGTGGATGGAATCCTAGTCCTGCTTCTTCTGTTGATCTAATTCGTGTTTGGGATCAGTTGAGCAACATTGGCAGACTAAGTGAGTTAGTTCCAGATTCCATGAAATGGCAATTCCAATTGCCTTTTCTGTTGAGAAGTCCACTAATGAATCGATGCATATTAGTATAGATAGTGTTATAAAATCCATTAGAAACGTATCTCATATTTTAGCACCTGTAATGTAAATGGGAATTGAAAAAAAAAAATACTTGGCCGACCTCTCAGGGCATTGGCACCCTAGAGTTTGTATCCAGTCATGGAATTTTTTTTTTTTTTTTTTTGAGTAAACACCCAGTCATGGATTGAAGGCAAGATCAATGCTGCATTTCATACAGTATGGAAGCAGACTTGCTCCCCAAGGAGAACAGAGGACTCAAGGGGGGTGTATCTTTAAAGTCAACCATGCCCAAGAATATTACAGGAGCTCAATTAACACAAGGTGTTGTACATATTTTTTTATTTCTTCATAGAGAAAGAGCTGTTGATATACATTCATTAATTTCCCAATTAATTTTGTGACTTGCAATCTAAGTATATAGGATGAGTATCATCTTTCTATGAAAAGAAAAACTTGGAGGCTACGTATAAGCAAACCTTCTTATTTGTCTTGTCCTTCGTTGGAAATTTGTACTCTCTCTCTCTCTCTCCACTGTGGGTATAGGGAGGGTCATAATATACGTAGTCTTATCTCTGTTTTCACAAAGAGACTTGTTTTCAGACTTGAACCCATGATCACTTCATCACAATGGAGAGACTGTTTTCAGACTTGAACCCGTGATAACTTGGTCACAATGGAGCAACCTTACTGTTATAGCAGGTAAAATGCTCCTAATTTCTTCTTCTTCTTTTTTATATTTTTCTGATTTGATTTTGAAGCTTCACTACTAGAGTTGAACCATGTGAATATTATAGCACAAAAGGGGGTCAAATCTGCTAGTCCTTTTATGCGCTTTTGTTTTTTTCTTTTTCATCTTACTAACATAAATGAATGCTACATCTTTGTTTTTTCATTAGAAGGAGAAAAAATTCCAATCAAATGAAGCGCATACATTGTTACCTACTCAACTTGCCCTTAGGTAAGTTTTGCATTAGTTCTGCCCTTTGAAAACAAAGATAATTCTTTTGGGCTTGTTCTGTAGCAAGCTAGTTGTTGCTAATGAAGAAGAATTTGATAATCAGTTGCAGAAAAAAAGACAGCAGAGCTTGGATCCAAGGAGAGAAAAGAAGAGAAGAGGAGGGAACATCACATCTATTATTACAAATGGAGAGAAGCATGGGCAGGTCTTCCTGACCAATTAATCAATGCGAGGAAACGCTTTTGGCTCCATTTCCACCAAGCAGGGGGTGTCTCAAAGATATGGAGAACAGCAACAAGAGGTTGCAACTCGGCCCAGAAATCTCCTTATTGGCTCACTCTTCCTCATCAGGAAATGATTAATACAAACAAACTCTTCATTAGTAAAGCTGGCCGGTCCCTTCGATTAGAATTTGATGCTTCTACATTGGGTTTCACACTATATGGAGAGAGATACAGTGAATCAAAATCTGGGAATTTTTACACATGGGTTGAGGAACACTGCATCCTTGACTGCCCAAATTCATTGCCTGATGAACAATTTATCAACGCCATAGTATTCAGAGAAAAAATCTATGCATTCAGTTTGCAGGGCACGCTAGCAGTCATCGATGTTGTCGCAGAAGCTCAACATTTAAGAGCCAAAATGTCAATAATACCAAGTGTAAAAAGAGCCATTCCTTCTTCTGCTACCTGTTCGTTAAAAGGTTCCAGAGAATATCTACTGGAATCTAATGGGGAGATACCGCTAGTGTTTCTCATGTCTAGGAAGTCGATGAATATAATAGATGATGTTGAGGTGTTCCGGCTTGATCTTACCAGTGACAAAGGGTGGATCAAGATTGAAAGCCTTGGAGATCGAATATTGATTGTGGAACACAAATGTTGTTCGGTGTTCCATGCAGATAATCTTTCACCCATACTAAAAATATGGGAGTCGGCAAGTCAATCTGCTTTAGATGAGTGTCCAAGGAACAGCATCTACTTCACCCATCGGCCAGGCGGCGAATGGTGGGTGTTCAATGTTGGGACCAAAAGTATATCTCCTGCTTAGGGTGTACTGTTGGAAGTATGTATTAAATCATGTTTAAGTAGATTTGTATGAACCTAAGCATGTGTTTGTGGAAAATGTGGTTAATGTAGAGTTTGATTGATATTCAATTAAGGGTATGATTATTGCTTCAATGTAAAACCTGTAATAGAA
This sequence comes from Telopea speciosissima, assembly GCF_018873765.1. Taxonomy (NCBI): domain Eukaryota; kingdom Viridiplantae; phylum Streptophyta; class Magnoliopsida; order Proteales; family Proteaceae; genus Telopea; species Telopea speciosissima. Next base: position 69,475,887 of record NC_057916.1, on the reverse strand, counting down.
ATTAAATTAAAAAAAGGGTTGCAATTTATCATTTATGTGTTTGTTTTATCATCACAGTGGTTAACTCAGGTTTCCATACCCCACAATTAACAATATAGCAGTACCACCTGGACTCTATCACTCTATCTTGTAACATCTCGTCTCCATCCTGGATTCTATCTTGTAATTTACTCACAATAAATACAATACAACATCCCAAAACTAGGTAAGTTTGCACAACAACCTCAATCGACTTTCTTTCATGGTATCAAAGCTATAGCTCTGCAATTTTTGTTCTAAACTATTTTCTTCCTTCCTCCTTCAATGGCTGCTACTACTACTCACACCAACCCTTTTCCTATCACAAACCTATCAAACTTAGTGGTTGTCAAGCTCGATGGCACTAACTACCCGCTATTGAAAGAACAACTGGATTCTATATTTATCTGCTGCGATCTTATGGGCCACGTGGATGGGTCTACTGTCGAACCGACCATCTCAACACCTCACTTCAACCTCTGAAGCTGCTACTGCCACACCAACACAAAACCCTATGTATCACACCTAGAGAAAGACCAACCACTTTGTAAGAGCATGCATCAAATACACTCTCAATGAGTCTATGTCTTCTATCCTCGGTCTTCGATTGCGAAGAGAGTATGGGATTCTCTAGCTAAGTTGTTTCAGAAACAATCAATTGCACGCAAAACATATTTGCACAGTGAACTACAAACCATTACCAAGGGATCATCCACTAGTACCGATTATCTTCACAAGATAAAATCTCTGGCCAATTCACTTGCTGCAATTGAAGAAAGAGTCAAGGATTCTGATCTTGTTGGCAGATAGAATAAGATCTGAAGTAAGGATAAGATCAAGAATAAGTAGAACTAGAGATTGAGTTGAATTATCCGTATCTACTCATGATCACGGATGATGTATTTATATTGTATGTAGTTTACATTTGAATTTCAAATTACAAGAGATAAGAGTTCTATCCCTATACTGCTATATAGATTTACATGAGAGAAAATAGCAGATGAGATAGAGTTGGTTGCAACTCTCTTATCAGATAAGCATGAACGGGACAATCTCCTTTCCCATTATTGGATTCAAAATTTGAAAGTGAATTCAAATTTGTATCTTCCGTTATACTCCCCCGCAAGCGAATCGGCCGTTGTAAGTGTGGTCCTGGTAGTCCTTTGGTCATAATGTCTGCAATCTAATCCTGAGTAGGAACAAACCGAATATGTAGACTCTTTGATGCAATCTGCTCTCGAACAAAGTGAAAATCTATTTCAACGTGCTTTGTACGGGCATGAAATAGCGGATTTACTGCTAAGTAGGTGGCCCCTATGTTGTCACAATATAGAATAGGGACTGACGTAGCCAGCCATATGAGTTCTGCTGCTGTATTGGCTAACCCTTTGTACTCCGCCTCGTGGAAGAACTTGCAACAGTATACTTCTTTTTGGAGCTCCATGATATTAAGTTATCACCAAGATATATGCAAAACCCACTTGTAGACCGCCGGTCATCAGGACACCCGGCCCAATCGACATCTGTATATGCACTAAGAAGAGTGGATTGTGATAGTCTCAAATGGATGCCATGGTCAAGGGTGTCTTTAACATAGCGCAATAGGCGTTTTACACCAGCCCAGTGCTCTGTAGTGGGAGAGTGCATGAACTAGCAAAATTTGTTTACTGAATAATCAATGTCTAGCCTTGTTAATGTGAGATATTGCTATGCTCCTACTGTGCTCCTGTAGAGAGTGGCATCAAGGAAAGGATCTCCATTATCTTTGGTGAGGTTGGTGGTAGAGCTAGGTGTAGACATAGGCTTGGCAGCTTCCATATTTGTCTTCTGAAGGAGATCAAGGGCATATTTAGCTTGTGATAAGAACAGCCCTTGGGGAGAGCGATGTGCTTCAATACCCAAGAAATAATGCAGATCTCCTAAGTCTTTTATTGCAAACTCAGTGCCTAGCTTATCAATAATATTCTGTATGTTGATGGTATTGGCTCCTGTGATGATAATATCATTGACATATACTAGAATATAGACCTGCTTGCCTTGGATGCTCCTGACATAGAAGGAGGTATCTGACTGAGATGATTGGAATCCAAGTGCTATTAAGAATGTTTCAAGCCTATGTGCCCAAGCTCTGGGTGCTTGCTTGAGACCATATAGGGCATGTTTGAGATGACATACATGTCGTGAATGGGCTGGATCAATAAAGCCTTGGGGTTGGGTCATGTATACTTGCTCTTCTAGTGCCCCATTGAGAAAGGCATTTTGTATGTCTAATTGGCGGAGACACCAATCCTTTTGACATAACTAGAGACAGTACAGTCCTTATGGTAGTAGGCTTCACAACAGGGCTAAATGTTTCAAAGTAATCAATGCCTTCTTGTTGTGTAAATCCTTTAGCTATAAGTCGGGCTTTGTACCTAGACACAGTTTCATCCGCATTTCACTTGATACAATACACCCATTTGTTACCAACAACATTATATAAAGGGTGTGGAGGAACAAGTTCTCAAGTGCCATTTCAGAGTAGAGCATCAAACTCATCACTCTTAGTAGCTCTCCATTTGGGATCTTTGTTGGCCATAGTGTATGAAGTGGATTCCTCTTTAGAGCAAGTGATGGCAGATAGCAGGGCTTGAGGAATAGGATGTCGGGTTGCAAGTAGATTTAGTTTTGAAACTGGTTTGGTCACTCCATCATGAAGTCGGGTTACCATAGAATGTCTTGTAGGGGGTTGGATGGAAGGCTCATTTGATGAAATGGAAGGTGGATTATGCACTAGGGGAACCCATGGTAGGTCATTATGACCCATGGAGGTGGTTGATTCGGTGTTAACGGTGGGGTTGGGGGATGGGTGCACTATAGAGGAATGAGTTGGGGATGGGGTATTACATGGATACAGTACATCTCTAATATTGATAAACGTGGGGTTGGGATTAACTGGGGAAGGGGTTACATTTGTGTGAGATGACATCTTCTCAAAAGGAAACAAAGCCTCATCAAAAGTAACATGTCGTGATATGTAAACTCTGCCAGTTGTTGGTTCCAAGCACTTGTAACCCTTGTATGCAGTACTGTAGCCCAAGAATACACACTTTGTTGACCTGAATTGCATCTTGTGTTGATTGTAAGGTCTAAGCCATGGATAGCATGAACATCCATAAATTCTCAAGTTGGAGTAATCTGGTTTTTCTTTGAACAGTACCTGAAAGGGAGAACTATTTTGCAACGTTTGTGTTGGCAAACGATTAATCAGGTAAGTTGCAATTTCAAAAGCTAATAACTAGTATTTCATTGGAACAAAAATACGTGCCAATAATGTCAAACCAGTCTCTACAACATGGCGGTGCTTCCGTTCTACCCTCCCATTTTGTTCAGATGTGTGGGGGCATGAATATCTATGGGTGATTCCATTTTGTTTAAAAAAGTGATCAAAGAACTGTTACTCTTTGGCCCCATCAGACTGAAACATTTTGATAGTGCATTTAAAAAAATTCTTCACATATTTATTAAAAACAAGAAAGACAGATAGAGCATCAAAACATTTCACAAGTGGATAGATCCAAGTATATCGACTAAAATCATCTATAAAGGAGATGTAATAGCAATATCCTTGAACAGATGATATTGGGGCTGGACCCCAAATATCCGAATGCACGAGTTCAAACATGGAAGAAGCAATAGAGTCACTCAATTGAAAAGGTAATTTGGTGGGACTTTCCCATCTGACACGAAGAACACACTGAAGAAGAAACGACAGCTTGAGTTGGCAATTTGGAGAATTGGATGACACTATCAAGGCATTTGATTAATGGATGACCAAAGCGATCATGCCATGTTGACTTGGACATTTTCTCACCAAGGTGCACACTAGGCTGCTTATTGAATAGAGAGGGTGACGAAACTGAAGGAGTGGGAAGACGATACTACCCGTCTTTATTCGAACCTTGGAGTAGAACAGTTCCCGTTCGAGGATCCTTCACAAAACAAGAAGATGGGTGAAACTCCAAAATAACATTGTTGTCAGATATAAACTTACTAACAGAGAGTAAATTTTTTGTGATTTATGGAACATGAAAGACATCTTTAACCTTAAAGGAATGAGAAGGAGTAGAGAGTATAGAAGTTCCTGTATGATGTATGGGCAAACCTGCTCCATTACCCACTTTGACTTGATCTGAACCAGTATAAGGAGTGTTTGTCACACCCCGGAACCACCCCCTGGGAGTATTCCGATGGCTGACCCGAATACCCGAAGTATTCAGACACCTCTAGGATCCAAATGAAGTAAATACACGTCACAAGCACCACACAATATTGAGATAACAAGTGATACATTGATCAGAGTGTACGGAAAGTAAATATTTACAAGTCCTATATATATATTATTTACATTAACGTTTCAACGGCTCGATATTCCCAAGATCACAACCATCGAGCCAACACACAATTATTCTAAAATATAAACAGTGGAAATTCATCCACCAAAAAGGATGGTATTTAGCAAAATAGAACATAAAGATAGCACCACATCATCAGTCCTTGTTCTCCAAGAACACCCTAATCGTCTGCATGATTGGGGTCACAACCCTCTAGGTCTGCACCAGCACATTCACAGTGACCATCAGCCTCTGCCTCGAAGTAATCGTTCATGCTTCCATCACATTCATCTGCAAGATAATCTAAAAGAAAATATTCCACAGGGGTGAGTTCCACCGAGCCCCATGAATGAAAAATAAACCATGCATACAGATGCAACACAAACATGATCCAATATGAATGAGGTTCAGTTTTATTATTAAATCCACCTAACAACAAAACTAAGTCCAGGTAAGTAGGTACTAATACAATCTCAATACATGTATCCATGGAACGGACTTCTAACCCCATCCGCGATACATCCATTGAGTTGTCAGAGAAAACTAGTTGGCTCCAGCATCCCTTCCCAAGGTCAGCCCGACTAGCCCTCTAAGGTACCATTGTGCTATCACCAACCCTATTGACTGATGGGACAATCGACACCACCTGTCCTAATGACCTGATGAGTCTACTGACCGAGCAATGCCCCTTCAGGGCATTAGCCTCACACATTTGTGGTATCCAACACTTTAACCCTTGTTGGCAAGGGTTCGTAGTATGGGTGATGTTGATCCCTAGCCACATGTCATTCTATATGAACATAGTATGAAGTGTACGGTGCTCCCGCATCCCATACTACGGCATACCATACCTTTCATTTTCAAGTCGACTACGACATCTATTCTAACAATCATATGCAAGCATGCCAGCAATAATATCAAAGTATGCCAACAATAATATCATACCTCAACAATTTTCATTTAACTCTCATAACAATAACAAGAGATAAAAGTGAGAATTAACGTAATTAATTACCATATTATAGCACAACAATTGTATTACACCTACATGTATGGCATATTCTCACTCACCTTGTAATACTTGTATTTACGAAGTTGGACTAGTCCACGAGTTGATTGTCAATAGGTTGAAAGACCGAGAAGCAATATCCTATGATTAATCAACCATACATATCTGTTAAGAGGTGTCCAAGAGATAATGGAGTCCTAGGGTAGGTTAGGGTCAGGTTAGAACAGGTTTAGAATCAAATTCAGATTTAACAATATCTACAGAAATTTAAAGGAAGAATGGGGTATTGTATGGCAATTTTGGATCACTTAGAGGCAGAGCTGGGTAATGTTTTCTTCTAACAAAACGAAGCCCTATGAGTCTAGTTTCTAATAAAATTAGAATTAGAGCAAATAAAATTTGGATGGTGCAGTTATACCATTTTTATTAAACAGTGGTCAATCTCCCAAAATAGAAGAGAGAACATGTTACCCAACTTGAAGTAGAATTTCAGCCCATTTATGTGGAGGCACAGTGTTTGGGTCCAATCGGGGTAAAATGCTCCAAAAACCTGAACCGGACTCTTGGGTGGATTCTGGTCTGGGTCCACCTCTGGGTCCACCTGAAAACAGAACAGGTGTAGACTCTTGTTGTGGATTCTGGCCTGAGTCCACCTCTAGGTCCACCTGAAAACAGCATAGGTGCGGGCTCTTATTATGGATTCTGGCCTGAGTCCACCTAAAAATAGCATAGGTGTGGACTCTTGTCATGGATTCTGGCCTGAGTCCACCTGAAAACAGCATAGGTGCGGGCTCTTATTATGAATTCTGGCGTGAGTCCACCACTGGGTCCACCTCTGCTGAATCCGAATTTCTAAGGTTTAAGCTTCCCAACTTAATTTCACTTGGGTTTTAAGCTATAAGGGCTTGGGGAAAAAAGTCACCAAGCCACCTAGGGTCATTATACCAATTACTCTTATCAAGGGATTTGTTGTATTCAATGAACAAATCATCCAATAAGATCCAAATCTAGGGTTTGCCATTAAAATTCCTAGATTCAAGTGAGGGGTTAAATAGAAAATCAAGAGTGGTCTTAGAGGTGAGCATTAAGCTCCCTATAGAGGTGATTTAGCTCAATTTCCATAGATTCCTAAAGGAACTATCAAAAATTAATATTGGGTAATAGAATAGGTTAAACAAATCAGCCATAGACTTTATAAAAAAAAAATGGAAGAGAGTGTGGAGTCCCTACCTTCAAATCAAAAATGGGATCTCAAGTTCTTCCTCCACTTCTTCTTCTTCTTCTTCTTCTTCTTCTTTTTCTTCTTCTCTTTTTCCTTTCAATTTTGCAAAACTGATTCAATCGTTGAGTCTCTAGATTAGTTAGGAAAGTAATGCTAAATCCCATTAAATGACACCTCCACCTTGCATGGGCTAGGTGGCTTTGTCCACCAACCACTTCTTCTCTTCTAGCCACCTCCTACTTCACTATTTGTCCAACAAGCCACCACATGCATCCTTAACCACCTCCTACTTCACTATACACCAAGCCACCTCATCTTCCCTAGCCACCTCCTACTTCACTATTTGTCCAGCAAGCCACCTCTTACTTCTCTAGCCACCTCCTACATCGCTATTTATTTAAGTAATACTATATTACCCATGTGCTACATGAATAAATAAATCATATATATAGATATAAATATAAACACCATATTATTATATTATATATAACCTATATTAAATTAATATGATAATACTTCTTAAATTATAGTAACATTATTATAATATAATCCATTTAAATAACATATACTAATGTATTACACAGAATTCTTAAAATTTTGTATCCGACCCGCATCGGATACAAGGCCGGATCCAAGCCTGGGTGTGAATCCGTACGTGAATCCGATGTACCCTGTTGTTCAGCCCACACCGAACTCAAAGCCGGATCCGAGACTCTGCTTGCATCCTTTCTTGCCTACGATGCCTTATTTATGGCTTTTCGCTCATAAAATCCTAGGGCTCTTCTCTGGGGATCTTTCCCACTTATTCTAACACACTCTCGTTAAAAATATTTAAGTTTAAAATATCAAACACGGCTTATGCTTGTCAGTTAGTGGAACTTACCACGATTCGTACATCTGTCGATGGGTCTTGCAACTACACAGGGGAGGTATCCGTCATTTTACTGGTGTGTGACGCATTGTCGAAAAGGTTCTTTCTTCATCATCTACCCGATCGAACACCCAACCAAAGTTCCATAATGTACTCGATGACACGACTTCGGATTCCGGATCTACAATCGAATTCGGATTAGGATTCGGGTTTCTGATTTACAACCAAAATTCAAATTAGCCCGGGTTTTTTGGCACGGGTGTAACAGTGTTGATATTCATATTTTCTAAATCAGCAGTGAGGTGATGTGTTGCACCTGAATTAGGATACTAGGCAAAGTCAAATGAGGCAGTTGGCGTGGCAAGTAAGGCTGAGGATGCTGCCAGCTGAGATGCTTGTGATGGTGCTTGAAAGCTAGGATTGTAGTGGTTATAGCATGACAATGCAAAGTGATTCCCACGGCGGCAAATCTGGCACTGAACAAAGTTGTTGTTCTGATTGTTATTGAATCCTTGTCCACGACCTCTACCTCTTCTATTGTAATTGGAATAATTTTGACCTCTATTAGAGGACACAGAACTGGAGCCATTTGATGCAGAAGTTGGGGGTGTTGAAGACACCCCTTTGGCCGTGAGATTGGCCTCAGTCGTGGGTAGATCCAACAGAGGGGATCTTTGTTCTTTCAAGATTTCCTGGCTCAGGAGAAGTCCAGTGAAGTCATCAAGGGGACAAGGATCAATCCTCGTAGTGACAGAAGTGGCAAAAGACTCATAGTCTGATCCAAGGCCATGCAAGATGTTGAGAATGACATCTGGCTCAGACACAGGCTGTGCGGCAGTAGCAAGATTGGCAAGGAGCTCTTTGACCCTTTGAAGATATTCGGCCATGGAGTTGTTTCCATTTTTTATTTGCATCAATTGATATTTTAGCTGCATCACTCTAGCCTGAGATTGGATGCATAGTTCCTTGCAAGGGTATTCCAGGCTGACTGAGAAGAAGAGACACCAATGATATGGGCCATTGAATGTTCGGTCAAGGAAGAGATTATCCAAGAGAGGATAATCTGATCCTAACGTCTCCAAGAAGTATATGCAAGGTTAGGTGTAGGGGTGGATGAGGAGGGGTTATCGGTTGGAGTGGTTGGAAGAGTTGGAGGAGGATAGGGAAAGCTCCCGTCTATGTACCCAAATAAATCATGAGCATGCAAGAGTGGTATGAACTGGGACTTCTAGAGAATGTAATTCATGCATGCGATCAAGCTTAATGGGCAGTAGTTGAATAATATTGGTAGGAGAAACAATAGCTGGTGGTGGAGGAGTTTGAGTTCACCATGATTGATTGGGACACTGGTCTTTGGCTCTGGATACCAAGATAGAATTAAGGATAGGATCAAGGATAAGTAGAACTAGAGATTGAGTTGAATTTTCCGTATCTACTCATGATCACGGATGATGTATTTATATTGTATGTCGTTTACATTTGAATTTCAAATTACAAGAGATTAGAGTTCTATCCCTATACTACTACTATACAGATTTACATGAGAGAAAATAGCAGATGAGATAGAGTTGGTTGTAACTCTCTTATCAGATAAGCATGAACGGGTCAATCTCCTTTCCCGTTATTGGATTCAAAATTTGAAAGTGAATTCAAATTTGTATCTTCCGTTATATTGGCTATACCCTCAATGGACTTAGCCAAGAGTACAATCCACTCATCACTACAATTGAGAACATCACTCCTCCTGTGTCTTTCGCGGAGCTTCACACGAAGCTTCTCACTCGAAAACAAAGAATCTGTTGCGACAATGGTAAGACTCCTTCGGACGAAGCTTCTCCCCAATCTGATCCCAATTCGATCTCAAATTGCTCTCTTGACAACTGCCTCTCAGTAGTCTCGCAAGTTCAAAGATCATGGTAATGGAAATTACATACAAGGGCAGAGAAACTACAATGCGTTTCGTCCCAACCATCCCCAACCTAGCTGGCAATTTCTTTCTCACTTACCAGCAACAGCCGGCCTCTCACCCACAGCAGTCAGCAGCAGCCTTGGTCATCCTCCCCATCTCCAAACACCGCATCACTTAAATGGCAAGCGGGTCAATATCTCTCACATTGGCAACACTACTTTAGCCACTACTACATCTCCATTAACTCTCAAGAATGTGCTAGTTCTTCCTCGTATTGCTAAGCATTTGGTTTCAGTTTCGAAACTTACACGTGATAATGAAGTGCTCTATTGAATTTTTTCCTCGGGGCTTTTGTGTTAAATATCTGTAAACATGCCTGACTCTCATGAAGGGACCCCTCCAACATGGTCTCTACACCTTGTTTGCCCCTGCTGCCCATTCCATGGTTCTCTTTGGTGCTCGAATATTAGCTAACCTTTGGCATCGACGATTGGGACATCCCTCTCCTCAGACTCTTCGTCGCTTTAAGGACAGTGTTGGATTTAATTCTCTTAGTCTTAAGAGCTTGAATAAAATTGTGTGTCATGTCAGATGGGCAAACATCACAAGTTGCCCTTCTCAGTGTCTGTTCATCAGTATTTTTCGGCATTGGAAATTATTCACTGTTACATTTGGGGGACAACCAGGCATTTATCAGTTAGTAAATGTAACTCTTACATTATTTTCATTGATGACTTTAGTTGGTTCGCCTGACTTTATCCCTTGCATTCCAAATCTAAGGCTCTTGACTGCTTCAAACGTTTCAAAATAATGGTAGAGAACCTCCTATCATGCACAATCAAATATTTTCAGAGTGATGGGGCTCTCAAACTCACTCGCGGGTCCTTCAAAGCCTATTTGGATACCTATGGTATAATCTCCCATGTATCGTGTCCACATACGGCTGAGCAGAATGACGTTTCCGAATGCAAGCAGAGACATATCACAGAGATGGGGTTCACACCTGTGTTTTAGGCGCACATGCCTAAAAAATATTGGCTTGAGGCTTTCAACACCGCAATTTATCTGATCAATTCTTGGATGATAAAAATTGTTGTTTTTGTTTACAAAGAAAACGAAATCAACCTATAATACATTCCAAAAATGCATACCAAGCACAGCCTTAATCACTAATTAATTTGAATAATTACTCATGGATTGAAGGCAATATCAATGTTACATTTCATAAGAGTATATATGGGAGAAGACTTGCTCCCCACGGAGGACGGGTGACTAGAGCTGGGTGGATTTTAAGGTCAACCATGCTCAAGGATATTACAGCAACGTGGCATTAAGCTGATATATATTTTTTATCTTTATATAGAAAAGGCAGCTCATATAATCTCCCAATTAATTTTGTGACTTGCAGCCTACGTATGTATATATATTAATATCTTCTGTCTATGGATCATTTTATAACTTAAAAATAACTTGGAGGCCAAGAATGAGCAAACCCTTTTTATTTGTCTCACCTCACCCTTTGTTGGGAATTTAGAACTATACTTTTCTCTCTCTCTCATATTTTTTCCTGTCAGCAGGTAAATTAATCCTAGTTACCTTTTTTTTTTGTCCTACAATTTTTAGTGATTTGATTTATTAGGATTTTTTTGTTGTTTTGATGAAAGTGTAATCATACAAACCACACACCAATCCCAAAAGGTTAATCAATTTTTAGGACCGTGGAAAGGCGGATATACACAAGACACACCACACGCACACACAGATGATGTGGGACTAACCCATGCACACAATGCACGCTAACTGGTACTATGTGCCTTGGTGCACCAGTGTCTAGACACAGACACAACCCCACGCGAAAAGACCAGAGCACCGGTGAACATTCTTTTTCTTTTCTTTTTTACTAACACAAATGAATGCTACACTTTTTTCTTTTTTCTTTGTTTCTTAGGGAGAAAAAATTTCCAAATTCCAATCAAAGATGAAGCGCTTATACTTGCCCTTAGGTAACTATAAGTTTTGCATCACTTCTGCATATCAAACCAAATATAATTCTCTTGGGTCGTGTTCTGTATTCTAAGCTAGCTCTTGCTAACGGAGAAGAATTTGATAATCAGCTACAGAAAAAAAGACAGCAAAGCTTGGATCCAAGGAGAGAAAAGAAAAGAAGAGGGAGGAGAAAGAGAAGGAAAAGCGAATCAACAAATGCGAATGGACAGAAGCATGGGCAGGTCTTCCTGACCAATTAGTCAATGCGAGATGCTATTGGCTCTATTGCTACCAAGGCTGCGTCTCCAAGATATTCAGAGCAGCACCCAGACATTGCAGCTCGGCCCAGCAATCTCCTTATTGGCTCGCTCTTCTTCCTCATCAAGAAATGATCAACACAACCCAACCCACCATTTGTAAAACTGACTGTTCCTTTCGATTAGAATTTGATGCTTCTACTAGGTTGGGTTTTACAATTCAAGGAAACAGACGCATAGAGTTGAGATCTGGGTTTGTATACACATGGATTGAGGAAGACTGCACCCTTGTCGGCCCAAATTCTTCATCATCTTCTGATGAAAAACTTAAATTTACAAATGCCATATATTTCGAAGGAAAGATTTATGCATTGAGTTTGCAGGGGACACTAGCAGTCATCGATGCTATCGATGATCGACCTCAACAGTCAAGAGTCAAAATATCAATAATACCAGGTGTAAAAAGAGCCATTCCTTCTTCTTCTGCTAACTGTTCGATAAAAGGTTTCAGAGAATATCTACTAGAATCTGATGGGGAGATACTGCTAGTGTTTCTCGTGTCTAGGAGGTTGATTAATGTAGTCGATGATGTCGAGGTGTTTCGTCTTGATCTTACAAGAAAAAAAGGGTGGATAAAGATTGAAAGCCTTGGAGATCGCACATTGATTCTGGCATACAAATGTTGTTCTTGGGTGTTCCCTCGACGTCTTACATCCACAAAAGCAAATAGATGGTTGTCTGAAAATCAATCTGGTTTAGATGAGTGTCCAGGGAACTGCATCTACTTCACTCATTGTCCAGGCACGGAATGGTGGGTGTTCGATGTTGGAAGAAAAAGTATATCTCTTGCTTAGGGTGTAAATTCTGCAAAAATTTCAAGGTGGGATGTAGGATATGTGTGTTATTATTATTCAATTACGCAGTATTGTTGGATGTCTTTATGTGTGTTCAGATCTGTATGAACTTAAGCATGTGTTTGTAGAAATTGTGGTTAATTTAGAGTTTATTTGATATTCAAATAAAGGTCGGATTATTGTTTCAATGAAAATTCTACAGAAATTAAATTGAATTATTGAAGGCAACACATTTTGTAATGCTCAAGAATTCTCATGACGCAAGAGTATTTATTTTCTTATCGTGAGACGTGGAAAATTATATGGATCAAAAGCAATTCTCAAGAATTCTCATGACGCTGAAGTGAGGATTCCTTCCCACTCTCACTCACATTATGACTTGTAGGATCTAGGGATGTAAACGGATTGGATTCGGTCGGATAGTGCTATATTCGCATTCACATCTTATTAGCTTTCGGACAGATTCGGATAATCCTAAACGGATACACACACGGATACGGATCAGATTTTTTATCCGTTTACATGTAAATATAGCTTTTCGGATAGCTATAGTCTATCCGTATCTGCATCCGTTTAGCTTTCGGACGGATTTGGATAGTGCTAAACGGGTACAGGCACAGATACGGAAACGGATTTCGGCTATTCATTTACACCCCTAGTAGGATCCACATTAATACTCTCTCTCCTCAAACAAAATGTAAGCTCCTTACTAAATGAAATTGTCTCTTGCCCTTCATTGTTGTAGTTTCTCAATATGGCGTCGTGAGAAACTTCCGCCCTTTGATTTTGACAATATTTGACAAAAAAGAGTTTAACACGTAAAAAGAGCTTTGCTGACCTAGGGTGGAGTTGTTATCGTTTACGGTTCCCTAACCAGTGCGGATCCCTAGTGCCTCTCACAAGAGGGGGTGGGACCCACTCGGGGCACCTGACAGAACACTCTGCCCGGGTGTGGTCCACCCTCCTCTTGTAAGAGACACTAGGAAACTGCACCAGTCAAAGAACCGCATACGATAAAAATTCGGTGTAACTTAGGTCTAGAAAACCTAAGCCCACCTATAGGTGCAATGACCTAAACGCACATGAGCAACTCTTGTCCTCACATGTGGTTGGAGGTGTGGGTCCAATTGACTGTTGGTTTCTTATAATCTAATGCTCAATACAATTCTCCTTCCTTGATTAAGGAAGGGAAATGAGGAGTGGCCACCTAAGGTAAAGACTTAGGACCCGTAAAAGAAGGCTCATTCCTTGAAAAAGGAAGAGTCGGATGACTCCAAACTCAAGTGTTTGATCAGAGATTCAAGTAAGGATTCGATTACAGAGGGAAAGGTGTTATGCACCCACTACGCCTGGTAGAAGCAAGTTTCTCTACTAGATGTTGCAATTTGAACGTTTTCCCAAATGTGTATATCCTAAACCTACATGGATGATTATGTTCGACTTGCTAAAGTATATTACTTGCTAAATAATATTACTACATAAAAGAATATTTTACGCATTTTAACCTTACAAATGCTTGCTTTAACAGACTTATCAATTACCATAAGTCATGCACATCTAATTTAACACATGCAAGTTAAAATGATATTTACCGAAAAAATGCTAATTAAAATGATACTTTAAGTAGCCTTAATCAGGCTTTACCACACTATGCTTTGCTACATCATTCTATAAAACATAACGCTATACTAAACTATGATACGTTACTCTACACTATTCTAAACTAATTAACTAAAACTAAAGAGAAGGGAGAAGAAATTATACTCTTTTACTTCGACTCTTGATTAGGATTGAGAGGGGAGGACATCTTCACTCTAAAACGAGTCAGGGGGAGGTTCTCTCTCTCTCTCTCCTCTTACAATAAGGGGAAGATCCGTCATTTCATATGAGGGAGGAGAGAGATACATAGGAAGACACTAACGTAACGTACGCAGTCTAATAGCCTTCTTTCATATATATATATAACCTGGCAAGAGTTCGTTGTCTAGTCGCATTGCCTCTACACCAGTGTAGGGGACCAATGAGAGCACGCACAGAGGTATCAACATAGGTGGGAATTTTTATGTCACAAGGGCGACGTGGTAAGTTCTCATGCTCCTGTGTCTGGGCACAGGGACCACACAACCAAGCAACATTCTTTTTCCAATATTATATATGGGCAAGAGAGATTGTGTGTAGGGGCATCAACATGGATGGATTTTTTATTTCATAGGGGAAAGTGGTAATTTGGTGCGTTACTGTGTCTTGATGCAGGGGCCATGCAATTATATATTTTGATTTCTTTATTGGGAGAAAGAATGCTACCTGAGTGTGTGTGGTGCGCTGTCCCTGCAGCCAGACATGGAGGCACATGACATGACTGCCACACCCCATGAAAAGGCAGAAATTTCTGGGGTACAGCAGTCATTTCACGCCGATATGGCACACCACATGCGCACAAGTAGCATTCTCCTTCCCTTCTTCATTATAAAAAATAAAAAGAGCGGCTGATATACATATATTAATTTTCTAATTTAGTTTTTGACTTGCAACCTAAGTATATAGAATTGATATATTCTATCTATAAATCATATTTTATGAAAAAATAACTTGGAGGCTACGTATAAGCAAACCTTTTTATTTTTCTAACCCTTTCGTTGGAAATCTTAATTTGTGATTTCGGAGCCATAGTGCTCTCTACCCAGCCACCTCTCTCTCTCTCTCGTGGTTCTTCCAGTTCGGTAGGCCTCTCTCTCTCTCAGGAAGTAAAATACTGTTAATTTTTTTTTCATTTTACAGTGATTTGATTTTGAGTTTGGCCAAATTTCGATCCATGGATACCGGAGTTATGTTCAACTCCTTCCATGTGTAATACATCTTAACTTAATAAAGTCTGCATCTTTCTAAAAAAAAAAAAAAAATTTTGAAGCCTCATTACTAGTTTTTTTTTTTTTTTTTGGAGAAAGAATGTTACTCGGTGCTGTGTGTGGGTGTGTACTATGTATGTGTCCGGACACAGCCCGACACGAAAACACTGTCACACACCTAGAAAGGTCTAAGGGTGTGGTGGTCTTTTCGTGCCATTGTGTGTCTGGGCGCAGGTACACACCCACACACAACACCGGTTAACGTTCCTTTTTCTCTTTTTTTAATGAGAAAAAGAACGTTAATTGGTCGTATAGCACGGTGTCTGTCTGCACCCAAACACAATTGTGCATAAAATCACCGACGCAGTTCTTTCTCCATTTTTTTAACTTATGAAGCATCACTACCAGAGTTGAAATGTTCAATCATAGAATTAGGGCACGAGGACGGATCAATTTTTTTTATTTTTTGGATAAAGAGGGCGGATCAAATCTGACTCACCTCCATTTGGATTCAATTCTTGAATGTTTTATGTTTGGGCCCGTAGCTTCTCCATTCCATTCCTACCAAAAAAAAACTGCTCCATTCCATGCCCTGCATATAATTTTTCCTCACAATTTCAAGAATCAAAATCTAATTGACCTAATCAGATTAACCCAATTGCGGAAGCACGGTCAATCCACAACCCAAACCTAGGACTAGATCAGAATCTGGCCAAATCCGGCCAATTCAAAATGGACCCGGAATCTTTGGTAACACCACCCCCTTCCCTCAATTACACTGTCCGTACTTGACGTCAAGTACATCTAACAGAGGAGACAGAAATGACTATCCTACTCCCTACCTGAACACACTGCCCGAGGTGGGATTCACGTGGGGTCCACCTCCCTCTATTAGATGTACTTGACATCAAGTACGGGCAGTGTAACTGAGAGGATAAAAATTCCTTCCCTTCCCTCCCCCTACCTCTTGCAGTCTCTTTATGCCCTTGTTTTATTTATTTATTTATTTATTTTATGAAAATAAAATCACATAAACATACCAATCCCAAAAGATTAATCGACTTTTAGAACCGTGAATGCAACACTTTTTTCATAGGGAGAAAAAATTGCAATCAAATGAAGGGCTTATGTAGCGTACCTGTGGTGCCTGTAGGTGAGTTTGATCTGTTCTGGCCTTCAAAGGAAAGATGGATCTTTTATTCAAGTACCTCTTATTGGGTTTTTTCTGTATTGCAGAAGTAAAGCTTGGAGCAAAGGAGAGAAAGGAAAAGAAGAGGAAGGACAAGGAGATGCAGAGGAGAAGGGAAATCCAAATCAAAGATTGCAACAAAAAAGTTGAGAAATACACTCCACCAAGGGGAGACCTTCCTGACCAAGTAGTCAATGCGATCAAACACTTGGGTTTAATGTGCTACTGTCCCGTCCCTCCCCGCGATGGCGGCATCTCCCCGAGTTGGAAATACTTCGGGCAAAGGTGCCAATGTCCACGCGAAGGTGGCATCTCCAAGGTTTGGAGAGTAGCACCCAAAGGTTGCAGCTCGGCCCAGCAACCTCCTTACTGGCTTGTTCTTCCCCATCAGGAAATCAATACAACCAAACCCTATGGTTGGATTACTAAGTGTGGCATTACATTAGAATTTGATGATTCTAAATTGGTTTTTACACTGCATGCAAGGAGAGAGAGAGAAATATATTCCGAGGGGAGATATCGTGGAATTAGATTTGAGGTAGAAGACTGCACCCTTGTCGGCCCAAATTCATTGTCCGATGAACAATTTAAATTTACAAACGCCATAGGATTGGGAGGAAAGTTATACGCATTGAGTTTGCAGGGCACGCTTGCAGTCATCGATTTTGTTGATGATCCTCAACAGTTAAGAGCCAAAATGTCAATAATACCAGGTGTAAAAAGAGCCATTCCTTCTTCTGCTGCTACCTGTTCGTCAAAAGGTTTCAGAGAATATCTAGTGGAATCTGATGGGGAGATACTACTAGTGTTTCTCGTGTCTAGAAAGTCAATGAATGTAGTAGATGATGTCGAGGTGTTCCGGCTTAATCTTACCAGAGAAAAAGGGTGGATCAAGGTTGAGAGCCTTGGAGATCGCATATTGATTGTGGAACACAAATATTATAGGTGGTTCTCTGCAAGTGATCAGTTTGATTTTGAGTGCCCAAGGAACTGCATCTACTTCACTCATGGGACAGAAACCCGATGGTGGGTGTTCAATGTTGGAAGCAGAAGTATATCACCTACTTAGGGTGTAGACCCTGAATGACCTAGCATGTGTTCATGGAAATTGTTCTTAATCTGAAGAAATTAAATTACAAAAAGGACATAATATTCTTTTTTTTTCCTCAATAAGAGAAGCGCTTTTGAGGAAGAAGATTTACAGGATTCTTTTTATGAAGTGCAAGTCCAAATTCTTCAGTCATGTCTATGTCCTTCTCACCCCTTGGAAACTCCCAGTTGAACCAATACAAAAGATTAGCAAGAACCAATTCAGAAGAAGCCAAACCAAAGGACATTCCAGGGCAAATTCTTCTCCCAGCCCCAAAAGGAAGGTATTGAAAATCCTGCCCTTGGAGATCTACTGGATTGTTTATAAATCTTTCTGGAATAAACTCATCTGGATTATCCCATATATTGGGATCCATTTGAATTGCCCATGCATTGATAAGAACTCTTGTTTTAGGAGGGATGTAATAACCTTTTATATGGACACCTTCACTTGATTCTCTTGGTAACAAAAAAGGAACAGCATGATGTAGTCTCATAATCTCCTTAATAATACACTTCAAATAATCCATTTGAAGAATATCATCTTCTTCAATCTTGGATTTACTTCCCACAACACTTCTTATCTCTTCTTGGGCTTTTTTCATTACCCTAGGATTTCTGACAAGCTCCACTATTGCCCACTCCACAGTAGTTGCTGTTGTATCAGTTCCAGCAGAGAACATGTCCTGCATAAAAGTGAAAAGAAAACAAAATCGGATGTGAGTCGTCCGATGTGGGGACTTATAGGTATTGGGGCACCCTCTTCTTAATGGCTACCTTTTAAGGATGAGTTCTACAAAAGTATGTGAGTAGAGAGAGAGAGATTTACCAAGATGATTCCTTTGATATTGTCTAGAGAAAGAGAGATACTAAGTGTTGAATCTTTTTGGGCTTCAAGCAAGACATCCACAAAGTCCTTTACATTTGTCTGGCCATCTTCTTTTTTGGCATTCAGATGGTCTTGAATTACTTGATCCAAAACCACATCCATCTCTTGATAATTTTTGTTGACCCTTTTATCTAAGCCACTGAGTGTGTCAATCCATCCCAACAATGGGAAGTGTTCTCTCACACTGAAGGCTCCAAGGAGAGTATTTGCCTCCCTTACCAAATGACCAAGCCTAATGTTATTGTACTTTGTACCCAATGCAGCTCTAGTGATTACATTGTTTGAGAAAATGAGTAGCAAATCACTTATATTAACTGGAGTCATGCCACCTTGAGACAATACTGATATCTTCTCAATCATAACAGCAACCTCCTCCTCCCTAACAAACTTGAATGACCGGACTCGCTTGGAACTGAATAGCTCGGTAGCACAGATCTTTCGCAACTGCCTCCAATACTCGCTGTAGGGTGAAAAGCTGATATCTGTGCAATTATAAAGAAGCTTTTTTGTCAAAGCTGAAGTAGGCCTATTTGCAAACACAATATCATGGGTTTTTGTGATCTCTTTAGCCATGTCTGGGGAAGAAACCACCAAAGATGGGACACTACCAAAATGAAAGAGCATGAGAGGCCCATATTTGTGAGAGAGGGCTGCAAGAGAGCGATGGGGGAGGGTTCCTAGCTGATGAAGGTTTCCAATAATAGGAAGCTTAGGGGGTGATGGTGGTAGATTTGGTTCTTCTGCTGAGTTCTTCTTCTTATTGTTGAGCTTGAATAGAAGGTAAAGGGAAAGAAATAAAAGGGGAGGCAAGAAGAACACTTTTTGCTCTTCCATCCATTTTAGAGCCATTGTTTATGATCAATTCAAGATGGAAGAGGGATCATATGATGGACAATTAACTCACATGACATTCATATATAAGAAAGCTTCCAATGTTTCCCCCTTGTGTTCTTGGGCACTTGGGCTGGAAGGCACAATTTTTTTCTCTTTTATTTTATTTTTATTGTTATTGTTTTTTGGCCCCTTATTTATTTATGGGAAAAGGAACGATAACTGGTGCTGTGTGTGCCCGTGTACATGCGCACAGACACAGCCCGGTGCGAAAGACCGCCACACCCCTGGAAAGGTGGAAAGGTCCAAGGGTGCGATGGACTTTTCATACTGGACTGTGTCTGGACATAGATACACACAGCACTGGTTAGCGTTCTTTCTCCTTTTATTTATTTTCTATTTTTTACTTTTCTTCTTGCTCTCTCCGGAATGGGGAAAAAAATGCTATCACAATCTATAGTGGCAATAAACTATGAAGCCCACACTTAAGACAATATATGCCCACCATTTCAAGTAGGTTTAAAAATAAATATAGAATTCAATAGCCCCTTGCACAAGTGGCTTGCAAGGGGCTGTTGACTTCTTGTTCTCTCATGAATGTGGAGAAAAAATTGTGATGAGAATGTGGAGAAAAAAATGCTTTCACAATCTATAGTGGCAATAAACTATGAAGCCTACACTTAAGACAATTATTTAAATGTTAGTGGTTGTGGCCCCACCTTCACGTAGGTTTAAAAATAAAATATAGAAGTCAATAGCTCCTTGCTCAAGTGACTTGCGACATCACTTTGGACCTCGTACAATTGCAGCCCGGCCAAGTTTGATCCTTCCACCAATGCTAGTGATGGATGTTGTAACATTGTTGGATGATGCAAGGAATCACCATATAGTCTGTATATCACCATGTAGAGAGAGACAGAGAAAGAAATTTTTGCCATCATTTTGATATGGAAAGATATGTGGCCAATTATGCAATCACAAATTTGTGGTTTTCAGATGCAGATTTTACAAGATACCTCGATAACAGAAAGTCTACTTTAGGTTATATTTTTTTGCTAACAAGTGGGAATATCTCGTGAAGAAGTGCAAAACAATCAGTAATTATAATCGAGAAAGTCTACTTCAGGTTATCTTTTTTTGCTAACAAGTGGGATTCAATTGAGATTGCATATAGGAGACTTTGACATTAATATTATACGATTCCTATATAATATTTTAAAGGAGAAATGTTAACGTTTACCAAGATAGGTGATTTTGTAGTTCTCTATGAAAACATTATGCATGTAGGAGACTTTGACATTAATTTTGATAGTTCAAAATGAATATAAAATTTACTTGTAGGCTAAATAAAATTATCTAAAAGGGTAAACAATGAAAGATTTTCTTAATATAATTGCACTTAGACTATAAGTTTAGCAATGATCTAGGCATTTCATAGTAGTTGATATCTCTTATTCACAAATTATAATATAATTCCTCGTACTTTAGTTTAACATAGTTTTTGCTTGGGGATGATTTAAAATTTTCTTAATGATTGACCAAGCCTATTAACCTACTTGTTAATACATTGCCCACTCAAGAGTCTCTTGAAGTTTCTTTGGCAGATTGCATAAAAGAAGGATGACATCTGGGTCAATTGGTTATAATCTAGATATCTTAAATCTGATTCAATTTGGATAGTCTCATGTGCCCCTAATGTGTCATGGACATAGAGGAAGTCTCTTAAGCTTAGAAGTATTGCTTCATATGTGATCAAATGTGTAATCGATGATGGCTCTACTACTAGGCTCTGGTTTGAAAACTGGCACCCATGTGGAGTTCTCCTTTCTACCTTTGGTGAGAGGATAAGATATGATACACGTTCTAGCAAAACGGCCCTTGTACCCTCCATCATAAATGGTGGTATATGGGATCCGAGTCCGCCAGGTTCTTTTGACCTAGCTTTGGTTTGGGATCAACTGCATTTGATCTCTCGAAGACTCCCTAGCAGTGGGGGTATTGTTCAGTGGGCTCTTAGCTCTCCACATCTAAGTGTTTCACCTTTACCTTAGCTTAGGAGTTTGTTAGATCCAAAAGTACTCCCGTTCCTTGGTGGTATGTTGTATGGTTGAAGCATCATATCCCAAGACATAGCTTCATCTCTTGGAGGGTTTTAACTTATACATTACTCACTTAAGAGTTTCTTTCCCATAGAAATATATGCATTCCTAACTATTGCCTTTGTTGGAATGCCAATGAGGATATTGACTACCTATTTTTCAAATGCCCTTTCTGTACGAGATATTTGGAAAGGGGTTCTTCGGAAATGTTGGTCTTCTCATAACCCTCTATGATACACACAGTGCATCAGGCATATGTGTTGTTGTCATTGTTGTCAATACTGTGTATGTCTATTGGTTGTTGTTAACACAATGCATCTTGATGGTATACAGCCAGTAGAGGATCAGTGGTATATAGTAGAGTGGTACATAGCAATACAGGCAGTCACAGGGTTCACAGTGTGATATAATGTGTACAGTGGTAGTCCAGAGCAGTGGCAGCATTAGGTCAGTACAGACAACTTTATGGATGAGTTGACAGACTTCTGAGAGTACTGGCAGTGGTTGGATAATGTTTCCAGTATCTCGAGCAATTATCAGAGTGTTCACAGTGGCATTGGCACTATTACAGGAATTTGGCAGTGTACATAAAGGTCCCACAGTGATTGGGATTCATCTAGGGGTATTTCTATTATTTACGGGCATGTCAATGCATTACAATGTGCAATGTGACATAGCAGTGTTATACTAGTGTTACAGGCTGAGATTAACAGTGCAGATGTAGCACAGGTGATGTGGCAGTGGATATTGGTCAGTTGGTAGAGCTAGAATGGTAAGTGTATGACTTGGTAATGCAGAATGGACACGTGGTAGTTGGGCAATATTTTAGAGGCTTGTGGGCATATCAGGCAGCAAGTGGCAATTCAATATGGCCCACAATGTTGTACATTAGTGGTACAGGAGTCTTGGAAGTTCTGGGAAAGACAAACAATCATTGTGGGCTTCTACACATAGATAGGGTATTTTTGTCATTTTACTTGTTCTGACATTGTGGTTAGACCATATGAAACAATGCAACATACTGTTTTATGGTGTTTGGCAATGTTCTTATGTATCAGGTGCATCAAGTATGAGCAGTGTGCAGTGGAAGCATTGATTTAATAGGTTTTCGCACTAGCAGCAGTTTCTTCAAAAATTTCAGAGGATCTATAGGTTGACCTATGTTTTGGACTGTGGATGAGTATTCTAGTTTGTCGAGTCTTTTTGAAACACAACTAGAATCGCATAATTTCGAGTTCGGACGATGAAGTTATAGCGTTCCCAATTGTTCACTTGTAAATGAAGGGCATTTTAGACAATCTGAATTGTTTTTGGGTTCCATAAGAAAAACAGTAACGATTTTGATGATGTGGACAATTTAGATTGGTAGTGCTCATCGCCATGAACATGTGGCCCCAAGCGGCGCTCAAATCGGAGCTAAAATAACAAACAAGAAATGAGCAAGATACCCTTTTGAGTATTCTGGTTGGCCTATACATAAGTTCTATTTTCCGAGTTTTAACTTGTCCGTGCAATCATATGTCATAAGCCGCGCCACACAGAATCCAGAGGTTGTTTAGATGTAGCCGAGTGCACCACCATGCTTTGTGGAATGATTCCTCCAAAGCTTCTCCCATAGGTGGTATACATATCTGTCCCTATGTTGCATCACACTGGATCAACTCTATTAACTATTAAACGCACACGGCACAATTGAATCACTTAAAGTGACTTTGAGCTAAGAAATCTGGGCCACTCATTCTCTATTATAATCCGATTATCCAAATTGAAGATGCTCCCAAGATCCAATCAATGCTCGAAAAGTGTCCAAGTTGCTTTTTGAATGACATTTGCTGATGTCATGAATATGCAAATCCAAGGGCTGTGTTATAACTTAAATCCCGGATTTTCAAGCTGACGAAACTATGAAGAAGATCTAACGGTCATAAGGCCCTCAAGTGCCATACAAGGCTCAAAGATTCCTTTTGAAAGCCTCTCATTGGCCCAATTTCATTTTTTGCTCATATCTTCTTCTTTTTCTTTTTTTTGGTAATATTGCGCATATCTTCTTCATCCTGTATTCTGACATCTCTACAGAACTTTTATCAACAGGAAAGGAAAGGGCAAAAAAAAATAGAGGGAAATTCTAAATGAGAAATTATGAAAATAAATAGAAGCCTAGAAAGAGAAGAGGTAAAGAGACAAGTACAATTATTTGCCTACAAAATTGGGAGGTTTCTGCTTCTTCTCCTCTTTCTAAACAGACCAACTGAGTATCAACAGAGACATTAAAATTGAACTATCAAATAACCCCAAAATGAAAGGTAGAGATTTCGAAGAAGAAGCTGAAGATGAGAAGATCAACATGGAAAATTCAATTAGCATAAGTCATAAACAGTGGTTCAGTAATATGAATTAATATAATGTCATAACCAAATGTAGATCAAAGCCCCATGCTTTGCTGCCTCACCTGACAGTGAATTCCTAGATCAAGGCTCCCATGAGAATAAATAAGACCCTCAAAGGGTGGGAAGTCACAGTCCATAAATGGCCAGTTTCAGCTTTGCAGTGATAAAATCAGATGCACCAAAATAACCTGAGTATAATCAATAGATTTGAAAATTCTCTAACGTCTCTTTAATGTTCTCTGCTCCAGAATACCCAAGCTGGAGTAGATTGTGCATTGGTGTATATATGCCATGAAGTTTGGTCTCCTCTTTTCTTATGCAACACTCCAAAAATCTGAACAACCCAAAACTTTTTTGACAAACAAATTTGATGGGGAACAACCAACCAGAGCATGTATGACTGAAGAACCTTACTTTGTACATATAAAATTAAAAAGTCTTAATTCAAACTACGAAAACTGGAAATAACAACTATCATGAATAGGAGTACTTACAAACCTAGCTGAAATTAAAAATCAACTAACAACTAAGGTACTGTTTGACAACGTTACTAGTGTTTCTGTGCCGTTTTTGATAGAAAACGTATTTTGGTGTTACTGTTACCAGAATAACGTTACTGGCTTCCTGAAAAGTGTTTGATAAACCTGCTCCAAAAACGTATCCAGAGCACTATTAATACTGAAAGGTGTTTGATAAAACATGTTTCTGTAACAGTTTTCTATTGAATAATATAAATTACAAAATTGGCATTAATAGTATAATACATATAAAGCCAATGATGTTAGGACATTAAAATTTATTAAAAATCTAAATAAAGTGTATATTAAAAAAAAAAGACAGAGATGTACTAATAGGTTTCTATAAATTACAAAAATGCCATTAACACTATAAATTACAAAAGTTCATAGATCGAATAGGCATACAAAAGTTTTAAAGAATACAAATAGGAAATGTCTCATTCGTTTTTGCATCTTCAAAACCAGAGAAGCAACAAAATTCGTTCAAACTATCAACATAAAAAGAAAAAAAAAAAAAAAAAAAAACACAGAGAAGCAGACATTGTATGATGGTCATGATTGTCTTCTATGAACAGTTGAATAAAAAGGGTCATGGTGGATTCAAACCACCATTCCCTTGGAACATGCTTGACACATCCTCATGTTCCAAGTGCTCTACCAATTTGAGCTAAAGACCCAACAAGTAAAGTTTGAAATTTACAAGTAACCATGAGCCCTTGCCACAAACCATGTTTCAATGATAATACCCAATGGGGACCTTGCCACAACCCTTCTTAATGTTCTCACATATATTGAACAAAACAAGAGATCATGCAACAAAACAAGAAAAATATTATTGAAGAGGAAGATCAAAATCAATTGTTTCTTCATTAGATAACAAGTCACTGATGAGCAGTACACCACCCATAACTCAGCTAATCTAACCTTGTCCAACACCTTATCTAGTGCTAGACTTTTATTAAACCATAAGCACAATGTATATGTGAAGTGTTCCACTACAGCATTCTTTTCCACTCAGGTTCATCTTGTATGGCTTATCTACTTAGCAAAAGAACAGCAAAAGAAAGCAACAAGCGCATACCGGATTCTTGATTTAGTAAAAGGCACATGACACAAGGAAGAGGCATTGAGTTGCAGAGAATTCAATTCTGATGTGAGTGAATCCAAGCTCCAATTAATTTGGCTGTGATAGATAGTTACAAAGGGACACACTGATTTTTTACACAATGGACATTGTGAGATTCTTGGCTGGAGGAAGCAAAGCAACAGCTCTGCGTTGTGGACCTGAATATTTCTTGTAAACCCCTTTCAGCTTGCTCTCTGCTGCCGATGAGTGGAAGCTAACTAATAACTTTGCACACTCCCTATCATAGAGAAGGATATAAATACATTATACTATAAAAACACACATACACAGTTTTGGTGCAATGAGAAAGAGAAGAAGAAGAAGAAGAAGAACATTACATAAGCTGTGCTTCTGTGTAACCAGTATGCAATTTAAGCATTTCACTCCACAGAGGGGTTTTGCTCAGTGTGCATCCAGCAGCATAGATTGCTGAAGCTGCTACCATAGATGGACAATACATAATACTTGCATAACACACCAGACCAAGCTCAGCAAGAAAGAAGACCATGTTTTCCATCTATTTTGAATAAATAAAACTTCATGAACATCCAACTCAGTAGAAAATTGGTTAAAAAGAAGTCTGAGCAGAGGAAAAAGTAAGGATTTATTACCTCCTGATCAGACCCAGCAGCCTTGATAAATCCGACAAGGAAGACACGAGGTGTTGGAAATGTCAATCTCCATTCAAGCCTGTCCAATATTGCCTTCTCCATCCCCAATATCTGTTCCCTAGTGTATGCCGTCTCTAAACTGATAATAAAGTCGTTGACCTGCAAAAAATCACAAGTAGCCAACATGCACCTCCCTTTCATAAGGCTGGAGGTACCCCTTCATCATGCACCCTCCTGAGTCCCAACATGCACATTTTAGAAAGATCTAAATTTCCAGAAAGTTCCCTGGCCCACAGATCCTGAGAATGAATAAACTAGTGGATCTAGTAATGGAATTTTATCCCCTTCTTTGCCTATCAATAAGATTCTGCCCCCTATTCAATATAGTTCAGAACTGTCATATTTGCATAAGTTATCTTCCTAAAATTGAGTACCAAAAAAAAGTTCTGATCCTCATATATGGGGGAGTTTATCAGGGCTCTTACATTTTGGCACACTATCAAGCCATTTCATTCCAGCCACCTGTCTTGAATATAAAACCCCTTTGAAAATAATGATGCAATCATTCAATTTGTGTTGAATGGTTAAAGCATATAATACTAAAATGTGGTTCTAGGCCGCCTAAGAAAAAATTCCAGAAACCAACAAAAACCAGAATCGCAGACTCAGAAAATATTTCAGATTTGAGGAGAAAACTGATAGCAATCAATCACCAACTCAGATGCAAGCAATATTCAGATTGAAGGCAATCTTAGATAAATATACAATTCTGTAATTTTTTAATGAAATCCCATGGGTAAATTGAAAAATAGGTAACAGTCCTTGATTTAAATGTCTTAAGAATACAACAGAATCTGAGATTTCAAATAATAGATCAGTGAATCTGATCCAAATTCTGGTCAAAGACCCGTTCCGTAGGGTAGATCAGAATCTCAGATTAACCCAGCAATTGGATTCTGAGATCAGGGAGTTTCCTTGCTGCAGTTTGGAATCTCAGAAACAGAACAATAGAAGCAGATTTCGATCTCAAAAAATTTAGCACTCAGAAGAGAAGTAATCGATCAGCCAAATGTGCAATGACAATCAGTAACTAAGATCAAAATATCACTCACGACAGAACCAATTTGGGATCACAGTATCCAATTGAATCAGATAACCAGAAACTAGCAGAACAATGGTGCACAGGATACTTACATCTAGGGTTTCATAGCAGCAGGTTTTCTTTACAAGAAAACCAGTTCGTTCCACCATGAATGAGAGAGAGAGAGAGAAAGATATTTACCTTGAAGTAGGGAGGGACAGCAGCAGAGCTCCTCGAGCTTGAGGTGAGGACGATGATGACTTCAGGTCCCAACTCAAGCAGTGGAGCTTGAGTGTGTGCCAAAGAGAGAGATGAGTGAGAGAGAGAGAGAGAGTTGGAGCTTGGGGATTTCTAGGGTTTGGATCTTGAGTGTGTGCCAAAGAGAGAGGTAGGTTGAGTGAGCGAGAGATGGAGACAGCAAAGAGATATCGGGGGGACAGTTTTTAGTAATTGGGCCAACAAATGTAAAAACAACAAATTGTTGTCATTGCAAAAACGTTTTTAAGTTCATAAATTGGTATAAATTTCTATTTTTGTTATCAAAAACAAGTGAAACAAAACAGATTTCTCAAACGCGTTTTCTGTGCTAATTGTGTTTTTGAAACATTAATAGCACAGAAACAACAGAAACAAAATGTTGTCAAACGGTACCTAAATTCCTACTTGAATTAGGAAAGAAGTAAACTAATTCACTAACTAAAACTACTAAGAAGCTCATGCGAGCTTGATGAATCAACCCAGCCCAACTGGCTGCTGTCTTTCTACTGCCCTTCTTCTTCTTGTGGCTGTAGTGCAGTCCACCACACTTATCTATATCAAAGTTTCTACCTGCAGCTTCATATGATGTCTTTTTTGTCTAGCTTTATTTTGGGCTCAACAGGGTCTTTGATTCCCCTTAGTAGACTACAAACTAAAAGCAAAAAACCTTAGAAAACTATGGAAAAAAATCTATTATCCTTGAGTTTAATCAGTCCAACCAAAGATCTACATGTTTCACATATATCCAAGTACAAATATGTATCCAAAGATAGTTTATTCAATAAACCATGCAATTGAGAATTGATGTAGGTCCAAGCACTAGGAAGAAGAAGTAGCCTTGAGAAGGCTGTTGTTTTGTTTTTTCGTTGGAGCCTTTTCCCATACTTAGTTTTATTTCAAGTACTTTAACTAAGGGCAAATTACTTTTGAAAAGAATTTTACCCATCCCTAGGCCTACCCTTGTCTTTTGAACAAGACCTTGCTCCCTACGGCTTCACTTCGTGCTTTGTCGCTTTGTCACGTATTTAGGCTTCACTAAAAGGTAGTGAGTGGAGTTAGGCACAAAGCGATCCTCAGCAGCCGAAAGAAGCCTTGTTCGGTCTCCTACTGAAGTGGTGACTCACCTGCAACATATGGTAGCCTGCGACTTCAAAGACTCCGTAACGGACAACGGACCGCTGTGGGGCAAGGGCAACCCAATGCGTTGCTCGTTACATAACATCTCAAGCTCCGGATCACTATCATTCGGCTGACCTGGATTCGATTCCACGTGCCCCAAGGTAAGAGCATAGTGAGATACATGAATGGGGTATATAGCAAATCAAGAGAACAAGCATAACAGCCTTTGCTTCTCAGGTGGTGGCAAACAATGTTGCTTGCGTTGCGGGAGATGCCTGCCCGTAGGGCTCGGCCTGCTTCCCGCCCGAAAGAACCGCTCACTAGCTAGCCGGACTAGTGGGAGGGGGGCCTGACCGTAGAAAACCATGTCCTCTCTGTTAGTTTGCGACGCGGCCCTTACAAAAGAGTCGTATAAGGTCTGCCTCCGCCTCCCCTCTGCCTATGAATGTTTTGTAAACCCCATAATGGTCGATCCCTATCGAAAACCCTTAGTTTTATTTCAAGTACTTTAACTAAGGGCAAATTAGTCTTTTGGCCTTTAGTTATTTTAGTTGTTTTATTTTACTTTTATTTCCCCTCCACGATTTCTTTTAGGAGGATTGCTTTGTTTTGGAATCAGATTTGGATTACAAGTCTGATTGATATGTTTGAAGGAATCAGATTGGGATTTCAACTCCTAGTCTGAGTAGGATTTGATTTCAGTGTTGATTAATAAATACTCACCATCGTGGGAGGCTTCCCCACAGTTCAATTAATCAAATTTTGCTTTAAAGCTTGCTGCTATTTCTGCCATTGTTCTCTGAGTATTACATCCTTGTGGATCTCAAGGTGGATAGAGTGGGTGGACTCCTGCGACTCCTTGCATCGTGAAAATCGGGAGGTTTACTTCAAGTATTCAAGTTGCTGCCCTTGGAGTTTCCTTCAAACCAGTAAGTTGATTCTAATTTTTGTTAAACCTTCTACTTCTCATCCTCCAGCCCAAATCTAACCTCTCCATCGATTCCCCATCAGACCATAAACCAGCAATCCATCCCCTCCATTAAACCTGCAACTTTCTCCCATTCGATCCATAGCTTGATTCTCAAGCAACCCACTTCCAGCCATCAAATCATTCCCAAATTTCCATCAAATCCTTCATTCCTCCCTTCCTACACTCGACCCAAGTTACAGCCTCTAATTCCTACCCTAACCCCTCCATCACCATACTCCATTAAAAACCCAAAACCCAAACCGATAGTTAATTCTGCCCTAAAATTGCAGAATTTTCAAACTTCTCCAAACCCTATTATTTTTATCCCTTAATAACCCCCTAGACCTGCCCATCAAAACCCCATAAACCTCAACATCAACACTTCACTTAAACCCTAGTTTTGCCCTAAATTACTAAACCCTAACCCAATCGGCCAGCCTTGTTGGTGATCCTAGTACACTGGTCCCTAGTGGGAATTATTCCTACCTGGACTACATTAAGAAACTTTGATTTATATTGGCATGTCATTGTAAAAAACTCGGGTTACAAACAAAATCAAGTTGAGCTTCAGGATCTGTTATCTTTCTTGATTCTAAAAAAGAAAATGTTAGAGATGAGAAAATTATTCCAAAAGGCAACAGAAAATAAGAACAACACACTACTGGATATGGATGTGGATGTAGATGCATATTCAACAAAAAGAAGAGTCAAGGCTGCAGTAATTATCTCAGATGTAATCCAGTGAATCAACATTCCTGATCATGTTTGCAAGTGAACTAAACAAACATGGGGATTGCATGTCCCCTGTTTTTAATATTAATAAAAACTAATATTAAAAGACTGTCTGTGGTCTGTAGTCCAGCTGTGAAGTAAATTGAGGATGACTATTAAGGGTGGCTCTTTCACAGACTTGGCAAGCAAAAAAGAGAAGCCGTGTCAATTTTTGTCCTGGCTTGTATTAATTTTTTTTTATTTTTTTGGTTCAATGTTAGGATCAGGAAAAAGAGGAAAAGAGAAAAGCAGAAGCAGTAAGGAGTTCTCAATTCAGACATTAGAGATGATACACCTCCCCTTCCAATCTCAAGGAGCAGAACCCTACCCAATGCACATTATGATACTCAACAAATAAGTGAGGATATTAATGGCCCCTTCCCAACTTCCACCCACCTTTGATAGTCGATACTATTATGGTTGGTTCAGCCATTGCCCATCCATAACCAAGCCAAGCATCATCATTCACCAAAGTAGAAGCACCCCCCCCCCATCCTCAAATTTAAACTGATGTTAAAGGAATGAAATCACTTGCATTCTTTATTACTTCCACCACCCCAACCAAAAAAATATTAATCAAATGAGAGAGAGAAAGGGGACAAATGTTTCATTTTTCCTTATTTTATTCTAAAATTCTAATAACATACTAAGCAAAATTTTGGTGTTTGAATGAAGTATTAATGGACTAAACTGATTAAGACATTAACAATTATAATAACAATGAGAATAATAATAAACAAATAAACAAGAACAGATATTCCTTTTTCGAAATAGGAATATCTTGAAGGTGATTCAAAACCAGCGTACTCATTAACATACTAAACATCATTTTAGAAGCTTCCAAGCTCATTAATTTTGCAAAGACAAATACAGTGGCATATAAATTGGCTACTAAATTATGGAAGGGATAAAAAGAATTTTCTAGCAATGGATATTGTTGTTTCCAGAAGATGTTAAGCAGATGGTTGTGGAAAACAAATGGGGTCATGCTATCCCCCAGGATTGCTTAGTTGAACATTTTTGTATTGTAATTAAAAATGTTAAAAATGAAAGATAAACAAAAAAAAAAAAAAAAGGCAAATTCCCTTCTAACTTTTTTTCCTGGTTGAAGAGAATTTATTCAAAGAGGCCTGAAGAACTCATGAAAGACGGGCCCTCCTAGCCCTTCAATTAGTTGTTCATAACAAAGAGTTTTGTTGGATTGAAACACTATAGTTTAAACAAATAACTAGACTTCACAAACATGATGCGACTATGCAAGAACTTCAAACAGAATTATAATTTCAACCCTATCAGATCATAAAAATCTAAATCTTATCATGTTTGTCACTTCTATCACCCTTTAGATCTACATATCAATAACCCAACTTCTGTTCTATATTGGTAACTGCCCTGTTTACTACATTTTCTATCTTGATCTTTTCTTAACTGAAATTGGGTTGAAATATCTTCCATCTGAAAATGAAACCTATGTGATCTCATGCAAGCCATTGGCCGTTGGTTTTTTGTTTCTAGGTTCAGTCATGAGAAGATTGGGAGCTTTTTTTTTCACTTTTAAACCTTCAAGTTGCTTTTGTTTTACTTTTAAGTGTTTTATGTTCCGATTGAACTGGTGGGTCAATGGTTCAATTTAAGTTACGTTATCTTATCTGTTTGTAGTTCAAGTGATTTACTACTTATAATGGAGGTCAGCTAAGGGTATCTTAGTCTAGTTACAATTGTCTTTAGATGTTGTTATAAATAAAAAACAGGGCAGCAATTGCAGCCCACGATTTTACCCTACAGAAATTTGTTTTCTTGGCTATGGTGAAGCAGTGATCTCTGCCTTTAGGTGATTCAATGTGACAATTGATGATGAAACCAAAGCCCATAGATCCCCATTGCTAGTATCAGCCTCCTAGCTAATTTTACTAAAAGAGTCCTATTATAGTATTATGAGCAAATGCAACTCTAAGTTCTAAGCCACCCAAACACTTGGGCATTCAAACTTTGCTCCATGCAATAAGAGAGGTTCCTCTACTTCATTAGAGCCAACTAAGTATAATTGTTAAAATTGATGTGCAATGGCAACATTCCATCAGAAACAGTTAAGGGTTGCATGTTTCATACCATATATATTGGTCTAAGAGGCACCTTTGAGTTTGACCCGTGGAGATCTCAAGGAGAGAAGTCATAACAATATTTCCAAGATTATATCTCTTATAAAATATTCTGGCCAAGATCCCATGCCTTAAGGCTAACAAAGAGAAGAAAATAATAAGCTGCAGTATCTCAAAGCAAAGTTAAATGAATCCTAATGCAATACCAAGCAGAAAATACTAGACCACTTCTTCCTCTTCTTCATTACTTTCTTTCTTTCTTTCTTTCTGTTTCACCGCTGCAACCTTCAACTACCCAATAATAGTAATTCTGACCGAAGAATTGCAGCCGTGTTGCAGTGCACTCCCTTCACCATCTAGCTCCATCTCCAGCTTCATCTCAGACCATCCATCCCTCTCCTTCCCTGCAACCCCGCCCCAGCCCCTTTCCTGCAACTCCACTACCACCCCTGCTGCCGGCTCAACCATCTCCCCACCCCAACTCATGCTCCCTCCCTGTCCTGCCCTCTTCCCCCATTACTACTGCTGTCCTGTGCTGGCCTACTGCTCCTCATCCTTACAAAAAAAAATTTTTTTTTTAATCCCTTTCTTGTTGTTTGTTTGTGTTTGTCTGGGGGATAACCAAAATAAAATAGGGAAAATGCAGACTAAATTTAGATATAGTAAATGGGGTTAGGCACTTTATGCTTGAATTTTAAGCACAACTGTCTTGGTTTTCTGATTACATTAGTTGGTTGAGACACTTCACAAAAACGTTTCTGAAGGTTGAAGAAAAGGTGTCTTTCCCATTCAGTTCCAAATCTGTCAAAAGATCACGGTTTTTTTGTTTTGACGAGAGATCTTTCTCAATGTTATTGAGGTAGATGCATGTTCAGTAAGCTAGCTAATCTTCATCAGGCTCATAGTTTTCTAAATTGTTTCTAATTTCTCTTTATCTTTTCAGACTCTTGATGTTGGGATCGAGTAGAAAGCAGGAATGCAGAATTTGTTTGTGGAACTATGATTGTCCTTAATTCTTTACAAGCATCAAATCAAAAAAGAGTATAAATGCCAGGGTTCAAAATTATACAACACATATAGTGATAGATCAAGATATAGACCTAGAAATACCTAGATTCAATACTTGAAATTTGATTTTGAGCTCCTAACCCAAGGGAGATGGCCTGCTACATCAGGCCCGGCAAGGTGGCTTTGTACGAGCTGCCCTACAAGTATGCGTTCAGGCTCCCCATCCTCGGCCTGGTGGACCAGATCTTGGACCATTTCCACCTATCCCCGGGTCAGCTGGTGCCGAACTCTTGGCTGGCCGTGTACGGCTTCTACGCCTTATTTTGCGAGATGGGCCGAGGCGTAAGCGTGACGCTTTTCTCTCAGCTCTTCTTCTTAAAGAAGTCTCTAGAAAAGGGGTGGTACTATTTCAACCACCGATTTGGGAAGAGTGCGTCCCTGGGCGGCCATAAGTTTTTGGTCGGCACGCCGAGCATCAATAAGCATTGGAAGCCCCGCTTTTTCTTTGCTTCGATTCCAAATAGCCCTCTCCGAGCCGAGTGGAAGGAGATCTATTTGAACTATGTCAACAGGGTACTACCCCTGACCGAGAATGAGCTGACCTTGCTTGACTTGATCCCCCAGCGTCCGCCCCTCGATGTCCTCTAGCTTCAGGATGAGGGGTTTCTTCAAAGGTGGCATATGACCCCTGGTAGGAACCCGAGCCAAGCCCGTTTCTGTTGACCCCTTTACTTAGTCTTCTTTTCTTTTTCAATTTATTTTTGATGTTTGGTTTCTTTTGCAGTGGCCGGCCATATTCCCCCTATGGATACCGCTCGGCTAAGGGCCGAGACCCTTGCGGACCTAAAGAAGAAAAACGCTGAGAAGAAGTCCTGGGGCGAGTCCTCCAAGGCCCCCAAGGGCAAGGCCGTGATGCCGAGCCCGCCAGACGCTGTGGTCGGCCTTGAGGCCGAGAAGAGTACGGGCCCAGCGGGGTCTCCGAGGAAAGGGAAGGGCCGAAAAGGCGAGAGGAGCCAGCCGAAAGATACCAAGCGTTAGAAGCTCTTGGTCAATCTGACGAGTGGTGGCCTTCCGCCCGTGGCTTCACCCTCCAACATCTCCCGATATGTCTTGGGGAGGGTCTCGGCCCAGCAACGCCTGTGAGGCCGACTCCGGCGCCTGCTCAGGGGACTCGCATTGACGTGCCGCACATGCCAAGGAATGGCCGGACGCAGCTCGCTTCCACCGACAAAGAGAAGCTCGAGGCGCTGTCTGACCCTGAGCTCCTCTCCACCCTGTTTTAGGATTTCAACATGGTAAGTTTCCTGGTCGGCTCTTGTGATTAGGTCCGACCTGTGTAATCTATCCTAACTTTTGTTCTCGTGCTTTTTTGCAGGGCTTCGCCAAGGCAGTGGAGACCATGCTTCGTTTTGAGCGGCTCTTGACCGAGGACCACTCCTTGGGCGTCTAGTGCAAGAAAGCCTACCAGGATGCCGTTCAGAGGCATCGGGAGACCCAAGAGAAGCTTACTGCCACCGAGGCCGAAGTGGAGAGCTCTAAGGCCGAGGTGATCAGGCAGAAAGAAAAGGTCCGGGCTCTACAGGCTCAGCTCGCCAAGGCGAGGGAGAAGGCCAAGGAGGACCTGGTCATGACTCGGGACGAGGCGATCAGCGACTATCTCCAATCGAAGGAGTACGCTGATGTGTGCCATGAGATCAGGAAGCCTCCCTACGCCGAAGGTTTTGAGGCAGGCCGAGCTGATCTCTTGGCCGAGATCAAGGAGGTCTATCCCGATCTCAATCTCTCACATTTTGACGACGACGCGACTACCTTTGCCGGGGAGTTAGGAGATGAGGAGGGAGCCGAGGTCACCCAGGCTCTGCCCATTGAGGAACCTACGCAAGCCGACCTCTTCGCCCTTGACGCTGAACCCCAAAACCCCCTTGCCGAGCCTACCGCCGTGGATGTTGCCGGGGTCGCCTCCAAGTCCACCGCCGAGGAGATTGAGATGTAAAAATTTATTTTTTTTTTTTTTTGGGCCGAACTGCCCTCATTGTAACCATGCCGAGCAATCGGCCTATACTGAATAAAAAATCTATTTTTGCCAGAATTTGTCCAAGTGTTTTAGCTCGGCATTCTTAGCCTTCTTTTCCTTGTGTATGTTGTTCCATTTGAGGTTGTGGCCGAACTGACGACTCGTTCCGCCAGTCGAGCTTAGGGACTTGTCTATTTTTTACCCATGCTTCACGTGGTCTTCGATTTGGCCATACCATGCCCGAGGTCAGGGTGATTTTCACCTTGGTTAGTTAATCCGTCGTCCCCATCGGTCCGATCAGACCGGCTACCATATAAGAGGACGCGTGGCCGAGCGCAATGCCTTAGCTTAGTTTCAAACTTTGTTCGGCTCGGCCAAGGGGAGAGTTTGCTCTTATTGGTTCAGACGTCGGTCAGTCTTTGAGGACCTATCTTATGACTTGATTGTCAACCTATGAGGGCCGGTCTTTGGGGTCAGCCAGGTCTATGAGGACCGGTCTTACGACTTGGTTGCTGACCTATGAGGGTCGGTCTTCGAGGTCGGCCAGGTCTATGAGGGCCGGTCTTACGACTTGGTTGCTGACCTATGAGGGTCGGTCTTCGAGGTCGGCCAGGTCTATGAGGGCCGGTCTTACGACTTGGTTGCCGACCTATGAGGGTCGGTCTTCAAGATCGGCCAGGTCTATGAGGACCAGTCTTACGACACGGTTGCCGACCTATGAGGGTTGGTCTTCGAGGTCGGCCAGGTCTATGAGGACCAATCTTACGACACGGTTGTCGACCTATGAGGGTCGATCTTCGAGGTCCGCTAGGTCTATGAGGATCGGTCTTACGACTCGGTTGCCGACCTATGAGGGTTGGTCTTCGAGGTCGGCCAGGTCTATGAGGACCGGTCTTATGACTTGGTTACCGACCTATGAGGGCCGGTCTTTGAGGTCGGCCAGGTCTATGAGGATCGGTCTTACGACTTGGTTGCCGACCTATGAGGGCCGATCTTTGAGGTCGGTCAGGTCTATGAGGACCGGTCTTACGACTTTGATTTAGGAGCCTGCAAATACGTTAAGTGGTGGAGAAAGACTTTATTTAATTGAATCAAATGTCAGGGTTGAAGCCGAATACAAGCATGCTCAATTACTGAAAAAATTTCTTCAAATTTTCTGAGTTCCAAGGTCTCGGTACCTTCTTGCCCCCCGGAGTCTGCATGCGATATATCCCGAAGCGAATTTGCTTAGAGACTATGTACGGGTCTTCCCAATTTGGTGCTAACTTTTCTTGCTGCCTTGGCTGGGATGCAATAAGCTTTCTGAGAACAAGGTCCCCTTGACAGAAGTGCCGCTCTTTTACTCTTGAGTTATAGTACTTTGCCGTCCTCTGTTGGTATGCCATGTTCCGGAGTAGTGCATTTTCTCGAACTTGTCGAGGAAGTCCAGGTTGGCTCTCAGCCCATCTTCATAGGTCTTCTCATCGAAGTTGAGCACTCGGTACAACGATGCCATAATTTTGACTGGGGCGAGGGCTTCGGTCCCATAAGCGAGGCGAAAAGGGCTCTCCCCGGTTGGTGTTTTTACCGTCGTCCTATATGCCCATAGGACACTTGTGAGCTCTTCCGCCCATCATCCCTTGGCATCATCTAACCTTCTCTTAATGCCGACGAGTAATGTTCGGTTGGACACTTCTACTTGTCCATTTGCTTGTGGATGAGCTACTGAGATGGGCCGGAAGTCAATGTAGAAGTGTTCGCAAAACTCTCGGAAGGTCGGGTTATTGAATTACGTGCCATTATCTGTGATTAGCACTTTTAGTAGTCCGAACAGGTAGATGACCTTATCTCGAAAGAATTTCTCCATGTTCTTCTTGGTGATGGTTGCAAGGGGCTCGACCTCGACCCATTTAGTGAAGTAATCGATCGCCACTACTACGTACTTCCTGTTTCCCGATGCCGGGGTGAAATCTCTGAGAATATCCATTCCCCACATAGCGAAACGGATTGGGCTCAGCATTGAGGTCAGCTTTGTTGCTGTTCAGCTCGGGATTGGTGCAAATAGCTGGCACTTCTCAACGTCTTCAAATACCTCATGGCTTCTTCTTGCATTCTTGGCCAATAGAATCCTTGCCGAAGTATCTTGTATGCGAGAGCTCGACCACCCATGTGACTCCCGCATATTCCCTCATGTACCTCGGCCAAGGCGTACTCGGCTCCCTTCGGTCCAAGGCATCGGAGAAGAGGGGCCGAGATTGCTCTTTTGTAGAGCACTCCGTCGATCATGGTGTACTTGGCAGCTCAGATTTTGACCTTTCTTGCTTCGTCTCGATTCTCCGGGAGTAGGTCATTTTCCAAGTAGTTGACAATGGGGTCCAACCAGGTCTGCCCATCCTCTTCAATGTGCTTTACCCTTTCTTCTTGTAAGGATGGCTTCTCCAAGATCTCTATGTA
The DNA here is from genome assembly GCF_018873765.1 of Telopea speciosissima. Classification (NCBI taxonomy): domain Eukaryota; kingdom Viridiplantae; phylum Streptophyta; class Magnoliopsida; order Proteales; family Proteaceae; genus Telopea; species Telopea speciosissima. The sequence continues at coordinate 69,438,050 of NC_057916.1, read as the reverse complement.
CACTAATCGGCTCAGATATTAGAGGTCGGCTTCGGCCAACTTTGATAAGGAGTCAGTCGCGGCATTCTCTTTTCTCAGTATTCGAGTCATCTTAAAGTGCTCAAGTTCGGAAATCATACCTCGTGCTCGGCTCAGGTAGGCTATCATCCTTTCGTCTTTCGCCTAATAGTCTCCATTGACCTGGTTGACCACGAGTTGGGAGTCTCCTTGCACCTTCAACCGCTTTACGCCCATTGCCTTGCTGACTCGAAGTCCGGCTAGGAGGGCTTCTTACTTGGCCTCATTGTTCGAGGCGGGGAACTTGAACCTCAGGGCATATTGGATCAAAAATCCCTCAGGACTTACCAAGATCAAACCGGCCCCGCTTCCTCCGAAATTGCTTGAGCCATCGACATTCATGGTCCAGGTCGGGTCGAATGTAGCCCCAGCCTCTTCTGCCATTTTTTCTTCCCCGACTTCGAGGTCGGGCCTTGTGCCTTCGGCAATGAAGTTGGCAAGGGCTTGTCCTTTTATCACCGTTCTTGGACGATAGCTTATATCGTACTCACTCAGCTCAACAGCCCAGGTGATCAGCCGTCCCGAAACCTCAGGTTTGTGTAATATCTTCTTGAGTGGCTGGTCGGTCAATACCACGATCGGATGAGCTTGGAAGTATGGCCTTAGCTTCCTTGCGACTGTAACAAGGGCGAATGCTACTTTCTGGAACCCAGAGTATCTTGTCTCGGCGTCGACAAGAACGTGGCTGATGTAGTATATGGGTTTTTGAGTTCGACTTTCTTCCCTAACCAACACCGTGCTGACCGCTACAGGGGTAGCGGCTAAGTAAACTTGAAGCTCCTCTTTTGGCTTGGGTCGACTCAGAAGAGGCGGGTTCTCCAAGTATTTCTTGAGCTCTTCAAAAGCTTGCTGGCATTCATCCGACCATATAAAGTCCTTCGGGTTCCGGATATTCTTGAGGGCCTTAAAGAACGGCAGACACTTGTCGCTCGACCTTGACATGAATCGTGCCAAAGTCGCCACTCGCCCGTTCAGCCTTTGTACTTCTCGGATCGTCCTTGGAGGGCTCATCTCTTGGATGGCCCTGATTTTTGCCGGATTGGCTTCGATGCCTCTGGCAGAGACCATGAAGCCGAGGAACTTTTCTGAGGTCACGCCGAACGCACACTTGGCGGGTTCAGCTTCATTTGGTTCTTCCTCAATACGCCAAAGGCTTCTTCCAGGTCGGCCAAGTAGTGTTCGGCCTTCAAGGTCTTCACCAACATGTCGTCCACGTAGACTTCCATGTTCCTTCCGATCTGCTCGCGGAATATATAGTTCACGAGCCGCTGGTATGTCGCTTCGGCATTTTTCAATCCAAACGGCATGACCTTGTAGTAAAAATTTTCTTGGTCGGTCCGGAATGCCGTGTATGGCTCGTCCTCCTCATGCATCATGATTTGGTTGTAGCCGAAATATACGTCCATGAAACTCAGCATCTCATGACTGGCAGTGGCATCGATCAAGAGGTCGATCTGAGGTAGCGGGTACTCATCTTTTGGACAAGCCTTGTTGAGGTCGATGTAGTCGACACACATTCTCCACTTCCCGTTCGACTTGGGGACCATGACTACGTTAGCCAGCCAGGTCGAGAATTTTTCTTCTCGAATGAACCCTGATCGACGGAGCTTCTCCACCTCTTCTTTGATCGCGATTTGCCAATCAAGGGCATAGTTCCTTCTCTTCTATCGGATTGGTTTTTGGCTTGGATCTATGCGGAGCCGGTGTTCAGCTATATGCCTGGGTATGCCCGACATGTCGGCAGTCGACCAGGCAAAGACATCGGCGTTCGCCTTTAAGAAAATTTCGAGTTGATTCCTCTGATCTTCATTCAGCAATGATCCAAGCTGGACCACCTTTGCTGGGTCCTCATCGCTAAGGGGGAACGGGGTCAGGTCTTCTACGGGTCGTCCTCTCCTCTCGATGAGCTCATCCCGCTGATTCTCGGGGAGGTGTTCGACGCACATTGCCATTCCTCGGACATTGCCTCTGTTTTGCTTGATAAAAGTAGCACAGCACTCCTGTGCCTTCTTCTGGTCGCCTCGGACTTCACCGATACAGTTCTTAGTGGGGAAATTCATCTTCAAGTGCATTGGGGAGATGATGGCTTGGAGAGCGGTCAGTGAAGGGTGGCCCAGTATGGCGTTGAAAGCCACTACCGACCGTACTACCATGAATTTGACCTGGATTGTTGCCTAGCATGGAGCTTGCCCGATCGTGACCAGCAGGCCGATTGAACCCTTAATGGTCGCAGCAGCTCCCAAGAACCCATAAAGGGAGGTGCCCTCCAGCTTGAGCGCTTCGTCGCCGAAGCCAATATACCGATACGCGTCTAGTGACATAAGGTCCACGGATGCGCCGGTATCGACCAATACTCGATGGATGGGTCTCTTTGCAATTTTTACCTGCACCACTAAAGCATCGTCATGAGGCAAACTTATACCTTCGAGGTCGATTTCGGTGAAGGAAACCGTCGCCGCTGGCTTGAGCTTCTTGGTGGGCATCTCGGTGACTCTGACAAACTGGGTGTTTTCCTTGGCCTTGAGAGTAGTCTCTTGTCCGGGCCCTCCGAGGATGGTGTTTATGGGAGCTCCCTTATCACTGCTCGGCCCGGACCCGTCCTCTTTCTTCTCAGCTCGGGCTTTATCTTCATCTCGCTCGATTCGCCTATTTTCGGGCCTCGGCTCGGTTCTTCTTTGATCGCACTCTTCAGGTCACCGATCCCCACGCTCTTCACGGCCTCCCTTGACATATCACTTCAAGTGGCCAGCTTTTATCAGCTCTTCGATTTCTCTTTTCAGCTGATAACAATCCTCGGTGTCGTGGCCGGTGTCCTTGTGGAATTGATAATATTTGTTGGGATTTCAAGATGACCCCGCTTGCATAGGTCGGGGCCGGCGGATGTACCCACCGTCTTGTATTTGCATCAAAATCTCCTTGCACGAGGTATTCAGCAGGGTGTAATCGGGGCTTCGAGCTCGATCCGATCTCTTGGCTCGGCGATCCGTCCTGGGCCGTTTGTCTTCCTTACGATCATCGGTTGCCGGCCTTTTCTTATCGGCTCGGCCTTCGTTTCCCTTCCGGGCCTGGAGAACCTCGGCCATATTTACAAATTCATTACACCTCTCCAAGAACTCGGCCAGGTTTCTGGTCGGCGTCCTTGATGAGGTCCATGTCGGCGACCCTGTTGCTCAAAGCCGTATGGGCCGTGACCTCATCCAAATCCTTGATGTCTAAGGATTCCTTGTTGAAGCAGGAGACGAATGCTCAGATCGACTCATCGGGCCTTTGCTTCACGCTGAGGAGGTTAACCGTTGTCTTCTTGTGTTTCATACTACTCTAGAAGCGCGTGACGAAGGCTCGACAAAGTTGAGCGAAGCTTGTTATGGAGTTTGGCGGCAACCAGGAGAACCATGAGGTCGTCGCGCCCTTGAGGGATGCAGGGAAAGCTCGGTAAGAAACAATCTCGGTTCCCCCGTACATGGTCATCATCTCATTAAAGTAGTTGATGTGATCCGTCAGGTCGGTCGTCCAGTCATATCGGTCGAAGGGGGGAGGTTTGAACCCGATGGGTAGCGGTGCAATCATGATCTCAGGAGGATAAGGGTGACTCCCGACCAGTGAATAGGTGTCCGGGGTCGCTTGTTTCTTCAATCCCTCCACTTGCTCCGCCAAGTCTCGTAGCCGCCTCTCCAGCTCGATTTCAGATGCTCGGCCAATTGGCTCATCCACCCGATACAAATTATTTTGCTCGCTCGGCCTAGGTCGACCATTTGGCTCCTCAGCCCGAGGTCGGTAGGCTCGGTCGTCCCGTTGTGGTCGGCCATTCTGGTCAGCTCGGTCAGCACCATCCTTCCTTATTCTTCTTTCCACCTGGAAGTTGGACCCACGGGGGCTCCCCTATTGTTCTTCTCAGGGAGGCGAGCTTTGACGCCGGGAGGTATGACGAGATCCTTCTCCTTGTCTCGCAGCGCATCTCCCATTCGGCTCGTTCCCTTGTTCTCAGACTCCCCTCGGCTGCCCATCCTCTCTGAGTCGTCCAGAAAATACCGACCTCCTTGCTACCGAGCCTGTTGGTTCGATTTCCTACCTTGTTCCCGGGCTTCGGCGATGCTCTTGCTCATCCCATCGAGCGCCTCTGCTAAGGCGCAGAGGGGGAGTCTTCTAACGAGACGGGTGTGAGGATGCGGCTCGGTTAGGCTCGACCCTACGTCGACCACCATTTTGCTGTAAGTTTCTCTCTGCGCGGACCGGGGTTGGAGGGGGTGCGACCAGTGGTTGGCCCATCAGCCCGCCTCTGGCCATCTGGTTCATGAAGGTACGCAGCATCTCGTTGGTGTGGAGCATCTGTAGCTGCAAGTCCATAACTTGTCGATTATTTGCCGGGGCTTCGGGGTCCAAACTCTTTGGTAAGGGCGGCGGCGCTGGTAGGCCCAGCCCGCACAAGTTTGGCTCGGCTTGTACCCGATCAATCGCAGTTGTGGCTAGCACACCTCCCCCATTCCCACCCTCTGGTGGGGGAATGGGATTGATCGTGGTGCCCATGATGGGCTACGCACCCCCACCCGAGGGGGTCTTCTGTTAATCCCTTGCCTCGCCTGCCCAACGGGCTGTGGCTCATTCGTACGGGAAGTCGAGCCATGCTACCCTGATCTCGTGTGCACCATTATTGTTGCTCTTGAAGTTGGTAGAAATGACGATGACCTGCTGATGTCATTCCCACAGACGACGCCAAATCTGTTGCGGGTGAAAACCTCCGATGCTCGGTTCGCCCACGGATGAGCCTACAAAAACCAAGCGATGAGCACAAGAGAGCCGGTGCGGCTCCGACCAAGGACTCTCCGACGCTCAAGTCAGGTCTCCAATGCAACAGCGTAACTGCGTAGTGAAAGCAAGATGAGGAATGGTGCTCCATACCTGGGTATTTATAGAGTGAGGATGAGATGAGGCGGTTGGGAGAGTCCTAGTATGGTAGGAGTCCTTCTTTCGGAAGGCTCTCTCATGTAGAGCGGAGTGGAGAGCTATTTTCGGGGTCGGGCTCTTATTAAGGTAAGAGTCCATGTAGAGTGTGACTTCGTATTGCGTTGGGATCATGACTCGATTCTTATCCCGTGATTCTCGGGATGCACTGACGTGGCCCCGCGATCCCCGGTGGGGTGCTATGGTAGCTTCCGTGGAGGAGGGCTCAGCCTGGGAGGTCGGCCCGAGAGGTTGGTCTCGGCAGTCAGCTCGACCAGGAGTTTATGGCTGACCTGTGTGAGCTCGGCCTCAGCCCCCGGCTAACTTATGCGAGTCCGGCCCTATCAGGTGACTTATCGGAGATCGGGTCGGCCCGATTTCCTGCTTGGCTCAATTTGGTTCTCAGACTGAGGTCAGGTCAGCCATGTGGCAGCCTCTGATTGGTGGGGTGTTTTATGCCTCATCAGGTTGTTTCGATTTGGAATATTGCTGAGAATGGAGTTTAATAAAATAAGGATCATCAGAGATCAGATTACGCCATCGTTTACATAAGCACTTGAGTCTCAAGAGGATCTTCACAGGTAGCCTCGAAAGAACGTTAATCAAAATATCTTCAAACTCAAAAAGCCGATCTTCATGGCCCAAACATTATCTCTTAATCGTCGTCTTCTCGTCCATATTCTTTTCTCTGTCCACAGAAACTAAAACCCTGAAACTCTTGAACGAGTGAGCGATATCCGAGTGACTGAGAGGTACAGTTGGGAATTTAAAAACCTTATTTCAAGGGGCATATTCATAAAAATACTAAAGCCTGATTTCAAGGGGCATATCCGTTAAAATAATAAAGCCTGATTTCATAAGGGCATATTCATAAAAATATTAAAGCCTGATTTTAAGGGGCATATCCATCACGACATCATGACGCCGGTATATCAACAATGTACCTGAGTCTCTCTATGTGCCAACAAATGACATCTCACATTCTCACCAAACTACATCATAGTATTATTTGAATTTTGGAATTTCAAAATTTAAATCATAAATAATCTCAGCATTCTGTTATTTTTGGGTATAAGAGAGCTTATATTAATAATAAGGGCTCATGTTCTCTGTGGCGCAACGCAGGCTGCACTCAAACACATGGGTCTGCCACTTAGGGGGTAGGGTGGTCATTGTGCCCACCCCCATGTGTCTGGGCATAGCCTGCGCCCTCAGCACAGAGAACATTCTCCTTAATAATAAATAGAACTTGAGATATTTATAATATGTATGAATGTCATTCAATTAATATCATTCCGAACAAGTTTGGAAAGAGTCTCTGTGAGGCATTCAACACTAAGACGGACATGGACTAGTTGAGCAGTCGTCAGTAGTGGCTGAACCTCAATCATTTTCCCCTCCAAAGAATCCAGATCTGACCTATCGGCGAGGAGGAATATTATTATAGCTTCTCCATCTTCCATTTTTTTTTTTTTTAATGAAAAGAAAAACTTCTATTAATGAGTTAGAATAGATACATAGGGATCACAATTCCTGTAAGTTCTGAATTTACTCCTATACAAATTGGATAACCAAGAAATTATAGAGTTATCCCAAGTTAGCTGAATTCGAGTATCATCATTTACAACAATATTAAGATCAAGAAGTAAAGGCACTAAATGCCACGGCCAAGGTTCTTTTATGGGTTGAGGAACAAAAAGTAGAGATTCCTCTCTAATGCACCAAATTTCTTTCAGCTGGAGGTCAACAAGCTGAGCCATCTCAATTCCCTTCTTCATTGCCGTGAACTCTGGCTCCAGTGGGTGTCGAGTATCCATATTTCCAAAGTCTGCCAAAATGGGGTTCTCTTGCAGAATGACACAAAAGGCCCATGATGCTGCTTCTAATCCTGGTTCAAAGGATCCTGTGCAACATAAGATTGGAAATTCTGAGTAAGGTAATTTTGGTAATGCACCAATATCACCAAAATCATTAGTGTCGATATTATCATCAGCATGGTCAGAATAAAACCTCAGATTTCCTAAACAAGGGGGGAAATATAAAGTTTAGAAATCCATCGATTAATAAAAAACATTAGTCGATAGGGGTCGGGCTCATTTTTTCCAAAAATTACTTTGTTCCGGGTTTCCCAAATAAAATAGTATGTTATTATAAAAACAGAGAAAAGCCAAGTTACAGTTTTATGATCAAAACTCCTTTTCTTTAAGAAAAAAACAACACAAAGCTTCCAAAGAAGGGACAGAAAGGTGCTCAATTTTCAATCCAAGGGATCCTGCAGCCCAGATATGCTTGACCCAAGGGCACGAAAGAAGGATATGCCAATCAGATTCCATGGCTGATTCACAAAGAACACAATTAGTATTGATTGTCATCCACTTTGAAATAGTTTCTTTTGTCGGGATTCCTGCATTAAGAACACGCCAAAAGAAGATTTAAAACTTAGGATGGATTGATAACTTCAAAAAAAAAATTCCACCACCTAGATTTTCTGGGAGTATGATGGAAACCATTAAGAGTAATGAAATTAGCTGCTCGTTTAGTGGAAAATTTGCCATCTTTGGCGAGAATGCACAACCATTGCTCCTCCTCAAAAGAAACAGGAAAGTTAGAAATTCTATGAACAAAGCAATTAGGAAGAACCTAAGAAAGTAAAGAGGAATCCCAATGCATCGAAGGGCAAAAATGACTTACCATGTCTTGACGAAGAGTCAGATTGAGAGAAGAGGGAATAGAGCATTCCTTAATAGATGGTATCCATGGGTCATTCCAGAAATCAGATGCACAACCATTACCTATCTTTCTGAACACCATGCGTTTAAGAGTTGGGAGACAACCAACAATACTATTCTAAGCCCACGACCCTCTTTTAGTGATAACTTTAGGATTGAAAATTGATTTTTGAGGCTAGTATTTTGCTTTGAGGACTTTGGCCCATAGGGAAGATGGTTGAGTAATTAGTCTCCAACCCAATTTGAGAATCAAGGTAGAATTTTGGACTCATGCTTTTCTTATTCCCAACCCCCCCCCCTTGTCATTTGGCCTGCAAATCTTATCCCATGAAATTAGATTTAGTTTTCTAGAAGTTGTGCTATTATTCCAAAATTTGATACAAATAGAGTCCAAAGATTTGCAGATTTTGTTGGGGAGGGAGAAACATGACATAATGTAGGAAAGAATTGAAGACAGGACCGATTGAATCATCACACGACGACCTGCATGAGATAAAAAATTAGTTTTCCATGATGCAAGTCTGTGATTAACCCTATCAACAATATAAGCAAGGTCCTTGATTTTAGATTTAGAACAGAATAAATTAGTTCCAAGGTAAGAAGATGACTTAGCCATTTCTTTAATTTCAATCACAGAGCATAATTTGCGCTTTTCTGAGGTAGGAACATTCTTATTGAACCAGAGACCACTTTTGTCCAAGTTTATTTCTTGTCCTGAAAGATCAGAAAATAAATCTAGAATGGCTTTTATAGTAGTGAGATCCTCAACTGAGGCCCAACAAAAGATAAAGGTGTCATCTGCAAAAAGAAAATGAGAAATTTCAGGGGCAGTTCTGGCCACTTTAATTCCTCTAAAAAGTCTGGGATCTCTATAAGTGGCCAGAAGTCGGGATGGGACTTCCATAACAATAATGAAGAGGTATGAACTGAGGGGGCAACCTTGTCGGATTCCCCTGGAAGGCTTAAAGAAATCAAAGGGGCTTCCATCTAATTTAATAGAGAAAGATGTAGAAGATATAAGATTGAATATCAGCTCACCCCATCGATCACCTAAGCCGAGGAAATTAAAAATAGATTAGATGAACCTCCATTCCAACCTATCGTAGGCTTTAGACATGTCTAGTTTTATAGCAACAAAACCACCCTTACCTTTCTTATGGTTGAGATATTGAAAATTTTCATGGGCTATAATGATGCTGTATGAGATCTGTCGACCAGGGATGAAGGCTGCTTGGAAGGGAGAGATAAAGGAAGAAAGGTGTGACTTCAATCGATTAGCTATGATTTCGGCCAGGATCTTATAAGAGACGTTACATAAGTTGATTGGTTTGAAGTCTGAAACCTTGCAAGCCGAATCATGCTTAGGAATAATACATATTAAAGTACAATTAGTACCATGAGGCATAATTCCATTAGTAAAGAAATTACGAACAAAATAAAGAATATCATTTGAGACTAGATCCCAAAACTTTTGAAAGAAACAAGCCTGAAACCCATCCATACCTGGAGCTTTCCAAGGGCCACAAGGAAAAAACCACCTTTCTTACCTCTTCCAAAGAAGGTACTTCACATAGAGAGGAATGACTTCCCAAAGGAAAAGCAGGAGGAAAGAGGCATTCCACAAAGGAAGGGTTCAAAGGTTCGCAGATGGTGAAGATATTCTTGAGGTAGTCCACAAAGGCATGTGCAATGTCCTTAGGAGCATCCACACGTGACCCATCATCCAACATAAGAGAGTCAATTCTTCTTTTTCTCAAGTTGTTTTTTGAAATTGTATGGTAAAATTTTGTATTTCTGTGCCCGTCACGAATGTACAAGTGTCTAGATTTTTGGATCCAGAAAACTTCTTCAGCATCAAAGATCCACTTTAAGTGGTTGGATAATGATGAGAGTTCCTTGGATGGGGGGAATCAAGATTCTCCAAAGAAAAAAAATTATTAAAGAGGTTATTATTGATGGAATCAATCTGTCCAAATGCATTACAATTCCAGGGCTTAAGCAGGTTTGCAAAAGAATGGAGCTTCTCCGGAAGTGGAGTATGTGCCAGATTAGTCCAATTATTAAAACAAAAGAGGGCAAAATCAAGTTGGTGAGTTCAGGCTTCCTGAAAATGGAATAATTTCCGGTAAGAGGGTCTAGGAGTATTAGTTGTAAGCAAGATTGTGTTATGATCGAAGCCCACAGAGGACAGTTTAGAAAGCCGATAAAAGGGGAAAGAGAGAAGCCAATCTTGATTAGCCAGAGTTCGATCAAGACATTCCCTAACAAGGTTAGAGGGTTTCTGTTTATTGGACCAAGTAAAACAAGAGCCCAGCAACTAAGAGCCTGCTTGATAAGCTTATGAGAAATAGTTTCTGGTGTTTTTCTGTTATGAGAAACGGTAAAACACCCAAAAATTGCTTGATAACGAAGTGTTTTTTGTGAGTGCTTTTGGAAACATAAATCAAGATTTATGCTCCCTGGAAGACTTTTGACAGAACATGTTGGACATGTTCTGTCGTTCTGTGCTGAAAATTAAAAGTTGTGCTCGATAATTTCAACAAGTCAACATGCCTTTTCATTTTCACAACCACAAGCCTGTTGTCCTCTTCACCAAGGTCTGAGAAGAAAACCCTAACGGCTGAGGTCGAGTTGATGCTGCCATCATCGAAGCCATCATAGGTACTCTCTCTCTTTGTCTTTCTCTCGGTCTCTCGCTCTCTCTCTCTCTCTCTCTCTCTCTCTCTCTCGCTCTCAAGCTCGACCTCCGAGCGACTCCCTGAGGGATCTCTCCTGTCTCTCTCTCTCTCGCTCTCTCTGTCTTTCTTTCTTGCTCTTTCGCTCTCTCGCTCTCTCTGTCCCTCTGTAACTAGATGCCCTTTTGTCTCTTAAAATCTTCTCCTTCTGAATTCAAACCAAACTGAATCAATTTCATTCTTAGTGTTTTGCCACGGCAACCCAATAAAACTGAATCAATTTCATTATGTACCTCTGTAACTAAATGCCCTTCTGTTCCTGAACTTTAATAGTGAATTCTGGAATAAAAAATCTTCACATTTTGTTTTGATGTCTATGACTCAATCTGAACCCTGGTATTATTTTCTTTCAGAGTTTGATTTCTTCCGGTCTCTATGGTTCATCATGCATCAGTTTCTTTATTCTATATTTGAGGCCCAAATTCTTGGTGTAGCTCTATAATTACAACTATCAACAGATTGTTTTATGGGATGTTGAAGTTGTAGATATTTTTTTGGGTTGGTGGTGTATGGATCCTGTTATTGAAGATTTGTCTAGTTAGAAATTGCATCTTTTTTAGTTCACAGTTTAATTTTCTAGGTTAAAGATGAGAAACCCAATTGCTTGGTAGCTCGCATTCAAATTTGGCTTTTTGAGCAGAAGGATTTGAGGATTGAAGGGTGTATCATCTTCAGATTTCTCCAGAGCAAAGCTCATGTACCACCTATTATAATCAGCATACAGAGTCCTTGGTTTAAAAAAAAAAAAAGGAAAAGGAAAGGAGAACAGTTCTCCAGAATAGGTTTACCAAGCGGGTCAAAAACGGTTTCTCAGCACAGAAAATGAAAAACATGTTCTATTGTTTCTCAGCACATAACCATAATAGAAACACCCATAAGGTTATCAAGCGGGCACTTAATTTCCTCTAGGAAAAAATCCGAAATTAAAATCTTTTAAGTTTTTGGGCCATAGGGGAGCAGTGAAAATTTGCTCTCCTAAGCTTTTCAGATTGAGACAACACTTCATTGAAATCCCCAATTATCACCAGAGGTCCAGAACGAGGAGAAGTAAAAAACCTTAAATCATCCCAGCAGGTGCCTCGAAAAGACTAATGGGGCGGGGCATAAAGACATATGATCCAACAGGGCCGGATGACAAGATCCACAACCAGAACTCCAATAAAATAGGATTGTATAAAGACGACATCCAAAATCTTAACAGAAGCAGAGGTCAGAACCCAAAGACCCCCCTTGCAACCTTTCTTTTCTTCTCCATTAACAACACCGACAGAATCATATATATTTAATAAACTTTGAAATTTAAAAGAAGCATGATCTCCACATTTGGTCTCACACAAAAACACCGGATCAGGTCTATGCTTTTTCAGGTGGAATAATAAACATTTCTTTTAAACATACACCAAGAGCTTTTGAAATTCTCATGTTTAACTATGGTTTCCAATAATCCAAAAAGAGCAAGGTGATTATTAGAGGTGGCCCAATCTCTCATAGCCCTTCTCTTACCAGGTTCATTGATGCCCCTCACATTCCATGCGCCGAGTCTGATCATTGAGAACCAGTAGAGGTGGAGTTGTGCACAGGAGAATTAACTTCGACTCGAGCTTCTATCGCAAATTCTCAAAGTAGTTTCAGTAGGAATCTGTTGTTGACCAGTTTTTGATGCATCTAGATCAGTTAGAACAGAGGAGTGAGTGATTCTCCTTCAAGACACCCTTAGAGGAAGTACCATTTTGTCCTGGAGAGGAGCTCCAAACTGTTGTCTTGGGTGCAAGGTCTGGTGTATGCCTGAGTTCATGTGTGTTGGTCACCTTAGGAGAGGAAGCAAGTTCCGGGTATTGTTCACCCAATTGGGTACCCTGGTCCATTGAACATGACAAACTTTCACATTTTCCAGCACTTAGGAACACCAACAGTCGGGCGAATACACCCACGTGTTTGCCAGTTTGAGGAGTTTGCCCATTATTGGCAGTTGCATTAGTGGAAGGAAGCTACTTTGTTCATGCATGATTCTTGCACGATCATCTTCTCCTTACCACGTCGGACATATCCTAATCCCCAGTGCGTGAAGTAAGCCTCTCATCACCTTTTGCCATTTCAGTTGTAAGTTGTAACTGAAGACATGGGATCCCCATTTGCAGCAAGCAGCAGTTATGGGCAATTGAGACGAAGGGGAATGCCCTCCGAGGCTACCTCCACCTCCACGACAACCATTGCAATGAACTCCGCGCAGGGAGCATTTCCCTCTACCTCGTCATCTATTCAGACCTTTCCAAGAGCTATTGATCACCATATCATCTTGTCCTTGAGCCGATGATTTTCCCGGTTGAACAGTAGGAGTGACAGGGTAAGTACGATCCCTGTGGCCAATTAAAACTTTACTTGTGTTGCAGATTGGTGGAGCCCAATCATACTCTACTCGTTGTTCCAAAACTCAACCATCGTCCAGAGCAATGGAAACAGAGGTAGGCCTACAGGCCCGTCCACCGCTTTGATCAAAATGCAGAACCTGGCAAAAGATAAGTGTTCTCTCTGCGATGTTCGTCAATCGGCACAAATGGGCCTACCCAAGACGCTAGCAATCCTTCCCAAGCCCGGCCCGACCTGACCCGACCCTCTGCTATATAGGTTGGGCTTTTGGGGGTCTATTTTGTACAGTAGGATTTAAGATTTTTGTTTTTGTTAGAACCGTAGGATTTAAATTGGTTTAGAAAACGAAAACCCCTAAGCTCCTTAGTCCTAACATTTCGTTTCCTCTCTCACCCAAGTGTCTGGATTAACCTCATCTATCGTTCTCGTTTGGACTTTGGAGGAGAAGGCTGACGAGGAGAATTGCAAGGCGAGTTTGGACCAATTAGGTATGTCCGATTGTTCTTCTTCTTCCGTATCTCTCTCTTGGTTCTGTCTCTCGCTCTCTTCTCTTTGCTCTTTCTCTCTTTTTTTTTTTTTTTCACTGGGTCGAACCCTAGAAGGGGTTGGTCGAAGTTTGAGAGGGAAAAAAAAGGGTGGTGGGCGTTTTCGCTGGGAATCGACAGTGGGTTTTTTTTTAAGTCAAATGGGTGGGGTGATTTTCAGTGAAAATTGAAGAAGTTATCTGGTTTGGGGTCAAGGAATTGGGTGGGAATGAGAGTCGAAGGGAGGAGTGTTTTGCTGTGAACGTCGAGGGTTTTTGTTTGTTTGTTTGTTTGTTTGTTTGTTCTCTGTTACAGGCTTACAACAGGGGGTAATGAAAGGAGAATAGGTTGTTACTGTTGGAGTCGAGAGGGGGGGTTGGGGAGATGGGGTTGCTGTAGATGATTTTTTTTTACAACTCTTGGTGGCAGAGGGCAAAGGCATGGATGACAAAACTGGGTGTAGAATGTAAAACAGAGATCTCTTGAACTTTTGAATTAATAGATGGAAACGGATAGATACCCAAATCCATGTCTTTTCTTAGATAATTTTTTTTTCTTAAATTTATCTTGGATTATTGAATGTTTTTTTGTGGCTTTTAGTAACCCGGCCTTCGGGTTAGTGTGATGGTATGTACATGTTTGATTTCATTACTGAGGACTTGTAGTACTGCAGTTATTTTTCTTCTTGCGATCTATCTTCTATCTTTTGACTTTCAAGTTTTTTCTTTAGCTATTGCTATTCATACATAATTAAGCTTAGAAAGGAGAAGAGAATGGGGAGAAATTTCAGATCTCAAGCTAATGAGATTCATTGAGTGTACTGTTTATAAGCTGTTCATTTTTACTGCTTCAAATTCAGTTAAAATATTTTACTTGCAAGAGGCGTAATATGACAATCACAATGCTGACAATCCTAGAAACTTACAATTTGATCAACTTTGACATAGTAAAAATTATAGGCATAAGAAAAACCATTTCCAAAAAAATAAAATAAAAATTAAAGTCAGGGTCAAGGTCAATCAGGGTCAGGGACATGGTCAATCAGGGCCAACCCAACCTGCCCGACCCATTCAGGGTCAATCAGGGCTGGGTTGGGATAGGCAAAACCCTGATAGGGTCGGATTGGGTTGAGGGTATTTTAGACCCTTGCAGGGTTGGGTTGGGCTTGGGTTTAGGTTAAGGCCCTAAGGGTTGGGCTAGGGTTTAGGGCAGGCCCAGCCCAACCCGACCCATTGACACCCCTAGTTTTATACCATTTTGATTTGATTTGATTTGATTTGCTGAAGTTATTAAATTATCTCAGTTTCTGATTCTTTTCCATGTCTATTTTTTCTTCTATTCTTCTCTTAGGATTATTTATGTTGGAACTTAGAAACCCATTACTTGATCTAGCTTCAAGTATTAATTTCATGGGATTAAAACACAAAAATCAGGGTTAGGGTTAGGGTCAATCAGGGCCAACCCGACCCAATCAGGGTCGGGTCGGGTTAGGGAAAACCCTGGCAGGGTTGGGACTGGGTTGAGGGTTTCTTAGGCCTTGCCAAGGTTGGGTTGGGTTAGGGTTTAGGTTAAGGCCCCTAAGGTTGGGTTAGGGTTTAGGGTAGGCCCAGCCCAACCCGACCCATTGACACCCCTAATGTAAACCGAGCTGGGCCAAAGTGGGTTTGGCAAGCCCTACCGGTCCGGCTCGGTTTGCAAAGCCCTTAAACCGCTTTTAACTCCTCTTTTTTAATCCTTTACAAATAGCTGTTGGAGTTTTTAACTTTTGACGTGTCACTTGCAGGTTGCAGGGCTGGAAGATCGCTGCTACAATGGAGGCCATTGAAGATCTGAATCCCTAATTCCTACTATTTCAAAGCAAAAACTCTAAACCTACGAAGCAAGGGTTTTTCTTTTTTCTCTGCAGAAAATTTCCCCCGCTCGGTCACCATGGTTTGTGAATTCGATTGTTTTGACCTTTATTTTGTGCAGATATCATGCTTGTATAACGGTTTCATTTACTGACTACAGTTCTCTTTCTTATTCTTTGTTGATCTTCTTTAGCCGCAAGGAGATTATATCGACCTTCACCGCAAGCGACATGGCTATCGCCATGATCACTTCGAGCGAAAGAGAAAGAAGGAAGCTCGTGAAGTTCACAAGCAATCTTCTATTGCTCAGAAGGTATTCTTTATTTTTTATTTTTCTCTTAACTTATTGTTATTGCCTTTCCTTCATTTTCCTTTCTTTCATTCCTGTCATAGATTTATTTTAATCTCCAATTTTTCACTTCTTAAATTTTTTTTTTTGGGATCAGGCCTTGGGTATCAAGGGTAAGATGTTTGCGAAGAAACGGTATGCCGAGAAGGCTTTAATGAAGAAAACGTGAGTTCTCTTACATTTCTGTGGCTTTATGGGTTTAAACGTCTAATTGATTTCATTTTATTATTTGATCTCTTCCTGCATTATTTTTTCTGTCTACCATTAACTTCTAGGGGACTATTTGATTTTCGAAAATGAAATGAAAATATTTTCGTGTTAGATCCTTTTAAGAGGGAAACTTGCATGAGATGCAGCATAAGAAATGGTTTTTATTGATTGAATATTGAGCTAGTTTTGTTTATTTTAGCCTGGTTCTAAAACTGATCTCCTTAGCTACTTAATGCAGTCCTAGGTAGGAGTAATCCCACTAGGAACCAGGGTAATAGGATCAATAGCAAAAGGAACTAAGGGGGTTGCTGGTTCAGCAGTTACAATAAGACAGCAGTGTAGTTTTAGGTCAAAATTCTAAGGTTAGGGTAAGGTAATGGGAAAGTAGTTTATAGGATTAAACTAGGCAGGTTTTAAAGGTCTTAATGAACTAGGTTTGGTTAGATTTGGATGAAGTTGGAAATCTAGGTTTCGGGTTAGAGGCCTTGTAAAAATAGAGTGTTTTCAGGATCTAGGGTTTAGGGGTGGATTTTGGGAAAGGGGTTTATAGGGTATTAATGGGCAGGTTTAGGAGGTTATTTTGGTATAAAGAAGTTAGGGTTTGGATAAGTTACGAAATTCTGCAATTCTGCAATTCTGGACAGAATTGAGTTGCAGGTTTAATGGAGGTTAGGGTTTGATGGATGGAGGGGGGTGTGGATTAGGTTAGAGGATGAAGAGGGGAAGAATATATGTAGGGAACTAAGATTACTTACTGGTTTGATCTCCTTCAAAGGCAGAGGCAGCAGCAGTAGCTTGAAGAAGCTCGATTGAATAAGAAGAAGGACCTCCTGATCTACAAGATGCAAGGAGTCGATTAGAGTCCACCAATCCCTTCACCTTGATATTACCCACAGGGTAGCCTTGATATTACTCACAAGGTTCACTTAACAGAGTAGAGCAGTAGGTATGGCAGCAAACAAAAGCTTTTTCATTAATTAAATTCGTATTCAATGCTGGCCTCCCTTACAAACTTATATAGAAGACTCAAAAATAGACTTAGACACTAAAAAACAAAGGCCTAACCTTATCCCTAACCTATTAGGCAACTTAAACTGACTAGGAAACTAGAATACTAAAGGAAATAGACTCAAAATATGGCTGGACTTATAGAGTCCTAATCCAGCCCAACTTACATCATATGACCACTTAAGTTGTCACATGACCACTTAACCACGTCACATGATCACTTAAATCAAACCAATTGGATGCAACCAATGTGAACCGGTTCAACTAAAAAAACATAAAATAAACTAAGTATTGGGCTAATCCCGTATGCAACCTATGTACCCCTAGTTTAGGCTCATTAAAGTGGCCTAATACATAGAAAACCCTTGGGAACAAAGGCCCAACTTGTATATAACCCAACCCTAGGCCTATTTCTAAAGAAATAAGTCAATTTCTATGATGAACCTGCATCACCGCTCTTGGGAAGTATAGTTGCTGCAAGTAGGATGTTCCTTACATCTGACCATTGGGATTTTTCTTCTTACAAAAGTCTTACCGAACAACATGCTACGTACTCTTATCATCAAAAAACATACTACGTACTCAAAATTAGGATCTGTCCCTTGCAAAACCACTTTTTGAACTGGAACAGGAGAATCTGTATTGTTCAGTACAGTTTGGACTGCTCTCATGTTACAAAAGTTCTCTATAAGGGCACAAGGGTACAAAGCGTTAAAAAATTCTTCTAGGCAAGCAGAACAGCATTGATACAACCATCATTCTCTGGGTTATTTGAAACTTGAGCGTATTTTCCTGCAACCATCAAACCACATTAGCAGAAGAAAATATGAAACAAAGTAAACAAAATAGGAATCAGGAAGAAGAATCTCTCACCCCACACAACTTTCCCAGCTGGAGTAACTAGATTAAGTTCACTAACATTCACCTACAGAGTGGCAAAATTTTCATTAATCAAACACAGGTCTTCAGGGTGGTTCAAGGGGATGAAAGCTATCAACAGAACCATCAAGATTAGGGCCTTAATATTACCTCAATGACGGTTCCCCTGGTGATAACACCCAAAGAAGTGTACATCTGACCATTGGGATTTTTCTTCACTCCTATTATCTCTAGGTTAAATGTGCACTTCAGCTCAGGGTGTGTAACATGGGCTTTGGTAAACCGCAAGCCTGTCGGGCGAATGAATCGCTCGTACTTTGGAGGCTTCCTTGTAAAACTAGGTCCCACGAATGTGGCCTTGGTTTGTTGAAGTACTGTTCATGTGACACTGTTTCCATGAACAGTGATTTGGTTGATATGTGTATCTTCTATTTTCCTAGTCCTAGTTGGAGTCTTAGCTTCTAATTATGTCAAGTCCTAATTCTACTGTGAGTTGTTAGTCTTAGTTTCAGTTTAAGTTGTTAGTTCTAGTTCTTTTCCTATTGTAACTTGGAATCCTATCATGATTAGGAATTCCTAATCTGATTAGGAGTTCCCCTTTCTATTGTAATTTGAGATTATAAATACAAGCATTATGAGGGAGACTGATAAGTTTAACAGTTCTCTCCTCTTCCTCATCTTTTCTTCTCTCTCAAGTTACTGGTTACAGGTCGTAGGTTTTCTACATGGTATCAGAGCTCATAGTCTGAAGTTACCCTGGGTTATTGTCGTCTTGCTGGTTTGAGAGTCGTGTAAGGTCTCTGGTGTGGTGAGCAGCCACCGTCACCGCTGCTGCATGTTTATAGATATTCAGTTTTTTGTTTGATTTTTTGTTGCTATGGCTGTCGATTAAAAGTTCGAAGCCTTGTTTATGTGTCGATTGCTTGCCGCTGTTCCTTTTTGAGGACTGGTTCAAAGGTGGAAGAAGAAGGACATCCACCTGCAATTTTCTGCTGGCTGTGTTCTTTGTCTGGGGATGGGGCTGCTATTACTACCCTTTTATTTTTGTTATCATGGAGTGATTTTGTTGGAGAATATGATTGCTGTTGTGTGAATCGAACCAACATCTGAAGAACCTCTGTTCGTTGAAAGTGCTGTCCTCTTTAGAAGAAAAAGGTCCTGCTGATTTACATATTGATTTCCTGCTGGGTTGGTTGCGGTGTTTGGTGCTCTGGTTGTATGGTGTTTGCAGCAGCTATGGTTTTCTTCTTCCCTTTGGACTACTACTCTTCCCTACTTTACCGTACCGTCGGTTCGAAGACGAAGGTTTCTCGGTTCGACTAGGTCCTCTCCTCCTGAGAAGCTAGTGAACAGAGAATAAGGTGTTCTTCGATTTCTGGTTTCCAGGGTTGATTATTGCTGTGGGAAATTTTATTTGGATTGATTCATCAATTGTCGCTGCTGTTGTTTACTTCGATTGCTATCGAAGGTTTGTTTGTAGAATTAAATTCTGGTTTTCTACTTGCTGAATCGATTTGATGCTGTGGGTTGCTTTCGCTATCAGAGGAGATTGAAGGACCTGCTTTTGTTTGCTGATTGAAAAAGTAGAAGACCTGCTGCATCTTGATCCATCTCGATCTACCGTATTTGAACTAGATCCGTCGGCTGCTGGTTCGAAGTTTGAAGACAACCTTCATCAATGGGTCCTTTGGTTACCGCCTCTCTATTTCCCCTTTGTTTCCGCTGGTTCAAAGCCGTGACTGTCAAGAGGTAGAAGACGGTCAAAACTCTTTGCCTTTTGCGAACAATTCTTTCCTTTTATGAGTTGGTTTCCCATGTCACGTGTTGCCATAGCCTTTGGTCCAGGATTTATCAAGAATGTGTTTCTTACTTTTCTCTAGTTGCGTGACTCAAGAGACTTGGTTCTTTTATTAGTTACTCTATTTTATTCCTTAAGTTTCCTTTTATGCCCTTATCATCTTCTCTTATCTACCTCTGTCCTCATATTACTGCTTATTCCAACATTACCCTTTTGCCTTGGGTGGTATTTGTAATCAGATTTCATCTAAATTACAACTATGCCATCCCTTTTTTAATTGTGTTATTTACAATTCTGCCATTCCCCTTGCAAAATACTGGTTATTTACAGAACTGCCATTAATTTAATACATGCCCCTATTTGACTACCCAATTGACCCTTGAAAATTCTGGTTTATTACCAGTTTGCCCTTTGGCTTGGTTTGTATTTAAAAAGTGGAATTCCACCAAATTACAGTCATGCCATCCATTTTTTCCAACACCATTCCCTTTCAATAATTCTAATTCCCTTCATATCCCATACATTTGGCACATACCCATAACCCCTTTGGAAGTTAATGGTATTCTCTAATTTGTCATTTCTTCCTTTTCCATTACCCTTAGCACCTCTTGGAAAAATCTGGAATATTATGTTTTTGCCCTATCTCTTACATCATCTCTGTTATGTCCACGTGTACTACACGTGAGGGGGGGGATTATGTATAGTATACCTGCAAACATTGCAGAACGCAGAACTTGCAGGAACATTGGTGCAAAACATAGAAGATCAGTTTTCTCCGCCATTGCCATTGGGTATCCTTCGTTATTGGGTTGAGTTTGCTGTGAGGGGGAGATTGAAGTATTGAAGAGTATTAAAGATATTTGGTTGTTGCCTATTTGAGGACTTTCAGTTGGGTTGATACAGTGTTTTTCTGTTGCCTAATTTAGCTCATTTCCGCTACTTGCTGCTCTAGTTATTTAACTTCAAAATTTTATGTCATTATGACAATCTGAGATTCATCACTGGTTAGCTATTGAAGATCGTTAAAAGCTGCCTTTTTTTGGAAGAAATTCTAGTCCCGGTTTGCTGATCATGTCTGTCCAGGTTTTGAAGATCAATTATTCCAAGTTCTTGAAGGTTTATTTGGGAGTTACATTCATCTGTCAAGCTGGATTCTGCTGCAACTTAGTTTCTTCTCATTTTGTTCAAGTTAGGCATTGATACCTTGTATGCGCCAACTTGAGGGGGAGTGTTTGCATTATTATGCAGTTCTTTTTTTTCCTTGTAGTTCAAGCTGGATCTTCTTTCTTTACTTATTTGTATAATCCAGCTTGAGGGGGAGTGTTGAAGTACTGTTCATGTGACACTGTTCACGTGAACAGTGATTTGGTTGATATGTGTATCTTCTATTTTCCTTGACCTAGTTGGAGTCCTAGTTTCTAATTATGTCAAGTCCTAATTCTACTATGAGTTGTTAGTCTTAATTTCAGTTTGAGTTGTTAGTTCTAGTTCTTTTCTTATTGTAACTTGGAATCCTATCATGATTAAGAATTCCTAATCCGATTAGGAGTTCCCCTTTCTATTGTAATTTGAGATTATAATTACAAGCATTATGAGGGAGACTGATAAGTTTAAGAGTTCTCTCCTCTTCCTCATCTTTTCTTCTCTCTCAAGTTACTGGTTACAGGTCCTAGGTTTTCTACAGTTACCATCCTCTTCCATTGCTTTGCTGCAATAATCGAAAATGTTCAGTAACTTTAATCAATGTTAAGTAACACAAGATTTTATCAAGGGGATGAGAATGCCGACGAGAAAGGAGAGGGGAGTAAACACTAAGACACTATAAATTGCATCTCTGCTTTAATGATTTGGAATGACATGTAATTGAGTCATAATACATAAGCCAAACAAGAATGAAAAGAATTTCAATTTCATCAAGTGGACATTACAAAACAGGCCTGATTCATGTGTTGTTAGTATAATGCAATAACCCAAAGATAAATGTCTTAGTATCACTCCTAAATTACAATACGAATCACACGTGTAGTGTTAGGTCCTTGGTGAGGTTGTAGGATTCTAAGAATCACACTTGTAGTGTTAACCTTGCCCACCCCATTTTGGTGTAGAGTATGAAATCCTTAGCCTTATTCTAAGAACTAGTGTTAGGAGAGGCTGGGTAATCACGCAAGCAGATACCCATCAACACCCCTAGACATAACCACAAGAAGCAAGGTGCTTCTTATGTTACAAGACAATGGCCATTGGAGATTTTGAAAGCATCTTGAACTATGATCCTAGAAACCTTCAACTGCACAACTCTATTTCCTATGGTCTAACAAGCAAGAAACAAAGGTTGCTGCTTAGTGCTTACTAAGGGGGGGAAAAACATAAAGCAAGTGATTGCGAGAATAATTTGGTGATACACACCAGCTTGTCCTTCCCAAAGTGGCCTCAGAATATTCCCCAAAATGTTTTGCCAAGACCAAATTAAAACAACCACTACCCATTCAAATTGTCTTGAGGAAATTTCACAAAAGTAAAGACGATATTGTATGGTCTCTCTTTATCATTTTTGGAGTAAGCTGAACCTTTCCAAAGTAAATATCAACTTTGATGCAGTGATGCTTTTCAAGGAATGACATTTTATAAGGAGATATCTCAAGGGAGCCATCATCTGGAGGAATATTTAAAAACACCAGATAGCATTCTGGGAGATTATTGACCAGGTGGCCTTGCAGATGAGTTACCATGAGGGGTTCCTACTGACCCTCAAGATCAAAGCAACATAGATATATTTGGAACCGTCTTATCATCCATGTGTTATGGACAGATTCCAATTTCCGGAACGGCAAGAAACTTTGAAATAAATTTTGTTGGGTGCTCCTTGGGCAATACTTGACCACCTAAAGTTAGGGACGTGTATGGAAACCAGAATGGAAACATACGTGAGTAATAAGACCAACAGGCACAGGGAGTTGAATGAAAGCTCCTTCTTCACAGACTAAAATCCACCCTTAGGGTTTGAAAGTCCTATAGTTGGAGTTGAAAAATCCAGAAAGGTTGGGTTGAGGACGACAACCTCATGGGCTTTCGAAGGGACATTAAAAGCCTGCAGGGCTTGAGTCAGCCTCTGAGGAAAAGTTTTAGGGTTTACATAGAGGTAATCACTGAATTTTGTATCTCTTTGTTTCCCTTTAAATTGTTGCGATTGGGGGTGGAGGGGTGGGGGTTTGGTTATTACGATTGCTGGGAATTCTTTGTAAACACAGAAAGGCGTGAGGAAGAGACCTTGTAACTCTTTCTCCACTACTAGTGAAACTGCTCTCATCTCTCTGTGGACGTGGACACCTTGCAGAGCCAAGTATATTGTTGCGTTGTGCGATTGTTTCTTCTTTCCTTTTCATTGTGTTTTCTACATCGTGTATAGGTTTCGGTTTCCCCAGTCTCTCCCCGCAAGAAAATTGGTAACTTGAACTAGGAGATGGCAACTGTGCGATTGGATTATGCCTGCTGCCATGTCGACGGAACAGTTCTTTTCTATATCTGTTCTCTTTTGAAAGCAAATGGCTCGTTTATTGTTGGAAGAAGTAAGGAAGGAAGGCTATTGATAGTTGATGCTTTTGGATAGTCACATTTCTGTTGGATCAATTGTTAGTTACTTCTTCTGCACCTGCATACAGTATCCTTGCCCCCTCATCCCATCTTCAACTTCATTGCTGATCCAGAGTTTGAGGCGGTGGCACTTCTCCAACGCCAAAATTTGACTCATTTAATTCAAGGGGCCTCTTTTCCTGGAAGGGGACAGCAATTGGTTCTTTCCCCTTGCAGCTCTCAGGCATCTTGACTCACCAACACCTAATTAACATTCCTTAATGTTTATACTTTCAATTTTACAAAACAAGATTTGCCTATTCTGACTAATTTCTACATTGCCTGTTCTTTGAGGAGTTAAGAGGTATGCTAGACATGGCACTCTTTCTTTGGATGAACAAGCTCTCTCTCCCCTGTTCTGTCATCTTGGAAGTTGCATTGCCTGGTTAATGAATTAATCAGGCAATTGTTCTGAATATGGATATTCAGATCTGTGAAAGATGTGCTGGTCAAAGGGAATTGTTGTTTGGGGGGGGGGGGGGTTGGAATAGGGGAAACACAAGATGTGGGAGTCATGGGAAGGCGGAGATGTGAAAAATGATGCTGGTCATGATGATTACGTTAGTGGTGGTGGCGATGGTCTGGAATCGGAGTGGCAGTAGTAATTGAGGTAACAGTATCACCAGAGCAGTGCTAAAAGAAGTTTTCCCTGGAGTTTGGCGAGGATTGGAAATAGGAAGGAGAGAGGGAGAGAACCTGTATTTGTAAAGCCTTGAGTAAATCCTTCATCTCTGGAATAGATTGCCAAATCTTCATCTTTTGATCAGATTTAACTATTCCCTGCTCTCCTGTTTTGTTTGGTATATGTTAGAAGAATATAATCATATCTTTATTAAAAATTTATCTGAAAATCCTGGATTTTGTATCTTAACCTGTCATGGTTAGCAGTTGGTCCTTAATATAGTCTCTACTTATTTTGATTTCATTGTCTTGCTTTTGAATTTCAAAATGAAAGCCTGTTAATATTGTCACTGGTTAAAGACGATTGTTACAGATCTCATGTTACTCTACAATTGTTGAAAGTAGTTCTATTAGTAAATTTGAACTTTCAGCTGGTTTTGTACTAAAGTTCTTTTTACTTCGACAGGCTGGCTATGCATGAAGAATCATCAAGTAGGCGTAAGGTGGATGATGAGGTTCATGAAGGAGCTGTCCCTGCTTATCTTTTGGATCGTGAAACAACAACAAGGGCAAAGGTGCGTAGTTCATGGCAATCAGGTAGTTCTGCTGGTGTCACGCTTTCATGCATGTTGTTGATTAAATCAATGGTTTATGCAGGTCCTTAGCAACACTATTAAGCAAAAGAGGAAAGAGAAAGCCGGTAAATGGGATGTTCCACTACCTAAGGTAAGCTGATCTTTGACTTTGGGCCTCTATTATTATCTGTTGATGTGCTTCTTTGATTTTCTCCCTACTTTAGTGCTGCCCCCCCCCCCAAAAAAAAAAAAAAGGTGTTAGAAACCAGTCAAAAAGGCAATTTAATATGTTATGCCTATGTTTGCAGTTAACTGCCTTTGGTTTTATGACATAGATTTTCCGCTTACATTGTAAATTTTCTTAATCAGTACATTTCTGACTGTCGGAGAACTTTATAATGGGAAGCTATTTTCTCCTGCAGGTGAGACCTGTGGCTGAAGATGAGATGTTTAGGGTTGTCAGGACTGGTAAACGGAAAAGTGAGTTTCTTCTATGTTATTCTTATTTATTATTTTTTTTTTAGTTCTTATATTGATTAGTAATTTTGATCTTTTATGGTGTTTAATGTCGTTTCATCTTTTCCTCTCATTGTACTCTGCATTTCGTTTTTGTAAAATTTGATGTCTGTTACAGTCTACGGTGGTTTGATATTTTTCTCTCATTTTAATATACATGTTTATGGGCTTATTTGATGCGATGAGATGCTTTGTGGACCATTTTTCTCCAAGATACTAACATGGGACTGGGGTTCCGTTTTACTGTGCACTACTACTACTATCTGATTACTCCGACCTTCAAAATCCTTGTCAGTACTAAAACTAAATCGAAATTGGTGGCAAGCTTGCTGAGATAGAGGATGTTTTCATTTTTAAACATTTCTGAGACAGCAGATGATGTTGGGATGGATGAGTGATGAGATTAAGAAGCCTAGAGGTGGAAATGCAACGTAGGAGTTGTTCCAATGGGTGACAAGATTGAGCTCGATGCTAGGTGAGTTGAATGCCTGTTTGAAGCTGACAACTTTTATGAAGGAAACTATTTTCTAGTCAAATCACATCAAAGATATTGCTCGAGACAAATTCCAAGCTTGATATATAGTATCTCTTTGGTGGTTGACATGGATGCATTCCTGAATCCTGATTAGAATATAAGAATCCTGCAACCTCACCAAGGACTTAACACTACACGTGTGATTCGTATTTAGGAGTGAAACTAAGACATTTATCTTTGGGTTATTGCATTCTACTAACAAAACATGAATCAGGCCTGTTTTGTTATGTCCACTTGATGAAATTGAAATTCTTTTCATTCTTGTTTGGCTTATGTATTATGACTCAAATACATGTCATTCCAAATCATCAAAGCGGAGATGCAATTTATAGTGTCTTAGTGTTTACTCCCCTCTCCTTTCTCGTCGGCATTCTCATCCCCTTGATAAAATCTTTTGTTACTTAATATTGATTAAAGTTACCGAACATTTTCGATTTTTGCAGCAAAGCAATGGAAGAGGATGGTAACTAAGGCCACATTCGTGGGACCTAGTTTTACAAGGAAGCCTCCAAAGTACGAGCGATTCATTCGCCCGACAGGCTTGCGGTTTACCAAAGCCCATGTTACACACCCTGAGCTGAAGTGCACATTTAACCTAGAGATAATAGGAGTGAAGAAAAATCCCAATGGTCAGATGTACACTTCTTTGGGTGTTATCACCAGGGGAACCGTCATTGAGGTAATATTAAGGCCCTAATCTTGATGGTTCTGTTGATAGCTTTCATCCCCTTGAACCACCCTGAAGACCTGTGTTTGATTAATGAAAATTTTGCCACTCTGTAGGTGAATGTTAGTGAACTTGGTCTGGTTACTCCAGCTGGGAAAGTTGTGTGGGGTGAGTGATTCTTCTTCCTGATTCCTATTTTGTTTACTTTGTTTCATATTTTCTTCTGCTAATGTGGTTTGATGGTTGCAGGAAAATACGCTCAAGTTACAAATAACCCAGAGAATGATGGTTGTATCAATGCTGTTCTGCTTGTATAGAAGAGTTTTTTAACGCTTTGTACCCTTGTGCCCTTATAGAGAACTTTTGAAACATGAGAGCAGTCCAAACTGTACTGAACAATACAGATTCTCCTGTTCCAGTTCAAAAAGTGGTTTTGCAAGGGACAGATCCTAATTTTGAGTACGTAGCATGTTTTTTTATGACAAGAGTGCGTAGCATGTTGTTCGGTAAGAATTTTGTAAGAAAATACAAGGAATTTCCTGGGCTTCTATATGTGTTGCAGTCCTGTGGATCATTTATGTATTGTCGTATGATTTAGGGTAAATTACATTAATATCTAGGTAAAATATAATTTGCTGAGTAGCGATGTAAATGGATAGTTAAGAATTCTTTTTTTTTTTTTTGTCCCTATTTGTTTATTGGAATCCATATTCAAAAAAAATAGTTTTTGGAAACTATCCGAAACCGATCGAAAGTTAGTCGATTGTGTTTATAAATATTTTAATTGCAAATTGAATATTATCTTATCCATTTAGTTGCAAAGTGAAATTTTATTAATAAGGGAAAAAAGATACAAGATTGTTTGAAATACAAGTATTTTTTTATTACTATTTTATTTTACTACATACATTTTATTAGAAATTAGTTTAAGGAAGAGGGATGGGTTTGCTAGCACATTCTCTCTCTCCCTTTGAAATGATTCTCTTATGTCTCAAAGGGAGGAAGAGAGAGATAGACATATAGGGTGGAATTTAGTTTGTCTGTAGGGAGCTTAACACGTCCAGGGTGTTGTTAGCCGTTGGGCTGAGTTGCACACATCCCTAGGTGTACACTGAGATGTGTGGCACAATTTTCTAGCATACTCAGCATTTTTCCGTAGTTTAAATAAAAACTCAATGTCCAAGAGAATAGGAAAAAGCTCTCATCGATAGGTTCTCATTTATTCAGTCAAAGTCTGGCAATCAGACCCAAGGACAACTGTAGTGGTTTTCAATTCTCCTCCTTTTTAAAGTTGGAGCATTTCCTTAGCTTTGGTTTCTTGAGTGCTACCTTATATCTTTTATCAGAACTGCAATTTTAGTGTTAAGAGATTTTTACTGTAATTTTCATCAATCTTCAGGTTTGCCCGTGAACATATTACATTATATTGGTGTGTGAACCACGTTAAATTCTTGTCAACTCTGTTTGTTTTGTTTTGTTTGTCTGTATTTCTTAATGTTTGTTTTAACAACTTATTAGCTAGATCTAGATCGATTTTCCTTTTGATCAAAATTCAAATTTCAAAGAAAAATACCAAAATTATTAGAAAACTCCGAAGATACCCATAATTTCGTTTTCTGGGAAAGAAAAAAAAAAAACCCGTAAAATTTTAGGCGAAATATCTCAAAAACATCTATGAAATTGGTACCTAAGCATAGACCAGCTTTATAAGCAATATTATATTCGAAAGTGGGATAGACCGAATTCGAAGCAGAGACACCAATATCCGAATATGTACTGATTAACTTATCCATTATCCAGCATCAGAAAGCCATAGCAGCATAGGAATTTTAGTACTAGAAGGAAATCAAATCAAGGCAAACAGAGCTTGCACAAGACCCACCAAGCAGTTCCAAACCCCACCCCCCCAATGTCCCAACTCCCAATGTAATTAAAAGTTCCACAAACACTATCACACCAACATGTTGTGATCCATAGTTTCCAACAATTAAGAACAAGCCTACTATTGCATACTCTGTTCATAAAAATCAAGAGTCACTGACTCACTGACTGAGATCTTCCACAGCTACCTTCACCACATCCCTCCTCATGCCAATATCAGCAGCATACCGACTAGCACAGTAGACTCCGATCGCTCTTGCTGTCATCCCATACACGTTGGTGGTAACAAGGCACAAGGGTGTTGACAAGACAGCAGCAAGGGGGCCACCGATTATTGATATTGCCTGGCCACTCTGGCTAATTATTCCTTGTTCGACAACAAGCAGACCGGTCTTACAGTAAATGGCAAAATCTTCACAGTTCTTGAAAACATTGCAACACCCAAATCCATTGTCAAGCAAGTAGGTTGCACGGTGGACTATGATATCGTCTGGGTCTGAGACAGCAAGGGTGCATGTTCCACCCCGTGCTTTTGCTAGAAAGAGAGCAGGACTGACACCATACTCGAAACGGTACAGGACTCCACCAGCAAGAAAACAATCTAGACAGGAAGAGACAATTCCATGACCTTCTTCTATTGGTGGGCAGGTGGAGCAGGGCTGAGATTGGGCTGGTCCGGAGCTTAATAGAAGAAAATCCAGCACAGTTCCAGTCCCTACTTCTTGACCTCGTCCTCTAGTGAAATGGATTACCTTATCATTTCCAACATAGATGCCTGCATCCATAAGGATAAAATAAGGATATTGTCTAAGCCTTAACAGAGAACAACAGAGAAAATATGATATTATCTATAGTGCACCACAGTATATTCTAAGCATAAGGACCCACAGATCAGTGTATAGAAAAGCATGCAAAGGATGAAACAACGGAGGTAAGAAAACATGCTAAATACTCATGCTATAGCTCCATGGATCTAGCAGTAAACCATCTCATAAAAACTGAAAAGTCAGGAATTACAAGATTCTGAGGCCAAAAAGAACAAGCTTCCTGCCACAAAACTTCAATCAGAATTTTACTCTGAGAGTTTTTTATTTTTAATCCAAAAGATTGACTTTTCCTACCCTAAATTCTTAAAACCAACCAGGACCATTCACGAGAATGGGGGTCAATCCTGTATTGACTACAGTATCCTGTCTACACAAGGATAGTCTAACCGAAAACATCATTTATGCGAAAATGTAGCTGAAAAATGGGAGAGGAACATGATATTGATTAATATTCACAAAGAAGCGAAATCTTAATCTGAACAAGAAGCGGAATAAAACAAGAAATAAAATGTGTTAAACATCGGGCAAGGCAGCAATAGATATAAAGTGCTATTTATGACTGAGACATTGTACTATAGCGCATAAGATATCTCAGCCAACCTGGTTAAGGTATCTTCTGACCCAGGTCATGCAAGAATCATGAGATTGAGCAGCAAGGCACATTGAGTAGAAGATTTGTGTGATAAATTTTAAAATAAAGCTGGAGATAGACCCAGAAAGAGAGTTGGTTCACAGTCAAGAAAGTTTGAAATGGTCAACCTGGAAAAACAAAAGACATCATTAATAAATAACTCCCTTTTTTTCCCCCCATTAACTTAGGCTCACAGTGCCTAGTTTATCAGATTCAAACACATTAGTTAGATACTTAACACAAGTTTGCTACCCTGTATTATTCAATCCGTTTTTTCACAGCTACCCTGTGCTAACCTCATCTTCTGGTAGCTTCTGGTTCAAATGTTCCATCCAGCAGATTCTGTTTTAAAAATTCTCCTTCTACTGTCTATCAACAGAAATATGATTTTTCAAACATTCTTCATTGATACTCCAGAATCAAACAAATTTTATTAAGCTAGAGATGATACTGAAAGTAAACAAAAAAAAAAAAGAGGGGGAAAAAAAGAAAGAAAGAAGGAACATATATAATGGTCAGCATGAAATCACAATTTCCTAGTTGTGGAATAATGCAGGAAACAATAGGAGAAACTGATTCTCGAAACATCTTGATTTGTCAACAGTGTTCTGGTGTAGGCAGATTTCACAAAACCTGTGGGTCATTTGGGCCCAACAGAATTGAAGAATGTTGATACAAAAAAAAATAGAGAGAGAAATAGGAGGCTTGATCACAATGAGCAAAGCTAGAGTTAGTCCACTTGAAAGAGAACCAATCCTCAATCATAACCAAAAGACCCAAACAATTCCACACAAACATGCTGTTTTCAAGGCTCCATATAGGTATTAACCACACAGATTTGGCCCTTTTGGCCTAACTAGAATCCTGATATAACTCAAATTACAGTTAGAAACTCTCATGAGCGCTAAATGTCTTTAATAAATAAATAAAACTACAGATTTAAGAAATAGGAGACTCCTAAGCTAATTATACTTCTTTCTTTTTTCTCCAAAGCCACATAAAGCACACAATGACAATAAAAGAAAACTGTGCACATGAAAAGATATTAAGGCTCCGTTTGTTTCAAGTTGAAGAAATGTTGAAAGACAGTGATCAACTTGTTGAAAAGTAAAAGTTCTTATATTCGATTTCGAGAATTACACATTACAACACAAAGAGAGAAGCTAGACTTTAATCACAGAGATTCTCCTGGAGAAACCAAGCAATTGACATCAGAAAGCAGACCCTTTAGATCCAAGATACTCAGCTGCTTGAACTCTTTCGTTTTCTGATGTCCAATGAAAAAGCCATTCTAACAGCCATGGACCATTTAATTAAGATCAAATGTCATTTAATTCTTCAAGAAATGAAAGTCTAGTCATAGGCTGAAGTATGAACCAATCATTAATGTGCTTCAGCTTTGCAGATAAACTGTAGTCCATCATAGAAATTGCCACTGCATAACAAATCGGAGACCCTGGTTCAAAGTTCTAAATACAAGAGTGATGCAGAATCATCACCAAATAGGGTTTATTTCTTCAGAAATAGGCCTAGAGTTGGGTTATATACATGTTGGGCCTTTGTTCCTAAGGGTTTTTTATGTAATAGACCACTTTAATGAGCCTAAACTAGGGGTACATAGGTTGCATACGGGATTAGCCCAATACTTAGTTATTTTTATGTTTTTAGATTAAACCGGTTTAGAATTGATTGCATCCAATTGGTTCAATTGGTCTAATTTAAGTGAAGTGTTCCTATTGGTCAATAGGTCATTATATCCTATTGGCTAGTATGGAATCTTCTTTTTAAATTAGTTGTTTTAAGTCAAATTCTTTTATTTTAAGTTAGTAGGGGTAGTTAGGACATTTTACTGTTTTAAATTAGTAGTTTGATTGCAATTAGATCCCTTCCACGATTTTAAGTGAAGAGGAAGTTAGATTGTATTAGGACTTGGCCTTTGGCCTTTATTTATAAAAGGAGAGATCATGGGAGGCTCCCCCACAGAATTTTGAATTTAAAAAAAGACAGATATCATGGCTGCTTGCTGCTGTTCCTTGCTCCCTTGTGAGTGTATGCATCCTTGTGGATTTCAAGGTGGAAGGGTGGGTGGATTCTGCGACTCTTTACGCGTGTAGTGGGTGGGGGATCTCTCTTGAAGGTGGTTTCATCGTTCAAACATTCAAGCTCTTCTGGTGGATTCCAATGTGAGTTTGAATTTTAATTTTCTGTTTTTATCTTTCCTTCCCTTCCCCATTCGATCCCCTTTTCTTTTTCTATTTTATTTTCATAAACCCTAGGAGGATCTCAGCTCTGTCCAGATCTGTTTACCCATCAGAAATCATCCAAACTTTGACCACAGCCTCCCCTCACCATTGTCTATACTCGATCCTGACTGCTGCCCCATCCCTAGTTAAAACCCTAATTTCTGTAAAAACTCCATTAACCATTAAACCCTAAAAATGACAGATTCCACACTTCTAACCATCAAAACCCTCCCATATTTGGATCGAACCTTCCCTCTCACAATCCCCTAAACTCGATCCCAAGCCCAGCCCTATCCATCCATCTAAACCCTAGCTTTAGTGATTTCCCAAATTTCTAAAACCCGAAACCCTAACCCTAATTCTGCAGGAATTTTAAATTGATCCAAATCCTATTTTTTTTATATCATAATAGTCCCCTAGACCTGCTGATCATTACCCTATATTACTTTCATCCATAACCCTAGCCTAAATCCTAGGTTAGCCCTAAATAGCCCCCAAATCTGACAAGAACCTGATTCTACTTGGCCCCTAGTAGGATTATTTCCTATTCTAGGACTACATTAAAGAGTCCATGATAAACTCTGAGCTTGGTTTCCTCAGTCATGCCTAGCTGTGTCTTCTGGCTGGACCTAAAGTCTACTTGCTTAGTTTCATCTGAAGCCAGCCCTCTTAGATTCCATGTTAGAATTTGAATTCCAATTTTGAGAATTATTATATGTGGTGAGGATGAATATCCAAGAATATGATCTCCTGAGTTCCCAATCATAAACCAAATTATTCCAAACTTGATACTCTAAGAGGCTGCATTTGTTTTGATGAAAAATATTCTATGGAAAAATAATTATTATCTATAAATTTTGGTGTGGTCATAGATGTCCGTTATTTTTCCAAATGCCACAGAGTATTCATTCTTCCATGTCGACAGATGATATGTCCATTCCGACCATTGGATGGAAAAGACATGGTCTAAATTAGCCACATGTCAAATTCCGGAGTCTAATTCAATCAAATACCCCTTTTTGTATTAGCACACATCCCTTGTATGTCCATGCATGTGTACCAGTACTCTAGACATTATTGTGCACTCTCCCAACTCTAAGTGGAAACCATGGTTTAGGTTAAAAAGGATAAAAATGGATGGCTCAGATTTATCGTGTGATTTTCGGAAACATCACCTTCCATTGTCACATAGATATATTTTTCTGCCATTTGGCAATTTTTTTGGTTGGACATGGCTAATAAGAACATTTAAACATGATTGATTAAGGGAAATAATCCAGCCATATGATTTGGGGGGGGGGGGGGGAGTGGAATCTTCCATGGGTGCCAAGAGTACCAAATACCAATAATCAAGATCCCATTACTATTTTGGTAAACCAGCCTCCTGAATTTTGAAATGAATGTTGTTTTCCAGCTTTCTGTATTGCATATCAGTAAAACATTTCCTCCCTTCCAAATTTTTATACAATTTTGTATATATAAAATAAAAAAAACAGATGTCTCAGAAGTTCCTGTGTTGTTTCCGAAAATGTCAGAGGTGTACTAAAGGTTTAAACGGATCAGTAGCTGTTGCTGCTGTTTGGTACATAAGATTATTGTTCTACCATCACAGGTTTAGCGTTGAACTATATAAAACAAATCAAAATAACAAGTGGGTCAATAAAAACCATAATGGACATATCACTATACTAAAAAAATTCTTCCATCACTCGATCGATTATTTACACTTTATAAACGCTACAAAGAAACCTTTTTTACTTTTATAAATAATGTCTGGAAAAAACAGT
The DNA here is from genome assembly GCF_018873765.1 of Telopea speciosissima. Classification (NCBI taxonomy): domain Eukaryota; kingdom Viridiplantae; phylum Streptophyta; class Magnoliopsida; order Proteales; family Proteaceae; genus Telopea; species Telopea speciosissima. The sequence goes on along the minus strand of NC_057916.1, from coordinate 69,404,693 downwards.
AAAAATGAATGCAGATAAATTTGATAGAGAGAGAGAAAGAGAGAGAGAGAGAGAGAGAGAGACCGTGATGGGCGTAAACATAAGCAGTCCTCCATGAATAGATGTGATCACCTGGTTTCAGGCTGCCTCTGCCGATCCTGCGCCACCCACGAGCCGAGGAAAACAATAATCAATAAATCCACGAAAACATTAACTCAAGAGTTTCCATCTCAGGAAATAAAGAGAACAATACCTATTGGCTATTGGAGAGCAGCCCCATCTCTCTCTCTCACAATCGCTCTCTGCGCAACTCGATTAAATCGATTCCCTTATTTCTAGGAAGAGAAGAAAGAACAAAATTCTTCACAAATAAGGAAAGGGAAAGCAAAGCAGTTTTCACTTTTCCAGGCCTAATTACTTTTCCCTTAAATTAAAACTATCACAAAAATTAACACTTTTAGAACTTATTTATAGAAGAATGGAAGAATTTACTTCCTCTCCCACTCCTTTTGTTCTTCCAGATTCAGGAAGGTTCTAGTTCATTCCCCCCCCCCCCCCCCCCCCCCCCAAAAAAAAAAATTCTTAGGCTGACAGTTGTCCAACATGCATATGATGGAATCAGGCCGGAGAGGGAGAATCCATAGCTGACCCAATCTTATTCCAATATTTGAAGTGGAGATCGCTGGGTCAGCTTGAAATCAGGATTCGGATCCAACCGATTCTGATCCAATTCGACCGGAATCGGTGATCAGATTCCGATTCTTAAAACCATGGTTGTAATAGGTCTTAACCATCTCAAAAACTACAGCAGCTAAACAATATGTAACACGAGATGATGAGTGACCCAATTATAGTGGTTCACAAAATATTAGGATCCATTATAGTATTACAATCCTCTAGGAGAAAATTCAGGATGACTTGATTCATAAAGGCAAAGCAGGTGTCGTGGTAATCAGTCTTGGATGCATCAAAGTCTTAGTTGAAAACACAAATGCACAGTGCTCTAAGAAATTGATAGAAACGTGAAACTTTACCAGGTGATCTTAATTCTGACATGTGTTCCCATGTCATGATCAAGTAATCTCTGTCACTTAGCCAAATATACTGGCTTGTGAGCAATGGGCTGATCCCAACCATCAAATCTATACATACTATCAGATAATAGAAAGGATACTGCGATCAGTCCAACTATAGATAGGGTTTTTCTCTGCCTTGTCAGGCTGGCTTTTGAACATGGAAATCTTGATGGGATGAATTACCTTGTAATGTATGGTCCCTTGCAAAACAAGCCTTATACCTCAAGCTTGGCCATGGAAAGATGTAGTTATAAGTCATTAAAAACTGAAATAAGATACCTCTAAGCACGTATTCACAGTATAAAGTACAGTAATATACAATCAAACTGGTTCTTTTCCGATTGAACAGCAACATCACAAAATATAAGAAAATTACCCCACATTCATTTAGATAACATAGTAATTGATTAATCTTCTGTATCAAGTGTGACCTCGAATAGAACTAAATGGAGGGCAAGGATCCATGTAGCCGACCCCATTTAGTTGGGACAAGGCTGAGTTGTTGTAGTAATTGATTAATCTTCTATGAAAAATGGTACAATATTTTTCCAGTGTTGCCTGATGGAGTCAATAACTTTGACTGCTAAAGCCTCATCTTCTGGATAATAAGCAATGGGATCAGTTAATAGAGGAACTGGGAGGTTGAGCACACCTTCAAGGGTTGCATGCAAACAGTATGCTGAATAAGTAATATGATATCCACCTTCCAAGACAATCAGAAGGCGTCCATCACTGTGCTTATCAGCCAGTTTACGTACTATCCTTCCAATCTCCCTATAACCATCCATGGTCAAGCACTGCCTTCCATTAGGATCAAACTGGAGAAAAGAATAAGCAAAGTTATCTCATAAGGTATTGCCACCTCTGGCATCAGTGACAAGAATATCTCAGACAAAAATGGAACGAGTAACATCAACAATTATCCATACAATGATGGCACTACAATCAATCTTCAGCAATTTTATACATTGATCCTAGAGAATTTGGGATGGATTACAGCAATGTAGAAATAGGCATTAGGGATTCTAAAAATGTACACGTGCAGTATGCATGGTGATCCATATAAGCTTGAAATCTTGATTCTCTATTGGAACAGATTCTTCAATATCATTCCAACTATAATTATTCCAAAACAAACCCTCTACTGGGCGAGGCCAAAATCAAAGCCATTTTCAATCCTCCATTGAACCGTCTTTAATTGGATGAGACCTAAATGTAATTCTCGAATCAGAACTCCATTCTCTTGCTTCACAAAACAATACCTCATATTGACATCATACCACATTGATCAGAAATGAGACATTGTTCTCCCAAGATTAACAGATCTATTTATCAATGTGTACCCCATGTAGGAATGTTTTGCATGCTACTGTGTACTTCAGAAACAGTCCTAGTAAGTTGACTTTGATTAGAACTGGTATATTTGTCTACATATCTAAGATACGATCCTGTGGCATCCTTTTTTTTTTCACTTCTCAAAACAGTCCTCACTAGATTGCTTAGCATTAAGATGATGCAGGACAATATCAATCTTGAGGTAATGACCCACTCAAATAGGGCTTGTAGGAGGAAACTAGGGGCGAGTGATAGGCACAGGTGGGGCAGGAATTTTTATTCTCTGTTTTCTTTCTCTTGGGGGGGGGGGGGGGATTGGGGGCACAAAAACAAAATGCACTGGAGTCTGAGAAAATGAGAAGAAATATGTTTGGATAAGGAAAACAGTAATTCCAAAATTAGCCATCAAGGACAATCTCTAAAAATACAAGTAATCAACAAGAATTCCAGTAACACCAAAAAGATAATCCCAAGGAATATCAGGTTGTTTCAGATGGATGCTCATGAATCCATGATGCTGCAACAAGATTGGGTTCACATGTTTATAAACTAAGAATTCCTTCTATTTGCATATTCCAAATAAATTTTCTGTTAATTGGAAATTAAGTTAGCTACCATTCAAATGGGGAGATGAGAAATGTTCGCTGATACAAGATTCAGTCTTCAGTTTGATTTGCACTGTTAGTTAGGATTCTTTGTTTTTTATTTTTAAGCTGAGAAGTATGCAAGCCATAATTTGTACCTCTGCACACCTTGCAGTTGTTCCAAAATTTGTTTTCTTGTTGTTCCTCTTTTTTTTTTTTCAAAGGACTGAATGAGTTGGGTTCATTCCAATGCACTTCCCAGGGGTCGAACACATGACCTCCCTGCTCTGATACCATGTTCACTACTGTTTCACCTAAAAGCTCGAACTATTAGCGAAGGGCAGCGTAAATGTATACATCAACACCTTAAAATGGACTTTAATTCCTTGAGTTGCACAGAGTCAGAGACAAAATTAAGCTACCTAGAAGTGCAAATATACTGCAACCATAGAAGTGTTGTTCATTTTAACTGAGAAAAGGAAATACTCTTCACCATAACTCCCCACCCCCAACACACAGAGTTCCACCAGGATGTTAATAAGAAAGAAACAAACATGGTTAGTTAACTTACAGCACTAGAATCTTGGCCAATAACCAGAACCATCATTTCTGGCTCAAACTTCTGAACAGCAGAGACAACCAATTCATTCATGGCATACTCATATCCCCGATCTCCAGTTCCATTAGGTAGAGGTATATTCAGATTAAAACCTAACCCTTCACCTTCACCAAGTTCATCAATGGATCCACTCTGCGGATGCGATGGTCCCCATGAACCATGATTCATATGAAGAGAGGTTGTAAGTGTTAGCCAAACAACGGTCCAGGGATCAAACCATGGTTCCCTAGGAGACCAAGATATTTATCTTTAGGGTTTTGCATACAGGTTGGCCCATGGTGTCCCATGGGTGCCCCATTTTAATTTTAGGGTTTCCCATGGTCGCCCATGGGAACCCCGGTGCATCCTATTAGGGTTTCTCCTTCCCTATTGCATTCCATAAAATTAATTCACAATAGGGACGGAGAAATTCGCTCTAGTCCATCACATGGCAAGAGGGATCCATCCCATACTCGAATGCGCGCGGAAAATAATCGATTCGAGTTTCTTTCGCATTCCATAAATATTAATAATCAATGAACGAAGGAATTAATAAAGAACTACTAACCTGGTGAGCCTCAAGTGTTGCTCCTCCAATAGATAGTGGTTCTTCCTCCAATGCGCTCCAAGCAAACAGATCTGAACCTCCAATGGTGCTACCAAGGTTCTACACGCCAATCCCGGATGCCCTCAAACTCCTCAGGCCCGGATCTAGGGTTTCACAAACCCTAACTCTCAAACACAGTGAGAGAAGCAAGAAGAAGAAGAGAGATCACAAGAGGGAGAGAGAAAACCAAAAACGTAGGAGAGAGAGTGTCTGCTCCAAAAACGGGAGAGACTGCTCTTCTGTATTTTTGGTCCCCTATTTATAATAATAGGGTTTAATTAAATCCTAGATAGATTTAATAGAGCCCTAGTGAGAGTCGACTCTCTCTCTCTCGATCTGGCGATTCTGTTAAAACTCAAAGTGCTACACGGTGAAGAAGCGAGAATCTAATAGGGAAAGTATTAATTAGATTCTTTATTTAATTATTAATGGATAATTACAATTAGCACCAAATCCATTAATTAAATAAAGAGCCAATTAAATTAGCAAATTCCAAATAACTCCCTATATGATAACAATTTATCATATGCAACCCCCACTAATCAACACCATCATTATGGAATCTAGGGCATGTACACATGTACCGCCAAACCCCAATCCATAGTACATGTCCATATAAGAGCGTCGTGCATCCGATCGGGTCTGCAAAACTCGATAAAACACTTTATTTGAAATAACTATAAATAATGTATCATTTTATGTAAAATAAATTTTGCAAAACCATTTCCAAAACAGTCTGGATCTAGATTACGATCCGACCATGCCTGAGCAGTCTCTATCTTGGTGTTCCCCAATCGGGCGTGGTGACCGTGTTGGATAACTCCTTCACTCACAAAGTGTTCACACATTCCCGAACACCGGCTTTGACTCGCTTGAGTCTCGGTCATTGATGAACCAAAGAATGCGATCACACTTTGCAGTGTGACAGGTTCCCTCAGTGCAGGTGTCGGTGACACATGTCTATCCCTTCCTACATCCGGCAAGAATACATGAGGGAATCGACAAAGTAGATTCTTCGCCAATGCACACATCAAACATGTGAGCACTCGCATTCGTCACTCGACATCACATGTCTAGGCATACCCAATGCGACGACCATATGATAAGGGTGCTGACCAAACCCTAGTCGTGACTACCATTTTAAGTATAACTTACGGACACATAATGCTCAAAAAGTTTATATTGCATGTGACAATATTAAACTAAAATGTATAAATGTTCAATACAAAGGTGAACCGGGTTGAACCGGACCGAACCGGGTTTGATGGACACACACTTGTCCAATAATCTCCCACTTGTACATCAAAGCCAATTCCCCATACATTTTAAACCCATACCCTCCATGTGTTTCTCAAACACTCCGGTGACAAACCCTTTGTTATGGCATCGGACACATTTTGATTGTGTCCACTTTGGAGATACTCACGTCACTCTGTTGGATAATCTCTCCGATGAGGTGATACTTCACGCACGTGCTTGTTCCTCGATGAGCCCTAGGCTCCTTAGCTTGTGCAATGGCCCCTCTGTTGTCACATAACGGGAATAGGGCCCTTGACAAGATCGGACTACTCGAAATGTTAGGAACTTCCTAACCCAAACACCTTATTAAACGCATCACATGATGTAAGGTGTTCATAAAAATAGGGACCGGCTGTAGATTTCTATTTTGTACTCCTCTATACAATGGTACCTCCACTCATTAAACTCGTAATGACTCACAATACCTACTACATAGCAGACGTCCGGCCTCGTGCGCAATATGGCGTACATAAGACTCCCTACTTTGCTGAGGCATAGCGAATCCTCTTCATCTCTTCAATGTCGTGCGAGGCGAGGACATTGAGATGCGGAAAGAGCGACTCCATGTCCGAAGGGAACACTTCCCCTCTTAGAGTTCTCCATACTAAATCGGCCAAGACTTTGTCTATATAGGTAGCTGTGACAAGCCTAGCATCCTTTTCTGGCGATCTCTTACTAGTTTGATCCCAAGGATATAGCTAGCTTCACCAAGGTCTTTCATCGAAAACGTTGGGGATAACCACTATTTTACTGATGAAAGGAATCCTACATCGTTACCAATTAGCAATATGTCATCTACGTATAAAACAAGAAAACATACTGCCCTCCCACTGATCTTCTTGTAAACGCATGATTCATCCATGTTTTGATCAAAACCAAATGATTTGATTGATTGATCAAACTGATGTTCCAGCTCCTGGAAGCTCACTTCAGCCCATAAATGGACCTGCAATTTGCACACCTTTCTTTCTTCCTCCAAGGAAGAGAACCCCCTCGGCTGTTCCATGTAGATTTCCTCTTGAAGGAACCCATTTAGAAATGCGATCGCACATCCACCGCCAGATCTCATAATCAAAGTGTGCTGCGATAGCCAATAAAATCTGATGGACTTCATCATCGCTCTTGGTGAAAAGGTTTCCTCATAGTCTATACCCTCTTTCGGGTATAACCCTTTGCCACCAGTCTCGCTTTGAATCTCTCGACCTTTCCATCTGCGCCCTTCTTCCTCTTGAAGATCCATTTACATCCAATCGGCTTGACGCAAGTGGTGGATCGACTAGAGTCCGGACCTTGTTGGAATGCATCGAATCGATTTCAGAGCGCATTGCTTCCAACCACCTAGTGGCATCAACATCCTTTAGAGCCTCAGTATGTCATCGGATCATCATCCGATTCAACCGATACCATGTGGAACTCTTCCACTGTTTCCTCTTCGGTTAGAAGAGTTAGCCTGGTGGGTGGTCTAACGTCCTCCCACTGCGTCGAGGTTCCTCGGTGTTGGTATTTCAGCGGTATGTCAGTTGGTCTTACTTCGGAAGTGACGTTTCGAGCCATCGATAGCTCTTTTATGACTACTGGTTCGGACCTCGGGTCATCATTTCTTCCTCCAAAAATGTGACATGTTTACTTACAATGACCTTTTGGTCAACTGGGTCATAGAAATAATAGCCTATCGTGCCTTTGGGGTAGCCTAAGAAATAGCATCTCGAAGTCCTGGATTCTAACTTGTCTGCATTGCTGCTTTCGCACATGTGCTATGCAACCCCATACCCTAAGGTGTTGAATACGGGCTTTCGCCCTTTCCACAACTCAAAGGGTGTCTTGGCTCTGAGACTTAGATGGAACCCTATTCAAGATATATATCGCCGTCTCTAAAGCGTACCCCCAAAAAGAAAGAGGCGCTCACTATAAGTGAGCATCGTCCCGACCATATCCAATAGGGTTCGATTGCTCGTTCGGATACACCATTTTGTTGTGGTGTGCCTGGATTAGTTAGTTGACTAACTATCCCTTGGAATATGAGATGTTCTTTAAACTCATCCGATAGATACTCCCCTCCACGATCTGATCGTAAGGACTTGACGCGTTTATCGAGCTGTCTTTCGACCTCGGCTTGGAATTCTTTGAATTTATCAAAGGCTTTCGATTTCCTACGCATCAAGTATATATAACCATATCTAGAGTAATCATCGGTGAACGTGATAAAGTACTCATACCCATATCTTGCTTGTATGTTTATGGGTCCACACACGTCGGTGTGTATCAACTCCAACGGATCTGTGGCTCTAGCACCTTTATTGCTAAAGGATTTCTTGGTCATTTTGCCCTGAAGGCATGACTCACAGGTGGGGAATGGTTCCACCCTCAGACTCTCTAAGGACCCATCCCTCATCAATCTATTGATTCGGTCCACATTAATGTGACCCAATCTTAGATGCCACGGATATGTTGAGTTCACTGAGTGCTTTCCGTTTCAAATCAACATTTGAAACAACATTCGTTCTAATAGGGCAATCTAGAAAATACAAACCACTTTGCATATATCCGGATGCCACAAAGGAATTATTAAAACGAATAATCAATTTAGAATTAAAGGAAAAACTATATCCGTCCAAAACAAGTTTTGAAATTGAAATTATCTTCCTCTTGAAAGAGGGTACATAATAGCAATCCTTTAAAACTAAACTAAGCGAGAACTAAAATTTAAAATAAAAGTTCCCACAACCAACGCCATGGTCTCGGCTCGATGCCCATCCGAAGACGCACTTCATTTCTTTCCAGGTTCCTTGTCTCCTTGAACCCCTGCAAATCATTGCAAATGTGAACAGTGGATCCACTATCCACCAACCAAGAATTGGTCGGTTCAAAAGACAAATTAGACTCATAAAGAACGTGAACATCACATGTACCTTCTTTAGCAACCTCTGTTTCATCCGGCTTCTTGTCTTTCAAAGTTGCCAGGTAAGCACGACGTTTCTTTTCTAGTGACCCTCCTTCTTGCAATAGAAGCACTTGCCTTTGCCTTTATTGCCGACTTCCCACCCTTGGCTTTCGGGTCTTGCCCTTACTTCCCTTTTTCTTCTTCTTCCCATTTGAAGAAGGCTTTGCCTCGATTGCATTGACCTCAGCCTTGTTCTTTTTCAAGGACGCTTGGCCTCTACAGTGCATTAGCAAGCTCGGTGAGCTCCATCTCCTTCTCGGACATCTTGTAGGACATCCTAAAAGGTGCGTAGGCGAAGTGAGTGACGCTAAGATCACATCGTCTTGTATCGCGAGTGAAATCGGTCCCCATAGATTCCAATTTTTCAAAAAGATTGATCATTTTTATTACATGATCCATCACCGAGTCCCCCGAGACATCTTGGAGTTATGAATTTGACTCACCGCATCGTAATGTGCGTGTGTCAATCGCTCTGAACAATTCAACAAGCTTATCCATTTTACCCCAGAGCGTATATCCTTGATCGAGTCTACAACTGATTTTTCCAACAATCCTAGGATATAGAGTGATGCCTTGGAATCCCTCATGAGGAACCCTTGCATCTCGTCATTTGCCTCAAAATCGTTTGGGTCGGGTTGAGGAGGAACTTGTTCATCTAGAACCGTGTCATCCTTCAGATCGGAGCAACTTAATGCTCCTACCAATCGACATAGTTTGTACCATTAAGTTTGTATTCGCTAATGAGTGTTAACAGGTTGGAATTAACGGCAACCATCGTATATTAATCTATACATGCACAAGTAAATAACCACATGCTAATTAATGACCATTGAAAATAATAAATTGAGCACACACACTCAATGGTCTTTCATGATTTGGGTTTCCCTCATAACCCAAAAGATGAATTGGATACCTACAACCCTTGCATGCATAACTTACCTGTCTGAGTCATTATACACACCATGGTAGTGTGGACTAAGCTGTCCGCCTCATGGGCTTTCAATATTTTCGGTCACCTGGGTGTCATGTCCGGATCTTGTCGGTGACATACACCCAAGTCATGTACTTACCTATCGCATTAGTTAGAATCATGGAATCATGAAAGATGGCCCACGTCGCAGGTGCCCTCTCACTATCCATACCCTAACATATCTAGATGGAAGTAAATATAGATAAATGCGTGACGAGGTCCTGGCAATGTCTGTCGCTTATGCGGGGTCATGTCACACATTTTCTACATTTATCTTCAATAGGAGGCTATGGACATGTCTACCGATTAAGACTAGTCCATATCATACATGTATTGTGAATAAAGAGGGATTAATTAACTCTCACATACATGGATAGATTTAAACAACATAATTAATCAACATTAATTAAAAGTGATTATGGGATGGCGGCATTTTTATCGAAGCAATTAAAAACCCTCCCAATAAAAATAAAACTAATAACTTTGGGTGCATTTATCATGCCATGGATGCCACGCCTCGATCATCTCCTCCGCCCGATCACGTCTTTAAAGTAGGTGACTTGCATCTCCATAAGCTTTGAGCACCACATGTGGATCACCATCTCGCATGCCTTGGGAGTCCTAACTCCTCTAAAATTACAATGGAAACCTAGAAAAATTCTATACACTTTCCTTTCCATAATAATAAAGAAACCCCGCATGGAGAAACCAACCCACCATTTGGGTTGCCCATGGGGTGGAGACATTTGTTTATAAAAAGAAAGGGGAGAGAGAGAAAGAGAGAGAAGCATCACATCCACCCATAACCCCATGTATCACATACATAAACAATCCATCCATTTATTAGAATGCCATTCCCATAATCACATCATAATATAATTTCATGCATGGGCATTAAAGCAAGTGAACCAAAAATTAAAACATGGATTCCTTCAATTATTGAACCACCACATCGCATGTGATATCATGTATCCAAGCCCATAAAATTAAAATCTTTTAATTGCAAGTGGGTAAAGAGGGAATCTCTTCACCCATCATCATCCTCCAAAACAAAACAAAATAATAAAATTCTGTTTTGAAAAATCTTTTTTTTTTTTTGTTAAACTGGAGGGAAAACAAGGGGGTGCATGCGAGCCCACTTCGCGCAGTGCCGAGCACTCCTGCGCAGCCCATAGGCACAGGGCCCACGGACGGCCAGGCCTTGGGCAGAGGCCGCTGCCCCTGCCCATAGGCTAAAGACCACGGACAACGGCTGCGCAGCCCGCAGCCGCAAGCTTGCTGCCGCAGTGCAGAACCCACAAGGGTAGGTTCATGGGGAAGGGCGTGCACGGAGGCTTGGCGGTGTCGTTCCCCCACATATAGAACATGATTAAAAATTTTAAAATAAAAATTAGTAATCACAACTTAATTGGATACATGCTTCAATAATTGGAATAAACAAAACAAACCAAATCCATTATCACATGGGTAGGTTGTTACACTAACAACCTTGTAACTACCCATGTGCATGTGGAAGGTTGTTACAACAACCATATCCTAACCACCCATGTGTACTTGCTTGCATCCCACTCATGATAATCATATTAACCATTAATTATCTAATATTCATGGATGGGAAAGGTGGCTCGATACCACCTTGTTGGCCAAACAACGGTCCGGGGATCAAACCATGGTTCCCTAGGGAGACCAAGATATTTATCTTTAGGGTTTTGCACCTGGTTAGCCCATGGTGTCCCATGGGTGCCCCATTTTAATTTTAGGGTTTCCCATGGTGGCCCATGGGAACCCTGGTGCATCCCTATTAGGGTTTCTCCTTCCCTATTGCATTCCATAAAATTAATTCACAATAGGGACGGAGAAATTGTCTCTAGTCCATCACATGGCAAGAGGGATCCATCCCATACTCGAATGCGCTGTGGAAAATAATCGATTCGAGTTTCTTTCGCATTCCATAAATATTAATAATCAATGAACAAGGAATTAATAAAGAACTACTAACCTGGTGAGCCTCAAGTGTTGCTCCTCCAATAGATAGTGGTTCTTCCTCCAATGAGCGCTCAAGCAAACGGATCGAACCTCCAATGGTGCTACCAAGGTTCTACACGCCAATCCCGGATGCCCTCAAACTCCTCAAGCACAGATCTAGGGTTTCACAAACCCTAACTCTCAAACACAGTGAGAGAAGCAAGAAGAAGAAGAGAGATCACAAGAGGGAGAGAGAAAAACCAAAAACGTAGGAGAGAGGTGTGCTGCTCCAAAAACGTGGAGAGCTGCTCTTACTGCGTATTTTTGGTCCCCTATTTATAATAATAGGGTTTAATTAAATCCTAGATAGATTTAATAGAGCCCTAGTGAGTCCGACTCTCTCTCTCTCGTCGCAGATTCTGTTTAAACTCAAAGTGCTACAGTGAAGAAGCGAGAATCTAATAGGGAAAGTATTAATTAGATTCTTTATTTAATTATTAATGGATAATTACAATTAGCACCAAATCCATTAATTAAATAAAGAGCCAATTAAATTAGCAAATTCCAAATAACTCCTATATGATAACAATTTATCATATGCAACCCCCACTAATCAACACCATCATTATGGAATCTAGGGCATGTACACATGTCTTGCCAAACCCCAATCCATAGTACATGTCCATATAAGAGCGTCTGTGCATCCGATCGGGTCTGCAAAACTTCGATAAAACACTTTATTTGAAATAACTATAAATAATGTATCATTTTATGTAAAATAAATTTTGCAAAACCATTTCCAAACAGCTGGATCCAGTTCGATCCGACCATGCCTGAGCAGTCTCTATCTTGGTGTTCCCCAATCGGGCGATGGTGACCGTGTTGGATAACTCCTTCACTCACAAAGTGTTCACACATTCCCGAACCGGCTTTGACTCGCTGAGTCTCGGTCATTGATGAACCAAAGAATGCGATCACACTTTGCGGTGACGGGGTTCCCTCAGTGCGGTGTCGGTGACACATGTCTATCCCTTCCTACATCTGCGGTAATACATGAGGGAATCGACAAAGTAGATTCTTCGCCAATGCACACATCAAACATGTGAGCACTCGCATTCGTACTCCGACATCACATGTCTAGGCATACCCAATGCGACGACCATATGATAAGTGGTGCCCACCCAACCCTAGTCGTGACTACCATTTTAAGTATAACTTACGGACACATCATGCTCAAAAAGTTTATATCGCATGTGACAATATTAAACTAAAATGTATAAATGTTCAATACAAAGGTGAACCGAGTTGAACCGGATCGAACCGGATTTGATGGACACACACTTGTCCAACAGTAAGAACATTATCGGAGTGATAAAACCCCTCCGCAGTCCCATTTCCATAATGGACATATCAATTGTTACAACCCTCCTGCAGCCAGAGTCTAAAGCCAATTGAACAGCAAGACCAGCATTGTTAAGGAAGCAATAACCATCAGCTTGAGTAGGCTGAGCATGGTGACCAGGAGGACGAACTAATGCATAGGCAATCTTTCCGTGCCCGTCTAGCATGTACTTCATTGCTGAGAGTGCAGTCCCAGCAGCAAGAAGGGAAGCATCCCAAGAGCCAGGGTTCAAGAAAGTGCCCGCGCAGAGTGTCTTACCCCCTGCTTCTTCCGCTTGAACAAGTTCTTTTATGTACGCTGAAATTCAAATACGATTAAGCAACATGAAAAGCTCGAGAACTTGACCAAAAAAACAAAAAAAGAAATGCTCGAGAAATAGATCCAAAAAATTTATTATCTCAGCAATCATTTTAGTTTTCATAAGACCATTAGTATCAAACATCGCTTCAAAAGGGGGAAAAAACAGAAAAGAAAATGAATTGTCTTACTTTTAATTTTTTGTAATCGATCAAGACCAGTATTTTTAATGAATCGGCGAGGAGAAGGGTACCTGGATTATGAAAGGAGAGCAATTCAGGAATCTGAGCAGGTCTTCCTGTGTGCGAGGAGATATAAGGAGAGATAGGACCCTTTTGAGGATGGAAACCATGTTCTTCACCCGATTTGAGTTTTCAGGATGCTTTTCCAAGACATCGAGGAACCCTGGATCCATGGCGGAATCGAAAACGCCGGCTACTGCATCATGATTGAGCATTCCTTCGTGCCAAAACACTTCAATTCGATGGGATGATGACGAGGGAAGAGAAGCCATGTTTGTGCATTATAAAGGAATGAATCGAACTGCTCAGAGATTCAGGTTACCCATCATTGATCTCTTTCGGGTACTCGTTGTGCAAATTAGAACTTGAAAGTTAGAGAAGTTGCAGTTATTGCCTTACCAAATAATCTGATAGTCTGATAAGTGCAGTCCACTTGTTCGCTCTATTGCTTCAGAAAAGCTGGCCTTCTCTGTGTAGACGTGGAGTTCTTCGAGCAATGATTTAAATTAGAATCTGATTTGCACGGATTCCCCCAAGATGCTTTTATTTGCACTGCAGTTTGAGACTACCAAGAAGCTTAGCAGTCAGTGAAACAACCTTTCCTTTCACTGTGAGAGTTGGCAATCGCAATTCACACAAAAAGTGAAAAAACGCATGGAAGAAATGGATAAACAAGTGGAGGGTTTGACTATGTTACTATCCATAGTTGACACCGCTCTAGCTGATTCAAGGCGTTGGAGGGCTGTCCAAGCGCTTGACAACAAGGCGTCGCCGTCCGTCTATTTCTAGCATTGCCAAGGTACCCAAGATTAGGGATGTAAACGGATCGAATTTGGCTCGGATAGTGCTATATCTGCATCCACATCCGATTAGCTTTTGGACAGATTCGGATAGTACTAAACGAATACAGACACAGATACGAGTCGAATATTTTATCCGTTTACATGAAAATATAGTTTTTCGGATAGCTATAGCCTATCCGTATCCGCATCCGTAGCCTTTCGGACGGATTCGAATAGTGCTAAACGGATACGGACACTGAATCAACATAAAAGATCTATCAATGCAAACGGATATATGATATTATGCCGCTACACCGAGACACATGGGGATGGGAAAAAATGATCACTCCACCCATTGAATGGCGGAAATATCACCCCCATGTGTTTGAGCGTAGTGTAGCGTATGATGCGGAACAGAGAACATTGACCCATTCAGTCTCATTGTCAGATCACAATACTCCAAAGATTCATCCTACCGAAAGAGAAATAGAGAGAGAGAGAGAGAGAGAGGGCAAAAGGGGTTTATAGATAGAAGATGACACAAAGAAGATTGGTATAAAATGTTGTTCTCAATGAGGTATTGGTACAAAACTTTCGTAAATCAGAGGAATTCCTGATGTGATCGAGTTGACAAAACAAAGTCAAAGATCACATTGCAATTGGGAGAACCAAAACTAACTTATTGGGTCAATATCTCATGGGATCGATCTTAGTTTATGATAAGAGCTCTGACACTCAACTTTCAAATCTTTTCTTTCTTAATCGATCGGTCAGATCCTTGTGCAATTTCTTTTTCAAGTAATGTCAAACTTCTTCTCTTTACCTTTTTATTTTGGAAAAAAATTCTTCTCCTTTCACACAGCCCCATAGTCCTTCGAGGTAAAGCTCACAAGACAGTAAGTGGGATGCAAATGCAAGTTGTGTACCAAAGGAAATCTTTAATTGTCATGAGCATTTCTTCTTCTTTCCTACTCACAAGTTTTTGTCTTCTTCTTATTCGATCTACTTCTGCTGCTGCTTCTTCTTGATCTAGAGAGGCTCTGCATTGAGATTTGAGACCAAGAGTCAACATGTAAGTTGGCTCCTATTAAATCTCGAGAATATATTCTCTCCTGTGGTCACCAGAATCTGATCTCCCCACCCTCACCCTTGCACTCAACCTGTCGTTGGCTATAAACAGAGGCTCCCTAACCTCCAGAATTGTCATTGGCATTGCTGTGCAGTGAAGGAAGGAAATGAAATGGGAAGTTAATTGGTTTTGTGATTAAGAGGAAGAGAGGTCTTACATGAAGATAAGAGCCGCGTTTGGTAGCCAAGGATGATTTGCTTATGTCCTCCCAAGTGTGAAGGAGGTTTTCTTCAACTAACACATGACCCCATCACTCCTCTGCATCCCCTCTCCCCACCTTGTGTTGTTCATGGCAAGCTTCTTGGCTAACTTGACCGGCTCTTACATGTCATGTTAGACCTGCTTTTCTTTATCGACAAATGAAGGAGATAAGTGACTCGATGAGAGATGCAAGTATGAAGATGATCTTATTGTTTTAGTACATGGGTTCTGTTTCGTGTAATTGTATGTGATTGGTTACACTGAGCTTATCACCATACCAAATTTGAAGTCCTTCACACAAGAGGGACGATTTTCTTAACCCTATTGGGAAAAGACAAGATAGATTTTATAATAATCCTTTTGTCTTATATGGTCCACATCTGCTCCTTCTAACATCTCCATATAACTATGTTTGGGTTATATAGAGAATATCCGTTTAGTAAATAAGTCCTAATAAAATAATTGTCGGCTAACAACATTGCCCAGTTAATATTGTAAACTTCAACTATTGTTGATACATTTTGTGCATGCATGCATTTAATTATAATATCTATCTGGATTAATGCATGTGTATCAAGGTATAAACATTTTTAATTAAGTTACTATCTATTTTTAATTTTTTAGGTTTTGTCGCACTTTTTGTAAAAATGTACCCTTTTATTTTTTTGGTAAAATAAAAAAAAATGTATCCTTTAAAGCAATAGTTTCGTGAATTTGTCTATAGTTGCGTGTCATCTATATGTGATTACAAAATGTATCTTTTTTTTAGGGGGGGGGTTCTAGGCCCCACACCGGGTGCTAGATAGAGACCCACAAGGGGCCAGCAAGGGACCCCTACTACTAAGTCCATAATGGAGGATGGCTGAGCAATTCTGAAACTTTTTAAAATTGCATAAATTCTGGAATTTTGGTCAATAGCAAGCTTGGTTCATTCCATATTTGGGTTTTGGAAGACAATATAATTTGAAGATCATCAATTTTGAACAATTTGGGGCAAGTCTATATTGGATGAAGACTAGATTCATTAAAAAGTGAACTAACTCCTCCACTTGAAGGACTTTGAAGAATATCTTCCCAAGCATTAATTTTAGGAAGACATTAACTTGGAGGATCTCACCAAAATAGCTCACCAACAGGCCACACCCCCTTGATGATTTTGACAAGTTTTCCCTTTAATTTAGAGCTTGAGATTAGGGTTTTTCTTTTATATGTAATTATAATGCTTTCAATAACAAAGATGAAGTGAATAGAAGAATTGAATTTGCTTTGAGCAGACACCCAGGGTGCATAAACCCTTAATAAATCACAGAGAGTTTTACTACAGTCTAGAAGAACTGTAGCTTTCTCCTTTACATTTTCTTTCTCCCTTGTGTTCGTGTTGTTCGGTTGCACACCTACAAGAGTGTGTCTTGATTCTCTTGATCCTTAGCTTCTAACGAGGCTACATTATTTGGTATCAGAGTTGTGGATCAGAGGAGAGCGAGAAGTTGTGATGGTGCCCAGACAGAGTGGTGCATGTGCAATTCCCGTGGAGGACATTGATGTGAGAGATGAAGTAATGCAACTTCGACAACATATTACTAAGTTGACTCTTCAGAAAGAGAAATTACAACTTCAGCGATAAGTTGCCGATTTGGTTCGTGCAAATATATGTTTGAGGAACACTTCGCACAGAAATCATTATCCTTGCTTTATTCTACAAGATGTTATCTTGCATCGTGCGTGGCGCCAGTAGGTCATGTGGCACAGTGGGCCCCACATGGCCACATGGCCTCTGCAGCGCCGCACGATGCAGTACAACACCGTGCAGTTATAGCATAGGATAAAAATTACTTCGCAACATCCGACTCTGACTGAGGAGATGTGTAACACTTACTATTCGTATTCAAAAAATAAAAAATCTATTCGAAGGAGGAGTACACATCGACATAGAACACCTGACTGGAATTCAACAGTATGAGATAGTACGACAACGAACATAGTGCAATTTTGAAAGCTTTGAAACCGATTGTGTTTTGATAGCACAATAAGATTTGTAAATTCATATCTATACAAATTCTTCCCTTAGAATATCAATTGGACTGTGTCACTAATTTGATATATCCAACCTTTTTCTCCTCCCAAGTTAAATTTGTACTGAAAAAATTATAATCACTTAGAATAATAGGAACAATGTTTTCAAAAACATTTTTTAGAGACTTCAATCTTTCTCCTCCTTTGTCATCATAAAAAAATAAAGAAGACGAAAAAGTAAAGAATGGGCTATATGAGGAGATAACCAATGAAGCATGGAATATGCATTTTAGCATGAAATCAAAACAATCAAACAACTTCACCAAAAAAAAAAAACAATCAAAAAATATATAAAAGGGTAAAATACACATACCCCCCAATAATGCACCCAATATTCCTCATATACCCCTAAGGTTCTGACAAGTTCACGTATCACCCTTGAAAATTCCACGTACCACCCCTACTTTACCCCCTAATGCCAGACAAGTCCAAACCGTTAAGTTTAGGTGTTAAGTGCTAAAAATTTGACCATTTTACCCTTTCTTCTATTTTTATAAATTTGAAAAGACCTAATTGCCCTGACCTATTTGTTCATAATATGAAAAGACCTTTTTGCCCTAACCTAATTTAAAAAGACCCTTTTACCCCACTATTTGTTCTTAAGAACCTAACCCAACCTAATTACAAAAATGCCCTTGCTAAGGCATAATTACCAAAATGCCCTCACCTTCCCCAAATCGTTTTCCCAAAATCCATCTTCCATTTCTGAAACTTCTCTCAAAAGGCTCAACAACCCTTAATTTTCTGGCAAATCCTATTCTGTGAAGGATCATCCTTGAGAGATGTGATTTCCCACATGAGAAGGCATAGATCTTTCAATCCGGATCGGCCCAGAATCTATGTGCCCGCTTGATAACCTTACGAGAAACAAATTTTGGTGTTTTTCCATTATGAGAAAGAAAACACCAAAACCGCTGAAAAACACCAAAATTTAGCTTGAAAAACCGCTTGTTGTATATAAAACACCACTTTATGTTATACACCTCACCTCACACTCGACGGTTTGGGAGGAACTTGTGCAACGCCTCTTCGTCAACCTGCAACTCTACCTTGGAGGTAAGTTCTAACCCTTATGAAAACCCAGAGGGTGCAGGGGCGGCGTGTCTGGCACGACTGAGTGGCGTTCTTTCTCCCATTAGATTATTAAAATAAAAAAAAAAAACTATAAGGGAGAAAGAACGCTAACTGGGTGTGTGCGGTGTGCTGCCCCTACACCCAGACACAGGGACAAGCGAAATAAAAGCTGTATCCCGATGGAAAGACAGAATTTTTTGGGGGTAAGATGGTCATTTTGCGTACTCCTATGTCTGGGCACAGGGACATCGCACCATACGCGCCTAGGTAGCGTTCTTTTTCCCAAAATGTAAAAATGATTAGATGGGAGAGTGGATAATGTATCAACAAAATGGCGCCAACACATTACCACATGGCAAAATAACCACCTCAGCTAGATGACTAGATCCCACCATCGTATGCTATCTTTTTTTTAAAAAAAAAATTAATTTTTAATGCAATATCATATGCTACAACAGTCTTCACACGTGGTTGGTTCCCAGATTATTATTTTTTCTCCCTCTCTAAGTCTCTAGTTTTCTTTCCCCACTTCCTTTTTCTTTTTCCATTTTTTCCATCTCTATTCTATGGTTGGTGGCCAGACCGCTGGAGGCTGGATTCACGCATATTTCGCACAAACTCTTTGCCTTCCGCTTTACTGGTGTTACAATCCGGAGTGTAGGACCTTCTGTCAATATCATTGGATTGGAATCTATTATCCTAGATCGGTAAACTAAACCCAATCTATACAGTTAGAATAATCACAAACCGTAGATTGAACCCAACATGATTCTAATACAGAATCGATATAGAAGATAAGAAAAGATTCTAATCTATCGGTCCTGGTATCATAGGAGTATAGGACAATGAAACGACAATGTGGCTTAGTGTAATTTCATTCTGGAAGTGGGAGACCGGAAGTTTAAAAGAACTGGTAAAATCGTAAATATGTATTAAAAGAGAAGCTTATTTGATTCATGTTCTAACTTCTAAGTCCTAACGACTGTGGGTACCACATGAATATATGACAATGAAATAACACCGTGCGTGGCTTAACTGTGATTTTCATTCTGGAAGTTGAAGTCCGGAAGTTGAAATGAACTGGTATATTCGTAAATATATTCAAAGAGAGGGGTATTTGATTAATGTTCTTGACTTCTTTGTTCTTTCAAGTTTCAAATACCCTTTTTTAAATTCGATCCCAATCACACATTTCTTTCCTGATGCCCTGCGGAAAGAAGTGTAAGCGGACAGACTGAAAAAGCGAACAGAGAGACAGAGCGGGAGAGAGAGAGAGAGAGAGAGAGAGAGAGAGTCATCAGTTCCTTATTTGGTCTTCTTGTCTTCTTCTCAGCCGTCGGCTCACCGGAGGTAGTGCGTGGTAGTTGAGAGCTCCGGGAACGAAGTTTTAGTGCAATTATCCAATTTATGTCGATAGGTCACCAAGCTAGGGTTTTTAGGTCGCGGAACACATTCTTGTTGCCATTTAAAGCAGGATTAGCTATCGGGAAATGAGCTTGCTGTTGACCGTAGGATTTAGGGTCTGGTCAATCAACGACAGCGATTTCGTCTCCGGATGGAGGGAGGTAGTTTCTTAGGCCTGCTGATTCTGGTATTACTCATTCTTTTTGATCTTCCCCTGTTTCACATGCGAACTCTAATTCTTTGAGGCACAGAAATTAAAAAAAGTTAGTTTTTTTTTGTTGGTTTTGTTTCTTAATGGTCACTTGTATTTGGGAGGAGGAGGAAAAAGAAAGGAAAATAGTGATTCTTTTACCCTTTTTAGTGAGTGTATTTGGGAGGAGGAGGAAAAATGAAAGGAAAAGAGTGATTCTTTTACCCTTTTTAGTATTAGAGGGTGCGTAAGATTATTTGAATCCTTCTTCAGTTAGATGTTACTGGTTCTCAGCGGTGATGTTGAGTAAAAATTTTCTGTAGGTTGAATTTTTTTAATTTCTTCTTAAGACTATTGTTTAAGTATGCTATGCTGCGAGGCCAGAAGTTGGTACTTGACCACAGATATATTTTTTTTGCTTCGTGAACACGTATATTCAGCTAGTTTGTTTATTATCTTGTCGTTATGGTGTCAGTTAGGGTCTACTAAGCACAACAACTATTATGTCCATGCCACCCTTCTTACTTTGTATGTATCGAAAAGCTTGTATCTTTTGCCAGAGTGCTGCTTGTTGGTATTGATGGAATACTGTATTCGATGGTTTGAACTGACTGACTGGGATTTATGTGCTACCTATTGTTCTGTTAACTAATAGCTGCTCTTACAGACAGCCTACCACTATTACGTTTTACTACTCTTAGAGACAGTCTACTGATAGCTAGAGTAAGGGAGTTAATTGGTTTGGTTTCAGTTAACCCGTTCTGTTCACGATGTGATAGGTAGGAACCAGAATCAACTGATGATTAATTACTTACAAAATTGAAACTGTTTAATAATCGGTTTCGGTTAACTGGTTCTTGTACGGTTCCGGTTAAATGAGATGATCGTCTAATAAAAAACTAGCATCAATGTCCTGTTTCTAATTCAAATAAGGCCAAAACTTACTAAACTCTGTTTAAATTTGTAATATAAATTCACATGCTCATTAAACTAGAGTTAACATCATAATTAATACATTCATTCACTGCGATAACTTAAAATAAGATCAAACAACAAACCTCACACGAAGAACAAATGAAGTAAGAAGCAGAGAATGAAGGAAAGAAAACAGAGTAACTCTTACAGAAATTGTAATGAGACAGTTAACTGAATAACTGATTCGTGTCCCTGAACTCTCTCATTCTTGGATTATCTGTAGAGAGAGATGAAACTGAATCCTTATACTTTGGGGACCTGAATCCTTATACTTTGGGGACCAACTGCACGCTTATGTGAGTGTCTCTGTGAAAAGAGGAACAAAAAAAATGTGATGAAAAGAGAGAGAACTTTTCTCTTTGATATGTAAAAAGAGAAATGAATGAGAGGGAGGGGAGTTGTGGATTAATCAAGTATTGGAGAAGTCAAAATGAGGAGAAACCGAAGACCCTGACCCGAAACCCTTGTTTGCTTAGTGTTTTCAGAAACACAAACTAATACGACGGCAGCAAATATGAGAGAAGAGAACCTAATATGACGTCATATTGAAAGGAGGGAAGAGACGTTTTAGGTTTAAGGTTGGTTTACACATCATTTTGTTTGGCTCAAAAGGTATATTTGGTTCGGTTTAAACAACATTTGGTTTAACGGTTTCTAATCTGTTTGAAGCTGCCAGTTAAACGGTTCAGAACCAAACCAAACTGTTTATTATACGGTCTTATTTTTTTTGGTTAAAACCAGAACTGAACCGATTATTAATTGGTTTGCGGGTTCCAATTTAAATGGTTCAATTCGGGTTCGGTAAACGGCTTTGGCTTGGTTTTGGCATTCATAAGCTGGAGTGTGGTTTGTACTGTCAGGATTTCAAGTTTCCTTCCTAGAATTACAAATTAAAACACAAGTCAATTAAGGGATTCTTTAACCATTGAGGTTGTTTGCTTGTATGTTGTTAAGTGTACCGTGAGGAGAAGTCTTGGTCCATGTTAAATCGTGAGAGAGGGGAATTTGATGTTGAATTGCTTTTAGTCTTTGTTATTTGGTTATTTATTTTATCTTTGTTTGTAATTAGAATTTGACTTAGTAGGTTTCATAATGCAATATGTGTAGTGAGACTAGACC
The DNA here is from genome assembly GCF_018873765.1 of Telopea speciosissima. Lineage (NCBI taxonomy): Eukaryota > Viridiplantae > Streptophyta > Magnoliopsida > Proteales > Proteaceae > Telopea > Telopea speciosissima. The sequence goes on along the minus strand of NC_057916.1, from coordinate 69,382,451 downwards.
ACGATGGAACTATTGAATCCTATCATGGCCTAGGCTTTACTATCACCTTTTCTCCCGTCGTCTCTCTCTCTCTCTCTCTCTTGTTGATGATTGTGCCCTTTGTTACTATTGTTCCTCCTGCTCATTGTGCCCTGGCTTGTTGGTTGTCCGGACTGGAAATTTACTTACAAATTCTGTGATCTGATCATCATTAAAATGCCTACAGCAATTGTTTGGTGGTGATGGTGGATCGTGCTACACATGGTCCCCTTCTGAGCTTCCCATGCTTCATGAAGGCAACATCGGAGCAGCAGAGCTTACCCTTGAGAGGGATGGCTTCGCCCTTCCTGGTAACTCTGATTCCGTGAAGGTAGCTTATGTTATTCAAGGATTTGGTAGGGTGGGAATCGGCTCCTGAATCTGAGGAGAAGGTGTTCGTGATTAGGAAGGGCTATTCACTTGCCCTCCCTTTCGGTGTCGTGACCTGGTGGTTCAACGACTAGGACGATGAACTCGTCGGTCTGTTCCTAGGTGATACCTCTAAATCCTGCAAAAGGGTTGAGTTCACCGACTTCTATATCACTTGTTCTGTTTATGGGAGGTTGAGGACAACCTATCATATTACTTTTAATCCCTTATCCCTACAACAACTTCAACAACACAGACTTATCCCAGCTAAATGGGGTAGGCTACATTGATCCTTACCCTCCAATCAAGTGAATCAACTCTATTCGAGATCTTACTTGATACAAGGTCTAAGCTATGCATGTCTTTCCTCACCACTTCTCCTAAGGTCATTTTAGGTCTGCCCCCGACTCTTTTAGTTCCTTCAATCTGAATCAAATCACTCCTATGTACTAGGGCATCCAAAGGCCTCCATTGAACATGGCCATGCCACCTCAAACGACTTTCTTGTAGCTTATCATGTATTGGAGCTACTACCAAATCAGCTCTAAGATAATCATTCCTTACTATATCCTTCATAGTTTTGCCTCTCATGCTTCTCAACATCCTCATCTCCGCTACATTGATTTTATCTATATGATGCTTCTTAATTGCCCAACATTCCACACCATACATCATAGACGGTCGTATGACTGTCCTATAAAATTTTCCTTTACGTTCTACAGGAATTTGCCGATCACACTACACTTCAGACACACCTCTCCATTTCATCCATCCTATTTTAATTCTCTGTGAAACATCATCCTCTATATCACTTTCTTTATTTGTGATTGAGCCCAGATACCTAAATTAACCACTTTGTGGAATCTCCCTCTTGTCAATTTTCACAACTTCATTATCCGTCGTAGCATAGCTAAAGTTACACACTTGCACACCATATACTGTCTCTTCATTCTACTTATCTTAAAACCTTCTGATTCCAAGGTTGATCTCCATAACCCCAACTTGGCATTAATCCCTACTTTTGTCTCATTCACCAAAACAATATCATCAGCAAAAAGCATAACAACTAAAACAAAATGGGGTTGGCTACATGGATCCTTACCCTCTAATCAGTTCAATTTAAGGTTATACTTGATACAAGGCAAGCTATGCATGTCTTTCCTCATCTTTAATGTCTCCGGTTAATTCATTCGTGATAAGTGCAAACAAATAAGGGCTTACAATTGGGAATTCACTACCTTGACCCCTTACAATTCTTACACTTGTCACCACACCATTATACATATCTTTAATTATGTCCACATATTTACTTGAAACACTTCTTTTATATAGTACTTGTAGGGACTCTGTCATAAGCTTTTTCTAGGTCAATAAGGACCATATGGAGATCCTTCCTGCAATCTCTAAATCTTTCCATGAGTCTCCTAAGTAAAGAGCTTTTGTCGTGGATCTTCCTAGCAAAAATTCGAATTGGTTCTCCGTAATAGTAGTTTCTTGTCTTAGGTGGGTTTTAATAACTCTCTCCCATAATTTCATAGTATGACTCATTAGTTTTATGCCTTAATAGTTATTGTAGCTCTAAATGTCACCTTTTTTTTTGTAAATCATAACCATAATGCTTCTCCTCCATTCATCTTGCATTTTCCTTGTGCTCATAATCTTATTAAACAACTTGGGTAGCCAAGATAAACCACAGATTCCTAAGCTCTTCCACACCTCTACTGTGACCTCATCTAGGTCTTGTGCCTTGCCTATTTTCATCCTCCTTGAAGCTTCTTTTACTTTAGACACCCTAATTTTCCGTATATATCTACGATATGTGCTGTCTTGATGGGTAATGCAGTCTTCCGGAACACAATTACTCGAAGTGTCTTCATTTAGTAGGTTGTGGAAATAACCGTCCCATTTCTTAATGTCCTCATTCCTTATTAGTACTTTACCATCTTCACTTTTAATACATCTAACATGGTCGCCTCTGTGCTCAAATTGTTATAAAGATCTTCATATTTCTTTGTCCTCACTTTTCCCACAATCTTCTCTTGACAAATTTATACCTTTGTAGATCCTCTACATCCTTAGTCCTTTGCTATGTTTAAAACTAGCTTTCCTAGTCTTAATTGCTGCTTGAATCTCATCATCCCACCACCATGTCTCTCTAGCGGAATGACGTTTTCCTTTCGATTTGCCTAGGACATCTTTAGCAACCTTCTTAATACAAGTAGTCATCTCATCCCACATTGTATTAGTGTCTCCCTCAAAGTCCCACTTTCCTTGTTTGACCACTTTATCAATAAATGATTTCAAAGTATTTCCTTTTAAGCTCCACCACCTTATCCTAGAGCAAATAAGCTCACCTTTCTTATAATACTGTGTAGTGAGGCACATATCCATGACCATATCTATTTCGTGTGGTTAGGCTCTCCCCTGGTATAACCTTACAGTCCTTACATAACAAGCTATCAGACCTTCTAGTTAGGAAGAAATCTATTTGGCTACTATGATGCCCACTTTTGAAGGTGACTAATTGCTTCTCTCTCTTTTCAAAGTAAGTGTTTACAATGGATAAATCATAAGCGACAGCAAAATCTAAGACTGAGATCCCCTCATTGCTTTCTCCACCATATCCTGCATGTACACCTTCACAGCCTCTACAGTCTTTCCCAACATGTCCATTCAAATTACCCCCTATATTAATCTTTTCTCCTTGACTAAAGCCTTACACTAATCCATCCGTATGTTCCCAAAGTTGTAACTTACTAATTTTAATTTGAAATTTTTAACATGCACCACATCATTCTTTAAATCTTTATCCACTACTATGGCCATTCCACTTCTGTTACTTTTATTCCTTGTATACTAAAGTTTAAAATCGTCCAACTCCTTTAGCTTTTTTACCCTTCAATCTAGTCTCTTGAATACAAGCTATGTTAATCCTTCTTCTCATAACATCTATCAATTCCAGACTCCTACTTGTTAAAGATCCAATGTTCTAAGATTCTAATCTAATCCTATGCTTTTGGACTAGCTTCTTTACCCGCACTCGTCTACGGTGCGAAACACTTGCCTACTTATCACCACATTTGGGTGTCGATGCGGTACGTAGTTTAGAGGGGACACCCTAGCTAACCCTTGCTCACTTTTCACTACACTTGGGTCATAGTGTAGCTTGTTGCTTATTTTTTCGGGGGATGCCCTAGCATAACGTTTATAATATATAAGGTTGTAGAATCCATGTAAAAGGGTTCAGCTAGGGTTTTTTTTCCGGTGCCAACTGCCAACCTGACACACCAACCCTCCTCCTTCATCCAGGCTTGGGACCGGTAGAAAACACTGGCCGAGTTAATCCCTTATCCCCCGATTTCCATTATTACACCTCCCCTTTATTTTTATTCTGTTTTGTCATCTATTTTGTTTTGCTTCCAAGTTTGCCCCCAATAAATCCTGTTTCTCCTCTTGTCCATTCCCGTATTTCACTATCAAATAGCTCCTTGAAAATTCTGGTTTATTACAATTTTGCCGCTCTTCCCTTGTAATTTTGGTATTTGGTATCTGGGTTGGCCAATAGTGATTCCAAATAGGGTTTTGCCACCCCTCTGTTTCTTTTGATATAATTACAGTTCTGCCACTCCCCCCCCCCCCCCCCCTTTGAACACTCGGTTTATTTACAATTCTGCCATTACATTTGTTCTCTTGGCAGATTGCAACCTCCAGGGAAAGAAAAATTTAGTTAATTTCAACTAATTGTGATCAAAATTTCAAACAATTTGTACTTGCCATTCACTGGTTCTTGTGCTCTGGACTATCAGTAGTAAGGAATCCATCAAAAAGGAAAGAGTATCAGTAATAGGGTGGGATGTTCTACTGTTTGTGGACATATTTTACTAACAACATTGCAACTTTAAGATGTGGAGTGTGGTATTTATGCACATATTGTTGACAGATTTGCAAGCTTTGACGTGGAGACATGCTTGTGTGATCTGTATAACTTTTTTTTTTTTTAAAATTGTTGTAGGGATGCACCCATGGATAATGATGACAATGATTTCAAAAGCCAAAGTTTTCAGTTAGCTGGTGAAGATAACTCCAAATTTCTCCCAGGGTTACGCTCATATGGTCTTCCTAAATTTGACCTGGATGACAATCTTCAGGTCCACTTAAGGTTTGATAATTTGGTTGAAACAGAGGTTTTACTCGGTATCCAGAGCCACGAAGACAACCAGTGGATTGAGGAATTCTCACGGGAGGATAGTGCAATAGAGTTCAGTTCAGGTGCTGCTGAATCGTGCTCCATTTCAAGGCATAACAATGTTTGGTCTGAGGCCACTTCCTCAGAGTCGGTGGAGATGCTATTGAAATCTGTTGGACAAGATGTGATGATCACTGGACATACTAATAATGAGTCAGGTACTTGTGATGGAGTAGGTACGTTAACCAAGCAAATGGAACCCCATTTAAACCAAGAGGGTTCCATACCATCTATGCTAATGGATGGTCCAGATGTCAGCTGTACATTACCACCTGAAAGGTGTCATGAGAGCTTTTCCAGGGTTGACGAGTGTTCCAACCCAAAGCTTTTTGAGACTGGAACTACACTTCAAACAGACAATGATGAAAAACCTGAGACTGGTAGTTCAAGAGACCTGAGTCCAGTTGTTGTTGGTGAAAACTGGGGTCTATCAATGAGTGAGGGAAATCTACTAATTGATGCAATAAATGGAGATTCAAATAAGAGGGATGATGTTTCTTTGGTTGATGGAGCTGTGGAAAACAAAGTTAAGAACATTTCTGCTGCTTCTGAGGGTATGCAAGTTGAGCACTCAGCCACCATCATGCAGAACTGTGCAGAACAACAGCAGGTAACTGAAGGATGTAATGAGGTTATTACTTATGAACGTCCTGATTGTTTGCAAAATGATAATAGTGAGCAAGTGCATGAACTTGCGGTTCCGAGCCATGAGCCTCTGATGGATGATCATAACAATGAAGAAAATAAAGCTGAAACTTGTGCCAATGTTGTCGATAGCCCCTCCAAGTTGGCACTAAATGAGGATTCTGCCATGCCTGTTCCGGAAGGATGCAGCAAGGATGAATGTTCTGATCAGCCACTTAACGTTAGTGAAAGACAAATGGTGGTTTTGTCCAAAGATACTGAGATGGATGATAAATCTGTGGGAGATGAACATGGGGAATCATTTGGAGTGCTGGAAGGAGAGATTAATTTTGTAGGACAAGCCGTTGAGGTCAGCAACAGCAATATAGTAATTCAATCAAGCACAGTACTAAAGATAGATTCTCTAGGACAGTTGTCACAGGGAGAGGGCAGTGCACTATGTTTTGACAAGCAAAAGGATTCGTTAACAGGTGATGGTCACCAGTTGGAATCTGGGGTTTCAGTTGGTAATTTAGAGACAACTTTCTCAATAAATGAAGACAGTAAAATTCTTAAAGGCCAGCGTGACACAAGCAGCATTAATCATTTTGAAAATATTTCTAGTTCGACAATGGAGCTTTGTTCCTCAACTAACATATTAGGTGAAAGCCTAGCAACTGAAAATATTAAAGATGGTCATGTTGGTTCAAGAGTCTGTGGAGATGATCATTCTGCCAATGATCCCCTCTCATCTTCCATGCAGCAGGTTGAATCCATGCAAACGTATGAAAGTAGCTTAGTTATTGAACCTAGTGTTGTTAGTGATAGTCAGCCAGATTTGTCTGTTATTGAAAGGGAGAAAGTGGTACAGATTTGTGAAAGTAGTTTAGTTTCTGAGCCCAATGAGGTTAATATCCTTGAAAAGGAAAATGTAAGGACGCATTCTAATTCCAGTAATGTGGAAAAAGAGACAAATGGTTTTCTTGTTGATTCGAAGGGGGATGCATCCTTGTCCCAAGGCCAAGAGGTGGTTGTTCAAGTATCAGCCTCTGACCGGGGTGTCAGTGATGAGTCAGGTATGTTGTGAAACCATATTTTGGGATGTGCAACTTCATAACTTGACAAGCTCTTAATAATGTTGCTTTCCTTTTTGCAGCCTCTACAGGACTGGTTTCTGTAGTTACCAACTTGGCTTCCTGTAACAAACTGGATGGTGTTCATGACTTGCCTCCAGGAAATGGCAGTGTCTCAGATCAAGTTATTGAACAAAAAGAGGATGGACAGTCAGTTGCATGTATTCAAGATTTCCCTCACTTGGATAAAAAAGAAGAATCGGTAAATGAGATGTCAAAAGAACCTGGATCCTTTGGTTTGATCGAGTGTACTCGGATGACAGGTGAGCCAGTTCTTTTATCTGAACTTGAACAATGTGCAGCTCATGACAGTGCTGGAGAATTGCTTCCTGAGACAGTTGGTCAGTCACAATCTTCAATGGAGGCAGTAATTGAAGGATGCCAGGAGGAACGTCAAGCTATGATGGGTGATAAACCCACTCAAGGATTTTCCAAGGAACTAGAAGAGTATGCTTCAGTTCTTAATGGTAATGATGGTTCTGAAGTGATTGGAGTTCATGATGATAAGTGTGAAGAGGCGTCCTTAAATTTTGATGGTAACCTTTTGAAATTAAGGTTATCTCCTTTGGTTAAGATGACTGTATTTGATTCAACATTACATATTTATTTTGTTGTCAGGAACAATGCCTAGCAATGGCAAGATGCTCACGCAACCAGTGACGCTATCCTTGGAGGGATCTTCGTGTATTATTAGCAAGGAGAATCAGGAAGGCAATAATGGTGGCCAAGCATCTGCAGATAACAATGATGGGAAGGATTTCATTGCAAGCTCCGAAGGTGAGATGATTATACTTTGAATCTGTTCTCAAATTATTTTAGTTAAACTAACCAGAAATATAATTACATTTGTTCTTTTTTTTTTTGTGTGTGTGTGTGTGTGGTGTCAGTTGGGGTTATAGAAGTGGACCTCGTAGCACCTTATGTAAAAGTTTTCTTGTGATAAATTAATCCTAGTGTACCTGTTTAGTTGTCGTAATTTGATGGACCCACTAACACATTTAGAGCTTTCACGTTCCTGGATTGTTCCTCAACAAAACGCATATAAATTGCCATATCTGTGTTTTATCTTCCACCCCACCCCCTTGGGTTTTGTGTGGTAGGATCCATTGTTTCTTTGAAGAAATTTACACTTCATTTCAATAGTATATAGAATAGTTGTGGTTTTAGAGTCATTTTAAGACCAGCCCATTGCACGAGGCTCCAGGGGCAAATGTACGCAGCCTTACACCCCCCTTCACCATGCAGGGGAGGTTGTTTCCAGATTTTAGAGTCATTTTCTCAAGATAAATTTCCTTCTCCTGATATATAATATGACTTCTACTAAAAATGTGAAAACAGTGAAGACGCTGGAAGTGAGAGGCTTGAGATATTGGCATGGATAAGAAAATTTTCTGCCATACATATGATTTCTTTATAGACACTGGTTTTTTCTAGGTTTTCCTGTAATATACCTATCAGGATGGTATGACCTATAAATTTTCTTTGAAAAGAAATTTTGTTTTATTCGCGTATGCCCCTCTCTCTTGGGGTTGTGGTGAGTTTTGGAAGCAACTATGGGAGCATACTTCTTGTCTGTCTTCTCATGTAATCAAATGGGCAACCCTGCGAAATTTCATTTGAAAACCCCTTCAAAAGTATCAACATGTTTGTGTGCTAAGTTAGACAGTGGTTATTACACTTCAATTTTCAGTAGTACAAAACGATGTTGCCCCTGACTTTAATCCTTTACAGTGTCGCTTTCATTTAAACACCCCTTCTAATGCATAGACCTTGCTTATGCAGGTAATGGTGTAAATGGCTCTGAGATATCCTGCAAACCTGCAGCTGAGCTTGAAAACTCCAGTGAATTTTGTGCTTTGGAAGCTGAAAACAGCAATCCGAATTCTGACGTGCCTAATTGTGGTTCGCCCACTATTATTAGTTGCAGTGAACCCTCTCGAAATGACAATGAAAAGTGGGAGGGAGAGGAGGTGACCATGGACCAGAATGCCTCTGATGGTCTAGATAAGGAGGCCAGAGGAGGTTCTAGTTCTCATAATCCTGAAGGGAATTATTCTGAAGATGATAGAAGCTTCACTTTTAAGATAAACTGTCAGCCAGGCCTGTCTGAGCAAGAAACTGATGGGGGATGGAAACTATTTGGCAGTGTTCAGCCAATTGACTTTGTTGAGGTAGTGATCTGTCTTTCAAGTTTTATTATCATTTTAAAAAGATGCATCAGTGGTTAATATTTTGTACTTTTATTATCTGACTTCTCTGAAAGGCCAAAGAGGTTCCTTCAACAACAACATCTGGCTTATCTCAAATGGATTCCAAGATGGCACAAGAAAATTCTCATGTAACTCCTCAAGCATGTGACAAGGAGAATGTGCGTGGTGGTTCCAAGGGTACTTCTGAGCACAAAGCAAGGAGAAGTTCGAACAAGGTAAGTGATAATGGAACTGCTAAAGAAGGAAGATCTCCAAAAGAGGTACCCCCTGTAAAACAGATAAAAGACAGAGGCAGTCCTTCCAATATTTCGCCTAGTCCTATTAGGGTAACAAGCCAGGTTGTGCAAGCTGAAGAGATGCACCCCAATTCTTATGTTGAAGGCAGTGCAAGGAAAGTGTGTAGTGCTGCAACTGTTCAGCCATCTTCTTTGCCAGATTTGAATAGTTCAGCTTCTCCATCTGCATTTTTTCAACAGCCTTTCACAGATTTTCAACAAGTGCAATTGCGTGCTCAGATATTTGTATATGGATCTCTGATGTGAGTACCCAGATGATTCTCTTTATTATATATTTTGGTGATCAGTTGTTCGTATCCAATCATTCATCGATTCCATAGGTACCCTTCGGCACATGGATTTGGGGTTGGAATTTTTGTTGGGATGTCAGTAGCTACTATGTATTTGTATGATAAATGTGTTGTGGTACGGAAACAAGAGAGAACGTGCACCTGACCTTCTGTATCCAGGCTATAGAAAGAACTCATTTTCCGATTCTAACCAAGAAATGTGTCACTTCTTTCTTGTTATTGACAATTAAATCATATGATTGGGTAAACTTCTGCATAAAAGTTTTGGGTACAACCTTCAAATGGTAGTTTCTCCATGTATGGCATGTCTATGGCAGCTAAAGCTCCATTGTTTTATGATATCTGTAGTTAATACAACTTGAAAATTTGAACTTCCCTTCAAATGTTTGTTTTCTTGATAGATTTCCCTGTTTCTATTCATTATTATGTAAATGTCATTTATCACTTTTAAATTGCTGTTGCAGCCAAGGAATGGCACCTGATGAGGCCTTTATGATGTCGGCCTTTGGAGAATCTGGTCAGGATTTTATGTAGCAGTTGTTATTTAACCTATTGCATTTTAATTGTTTCTATTTTCCATTATCAACTGGGTCTCTCAGAGTTAAGAATGACTTGGACTTGTAGACGGCGGAGGGAGCTTATGGGAAAATGCTTTGCGTGCTGCTGTAGAAAGGCTTCACGATCAGAAATCTCCACTCAGTTACCCTGAGACTCCTGTGCACTCACATTTAGGTTCTTGTTTTTTGTGCATACTCTGAAACAGTTTTTTTTTTCATGGAGTTTTTGGTTTTAGTCTCTAATTGTTGAGAACTGAAATGGCAGGTGCTAGGGTGCATGAACAAGGAACTAGGCAAAATCCTGTGCAAAATAAAACTTTTGGAACTCCTGCTGGCCGACCTGGCAGCAAGGCTTCCTCTTCAGCAATCATAAATCCTGCAATTCCCCTGTCATCCCCACTATGGAGTGTTACTACTTCCCGTGATATTTTGCAGTCTGGCAGCATATCAGGAGTTCCACTTTTAGATTCTCATCAGACTCTTTCTCCATTGCACTCTTATCAGTCTCCCCATGTAAGGCACTTTGTAGGAAATACAACCCCTTGGCTTTCTCAGGCTCCTTGTCCTGGACCTTGGGTTGTTTCTCCTCGGAATTCTGCACTTGATACTAGTGCTCGTTTCCCTGCCTTGCCCATTGCCGAAACAAGTCATGTGATCTCTGTTCGTGAGTCGTCTGTATCACTTCCTTCTGCAGTACAGCATTCAACCCCTAGTTCTTTGGTTCATTCTGGGGTCACTGCAAGTGTTCCTGCAGGGACTGTTCCCCTGCTTGAGGCAAAAAGAACAGCATCACCTGGTAAGCAGCAAGCTTCTGCTGATCCAAGGCCCAGAAAGAGGAAAAAGAGTCCGGTCTCAGAGGGACCTGCCCGCTTGTCTTTGGTTCCTCCAACAGAAATGGTTTGTGCTGCTGGAATTACTAGTCCTCTGCCTACATCCTTGGCCATCACAACTGCAGTTAACTCTTTATCTAAAACTGCTGCTGGTAATTCTGTTTCAACTGGTTCACCAACACCTCCTTCACCTTTTCAGATTACAGGATCCCAAGACATGGAACAAAGAATTATTTTCTCGGATGAGACATGCAATAAAGTTGAACAGGCTAAGCAACAGGCAGAAGCTGCGGCTGCTCTCGCTGCTGCTGCAGTCAGACACAGCCAAGACATATGGAGGCAATTGGCCATCCAGAAGAACTCTGGATTGGTTTCTGATGTTGAAGCAAAACTAGCATCTGCAGCTGCAGCAGCAGCGGTGGCAGCTTCTGTTGCAAAGGCGGCAGCAGCCGCTGCTAAGGTTGCTTCTGATGTTGCGTTGCAGGCTAAACTGATGGCTGATGAGGCTCTGGTTTTGAGTAGAAGTAGAAATCATAGTCAAAGTACCGAAGTTTCTTCTTCTGATGGTTTGAAGAGTTTGGGAATGATCAGTCCTGCTTCGATCTTGAAAGGAAAGGACAGAAGCACTGATTCCAGTTCTCTAATTGTTGCTGCAAAAGTGGCATCTAGGAGGAGGGTCGAAACTGCTGCAGCTGCTGCAAAGCAAGCTGAGAATTTGGATGCTGTGGTAAAAGCAGCTGAACTGGCAGCTGAAGCAGTATCTCAGGCAGGATCAATTGTTGCAATGGGGGATCCTATACCTTTAACAGTGACCGAGTTGGTAGAAGCTGGCCCAGATGGTTTCTGGAAAATACTAGTCCCTTCAGAAAAACAGCTTGTAAAGTCTAGCAATACGAGTCAAGTAGGAAATTCTAATGTTGATGGTGTTGAAGGTCCTGGAAGATCTGCTAACCATTTCAGTGAGCTATTATCAAATAAACGAGAAATACAGAGAACTGCAGAACAAGGGAAGCCGGATTCTCCAAAAAAGATGGCCAGACAGTCTATGGAGAGCCACATGGGCCTGGTAGATGGAACACACTGGGATTCCGTTACAAGTAATGAAAAGGGTTTCGGAGGACAAAAAGGTCGTAGAACTTCTGATGTAGCTAAAACTGTTGATGTTCTTCCTGAATCTGAGATCGGATCACGAATTGATACTGTCGTTACTGTCCAAGATGAGGATCATGGAGTGAATCAGCCAGTGGAGATCTTAAAGGACAATAGCATTAAGGAGGATTCCCTTGTTGAGGTGTGTGGGCTGTTTCTGATCTTGAATTATGTTTTGTCTCCAGTGGTTTGTGTTCTGGAACATGTTTCTGTAAAGAATCTAATCTCTAGTTATTATAGCTTATGTGCTTCGTAGATTTGATTTGTCATTTTTGAAGACTTTTTACTCATTATCTTGTAAAGGATTTTTTTCTTGCTGTTTGGTGTATGTACAGTCCTCTTTGGATCAGTATTTACTAATGGCTACTGCAAATTTTAGGTTCTTTCTAATGAGGATGGTTTGAGAAGGGTCTGGTTTTCGGCCAAAGTACTGAGTTTGAAGGAGGGGAAAGCTTATGTGTGTTACACTAACCTCCTTTCTGATGAAGGTAATCCATAAAGGTTTCTACATATGATAATGATTTTAATCATAGGTGAACTGATGATCTTTTAACTGCTACATAAACTGTAATTCTCTCGGGGGTGATATTCTGTGTCGGTACATTAAAAAACGATTCATTTTTCTCTTTTCTGCAGGCTCTGGCCAGCTGAAACAGTGGGTGCCTCTTGAAGGTGAAGGAGATAAAGCGCCTAGAATCCGTCTTGCTCATCCTATTAATACAGTGAAATCTGAAGGCACAAGAAAGCGCCGTAGGGGAGCACTGGGGGACCATATATGGTCTGTTGGAGATAGGGTGGAAGCATGGACTCAAGATGGGTAAGCATGCATTCTAATTTTTTTTTTTTGGGGGGAGGGAGTTTGGGGTTTTCTATTGTGCTTGTGTGCATACTGCATACGCGTGTGTGTGTGTGTGTTTTCCTTTTCAGCACATTCAAGTTGTTAATCTGTGCAAGTTATGCTGTTGTGGACATGCATCATGGAGGATAAACTAGTGGGTTGAAAGAAGCTTTTTTCTATTGGGACCGTCAACCCTGGCTTTAGTGACGAAGGCTGTTCTCTTCTCTCCCTCGATCTATCAATCTCTTAACGCCCCTTAGCTCCAATTCGTGAATTTTTGTTACAAATTTGTTTGTTTGTTTTTTTTTCCCCGTAATCTGAAAATTCTCATCCTCTGAAAATACGAGGGATTACCGTAGGAAGTTACTTGTAAAAAGATGATCACCTATGAATTTTTTGGAGAAGGAAGAATTTGTCCTATATTTGCTGTTTTTTTGCTTTTTCGTTGGTGAATCAGTTCCCCTTTCAGTGTGTTGCAACTTTGCAAAGGAGGCATGAATCCAATTCCTTGCCTCTGTAGGGTAGTTTGGGCTTTTTGTCTGGTGGTTATTGTCTTGCTGTGTTCTTGACATTCTATTTTTCTAGGAAAAAGTCAAACTTGTGTAGCGATTCAACTTGTTGGTTGGCATTAGGACATTATCGGGGGTCGGCATTTTGTTTTGTGTGGGGGGGGGGGGGGGTGGGTGAGGGGTGATGCAGATAAATAATATAAATGGCTTATTTTATTGGAAATAAGCTTTGGGTTGGGTTATGTACGTGTTGGACTTTTGATCCCATGTGATTTCATTGTAATGGGCTACTTTGATGGGTCTATAATATGGAAAGAAGCTAGGCATATGGGATTAGTTAAGAAAGTGTCTTTGTTTCTTTATTTTAATTATTATTAATATCAATTGTGTTAGGCTGGATTAAAATTCTCTAAGTCCAGTCCTATTTTGAGTCAATTTCCTTTATTATTTCCGTCTCCTAGTCAGTTTATGTTTCTTAATTAATGAAGGACTGGATTAGGTCTTTCCTTTTTAAGTCTATTTTTGAGTCTTCTATATAAGTTTGTAAGGAGGACCAACATTGTACACGAATTTTGATTAATGAGAAGCTTTATCTTTGCTGCCTATTGTGGTATGCTCTTTCTTTGTGTGTGACATAGGTCGGCTGGTGTTTGATCCAACCAAACCCATTCATTGATCAAGTAAAACCTTGTTTCTGAAACTATTATATTCTTACAAGGATTTTATATGCAAATGTTTTTTTTTCACGTTAACTTTGGTATTGATTGACAAGGAGATCTGACCAGCGGACATCCTCATCTTTTGAGGAGTTTTTCATCAAATCAGGGAAGACCTTCGACCATAATCTGTTGTTTATCAGACCTGCTGATCTGGAGATATTTAATGTCTCCCTATTTTGCCCTTTGTTTCCAGGTTTAAATATTCATAATAGCCTTAATTGCTGAAATCGTATCTGAACATCTATCCTGTTGGTTCTGAAACTAACAGTAGAGTTGAATATTGTACTGCGAGGGAGAGGGTTAGTGATAAGTCTAGAGTTGGAGAAGTCTATTGAGTCATAGTCTAAGTTAAGTTCATAGAACTAAATCTTGGTTTCGTCACTTTACAAGACTAAACCTAAGGTCGATTCTGGATTGCACCGGGTTTTTACTGTTTTTGAGGAATTTCAACCCGTTTTGGTAGTTTCGCCCTGTTTCAACCAGCCCATGACATTTTGAGTTTGGCCCAGAAAAATACCAGGTTTCGGTCAAAACCTGGGAAATCTCTGTTTCGACCAAGATTTAGAACCTTGGTGAAGTCTAAGTTGAGTCATTGTTTAAGTTGGTCATTGTTATATACTTTAGTTAGTCTTTGGTTGTAAATAGACTCTTAGTAGGCTTCCTACTAAGAGTTGGTTGCTTGATTAATATGAGGGAGAGGCTGTCCATGGTAGCGATATTCCATTCCATTCCTATTGTGTTCACCCTCTCTCCTCTTCTCCATCTCATAGTTATCAAGGCGGCAAGGCGATCAAGACGTTGGAGGGGGGCCAAAATCAAGGCAAAACCAACAAAGTGGACCAAGGCGTGCAAGGCACCCGCCTAAGCGACCAAGGAGCCTGGACGCCTAGGCAATGCCTTAATAACTATATTGTGCTTTTCTCTTCTCTTCTCTTTTCTTCTTTTTCACAGGTTTTGGTTGTTGAGATCAAGCTTTTACACATTGTATCAGAACGATGGAGAAGGAAAAAATCTGAAACCCTAGTTGCTGAAACATTAAAACTAGGGTTGTCAAACCTGTTTCTGAATACTGTTGGTGTCCTTCGGTTGATAGTTGAAAGAATTATTTGAGTTCTCTATATATGCCTTCTTGAGGATACATGACTGGGCTTTTTTTCTTCTCCTCTCTGGATTTCCTTCATAGGTTTCTGTTGTGCTCCCATCATTCTTTTTCCCTTCTATCTGGTTGAGTTCTCCTGCTGTTGGGACTAGATCCTGTTGGTGTTACTATTGGGTCTGAAACAACACACTAGCAGATCCCTCAATACAGTTCCGTTGAACCTGAAATTTTGGGCATAGATTGCCACTCCATAGGCGACCCAAACCCTAAGGTTTCAACTCCAATAAGACCCTTTCTGTTGTGTGAAATTTCACTGCAACCAATTCTGATCCTGTCTTTCGCCAGGGCCAGATGCAGAATAAAATAATCCTCCCTTCTATGATTTTGTTGGGATTATTATTGCTTACATTCAAGTGGACAATGGATTGCAATTCTCCACCTGAAATTTCAGGTCGATTGGTGGTCCAACGAAGAAATTCTCTCAATATAAGCAATTTATGTTCTACCGCCTCCTCTCTTCTTTTGTAAAGAAGAAGACAACCCCTCCCCCATTTTCTATCTCATCTCTTGCTTTATTCACCAATTTTCAAAAATCCCGTCCTCTTTGACCTATAACCCATCTCTAGTGTTGTTTTGATTTTATTTCAAATCTGTCCCCATGGATCTGTTTATCATAAAGAGATTCGTTGTTCCTGACCCTGCTTCACCTCAATTGTTATTTGAACAAAAAGATCACAAAAAACTTTTGGTAGAAGTTATGTCTTGGTCTGAATGAGGATAGAATTTCTCTTCTCCATGTCCATGGAGTAATTCAACCGATGGGTAATCCGGATGAGGAAGAGTACTCGCTCGATCATGAACCACACTCTCTGTAATAAGCACATACCTTTAATGGTTGGAAGAGATCTGGAGATGCCAGTTCCTAGTTGATTCCTTCTCCCACGGCAGTCGACTGTTCATTCTATCTACCACCCTCTTCTCTTCACCCGATACAAGGCAACTCATCTTGTGTGGGTGTGCTGTATGTTGCAAACCAGCCGTTGGTTCAACTCAATATTTTGGGGATTATTATTATTGTCTACAAGGAGCATTTGACCAGAATTGGGAGACATTAGGCTCGCTGGTTTTGGGTTATTAATTTATTACTATTCTTCCCTGTTTGTGTCCTACATTGGAGTTCTTTATCTATTGATGCTATTGCCTGTACTCTTAATTATGGGATTTGTATGGTGTTCATCTTTCGTGATGTGGGTTATTGCTGCCATATGATGATGGATTATCCGTTGGTGTTCTCCCTTACATTATTTGTCCACGTGTAGTCTACACTAGAGGGGAAGATTGGAGTTATCATCTAATGTTTCAAGATTATTATCTACTTGTGTCATCAGCATAGTACCATATGCTTATTTGAAGATTGTTATTATTTGCTCGTGTCCTCAACAGCGAATTTATCTTATAAAGATGGTTACTTGTATGCAGCAACAAGACTGTTACTTATTTGGTCCTATCAACCTTATGCTGTTATCTGTTGTTTCTAACAACCTTATGTTGTGTTATGTAGTTCTCAGCATCCTTATGCTGTGTTATCAGTGGTTCGCAACAATGTATGTAGCATTTTTATCAATGGTGTGCAGTAAGCTATGATGCATTTTACCAGTGGTTAAAAGAAACCTATGCTGCACTTTTATCTATATTCTTTGTGAATATTACTACTTGCTTCCTTGAGAAGGGCTTTTGATGCCGCTGTTGGTGCTACGATATTTTTTTGCGGGTGTTATTGTCTGTTGCTTATCTTGTTCGTTGTTGTTTGGATTTATTTGACATGAAAATTTCTCTTCTATTGCTGCTGATGTTTGATGTGCTTCGGTTGGTATTGCTACCAGAATGAAGTTCTCTTTGTATTCAGTGGCGCCTATGACTGCTATATATGTTCATGACTGTTTTTGTTGTTAATATCTTTTCTTGTTGCTTTGTAATTAGACTCTTAGTAGGTTTCCTACTAAGAGTTGGTTGCTTGATTAATACAAGGGAGAAGCTTCCCAAGATAGAGGTATTCCATTCCATTCCTATCATGTTCACCCTCTCTCCTCTTCTCCATTTCCATCATGCTCTTCTCTTCAGTTCTCCTTCACAGGTTCTGGTTGTTGAGATTAAGCTTTGTCACATATAGTTAATGATATTCTGTTGCGATTAAACGTGCAACCTGTTCTGTGAGATCTGAATTGACAGATTTTCCCTTCTCCTAGGCCCTAGCCCTCCTATGACTCCTTGTTATCTTCTGATCTAACCACTGGATTTTGCTGAGACTTTCACCAAAGGTTACCCTACATGCTGGTGAGATTGCACTTGCATTCGTTGGCCCAATGGACTTCGCTGATTTGATGTCTGTGGAGTTGAAGGTTCTTGCTCTTGGGATGAAGTTATCTCTGATGCAGTTGCTCTAACCTGGCTAGACAAACGTGAACCACTTCGGAGGCCTAAACCAAGAACCGGTCTTAAACCAGTTTTCTGGTCTGTCAAGGGTTGGTAGATTACATAGGAGATTTATTTCCATTTAATTAATTCTCTTTGTTTTAGAATTTTGGGTTGACTATGTAGGATTTCCTTGGTAGTTTCTTTGCTTGAGTCATTGCTTACTTTGGTTAGTTTCCTCTTTTAGTTGGTTTCCATTTTTCCTAGGTTCCTACTCAGATTGGAAGATTAGAAAGAATGAATTGATCATTGTGGTTTGAAAATCCTGTGTGGCTGTGCGTGTGCATTCTTCTTCTCTCCCCTCTCCCCTTCTTCCTATGTGATATTTTCTCTCCCTCCCTGTAACTCGACACCCTTCTCAGATTTCTTCCCATCCTAACCGGCACTCATAATCGGGTGTGGTTCTCTCATAGGTGACATTTCTGTATGCTTCAAGGACATGGATAGATTGTGTCAGTGGTGCAAGCCTTATTTGTCATGTGCAGAAAGATTTTTTGAGTAAGTAGTCACATGCATTTGTGGAACTAAATTGAATCTACATACCCAGGTGGTTTTGATTGATTATCAAACTACTGAAACATTATAATAAATTTCAATTTTAATGGGCCATTGCATTCACTAGCATGTCTTTTTTAGACTCAAGGTGGGATATGTGTTACTCCAATTATGATTCATCTTTTTGGATGTATTGTTTCCATTTTTCTTTTTCCATGCCACAATCCCCCCCCCCCACACACACATACAAAAAAGGAAAAAAAAAACCTTTCACTTTATTTTATGTCTTGTTCTGTGAGCTAGTATCATTTGAGTCCATAGTTTAAATTTTCAGGTGGTGGGAAGGAATTGTCATGGAAAAGAGCAAGGAAGATGAAACAATATTCACTGTTCATTTTCCAGGTATTTTCTATTTTTTCTATTACACAGAGTTCAACCCACTGAAGTTTTGGAAAAATTCTCTTATGCTATTAATTTCTTGGCCAAATGTTCTATGTGCTGGGGGTGCAGGCTGCGCCCAGACACATGGGGGTGGGCAAAATGACCACCCTGCCCCCCCCCCCAGAATGGCAGGAATACCCAGCCCATGTGTCTGGGCGCAGGCTGCACTGCGGCCCAGAGAACATCAGCCCTAATTTCTTTTATCGGAGATAAATTTGTCCTGTAATTTTCTGTGCCAGCTCGAGGAGACACATCAATTGTTAGGGCATGGCATCTGAGACCTCATCTTGTTTGGAAGGATGGGCAATGGGTGGAATGGCAGTCAACAGAAAACAATTCCCGTCCTCATGAGGTCTGATGTCGAATAGGCCTTATATTTAACAGTACTTATGCTCTTTTCTGTTACTTCACAATTGTTTGTTTGTTGATATTTATCTCTGTTGTGATGCTCAGGGTGATACACCACAGGAAAAGCGACCTAAACTGGGCAGACACAGTTCTGGAACTGACCCTGTAGTTGAAGCCAGGGGCAAAGTTACATTGTCAAAAGGTACAGGCACTGGAGAATCTGTAAAAACGGGGGATTCAAAGCCACTGGCACTTTCTGAGAAGGAAAAAGTATTCACTGTGGGGAAGAACACCAGAGAGGGAAACGGTTCTGATGCACTCAGGACAAAGAGAACTGGTCTGCAGATGGAAGGATCAAGAGTGATTTTTGGTGTTCCTAAGCCCGGAAAGAAAAGGAAGTTTATGGAAGTGAGCAAACACTATATTGCAGGTACAGGTACAGATTGTCGATCAAATGAGGGAAATGATTCAATTAAAATAGCGAAATACTTGATGCCTCAAGGATCTGGTCGTGGGTGGAAAAATGCTTCTAAAGTTGATCCCAAGGGGAAACGAGTTGCTGAATCTAAACCCAAGGTGCTCAAGTCAGGGAGAACAGTTAAGAATATATCCGGAAAGGATAGTTCTTTGACATCTGTTGTGTCTGCTTCAGATGATGGTGCTATGCCAAATCATGTAACGAATGCTAAAGCATCTCATGGCCAGGATGAGAACATCTCAGAAAAGCAGAGCCTACAGTTTGGTTCTTTTCAAGGCACTCACAAAACAACTGAAGGCCCAAAATTGTTTTCCTCACTAGCTCATCCTTCAGATGCTCCTCTCTCCAAGAAAAGGTCTTCAGCTGTGGAACCTGTCCAAGGAGTTGGTAAAGGAAAAAATGCAACTTCTGGTGAAAAGTTGACTAAAAATGGAGAAAAGGATGCTACTCACAATAATAATTCTGGTAAACCAACACCTGATGCTGTTGAGCCACGGAGATCCAATCGCCGGATTCAGCCAACATCCCGGGTAATTTCTTCAGAATGTTCAAATTATTTTTCTGCATTTGTAGTGTATATGTTAGATATTTTATCGTCCAGACTCCTGAAACTGAAATACCCTCCCCCCCCCCCCCCTCCCCTCTCCTCCCCCTCATCTTTTTTTCTGCATTCTTTTCTATTATTTTGGGAGTTCAGTAACGATTTAGTTTGTTTTGATTATTTTCAAATATTCATAGGCATTGTAGGTTTCCAATATACACTTAGATCTCAAAGTTATTTTCTACTATTTTTGTGATGAAATAGTAGTATAGAACAAGTGGTGCAAATTATGTACAAGTGGTGCAACTTACATAATTTGCACCCATTTATAATTTTATTCAGTTCTTTTATGCCACATCCATTTATTACAGTTTACAAGTTTGTGTTTTCTTTTATTGTATGTACCAAAATGATAGAAACATCCCTATAGAATTACATAAAACTTATTTCTCATGGGAGAATTTAGCGTGCATTTACGCATCCTTGCTGAAGAAGCTATTCAAACATTCATGAAATTTTTATTTGGCAACAAGATGCCAGAGGAAACAGCCTTTTAGTCAGTGAAACTCTTGGAGGAAGCATTGGAGGGTAGTATTGAATGAACTTAGAAAGAGTAAAGTAGTTGAGCTTCATACACTATACTTTCATTATGGGGGAAATATTTCTGGCTTTTTTTTTCTACTTCAAAAATTTTCTTTTGACACTTTGTGTTCCATGTTCTTGTGAAGTGATGTAGATCAAAACATGAAGGGGAGGAGGCCAAAACATTGTTCATGTTACTGTTCACGTGAACACTGTCACATCCCCATATTTGACTTGGTGGGAATATTCCTAGAAAATCCTGTTGGGCCCAAGACCAGATTTTGTGAAGACTTGTTAGAAGACTCAATTTTGACTATGCGTGGGGGATATAGGAGTTTAATTAGTTTCTAAATTTTGACATAGGCTTAGTTTCTATTTTATTAAGTTGCTTGTTTCTATTTTAGAAACCTTGCAAACTTAGACTTTCTATTTTAGTTGTTACTTGTAAAGCAAGTCTCAGTCTTATAGGAGATTGCTATTTTATTTCTTTCTATTTTCTGGTGTGGGTGATGCGGAGAGTTCTAACCATGCTTTGTTGAATACTGATGATGCTCTTGCTCTAGCTATACGATAGTTGACCAAAGAATTTGCTTTTATAAGAGAGATATGCTAGAGATGAACAAAAGAAAATTCTATGTAGCAAACTGTGGATAGACGTCCAGGTAATCCTTCTCCTCGTCTACATCAAAGAGTTCTATGTCAATAAAACTTGTACGAAGACGAAGTTGCTGACTTTGGTGCTAGATGACATGATGACAAGCACAAAGTTGGTGCTTAAAGAATATAATGGGAAGGCTGATCCAATTCTCTTTTATGACTGGTTATGTGCTTTAGATGATTACTTCAATTGATTTGCTTTGTATGAAGAGCAAAATATGAAGCTAGCTCGTGCCAACCTGATTGGGGCAGCAAGAGAGTGGTGGCATATTAATGTAGTCTTAGGTAGGAGTAATCCCACTAGGAACCAGGGTAATAGGATCTCTTAACAAGGCTGGCCGATTGGGACGGCTTAGGCTAATTAAGGCAGAATTAGGGTTATGGTTAGGGTTTCGACTTAGGGTTTTATTTGGTAATGATGTGCAGAATTTTATGAGTCTAATGGTATAAGTTGGATCAAATTTGGTTGAGGTTGGAATTCTAGGGTTTTGGGTAGGATGCCTTATGAAAATGGACTGTTTGTAAGATCTAGGGTTTAGGGGCAGATTTTAGGAAAGAGGTTTATAGGGTATTAATGGGCAGGTCTAGGGGGTTATTTTGGTATAAAGAAGTTAGGGTTTGGATGAGTTACAAAATTATGCAATTTAGGGCAGAATTGGATTTAGGGTTTTAGGGTTCTAATGGATCTATGGATTAATGGAAGGGGTGATAATAGGAGTAGATGGAGCTTAGGTTAGAGGATTAGAAGAAGAAGGTTAAATGCTGAATTAATAAAATCCTTACTTGAAAGATTAAATCTTCAATGGTAGCAGCTTTGAAGAACTAGAAGAAGGACCTCCCGATCTACAAGATGCAAGGAGTCGATCGGAGTCCACCAATCCCTTCACCTTGATATTACCCACAAGGTAGCCTTGATATTACTTACAAGGTTCACTCAACAGAGCAGAGCAGCAGCTATGGCACCAAACAAAAGCTTTTTCATTAATCAAATTCTTGTACAATGCTGGCTTCCCTTACAAACTTATATAGAAGATTCAAAAATAGACTTAGACACTAAAAGGAATGGCCTAACCTTATCCCTAACCTATTAGGCAACTTAAACTGACTAGGAAGCTCAAATAGACTCAAAATAGAGTCCTAATGACTTAAAACAACTTAAACTACTTAAAATAAAGAAGATTCCCTAGTAGCCAATAGGATATAAGAACCTCTTAGCCAATAGGATCACTTCACTTAAATTAGACCAATTGAACCAATTGGATGCAACCAATTTAAACCGGTTCAATTAAAAACACAAAATAAAAACTAAGTATTGGGCTAATCCCGTATGCAACCTATATACCCCTATTTCAGGCCCACTAAAGTTTCCTAATACATAGAAAACCCTTGGGAACAAAGGCCCAACATATATATATCCCAACCCTACACTTATTCCCAATTAAACAATCCCTATTTGATGATGAATCTGCATCACATATACATGATGAAAGGTTGTACCGTCGTAGTTAAAAACCTACCACATGGGAGGAGATAATAGAAATACTGAGGGGCAAATATTTATCCTCTACCTTTTGATGAAGGTTACATGATCAGCTCAACATTGTTTGCTAAGGCTTGGCTTGTTGACGTTTTGAAGATGGAAGAGAAACAAGAGAATAAACCTCCAATCAATGAACCAAAACTTAAAATTGAGGTTAATATCGAAGAAGTGCCAGCGATTTCTATTGTCAGTGGAAATAGTCCTTGATGTTTTGAATGTCGAGGCTTACATTGGAGAAATTGATGCAGGCAAAGTTGAAGCCATGGACGATGTGGAACTTTGCACTATAGTTGAGGAAGCCATTGGAGGAGACTGAATGACAAGAACTTAGAGAGCTTGAGTCTGAAGCAGAGAAGATTGAAAAAAAAATTCGTGGACAACCCCATGGACACGATTGATGATGTGGAAGTTGAACACGTGGAATTTGTTATTCCACCAAATTACTTTGAAGAACAAACTCCACACATTCTAGATTACATCTGTATTTTCAAGGAGCTGCAAGAATATTTGTTTGGACAGAAACTTGACATCCACCACACCAAGCTTATTCTTGCCATTTTCAAAATTCTAGGTCGAATTTTTTCTAAGAGGGAAGAGTTGATGTAGATCAAAATATGAAGGAGAAGATGCCAAAACACTGTTCATGTTACTGGTCACGTGAACAGTGTCACAGCCCCATATTTGACTTGGTGGGAATATTCCTAGAAGATCCTTTGGGGGCCAAGACCAGATTTCCTGAAGACTTATTAGAAGACTCAATTTTGTCTATGCATGGGGGATATAGGAGTTTAATTAGTTTCTATTTTTGTCATAGGCTTGGTTTCTATTTTAGAAACCTTGCAAACTTAGACTTTCTATTGTAGTTTGTTGCTTGTAGAGCAAGTCTCAGCCTTATAGGAGACTGATACTTTTTTCTTTCTATTTTTCTGTTGTGGATTTATTTGGGGCTAGGTTAACCCTAATCTAGTCTTACATTAAAATGCAAATGTTGTGTTAAGTAATTATTCTTAGATTAGCTGGTGGAACTTTGGATGGGGATTGCTGTGTTAAGCAAATGCCGTATGAAACAATTATTCTTCTCTCTACTTTTTCTTAAGTTGGCAGTTGCAACCTGTTGGTTGTAGGTTCGTAACTTGGAAACAGTCTCTCCTGCAAAGCAGGTGGTAAAGCTGCATACATTTGCCCCTCCCAGATCTTGTAGTAGCGGGAGCCTTGTGCACTGGGTTGCTTTTTCTAAAGTTTGGATAGCGATGTCGTGTTGAGGATTTGAACTAAAATTGTGCTTCAATTTTCCAGAAAACAGGGATGTTTGTGAGGTTTATATATTTAAGAGGTGTTATTTTGTAATTTTCTTTGTTATTTCTTCTGTTGCTTTTTGAAACACTTTTAAGTTTGTTGGCATCAACTGTCCTTGTCATTCATTCTTTGGACTTAGCAATGATATCAGGTTATCTAATTCATAGATTTGCATTTTATCCCGCTTGTCCTTTTGATGTTCTCTGTGATGCTATACCTTGATTTCTTGAAAAGGACACAAATTCCTTATTTAATGTATTTGATTATCCGTATTGTCTTGTGGATTGTGAACCTATTGTGTTGAAACATCATATACATGTCATGCATTTTGGGAATAGAGTCAACCTAATGGATATTTTTTGACCCCATCAAATGAGGGATTGAACCCACAACCAGCATTGGTGATTGGTTCCCTTTTACATATACGCTAATGCTTGGCTATGCACTTTGTGTAATATTTATGTTTTATAAGGTGTTTAGTGTTTGTGTTTACTCATACTCCAGTCCATTGTCTACATTTTTTGGAGCTTGTAAGTAATGTTTGAATGCTGATGCCTACAGCTATTGGAAGGGCTACAGAGCTCCTTGATCATCTCAAAAATACCTGCTGTTTCACATGACAAGAGTAGTACCAAATTGCAACACAGAAGTGCTGCGTCATCAAAGGGTAAATTCCTGTTCTCTGCATTTTATGTTTAAATTCCTTGGCATATGATATATTATTGTGCCTCAATCAATGTCATGTTGCAGTACAGCTTCTTCCTTCTCTCTTCTTTTCTTTCCCTCCCCCCCCCCCCTTGGGGGAGAATCTTTGTTTTTGACCTTCCTTATTATGAGTGAGCTGTAATACGGTTGTGCAGTTTTAAAATTGTTGAAAGGAACATTGCTTTAGGAAGGGGTTCCTAGTTGCTCACTATCATTTTGCCACATGGATAAAAGATTTGGCTATTCCAACCATTGGATAGAGGGGACGTGGTATGGATTTGCCACGTCAAATTTCAGAGCCTAATTCAGTCAAATACCTTCCCATGTATTGGCATGCATCCCTGTGCATGTCCATGCACTCTGAGTCACTGGTAGTTCTACCACTACTGTACACTCTCCCATAGACTATTTTTCTCGAAACTCTAGTTTGAACCCCAATTGAGCTGCCATGTGGCAGTTATTTAGGTGGCGAAGGAACCTCTTCCTAGGTGGGCCGTGGATGAAACTAGAGCTCGTTAAAATCTCTCACAATTCCTGTGTTATGTGTATTTTTGTATGCTTCCAAGTTAGATGCTAACTATGGTTTTGAAACAGGAAATAATCATGGATGAGAGGAGTTAGTTGTGCTGCCATTCGACTTTCAAGAAACCCTGTAGCTATTGGGTCAGACAGTTACACCTGTGCAGAGTCTGTAAATATTAATTAAAGGAGTTTAAGAGAACCTAAAAAAAGAAATTCACTCTTCTTCTTTAGTAGGCTTTGATTGTAATTTTTCATAGAGGTTTATATTAATCTTAGTTTGTTCTGTAGTATGAAAGGCTATTGGGCAATTGCTTTCCCTGTACTACTTCCCGACAAACTGTGTGGAAACTCCTTGTGTTGGGGCTTGAACCTGCAGAAAAGAGAATTAAGCTAGTGACTTGCGATGCACTTGCAGCCTGGTTCACCTGTCATGACATATCAGCAGGTAAAAACTTTTTTGGCCTTTTGTTGTATTTATTTTGTGGCAGTCTTTTTGACATTTATATATGTGAAAATCTGGATGTCCTTTGCCCCATCTTATGTAGTTGGAGTAAAGATGCAGGTTTCACATGCATCACTGGTACTGCCTGGGATGGTTCCGAAGGTGGTGCCTACACATATTCTGTTGGTTGGTCATATCCACCTTATGTATTTGACGTCTTATTTGATTTGAGCCTGAAGATTCTGCTCTCTTGTAGGTTATAATCTGCTAATAGATAAATGTATGAGATTTTTCTTAGTGTTGTCCTCGTTGGGTTAAGTGGTTTGTTATTTGGCCCTGGCTGTGGTCCAGTGCATTGAGGCATGGTGCCTCTTTATTTACAGGGGATACTTGTACATGCTGGTCCTGAGTATTCGGTTTTCCATTATCCTCAGTTCATGAAGCTGAACTAGGAGGTGCTTCCCATTCCAGGTGAACTCTTTCCTTTATGTTTTTAGCCTTGGTCAATTGAACGTTTTGATATGTAATACTAGGGTCTAGGGGTAGTCTTGTCTGCTTTGTTAGAATGTTGGGAAAGCGTTCTGTAAGGGAGAGTGGGAGGGTGTGTGGAATCAGCAGGGGTGGCATTACAACTTTTCATGGAGATGAGATGGTCATTTCCATTAATTGAGTATACTAACTTATCGCTCTCTTTAACAATACCCCACTAATAAGGAATTATACATATAAATAACCTATACTTGTGAATACATCGTCGTGGTTGTGATTTTTTTTTTTTTTTTAAATGAAGTGGGCTATATTGCCCAAGGAGATTAAATTTAATGCTCCTAGAATAGATTTGGTCTTATAGCTACAATTCATTGGAAAGAAGCTGATTTGTTACCCTAACGTGGGTCATGAGTGTCAAATATCTATAATATGCAGCAGGATTTGAACAAGATTGCTACGAAAGTCAATGCCGGTTTACGTGATTGAGAATTATAATTTTAGTCAACTACACAAGTACAGTATTTTTTTTGGGGGGGGGGGGGCGGGGTGGTTTAGAACGCAAGTACATTGATTTACCAAATGTTTGATCTTTATTATAGGGCCTTTTTTTTTCTTTTTTTTTTTTTTTTTTGTCTTTTAGACTATGTGTGGCAACGTTAAAAGGCAAAAAAGAAACGATTCTAGTGTATTTTCTTTTGTCTTTTTTTAATTTATAGAGGAAAAGAGAAGAGCCACTGTCCTGTACTCAATACGAAGAGGACGACCGTTGCAACTTGGTGATCTTTCGAATCGCACAACAGATTCGAACAATGTCTGTGACCCATTTTACATGGAGTTTGAGTTTTAAGAACCCTAAATCGCATGGTTCTGCTTATGATTTTGGAGTAGTAGAAGACGAACTTTTCTGCAGTATTTATCTTCCCGGTCCCCTTTCTTCAAACTCTAGACATCTCTGATTTTCATTTTGTTCACTAAATTTTTTTCTTTAAATGCACTTACATAGTCATGAATTGTTCTACTTATGATTTTGGAGCATGGTTACAAACTTACAGATGCATGAACTTAATCTGAACTGAATTAATGTTTAAACCAATAGACTTCACCTTTCGAGTCTCAACTCTTTCATTGTCCTTTGTATTTAATTTTTTATTTTACTCTTCGGTTGTCACTGTCACGTGGACTTGAGTCATCTACAACCAATAATTTAGTTGAATTGATGAGAGTTGAAAGAGAAAAACTATTAATCATGAAAATAAGAGTGTAAAATAATAAAGTAGGCTTGCATCAGAATCCAATACTGCAACAATGGCGCTCTAGGGCATTGGCATTGAAATTCAACAATTGTGTTTATGGATCGTCAAAGCAAATGCTTTGGAGCGTTCTAAACAAAACCCCCCCCCCCCCCAAAAAAAAAAAAAAAAAAAAAAAAGACAACAAAACAAAAATTCTCTGATCATTGCCCTGGCCTTGTAGACGATGCATCACAAGGATGCTACGGGCATGTTTTGATCTCCAGCTATGATCTTGTAAAAATTCATACCCCTCTTAAGTCCTTACTCATTGTTAAGTAATTTTCTGCTTAATCTTGCGTATCAATGAGGATGCTTAGAGTGTTCTATGTACATCGATCATTCTCTGTTATCTTTATTTTGTAAGCACTTTTAGAGTAGCATTTGAGATATTTTTATTGTCATACTAAGAGAAAGTTATTAGATTTCCACCCAAGAGATTGGTTCTCAAAGAAAGAACAAGTGGATATGGAACATGATTATATCAATTGTTTTTGTTTTTGTTTTTTGTTTATTTCAACTATGGATATATGTGTAATAATAATTGATTCAAATTCATGGATGTACTATCTAAACAATTTTAGTAGTTTTTAATTGTGATATTTGGCTTAAAAAAACATTAAGAATAAAAATTGGGCGAATGTTCTTTGAATCGCAACACACTGAGGTATTATAGGTTGCGCTTAGACACATGAGGCAGGACACGACGAGAATTTCTATCATTCAGGGGGGTTAGGGCTGTCATTTTGCCTACTCCATTTCTCTAGGGGCAGATTGCCCCTTCTTTTTTTGATGAGAAAATAAAATATATTAAACGATTAATTAGAAATCATGTACGCGGATTTAGTTGAGTAAGCAGATTTAGCTAGATTGCTAGGTACTGCACTACAAAAAGGATCTCCCTTAGACGTATGGTAGATATCAGGTCCTCGGTCGTTTATCTACAATAGGTCTTTTAATAGAGACCAAGGCCAAGGATTAGAAGTTGGAGATGGAAGAAGATTAGTGATTTGTTGATTTGAGCACCACACTTCTTTAATCTTCAACTCCAAATTCATTGATAGATCAAGTCATGTTCTAATATTAATAACATTTGGATCAATTCCACTGCAATTCTTAATATAGCCTGCCGCAAGCAAATGGAATCTACCATCTAGCAAAAAAAGAACAGATCATCTTACTAAGGTTACTCGGGATTGCTGGTGTCCTGCACAGATTAAAATAGGATAATTGAAATAAGGAAGAGAAGAAAAATTAGCTAAACCTACCTCATCTTCAATATCCAAGTTTACATAGTGGAATGCAATAGGGGGGTGGGTAAATATCCAAATTAGACAATCAACTTTTAGTCTGTTTTAAAATACAAGTGGGATCAGGCTTTTCTAGATCAATCACCACTTTGTTTCTAGCAGTCCAAATAAAGTAACACTTAATAAAAAAAACTTTGAAAAACCAATCTAAAGAGCTCTTATCTAGGTTGCGATTAAATAGGGTCTCTATGCAAAAATTTTCCAACGATGAATGTGAGAAGCATTCAGTTTTTAGTCCCAACGGCCCAGCAGTCTAGATGTGTTTGGTCCAGTCACATGAAAGGAATGAGTGCCAGTAGGATTCGACACAACTTCCACGTAAAGAACGAGCATGATCGACCTGAAGCCACTTGGAAATGATCTCCTCGACAGGAAGATCTGCATTTAACACTTGCCAGAAAAATATTTTGAATATAGGGTGAATTTTCAATTTCCAGAAAAATTTCCACCAAGAGGATTAAAAAGAATTATTATTGGAATCAAAAGAAATTAAAGATTTAGTTGCTAGTTTAGTATTAAATTTGTCATTCTTGGCCAGAGTACACCATCAGCTGTCATCTATCGAGGAAAAGTTGATCCTGTAAATATGAGAAGACATGCAAAGGAATTGATTCATCAATACAGGCTGAATTTCATCTAGAATCAACAACATAATGCAACGGTTGCAGCCTGCCCCTTGAGCAGAGAATATTTTCTCATAAAAATTATAGTGTATGTGGCATTTTATGTCATTTTTGATAAACACAAAAAACTATTACGTTAGGTGCGATTCATCCAGATTTTTATTTTTCTTTCTAGTTATGGAAATAAATTTTTTCCTTCAATATTACCATACAACATTTAAGAATCCATAAACGATAAAAAAAAAAAAAACACACACACACACAGAAGAAACATGTACAACTGTGCGGACCCAGAGCACGTTCACATCATATGCTGGGTCTTAGTCCCACTACTATACAATCATAGAGATATGAACGAATGAATAATTATCAATTTCTTTTATGTTTTGATATACTTGAACCTTGTTAGATCGTGATTACCTTGATTTATTAGACGGGTTCCAGAGCTTTCTCTCAAATCTTGACCACACACCATTAGAACTATACATACCCTTTTTTGCATTTTTAATTTGTGGGTTGCAACACATTAACATTAATTACTAGGTAGGAGGTTGTCTTGACGTTCATAATGTAGAATTTTTTGTTAAAAAGAAAAAAAGGCCGGTAGGTAGGAATTTGGCATCCAATCATACAGTCTCCACTCTCACTGTCTTCACCATAACATCCAAACACATGTTCTAATCAATCACTTTTATTGGGTGGGTTTTTATAACCTTTTATTCCCAAGTGGGTCCATGGCCGGTGCCGGCAATGTTACACCCTGTGAGTAGTCCTATTCTGTCCTTTTTAGACTCTAAACCATTATATAAACACCCATACCTTAAGAACCTGTAGTAAGGAAATCTCTTAAGCCTTAATCAGGAAATTAAGTACTTCTCACCTTTCTGCAACAAACTAATCATCAAAGATGGTGAAGCTTGGATTTGGATGCTTTGGGGACTCCTTTAGTGGTTCTTCTCTGAAGGCTTATTTGGCTGAGTTCATAGCCACCCTTCTCTTTGTTTTTGCTGGTGTTGGCTCTGCAATTTCTTACAGTAAGTGGGCTTCTTCAATCTTCAAATTAAACCCTTTTTGTTCTTTCTTTTTGACAACTTTATTAATGGCTATGTACTATCTATGCAGGTGATCTTACATCAGATGCTGCATTAGACCCAGCTGGGCTTGTGGCCATTGCCTTAGCTCATGCATTCGCTTTGTTCGTTGGTGTGTCCATGGCAGCCAACATCTCCGGTGGTCACTTGAACCCGGCCGTCACCTTCGGATTGGCCGTCGGTGGTAACATCACCATCCTCACTGGCATCTTCTACTGGGTTGCACAACTGCTCGGCTCCATTGTTGCCTGCTTCCTCCTCCAATTTGTCACCAACGGCAAGGTAAGATTGTCTATTCCTGGACAGAGATCCATATTCACTAGTTCCGCCTCGGTTATCTTGGACCTTGGATGTGTGATTCCAGCGCCCATAGGAACACGCAAAAATACCACCTTGCTCTTGTGTGCACTCTCATTGGCCCTGTGCTAGTGTAGACACTACATAACCAGATAGCAACCCTTGCCTTATCTTTATATATTATTGGGATATTTTCACCTAATAGCTTAAGCATTTGAACTGCATCATTAGATGGGCGTATTAGCCGGTCCACATACCTGATCTTGTATCGGTAGATTAACAATTCTTCTTTGGGGTAAATCTGTTCAAAGAATGATTTATTTATAGAAATTGAGGCCAGAACCGTCTGGTTCGGCTCGACACGGCTGATCCTATATCAGTGGAAGAGTTCTTATTGGGGTTAAATTTGTCCAGAATTATTTATCAAAATTAAAGGCAGAACCGATATGACCAAATGTTATTTAAGTTAGAGGTATAAAAAGGTTTTCAAAAATACTTTGAAAGTATACTTGTCATCATATTATGGGAAAATGAATGCCACCTGATCTTTGTGCTGTGGTGTGTATCTGTGCCCAGACACAGCTGAGTGAGAAATGATCGCCCCGCCCCCTTGGAAGGGTAGCGGTGTGTCAATCATTTCACACCCGACTGTGTCTGGGCGCATGTATATGCCAAATCACACGATCGGGTGATGTTCTTTCTCCCTTATATTATTATCAAAAGCTATCATTGTCATTTACATTTTTTGAGTAAATATGTAAAATGACAGTGTTTATCCTCATTGAAAAAAATAAAAGTTATACTAAAAAGGTCAATAAAATAAAAGGATTACAAATTATTTGACACCTGAGGGTACTACTAAAAAACCCCCTTACATAATTGACAACATAAAAGAAATCATCAATAAATAGTAAAGCAATGGTCCCAAAAAATGAATATGATGAACCCAAACAGAGTGTACTAAACTTTAAATATTGAAATCATTGTTTAAACAAGGGAGAGGAAGAGATTCCAAATTCACAGAATATTAGTTCTAATCAGTGAACCTAGTTTCTCTGACCCGGTTCTTTCGGTCTGGTTTTTGCAGTCCGTTCCAACCCATGGCGTTGCTTCCGGCATGTCAGCTCTCGGAGGCGTCGTGATGGAGATTGTCATAACCTTCGCATTGGTGTACACCGTCTATGCCACCGCAGCTGACCCCAAGAAGGGATCACTTGGAACAATTGCTCCAATCGCAATCGGGTTCATCGTTGGTGCAAACATCTTGGCTGCTGGTCCGTTCAGTGGTGGTTCAATGAATCCGGCTCGCTCATTTGGACCAGCTGTTGTCAGTGGAGACTTTGCTGGTAACTGGATTTACTGGGTTGGCCCACTCATTGGAGGTGGTTTGGCCGGGTTTATTTATGGCGACATCTTCATTGGATCTTATGCCCCAGTAGTCGCTGAAGACTATCCTTAAAATTAAGGGATCTGCGCAAGCTCCTTACTTGTTAT
The DNA here is from genome assembly GCF_018873765.1 of Telopea speciosissima. NCBI lineage: Eukaryota > Viridiplantae > Streptophyta > Magnoliopsida > Proteales > Proteaceae > Telopea > Telopea speciosissima. The sequence goes on along the minus strand of NC_057916.1, from coordinate 69,350,452 downwards.
CTGAAGCTTTTGAGGTTTTCTTTGTGGAATAAACAAATTAATGTGTAAATGTTTGCTTCATTCTCCTCTTCTCTCCATCAAATCCAATGGGCTTTGTAGTTTTGTAAGCTTTGATAGTTTGTACCTTCTTATGTCGATAAAAAGAATGTAGAAGTGTTTTAGATCATGGTCGGACCATTCAGGTCTGGCTCCTGATGGCTAGACCCGGTTCATTTCACCTACATGATTATCCTTGGGGTCCTAGAGAGTGAAGACAAGAATTTAATCCCTCTCACCAACTGAAGGTTTAAAGGGTTCTTCTGACATCAATAAGGGAGATGATTGAGTTTTAAAACTTTAAATAAAGGATGCAAACATAAGAACCTTGCCAAGTAGGGGAGCAAGTTTGGCCCTAACGGATTGAGCCCTCCTTGGCCCGTCCTGAGCCTGAACAAAGTCTGGGTTGAGATACCTTAGACCTGAGCTAAAGTTGGGCCAGGTTAGGGTTGAGGCTTTGGGCTGAACCTGATCCAGCCCAACCCGACCCTCTCTTCTTCTTGCTTTTCTTTTTTCTTTATTCTTTTTCCTCTTCTTCTAAGGTGGCTCATGAGTACACATTTTGGTGAAAGTTTTCCTTTACAAGGTGTGAAGGGTTTCACCAACTCATGATCATCCATGGTCATTATTATTTCCTCCTAATCAAAATTAAAAACACCCTCCTCCCTATTCATGATACCCATCACCCATTATCACAGATCAAAGGCAATCTGGATCAGCTACCCACATGGGGGTTGGTGAGGATAGATCTGACCCCTCCATGGGGCATAGATCCCACACCCCTATGGAAGGTTCAGATCTGTCCCCACCCGTCTCCATATGGATAGAGTGATATGGATAGAGAAGAGCCTAGAGAATTCCAACTTGATTCTACCCAACAAAAAAAAATTTCCAACTTGACAATTGACAACGCTTGCTCAACAGCTAGCCTATAAGGCTCTGGAAAAACAGATGTAATCTTTCTTATGTTTATAATATATAATTTTCATTTTCTTAAAAAAAAAAAAAAACTTGACAATTGATACCAGGTGGGGACCTGTTAATAGAATATAGGGTCTCACAAAAAAAATAGAATCTAGGGTCGATCCTACAACCTTTTGTTTTTTTTGGAAATTATCAGCAACACCACCTCTAATAGCCCCTGAAATTAATGCAATCCCACTAAGCATCAAAATTTCAATTTTGGATCTAAAACTAACGGGTTAACATTTATTCTGTTATGTTTACCAAAAAAACGTTTATTCTGTTAATTAGTGATGTCAGCAGATTAGTTTTTTTTTTAAAGACTATTTTGCCCTTGTTTTTGACCTTTATTTTTTTATTCATTTTTCTTTCCTTTACTTCTTCTTCTCCCGCCACCGCCAGCACCACCACCTCCTCCAACCTTCTCTCGCTCTCCTGCAACCACGCCACCACCCTCTCAGTCTCCCCCGCCCCACCATGCCTTCTCTTCCTTCAATTTCCGCCAAAAAAATTCGTCCTTTTTTAGCGGGTTTCAGAATTAGGGTTCCCTGGTTCTTCTTCTTTTTCTGTTTTAAGGGTTGTGAAGTTGCAGAAATCGAATTGGGGATTAAGGATTGATTTGTGAGAGATGGAGAAATCAACAGCTACAGCGTTGTTTGTAGGATGGGAAGGGGTTACACACACTTCTGTCTTTCTCTTGAGTTTTTATACCCATTTCTCACCTTCTATCTTCGTTTAAGAATAGAAACGAAACGACGAGGGTTTAACCTTAGCCACCATCTCTATCTCTTCTGATTCTAATAATATTCTTTTTTTCCTAAAAAAAAAGTGCTGCTGGAAGCCTGGAAGTAGTAGTATTGACTTCATTTTTTATTCTTCTTCTTCTTCTTTCCCTCTCTCTTCTGTGTATGTGGTAATGGACTCTGCAACTTTGGAGGTGAGAGCTTCTTCGGCCTGCTTCACCACATTGTCGAACCCTAAATCTTATCCTTTGAGGAATTACGGTCATATTGAGGACAGGATATCATTGTCACGCAGGTCCCTGTGGCTTAAATGTGTCCACAATCCCAACCCCCAATCTCATTTCTTCTTCTTCATCATCGTCGTCGTCTCCTCTGAATTCCAATACCAATATCCAAAACCCCAGCTCTTCTGTCCCCTGTTCCACTGTGGCTGAGGCTTCGTTGGGAACCACTGACCTTGCCATCTGCAAGCTTCAACGTTTTGTTTCCGAGTTCCAATCGCTATCCGAGCCCATTGATCGTGTTAAACGCCTCTTACATAATGCCAACCATCTTCCTCTGAAATCCAATACCAAAATCCAAAACCCTAGCTCTTCTGTCCTCTGTTCCGCTGTTGTTGAGGCTTCGTTGGGAACCACAGACCTTGCCATCAGCATCAGACCTTGGTTGCAATGGATCAAAAACCCAGAATCCCAACCACATGCCACTGTCTTCTTCGCCAAGTTCTATGGCCGTGCTGGGCTCTTGAACTTCATTAATGCCGGACCTGAACACCTCCGTCCTGGTGATACCCCTCTGCGGTGTGCTGGTAACGGTAAGAAGGTGGAATGGGGCTGGGGTTTTTTATGTTAGTATAGAGGGTAGTTTAGTAATTGACATTACACTCAATTAACCCTATTAGTTTTTAAGCTAAAATTGAAATTTTGGTGCTTAGTGGGATTACATTGATTTCACGGGCTATCGGAGGGGGTGTCGTTCATAATTTTCCTCTCTTTTTTTCTCTCCCTGTTAGCTATTTGTTTGTTTTTCTTTGCGAAGAGAGAATCTCCTTACGATGAAGATCCCCGGAAGATTGGTTTTTTTCTAGTACAATAGAGGGTGGGAGATAATGACGACAGAGATCAATCATATGGTCACATCATTAGTAGTGAAATAATTCTTCTTCCTCCAGGGGCGAAGGAAAACTTAATTATAACTGAAAATATCAAATATCTGTAATATAGAAGAAGTGCTAGGAATGTCATGCGGGTTTACGTGATTGCAAACTATAATTTTCATCAACTATACAAGTACAGTATTATTTTTTTTTTCGTGTGGGTAAAACGCAAGTACAATATTGGATACTTCTTCCAACTCCATCCCGTTCTCCATGGCCCTTTGAAGTTCTGAACCTCTTTCTACAAATACTGGACCGTGTCAAAGGAGTGTCTTTTAAATCTCTTCATGAACCTTCTCTTCGTGATTGGCTAAAGTATTATAATAGACTAACTCATAGAACTAATACTTGTTATCTTTTTGACTCTCATATTCATTTGCCCTTCTAATATATAAATATTTCTTTTTCTCATTAAAAAAAAAAAAAATACAGTATTGGATATTGATTGAGGCGTGGACTAGACCATTGTCCAGATAATAATATTCCATTAGAATGCAAAGTTTTACTTATCACAATGAGATCAGATATATCACATAATTAAAATTTAAATCAGTCTAACCCTATTTTGATTTACCAATTATTCATGTTTGATCTTCATTATAGGTCATTGTTTTGTTCTTCAATCACTAAAATAACAAAAATTAAATGAAACTTAACTCTTGTAGATCTCAAGATTGTAAAATATTCGCTTCTTCCAAATTTTAATTTCTAAAGTTCTGACCGATTTAGATCAGAACCAATAGAGACTGATCCCGTGTTTGATTCCATATACTTTATCAATCGACTATAATTTCTGATTCTCTTAGGAGTCTTATAGTAAGCTCTTCTCTCGTATTCCATGTAAAGTCCCACCTCTATCTAACTGTTTGCACCCTGTTTTTGGTCAATTGGTCAAAGATAAAACAACCATTAGGAGATATATGATCGATGAAGGGCATCCACAATTCCATTTGAACTCATGTGATCTCGTTCAAAAGAATTATGAGGGGTATTGTTTACACCCTATTTTCGATTTATTTTAGTCATAGAGAAATAGACTGAAATCTATTTCAGTCAAGACTAACCTGTTAGTCAGTGACCAAAAAATGGTGAGAAATTGATCAATGATCGAAAACAGTCAAAAAACGGTCATTGGCCAATGAACGATCAAAGATTGACAGATTGGCAGTGACCGATAAACGGTCAATAGGGTGGTTATAACCAATTCTCAAAGAAGTGGATAGTTGTGAAATTTCCTGATAACTACATAAACACCAAAACTGCTGAGGATGCCTATAAAAAGAGAAATTCAAAACAAAGGAAGACACCCAACAAATCAACCCAAGTCTTTTATCTTAGGAGCAGTGTAACGTAGATTTTCACCTAACAACATGTCTTTTGGCTTACTTCAAAAGACATCCATTTTCATCAAGTTGCAAGCTTCAATAGTTTCTAGAAAGTAAGTGATTTGATCATAGAGTTGTAGTGTGAATACCAAGTTGTAAGTCCCATCAATTTCGAATTTGACAAGTTGTAATGACTTCAACAAATATGTTTTACAAAGTAAGAAATTTGATTTCTTCTTCTTATTTTTGGCATTTCAATCTTTGTATTTTTAATAATCCTTGGAGTACCAAGGCACCGGTAGAATCCATCGTCGCCTGGGGCAAATAAGAACACTCTCCCCAATCAACAACGGTCTCAAGACCGAAGGATTTTAGGGGAAGTAGTAACGTTCACATCATATGTTACGTCTTAGTCCTACTACGTGTTGGTATTATAAACTTATATAAAGCTTCTACAATCACAGAGATGTGAAACAATGAATAATTATCAATTTCTTTATGTTTTGCTATACTTGAACCTTGTTAGGACGTGTTTATCTTAATTAATTAGAAGGGTTCACAGCTTTCTCTCAAGTCTTGACCCCACCATTAAAAAAAAACAGGGGAGAAAGAACGGTAATTGGTGTTGTACTTGGGTGTTTACCTACGTCCAAACACAGCCCAACACGAAAAAGGCCTCAAGACCTATGGGCGAAGGGAAAGTCTTAGGTAGACAGTCTTTATGGAGTATAGACTTCCCAAAAGGTAACAGAGGCATACAAAGGTTTCCTCGAACAAAATGGAGATTGACCCTCGAGTGCAAAGACAGAAAGGAGATTGACTGCAAGACCCACCCATCGAGCAAGGATGAAAGTCGACAATAGTGATCCGACGGTACCAAGTGGAAGCTAGGACCATCATGGAAAAAGGAAAAAGACCAGGGACAGCATCGGTCTTTTTACATCTATGTCTAGACATAAATACATGCTCAGACACAACACCGGTTAGCGTAGCTTTTTCCCCACCCCCCTCCAAAAAAAAAAAAAAAAAACGCCTACTTTATTTTTTTTTAATATATGGGTTGCAAGTTGCAACACATTTACTTTAATTACAAGGTAGGTAGTTGTCTCGACGCTCATAATGTAGAATAAAGGCCGGTGGCTAGGTATCCAATCATACGGTCTCCAGTCTCACTGTCTTCACCATAACATCCAAACACATGTTCTAATCAATCACTTTTATTGGATGGGTTTTTATAACCTTTTATTCCCAAGTGGGTCCATGGCCGGTGCCGGCAATGTTACACCTATGAGTAGTCCTGTTCTGTCATTTTAGACTCTAAACCATTATATAAACACCCCTAATAAGGAAGTCTCTTAAGTCTTAATCAGGAAATTAAGTACTTCTCACCTTTCTGCAACAAACTAATTATCAAAGATGGTGAAGCTTGGATTTGGATGCTTTGGGGACTCTTTTAGTGGTTCTTCTCTAAAGGCTTATTTGGCTGAGTTCATAGCCACCCTTCTCTTTGTCTTTGCTGGTGTTGGCTCTGCAATTTCTTACAGTAAGTGGGCTTCTTCAATCTTCACATTAAACCCTTTTTGTTCTTTCTTTTTGACAACTTTATTAATGGCTATGTACTATCTATGCAGGTGATCTTACATCAGATGCTGCATTAGACCCAGCTGGGCTTGTGGCCATTGCCTTAGCTCATGCATTCGCTTTGTTCGTTGGTGTGTCCATGGCAGCCAACATCTCCGGTGGTCACTTGAACCCGGCCGTCACCTTCGGATTGGCCGTCGGTGGTAACATCACCATCCTCACTGGCATCTTCTACTGGGTTGCACAACTGCTCGGCTCCATTGTTGCCTGCTTCCTCCTCCAATTCGTCACCAACGGCAAGGTAAGATTGTCTATCCCAAGACAAGATCGATAACTTCACCAATTAAACAAAGAAAATCTAACATTTTGGTTAAGATGTTCCACGTCGGTTATTTGGGACCTTGAATGTGTAGCTCCACTACCTTACCCCTATGTGCACTCTCGTTGGCTCATGTACTGGTGTAGACACTACATAGCCAGTTAGCGTTCTCTTGCCGTATCTTTATATATTATTGGGATATTTCCACCTGATAGCTTAAGCATTTGAACTGTATCATCAGATCGGGCGTATTAGCCGGCCATGCTTGGTACCGTTACATACCCGTTCTTTTATCGGTGGAATGATTCTTGGAGGCAGATCTATCTAGAAAATGGTTTATTTATAGAAATTGAGGGCAGAACCGTCTGGTTTGGCTTGGCGCAGCTGATCCTATATCGGTGGAAGAGTTCTTATTGGGGGTAAATTTGTCTAGAATCATTTATCAAAATTGAGGGCATAACCCATTCAACGAAAAGTTATTTAAGTCAGGGATAGAAAAAGATTTTCAAAAATACTTTGAAAGTATATTTATCATTAGGGAAAAGGAACACTAACCAATGTTGTGCTTGGGTATGTACCTGCGCCAGACACAGCCTAGCATGAAAGACCGGTGTGCCCTTGGATCTTTCTGCCTTTCTAGGGGATGTGTTTAGCATTGGACACCGATTAGCGTTGGTCTTTTCGCGTTGGGCACCGATTAGCGTTCTTTCCCCCTTATCATTATATTATTATTATTATTATTTGGATAGATCTTATCATTATATTATTATCAAAAGATTTCATTGCCATACAGAATTTTCGATTACATATGTAAAATGACAGTGTTTTTCTTCATTGAAAAAAAAAAACGTTATATTAAATAATAAAAAAAATAAGATTATAAATTATTTGATACCTTAACATACTAATTAAAAAACCCCTTACATGAAGTCATCAATATTAGTAAAACAATGATCCCAAATAATGAATAGGATGAGTCCATATAGAGTACTAAATATTAAATATTGAAATGATTGGTGTAAAGTGTAAACAAGGGAGAGGATGAGGATCCTAATTCACAGAATATTAGTTCTAATCAGTGTACCTGGTTTCCCTAACCCGATTCTTTCGGTCTGGTTTTTGCAGTCCGTCCCAACCCATGGCGTTGCTTCTGGCATGTCAGCTCTCGGAGGCGTCGTGATGGAGATTGTCATAACCTTCGCATTGGTGTACACTGTCTACGCCACCGCAGCTGACCCCAAGAAGGGATCACTTGGAACAATTGCTCCGATCGCAATCGGGTTCATCGTTGGTGCAAACATTTTGGCTGCTGGTCCATTCAGTGGTGGTTCAATGAATCCGGCTCGCTCGTTTGGACCAGCTGTTGTCAGTGGAGACTTTGCTGGTAACTGGATTTACTGGGTTGGCCCACTCCTTGGAGGTGGTTTGGCCGGGTTTATTTATGGCGACATCTTCATTGGATCTTATGCCCCAGTAGTCGCTAAAGACTATCCTTAAAATTAAGGGATCTTCGCAAGCTCCTTACTTGTTATCTGAAGCTTTTGAGGTTTTCTTTGTGGAATAAACAAATTAATGTGTAAATGTTTGCTTCATTCTCCTCTTCTCTCCATCAAATCCAATGGGCTTTGTAGTTTTGTAAGCTTTGATGGTTTGTACCTTCTTATGTCGATAAAAAGAATGTAGAAGTGTTTTAGATCATGGTCGGACCATTCAGGTCTGGCTCCTGATGGGTAGACCCGGTTCATTTCAACTACATGATTATCCTTGGGATCCTAGAGAGTGAAGACAAGAATTTAATCCCTCTCACCAACTGGAGGTTTAGTTGTTTAAAGGGTTCTTCTGACATCAGTAAGGGAGATGGTTGAGTTTTAAAACTTTAAATAAAGGCTGCAAACATAAGAACCTTGCCAAGTAGGGGAGGAAGTTTGGCCCTAACGGATTGAGCCCTCCTTCGCCTGTCCTGGCCCGTCTTGAACCTGAACAAGGTCTGAGTTGAGATACCTTAAACCTGAGTTAAGGTTGGGCCGGGTCAGGGTTGAGGCCTTGGGCTGAGCCTGATCCGGCCCAACCCGACCCTCTCTTCTTCTTCCTTTTCTTTTTTCTTTATTTTTCTTTATTTTTCTTCCTCTTCTTCTAAGGTGGCTAATGAGTATACATTTTGGTGAAAGTTATCCTTTACAAGGTGTGAAGGGTTTCACCAACTCATGATCATCCATGGTCATTATTATTTCCTCCTAATCAAAATTAAAAACACCCTCCTCCCTATTCATGATACCCATGTCATCTCATAAACACCCATCGGTCAAGGGATTCTTCTATCACAAATCAAAAGCAATCTGAATTAGCTACCCACATGGGGATTGATGAGGATAGATCTGACCCCTCTATGGGGCATAGGTCCCATAACCTAAAGACAGATCCCACACCCCTATGGAGGGTTCAGATTTATCCCCACCCGTCTCCATGTGGATAGAGTGATATGCACAAAGAAGAGCCTAGAGAATTCCAACTTGTTTCTACCAAAAAAATATATATATATTTCCAGCTTGACAATTGACAACGCTTACTCAACAGCTAGCCTATAAGACTCTGAAAAAACAGATGTAATCTTTCTTATGTTTATAATATATAATTTTCATTTTCTTAAAAAAAAAAATTAAAAAAAAATAAAAACTTGACAATTGATATCAAGTGGGGACCGGTTAATAGAATCTAGGGTCTCACAAAAAATAATAGAATCTAGGGTAGATCCTACAACCTTTCTTTTTTTTTGGAAATTATCAGCAACACCACCTCTAATAGCCCCTGAAATTAATGTAATGTCATTAAGCATAAAAATTTCAATTTTGGCCCAAAAACTAACGGGTTAACATTTATTCTGTTACGTTTACCACAAAAAAAAAAAAAAAAAACATTTATTCTGTTAATTAGTGATATCAGCAGGTTAGTTTTTTTGTTAAAGGCTATTTCGCCCTAGTTTTTGACCTTTATTTTTTTATTCATTTTTCTTTCCTTCTTCATCTCCCGCCTCCGCCGCCACCACCACCTCCTCCAACCCTCCTTCTCTCGCTCTCCTGCAGCCACGCCACCACCCTCTCAGTCTCCCCCGCCCCACCATGCCTTCTCTTCCTTCAATTTCCCCCCAAAAAATTCGTCCTTTTTTAGCAGGTTTCAGAATTAGGGTTCCCTAGTTCTTCTTCTTTTTCTGTTTTAAGGGTTGTGAAGTTGCAGAAATCGAATTGGGGATTAAGGATTGATTTGTGAGAGATGGAGAAATCAACAGCTACAGCGCTGTTTGTAGGATGGGAAGAGGTTACACACACTTTTGTCTTTCTCTTGAGCTTTTATACCCATTTCTCACCTTCTATCTTCGTTTAAGAATAGAAACGAAACGACGAGGGTTTAACCTTAACCACCATTTCTATCTCTTCTGATTCTAATAATATTCTTTTTTTCCTAAAAATAAAGTGCTGCTGGAAGCCTGGAAGAAGTAGTATTGATTTCATTTTTTATTCTTCTTCTTCTTCTTCTTTCCCTCTCTCTTCTGTGTATGTGGTAATGGACTCTGCAACTTTGGAGGTGAGAGCTTCTTCGGCCTGCTTCACCACATTGTTGAACCCTAAATCTTATCCTTGAGGAATTACGGTCATATTGAGGACAGGATATCATTGTCACGCAGGTCCCTGTGGCTTAAATGTGTCCACAATCCCAACCCCCAATCTCATTATTTCTTCTTCATCATCGTCGTCGTCTCCTCTGAAATCCAATACCAATATCCAAAACCCTAGCTCTTCTGTCCCCTGTTCCACTGTGGCTGAGGCTTCGTTGGGAACCACTGACCTTGCCATCTGCAAGCTTCAACGTTTTGTTTCCGAGTTCCAATAGCTATCCGAGCCCATTGATCGTGTTAAACGCCTATTACATAACGACAACCATCTTCCTCTGAAATCCAATACCAAAATCCAAAACCCTAGCTCTTATGCCCCCTGTTCCGCTGTTGTTGAGGCTTCGTTGGGAACCACAGACCTTGCCATCAGCATCAGACCTTGGTTGTAGGGATGTAAACGGATCGGAACCATGCCATGTCTTCTTCGCCAAGTATTCTATGGCCGAATACGGATACCTCTAAACGGATTAATGCGGACCTGAATTTTCACCATCCGTCCTGGTGATCCGACCCTCTCTGCGGTGTTCTCTCTAACGGTAAGAAGGTGGAATGGGGCTGGATTCTCTCTTTCATCATATTCTAGAACTTGTTTAATCCTCAAAAACCCTAAAAATCATTATTTACTTAATTTTTTATTATTAAGTATTCGGATTTTTTTGGACGGATTTTAATCGGAGTATTCGGATTATTTTCCTGATATCTCTAAACGAATACGGATGCCCCTAAACGAATACGGATGCGACGTGGATTCGATTTCTGGTTATCCATTTACATCCCTACTGATTGGTTGCAATGGATCAAAATCCGAATCCCAACCACATGCCACTGTCTTCTTCGCCAAGTTCTATGGCCGTCTTGGGCTCATGAACTTCATTAATGCCGGACCGAACACCTCCGTCCTGGTGATACCCCTCTCCTGGTGTCTTGGTAACGGTAAGAAGGTGGGATGGGGTTGGGTTTTTAATGTTTTAGTGTAGAGAGTGTTTAGTAATTGACATATCCCGTTAGTTTTTTAATCAAAATTGAAATTTTGGTGTTTAGTGGGATTGCATTAATTTCACGGGCTATCGAAGGGGGTGTCGTTGATAATTTTCCTTTTTTTTCTTTTTTTCTTTTTTCTCTCCCTATTAGCTATTTGTTTGTTTTTCTTTAAGAGGAAATCTCCTTACCATGAAGATCCGGAAGATTAGTTTCTTTCTAGTATAATAGAGGTGGTAGATAATGAGAACAGAGATCAATCATAGGTGCCACATCATTAGTAATGAAATACTTAACTTCTTCCGCCAGGTGAAGGAAAACTTAATTTTAACTGAAAATATCAAATATCTGTAATATAGAAGAAGAGCTAGGAATGTCATGCAGGTTTACGTGATTGAGAACCTATAATTTTCATCAACTATACAAATACAGTATTATCTTTTTTTTTTGGTAAAACGCAAGTACAGTATTGGATACTGATTGAGGCGTGGACTGGATCATTGTCCAGATAATAATATTCCATTAGAATGCAAAGTTTTAGTTATCACAATGAGATCAGATATATCACATAATTCAAATTTAAATCAGTCTAACCCTATTTTGATTCCAATTGATTCATATAACCATCTTTTGATTTATCAATTATTCATGTTTGATCTTCATTATAGGTCATTGTTTTGTTCTTTAGTCACCAAAATATAAAAAAATTAAATGAAACTTAACTCTTGTAGATCTCAAGATTGTAAGAAAATCTTCGCTTCTTCTAAATTTTAATTTCTAAAGTTCTGACCGATTTAGATCAAAATCAATAGGGACCGATCCCGGGTTTGATTCCATATACTTTATCAACCGACTATAAGATTTCTGATCCTCTTAGGAGTCCTATATATAGTAAGCTCTTCTCTCATATTCCATGTAAAATCCCACTCCTATGTAACTGTTTACACCCTGCTATTTTCGATCAAAGATAAAACAACAACTAGGAGATATATGATCGATGAAGGGCATCCACAATTCCATTTGAAATCATGTGATCCTGTTCAAAGGAATTATAAGGGCATTGTTTACACCTTATTTTCGATCCATGTCAGCAATAGAGAAATAGATTGAAATCTGTTTCAGCCAAGACTAACCTGTTAGTCAGTGACCAAAAAACGATCAGAAAACGGCCAATGGTCGAAAACGGTTAGAAATTGATCAATGATCGAAAACAGTCAAAAAACGGTCATTGACCGAAGAACGATCAGAGACTGACGGATTGCAGTGACCAATAAACGGTCAATAGGATAGTTATAACCAATTCTCAAAGAAGTGGATAGTTGTGAAACTACCTGATAACTATAGAAACACCAAAACTGTCGAGGATGTCTATAAAAAGAGAAATTCAAAATAAAGGAAGGCACCCAACAAATCAACACAACAAGTCTTTTATCTTAAGAATAGTGTAATATAGATTTTCACCCAACAAAATGTCTTTTAGCTTGCTTCCAAAGACATCCATTATCATCAAGTTGCAAGCTTCAATAGTTAATGTCTGACAAAGTTATAAAGACTTCAACAAATTTGTTTCTGGGAAGTAAATGATTTGATCGTAGAGCAGTTGTAAGCCTCATCAGTTTCGGATTTGGCAAGTTGTAATAACTTCAACAAATATGTTTTACAAAGTAAGAAATTTGATTTCTTCTTCTTATTTTTGGCATTTCAATTTTTGTATTTTCAAAAGTCCTTGGAGTACCAAGGCACAAATAGAATCCATCGTCGCCTGGAGCAAATCAGAACACTCTCCTCAATCAACAACGGTCTCAAGATCGAAGGAATTTAGGGGAAGTAGTAACGTTCACATCATATGTTACGCCTTAATCCCACTACGTGTTGGTATTATAAACTTATATAAAGCTTCTACAATCATAGAGATGTGAACCAATGAATAATTATCAATTTCTTTATGTTTTGATATACTTGAACCTTGTTAGAATGTGTCTATCTTGATAATTAGAGGGGTTCCAGAGCCTTCTCTCAAGTCTTGACCCCACCATTAAAAAAAAAAGGGGAGAAAGAACATTAATTGGTGTTATGTTTGGGCGTTTACCTACGCCTAGACACAGCCCAACACCAAAACGGCGTCAGGACCTACGGGCGAAGGGACAGTCTCAGATAGATAGTTTTTATGGAGTATAGGCTTCCCAAAAGATAACAGAGGCGTACAAAGGATTCCTCGGATAGAACGGAGATTGGCCCTCAAGTGCAAAGACATAAAAGAGATTGACTACAAGACCCACTTGTCGAGCAAGGACGAAAGTCGACCTTAGTGATTCGACGGTACCAAGTGGAAGCTAGGGCTGTCATAGAAAGGCGAAATGGATCAGGGGCAGCATCGGTCTTTTTATGTCTATGTCTAGGCATAGGTACATGCCCAGGCACAATACCAGTTAGCGTACCTTTCAACACCACCACAACCCCCCCCCCCCCCCCAAACAAAAAAAAAAAAAAACCAAACCAAACGTCTACTTGGTTTTTTCAAAATTTGTGGGTTGCAAGTTGCAACACATTTACATTAATTACTAGGTCGGTAGTTGTCTCGACGCTCATAATGTAGAATTTTCTGTTAAAAAGAATAAAGGCCGGTGGCTAGGTATCCAATCATACGGTCTCTCACTGTCTTCACCATAACATCCAAACACATGTTCTAATCAATCACTTTTATTGGATGGGTTTTTCTAACCTTTTATTCCCAAGTGGGTCCATGGCCGGTGCCGGCAATGTTACGCCCATGAGTAGTCCTGTTCTGTCATTTTAGACTCTAAACCATTATATAAACACCCCTAATAAGGAAGTCTCTTAAGTCTTAATCAGGAAATTAAGTATTTCTCACCTTTCTGCAACAAACTAATCATCAAAGATGGTGAAGCTTGGATTTGGATGCTTTGGGGACTCCTTCAGTGGTTCTTCTTTGAAGGCTTATTTGGCTGAGTTCATAGCCACCCTTCTCTTTGTCTTTGCTGGTGTTGGCTCTGCAATTTCTTACAGTAAGTGGGCTTCTTCAATCTTCAAATTAAACCCTTTTTTTATTTTTTTTATCCTTTTTGACAAATTGATTAATGGCCATGTACTACGCAGGTGATCTTACATCAGATGCTGCGTTAGACCCAGCTGGGCTAGTGGCCATTGCCTTAGCTCATGCATTTGCGTTGTTCGTTGGTGTGTCCATGGCAGCCAATATCTCTGGTGGTCACTTAAACCCGGCCGTCACCTTCGGATTGGCCGTCGGAGGTAACATCACCATCCTCACTGGCATCTTCTATTGGGTTGCACAACTGCTCGGCTCCATTGTTGCCTGCTTCCTCCTCCAATTTGTAACCAACGGCAAGGTAAGATTGTCTATCCCAGGACAGAGATCGATAACTTCACCAATTGAACAAAGAAAATCTAACGTTTTGGTTAAGATGTTCCGCTTCGGTTATTTGGGACCTTGAATGTGTGGCTCGAGCATCCAAAGCCTTAGACACAAGAGCATGCAAAAGTACCACTTTGCCCCTGTGAGCACTCTCATTGGCGCCTATGCTGGTGTAGAGACACTGCATAATCAGTTAACGATCTCTTGCCCTATCTTTTTATACTATTGGGATATTTCCACTTAATATCTTAAGCATTCGAACTGCAACATCAAATCGGGCGTATTAGCCAGCCATGCTTGGTACCGCTACATACCCGATTTTGTATCGGTGGAATGATTCTTGGAGGTAAATCTGTCTAGAAAATGGTTTATTCATAGAAATTGAGGGCAGAACCGTCTGGTTCAGCTTGGCACGGCTGATCCTATATCGGTGGAAGAGTTCTTATTGGGGGTAAATTTGTCCAAAATTATTTAACAAAATTATGGGTAGAACCCATAAAATGAAAAGTTATTTAAGTCAAAGATATAAAAGGATTTTTAAAAGTATATTTATCATTAGGGAAAAGGAACACTAAGCAATGTTGTGCCTGGGCGTGTACTTGTGCTAGAGACAGCCCAACGCGAAAAGATCGGTGTGTCCTTCGATCTTTTTGCCTTTCTAGGGGATGTATTGGTCTTTTCGTGTTGGGCATCGATTAGCGTTCTTTCTCCCTTATCATTATATTATTTTTTAATTTTTGAATAAATCTTATTATTATATTATTATCAAAAGCTTTCATTGTCATACATATGTTTTCGATTATATATGTGAAATGGCAGTGTTTTTCTCATTGAAAAAAACACATGTTATATTAAAAAAATAAAAAAAATAAGATTATTTGACACCTTAGCATACTATTAAAAAAAACCCCTTACATGAAGTCATCAATATTAGTAAAGCAATAATCCCAAATAATGAATAGGATGAGCTCAAGCAGAGTGTACTAAACATTAAATATTGAAATGATTGGTGTAAACAAGGGAGAGGATGAGGATCTTAAATTCTTAATTCACAGAATATTAGTTCTAATCAGTGTACCTGGTTTCCCTAACCCGATTCTTTCGGTCTGATTTTTGCAGTCCGTCCCAACTCATGGCGTTGCTTCCGGCATGTCAGCTCTCGGAGGCGTCGTGATGGAGATTGTCATAACCTTCGCATTGGTGTACACCGTCTACGCCACCGCAGCTGACCCCAAGAAGGGATCACTTGGAACAATTGCTCCAATCGCAATCGGGTTCATCGTTGGTGCAAACATCTTGGCTGCTGGTCCATTCAGTGGTGGTTCAATGAATCCGGCTCGCTCATTTGGACCAGCTGTTGTCAGTGGAGACTTTGCTGGTAACTGGATTTACTGGGTTGGCCCACTCATTGGAGGTGGTTTGGCCGGGTTTATTTATGGCGACATCTTCATTGGATCTTATGCCCCAGTAGTCGCTGAAGACTATCCTTAAAATTAAGGGATCTTCGCCAGCTCCTTACTTGTTATCTGAAGCTTTTGAGGTTTTCTTTGTGGATTAATAAACAAATTAACGTGTAAATGTTTGCTTTATTCTCCTCTTCTCTCCATCAAATCCAATGGGCTTTGTAGTTTTGTAATCTTTGATAGTTTGTACCTTCTTATGTCAATAAAAAGAATGTAGAAAATCCCCTCATGTTGTTTCAGATCATGGTCAGACCATTCAGGTCTAGCTGCTGACGGGTAGACCCGGTTCATTTTAACTTCTTAATTTATTATCCTTGCGACCCTAGAGAGGGAAGACAAGAAATTAATCCCTCTCACCACCTGAAGGTTTTAAGGGTTCTTCTGATATCAATAAGGGGAGATGGTTTGAGTTTTAAAACTTTAAATAAAGGCTGCAAACATAAGAACCTTATCAAGTAGGGGTGCAAATTTGGCCCTAATGGCCCAAGCCTATCCTTGCCCACCTTGAGCCCGAACAAGGCCTGAGTTGAGATACCTTGGCCCTGAGTTAGGGTTGGGTATGGTTAGGGTTGAGGCCTTGGGTTGAGTCCGGCCCGACCCAACCCAACCCTGTCTTCTTCTTCTTATTCTTCTTCCTAGCAAGGCTAGCCTATGCATCTCCCTTCCCCCCCCCCCAATGGTCAGGGCCAATCAAGGTCAGCTCAGCCCGACCCTGAGGGTGGGTTTGGGTTGGATTTTTCCGGCCCTGAGTCAAGGCTTGGGCCCAGCTAAAGGGACTTCGGGTTGGGCTGGGGTTTTAAGAGCCTTAGCCCAACCCGACCCTGTAGCAACCCTATTATCAAGCCTAACAATTTCTTTTTCAATGTCTAATTGGAATACACATCATTTTTGGATAATTATATATAACAAGAGTAGAAGATTGTTGTCATGTTGCATGGCTCCGGCACAAGCATGAGAGTCAATGAGAGCGCGTGTAGGGACATCAATGGGGATGAAATTTTTTCATTTCAGGAGGCGGGGCGGTTTTTTAATGTGGTCCTGTGTTTGAGTGCAAGCTGCATGCATCCTGGCAGAGATGTTTTTCCCTAATAATAATTCTTATTGACGTCACATCGAGATGAAGGTCCAAGTCATCTCTTTCTGATTTCGATTCAGTTGAATGAGTAAAGAATTGGTCGAAATCGACTTGAACTCTAAAAACCTTTTCTAGATTAGTTGATTTGAATCAACAAGAATCAAAATCATGCTCAACTTTAATGTGGTCCTGTGTTTGAGTGCAAGCTGCATGCATCCTGGCAGAGATGTTTTTCCCTAATAATAATTCTTATTGACGTCACATCGAGATGAAGGTCCAAGTCATCTCTTTCTGATTTCGATTCAGTTGAATGAGTAAAGAATTGGTCGAAATCGACTTGAACTCTAAAAACCTTTTCTAGATTAGTTGATTTGAATCAACAAGAATCAAAATCATGCTCAACTGATTCGATTGATCCTGCTGGTGGATCCGGTTTCACCCGATCCACACGCCCACCTGGGGCAACCGTGGGCCCATAAGGGTCCATATAGAGTTACTTGGAGAAAGGACCATTAAGGGTCTCCTACTCGTACTCAAACACAAAAGAGGGAGGGGGAAGCAGGCTGCAGATATAAGAGAGATCTACAACTGCTTCCCCAATTGCGTGAAAATCTCTCAAGTCTTCTTCCTCTCTGATTGTGTGTAAGTGTATCTCAAAAGCTTCCATCACTGCTCTAAGGTTTGGAGAGTGGAATATTGTTCTTTTACGATCACCTATCGAGAGCACCGCCGCAAGGAAGGCTGTTTGCATTCTCTTCTACTGTTCGTGACACATTCACTTGGCTATCGATCAAGGATGTCTCGATCCGTCTCCGCTGCGTTCTCGCGACTCCGTGCTTCAAGTCTTTGTTATCTTGTGTTGAGTACCAGAGATTATCACAAGGGGATGAATAAATTCTCATATGTTATGGTAATTATGAGCTACATGAATCTAAGATTAGGGGACTGCTTCGAGGACTATAGCAAGCTAAGGAGCAAGGACATACAACCTTATCTGTATTGATGGACTGTATACAGGTAATCGACTTGCTTACTCAAGGAACAAAAGAGGGATGGTCATGGGGGACTTAAAATCTATTAGTGGATGTTGATATGTTCATTAAAAATTTTGATGTTATAAATTTCATTAAAAAAAATCTAAGGATGTTGTCTCCATTTCTCCATAGTCCACAAGTGGGCATTCAAGGTTAGGTTGGATCGGATAATGTTTCTAATTTTCTATTTAGTAAATTACATGTTTTCTTTCGTAAAATTTAAGTTCCCATCCCCCTATTACTCCGAGACTTTAAAAAAGGGCTTTCCTTCCAAGGGTTTAAAAAATTGGTGAATTGTAGGGGGTGTCAATGGGTCGGTTCGAGTTGTGTCGGTTTCGGTGTAGGAATGGTGAATCCGAAACCAAACAAATAAGGAAAGTTCAGTTTCAGCTCAATTTGGTTTTGGGTTGTATCGATTTGTTATTGAGGTTGATTTTGGTTTCGATCTGGTTTGGGTTCGGTTTGACATGCATATGTTATACAAAAGCTATGGAAATTTTGACTTTTTTTTAATGGATTTCTGGTTGTTATCGGTTTGGTTTTGGTTTCGGTCCGGGTTGTTGAGCCAATTTCGATTTGGTTTGGGTTCTTTCGGCTTCCGGCGTGGTTCGATTCGGTTTCGAGATCA
Organism: Telopea speciosissima; assembly: GCF_018873765.1. NCBI lineage: Eukaryota > Viridiplantae > Streptophyta > Magnoliopsida > Proteales > Proteaceae > Telopea > Telopea speciosissima. Next base: position 69,332,090 of record NC_057916.1, on the reverse strand, counting down.
CAACCCCAATCTGAAACTTGTCCAATAAAAAAATCGATGTGGTTCGGGCCAGTTTACCCTGTTTTGTCTCACTTTTGACACCCCTAATGAATCAAATTGGGAATCGGCTGGGATCGATTCCAATTTTTCCGTTTTGAATCGGAATATTCACCCCCAGATACCCTGATTTTTACCATAGGGTTAATCAGACCAATTCAGGCTGATTCCAATCCAATCTGAACCGAGAATCAGCCTATACAAGTGACAGTCAGCATACAAGAATATTTTGATGATTATGTTAGTCATAGAGGTCAGTGGATGTTGAAACAATTCATAGGGGTATTTTGGTCATTTGATAGTGATGTAGGAGTGTCTGAGATTATGTGGTAGTATGTGACACTTCATTTCAGTGCTATACAGTGTTTGGAAGCCTAGGACAGCTTCTTGTGAAGACTAGATGAATCAAGAATGTTGATTTCAAAGGATTACGCACTGGCAGCGTGTTTGTCAGAATTTTTGGAGGGTCTAATGGCAGAATTGGGCGGAGAAATCTACATGATAATTGTAGTTCATAGAGTCTTCTTTGAAACACAACTAGAATCACGCAATTTTGAGTTCGGACGGCGAAGTTATAGTGATTCCTATTTGGTCACCTGAAAATGAAGGGCATTTTAGATATTCCGACTTGTTTTTAGATTTTTTTTTTTGGGTTTTTATCACGTACCCCCCAAAGGTTTGACATAATTATGAAAATATAGGTTCTTAACAGTTAACCGATACCCCCATTCCGTTAGTCTAGGTTTAACAGTGTTAAAATCAAGGGGTGAACTGAAAAAAATGCCCTTACAAGAAAAATAAAAAAAAACCTGCAACTCATCTTCCCCAAACGATTCGGGGAAGATGAGTTGTAGTTATGAACACCACTGGGTTCTTGAGATTTTGAGTTGCAGATATGAACCTGGAACTTTTCTTATTGCGTCTACTCGCGCTATCTTCTTTATTCTGTCGTTTCTCTTTTGCTCTGATCTGTCCATTGTTCCTTGCCTTGATCTTAAACCCTAAATACTCCTTTGTTTGAAACACAACGAGAAGATGACGGGAAGTAACCCTAAGGGCTTCTCACATAAGTCGTCTTCTTCGTCATCCCATCGCAAAAGCAGATGGGAATCTGTAAAGAATATTAATCCCAATAGTAATTCTGGCGCCGCCAGAGATACAAAGCTCCTAAAACCTTCATCGAATTCTAAAGATGATTCCGCAGCTCCTGACCCATCGAAGCTCCCTCTCGATTCAATCCCTTCATTAGCTCTTGGTCATTTTTCGCCTGGCGGAGGTCGAGCTGGAGCTTCTTTTCCGTTTCAAAACCCAACTGGTATTGGTCCTCCTCCTCCGTCGACTTATGGCTTTCACATGCTTGAGCTGCGAACCATAGCGTTGGCCGATGGTAGCACTCGGTCTTACTTTGCTCTTCCCCACGACTATCAAGACTTTCTGCCTGCTGATAGGTTCTTAGCATTAGGGCGTGAACCTGGCAGTCTAGGGTTAGGGTTTGATAAGCATTTCCCTGCTGGTGGGTTGAGTCCCGAGGGAGGCTTCCGTCGTGATGGCAATGAGCCATTTGGTCATGGAGGCGGGCAATTTGATTACTGGGATTCCTTAGGGCTTGATGGGCGGGTGTCACCTGAAGCTTCATTGAAGAGGAGGTATGGAGATGAGGATGAAAGGGAAGGCAGAGAGAGAGAGAGACAGATGAGGTTATAATAAAATTGTTGGAATCCAAGCCCAAAACCTCAAGAACCCAATGGTGTTCATACCTGCAACTCATCTTCCCCCAATCGTTTGGGGAAGATGAGTTGCAGTTTTTTTTTTTTTTTTTTTCTTTCTTGTAAGGGCACTTATGTCAGTTCACCCCTTGATTTTAACACTGTTAGACCTAGACTAACGGAATGGGGTATCTATTAACTGTTAAGAACCTCAGGGGGCACGCAGAATTTTTCAAAACTGAGGGATTTTTTCATAATTACATCAAACCGGGGGGTATGTGAGAAAACCCCTTTTTTTTTTTTGGATTCCCTGAAAAAAACCAGTAAGGAGTTTGATAATGTGGCCAATTTAGATTGGCAGTACTCATCGTCACAGACACGTGACTGCAAACCGCCCACGCTTAAAGATGTTGAGAAACGACGAAGTTATGCTCAAGATTCTGTTATGGGCATTCTGGTTGGTTGGGTGTACTAACAAAATAGTACAGAAGCATGCATTATATCAAACATTATGTGACCGAGGTAGAGCCACGTCTGCAGATCTCATTTCAAAGGCAAAGATATAAGAGTAAAAGATGCGTTGATGCATGTTGACCGTACGCTCGGGAAAGATTTCTCCGCAATTGATATCATTTGTAGATGCACGCAGCATCTCTACACCGTGCAGAGATTTCACAATACATGGCGCTGCATCAAATAGACTGTCGAGAAACAAAGAGCATGTAGTGAACGTGCACCCGAGAGTGTCTACATGAATCTAAATGGAGGTTTCCCATTTGCCCTGTAAAAACCACCAGAGTTTGATTCGAGTCCAACGATTGAAACCTGTATGCCCCACCCCCGACAAGGTGGACAGTTCAGATGTGACAGATTTCGTCACTGATTCCACGTTTTAAAACCCCATTTCCCCCCTATTACTACTACTTCGTATAGACCAAGCAGCGATCTGAGTCGCATACTCCACAGCTCTGAGTGAGAGAGGCTTTTCTTTCTTTCTTTCATTCTTTCTGGAACTAATTCGCTTCTCCCCTGCTCTAGTTTCTAAATCCGGTACGAATTAAGTTCTTGGTGGTTCTTGAACCTCTTGATTGATAGATGATGAATATGGAAGAGGAGAAGACGATTAAGAGACAATGTCTGGGTTACGAAGATCGGCCTTTTGAGGTAGCAGATGTTTTGATTAATGTTCTTTCGAGGCTACCTGTGAAGATCTTCTTGAGACTCAGGTGTGTATGTAAACGATGGCATAATCTGATCTCTGATGATCCTTATTTCATTAAACTCCATTCTCAGCAATATTCCAAATCGAAACAACCTCTTCACTTCTTTACATCAAGTCCAAGCGATTCAACGAAAAGGGTTCTCTGGCCCATTTTCCTAACATCCATAAACACAGAAAAGAATCAATTAAGTAGATTTAAGTTCAAATCTGAGAATGTTTACGCCAGCCTCTTACCTACTCGTTTCGATCTGGTTTGCATTCAAAACGATGAGATTGTTCATATTTGTAATCCCAGTACACATGAATTCGTTACATTGCCAAAAGGCCCAGAACTTCCTTTCCCCCTTCATTACTCTGTTTATGGTTTCGGATATGTTGAGTCAACTGACCAGTATAAAGTAGTTCGTTTTATCGCTCCTAATTATGGCCTTGTAGAAAGGGGAATCATTGTTGATCCTGCTTCATTAACCATGAAATGTCAAGTCTTTACCTTAGGAATGGAAAGAAGGGTCTGCTCTAGTTCTTCTTGCTCTTCTTCTTCTTGGGCTTGGAGAGACGTGGTGGATTCTCCATATCATATAGGCCGTTCTAGTTTTCCAGCTTTTGTTAACGGAGCCATCCACTGGCTTGTCTTCTATGATCATTTGATTGATAATAAGGTCTACAATGGGCATATGATTGACCCTAACAATACGATCGCCGCGTTTGATGTCGAGAGTGAAGAATTCAGATTAGTCCCACATCCTGAAGGTTGTCCTGATCTTGGGTCTTTACAACCCAATGCACTCCAGTTGGTGGAGTTGAAAGGGTTGCTCTGTCTTTCATGTGTCAAAGGTTCTACAATGGACATTTGAATGTTTAAAGACTATGATCATCATATCGGTGGTGGTACATGGGTGAAAAAATATAGTATTGATCTAAATGTCTTGCCCTGTACCTACCGAATAGATTGGAAAAACGATACAATGGGATATTATGCACCTAGAGACATTGAGGAGAACACAAAGGTGCTTATTGAGGCTTCTCCCAAAGGTTTAGGGTACGTTTGGTAAATGTCTCAACAAAGAACGGGTGTTCTTGACTAAGAACGTTCTTTTGCGTTCTTTGTTTAGAACGGGCGTTCGAGACCAAAAATGACTGCTTTGGTAACGGTCTCAAGAACGCCGTTGAACAAAAATGGCGTTTGGTAAAACTCGTTCTTCCCTATTTGATGTTAATTACAAAATTGCCATTTCCTTCTAAATTACACCAATAAATACTTGTAAAACTCTTTTCTCTCTTACCAACCTTGGCATAAAATTAAAATATCTCATTAACATAACCAAAGTAATTATAAAAATATACCAAATTTAGAAAATACCATTAAAATTGGGTTCTTATGTGGATTAGTGTCATAACCGACAATGCTATGAACATTGAATAAAAATTGGGCCTCGGGATTCGAACCACCATCCCCTTGGAACATGGTCAAGTGCTCTACCAATTTGAGCTAAAGACCCATCAAGTACTCATTGATTAGGGGACACAGGATAAAGTATTGTTAATTAATTTACTTTGTTCTTCCCAGTAGTACTTCCTACTATTTTTTTTTTTGTTGTAAGGTGGTACTTCCTACTAGGACCACCAAATACGTGCAAAAACATACAATCTGGTCAGCTTGTAAACGTAATGGATCCATCACAACCCTATAATTCGAAATCACTAATGATGGTGGCAATTGTCTAACAGATGGATCCATCACGCCCTATAATTCAGAAATCATCTATTAGGCAAGGAGTCATGTAGAATTCATTTGCCGTATGAAAGACTATCTTGACATCAATCTAATCAAGACAACTCTACTTAGATGGGTTGATCATAGCCCCGAAAATGGAATTGCTACTCACCATTCTCTTGTAATAAAATTAGCAATCGAAGGCTGTCTCCTCTAGTGAGCTCGGGGTTTTTTATGGTTGGGGGAGGAGGGGAGGCCAGGCCATGTTTTGGTCATAGGCCCAACACATGAACCCCAACAATTTCTTATATAGAACCCCAACAATTTCTTATATAATCGACCGCATAGGGTCCGGTTTGAGTTTCAATATGAACATATGACTTCAATCATTATTCGGTCATGTGTTGAAATTTAAAATTTACCTCGCTGGTTTGTTAGTCCATAATAATGGCTGGACTTGTGCTATTTTAGTTTACTGGTTTCAAAATTTTTTTTTAAGTTAACATAACTAGGATTCCTCCAAAGCTTTCCAACAACAGCTTGGTAGGTTACTCTTTCCTTTTAATCTTAACCCATGGAGTGGTTTTCTTTAGAATATGCTCTCAAACATTTGAATTCGAGAATTATATGTGGTCTCCTCTCATGGCAAGAATTTGAGGATGAGAGCAGGAGAGTGACATGACACTCCTATCCCCGTGGATTTGGTCAATAAGATCACAACATCTCACTCCCTCTCAAGGACTCATCGTCTCATCCCAAAACCCAAGTTCAAGTACAACCAATAAACTTGCAACCACTTTCTCCCAAGCCAATAAAACTCTCTCTTTCTTAAAACCCTCTCTCTTAGAGACCATTGAGAAAGAAGGCCCTCCAATCCGACATTAGACACACACACACACACACACACACAATGTAATATCCAACTCGAAACTCCATGCATTCCATCAACAACAGAGACCCACAATCTCAACTTACAACATAATCAAGAGATCATCTCTTCAAAAAAAAATGTTCTTTTTTTTGAAGAAATAAAAAAGCAAATAGAGAAGAACACTCGATTCGCATTACCATAGAAGGATAAAATCATAAGGAAGAAAATCGATACAAAATTTATTCAAAATTTATTCAAAATCAAGAATACAAAGCAATTTCTATTCGTAAATAGAGAGAGAAAAAAACCCAACTAAATCGAGTAAACACCATTACAAAGAGAGAGCAGAGAGCTACGATCTCGCTACCTTGCTGAGAGAGTGGGAGAGAGAGAGTCACCTTCACACTTCGATTCTGCAGGCATGGTCGTGGTAGAGAGGATCACGCAGAATCCTTCAAGTTGTTGCTCTAAATCCCGAGACAAAAAACGAAGTGAGAGAAAGAACGAGACAGAGAGATAATAAAATCATCACGAGAAAGAAAGAAGAAAGACGCAAAAGCAAGAATCGGAATGACTCAAAGATAATAAAATCCCCAAAATCCATTATACCCATACATCCATACCTAAAAAACAAACCGTAAAATCACAAGATGTATGAATAAAATCCCCAAAATCCCTAACATCCATTCTTAAAAATCCAGACGAAAAATCAATTTTCTCAACAAATCCATAATCATACCTTTCTAAATCCTTCAAATTTTAGGGATGTAGATCCAATTCCCGAGACACATGGGATGAAAAATTCAGACCTGGGTCGATCATCACAAAACAACGATCGAGAGAGAGAGAGAGAGGGAAAGAATGAGACAGAGAGAGAGGCAGAGAGAGACAGAGAGATAGCGAGATAGAGAGTGAGAGAGGGAGAGAGAGAGCGAGACAGAGAGACAGAGAGACGTGAGGGAGAGAGGGAGAGAGCGAGAGAGAGATAGAGGGCATGGTACCTCGAGTTCTCTTATGGGTGGTCTCCTTCGTTTCCCCTTCTTCTTCCCTCCTCTTTGCAAGTTTCTTTCTCAAGCCGTGAATCCAATGAACCCAATTCCATATCAATTGCAACAAAGTCCTATTGACGAAGATAGAGAGAGCGTGAGGGAAAGAACGAGCAAAGAGAGACAGAGATAGCGAGATCCATGCATTAGTTTCGTACGTAGAGAACACTAAAAATAATACTTGTGGTTTTGATCCAAGTTTGATAATGTATATTGTTCTTGGACATTGTATCGAATAAAGTTTAATATGGAACATAACACTGTTCAATATAAATATAATTTCAAGATTTAAGAATCTTGATTTGTTAGAAAGCTTTGTTTTGACAACTTTCTAACAAGTTCAAAATTGCTTTTAAATCCGTTGCTTAAAATGATTTTTTATCAGCTTTAACTCTATTATGCAGGGAAAAACATTGAAGTAGTAAGCAAAAGCAAAGGAGTGGTGGGTTCTTCATGTAGACCAAGATTCCGATTTAGTAAATAGTTTTTTTTTTTTTTTTTTTTTTTTTAGATCCTACTCGATGGCATTGTCGAAGGTGGGTTCTCAATAATCTTTTATACATGTAATAGGTAGGGTATGCCCTCCTTTCATTTTTTGTATTTTTTTCTTTAATAATACAATATACATTTTAGTAAATAATAATAATAATAATAATAAAGAAAAAAAGAAAAAAAAGAAGGTTAACTCCGCTAGTGTTTGCTACCGGTCTCAAGCTCCTGATAAATGAGGAGGGTTGCAAAAATTTGAACTTTTGTGGTCAACGTCACATTCTCACCAAGATTCTAAAACTCGTGGTTTCGACTAAGTTTCGGCCAGCCAAAATCTGAGTTCGTCTTGGTTTCGACAATATCTTGGTCGAAACTGGAACTTTCTCCAGGTTGACTGAACCTTGGTTTCGAGGCCGGTTGTTTTTTTGCCTTGATTCTTGTTGTGCTACATATTTTTGACATTTTAAATTTAATCCATGCATTAGTTTCACATAGAGAACACTAAAAATAATACTTGTGGTTTTGATCCAAGTTTGATAATGTATATTGTTCTTGGACATTGTATCGAATAAAGTTTGATCGAACATAACACCTTCAATATAAATCGATTTAAGCAATCTTGGATTTGTTAGAAGCTTTGTTTTGACAACTTTCTAACAAGTTCAAAATTGCTTAAATTTGCTTTATATTGAAGGAGTTATGTACTAAACTTAATTTGGTGTACGCAAATGTCAAAATTGCTCAATAAAAGTTTTGGACATCAAAACAAAAGAATATTTTATCGCACTTTTGGGTTTTTAGCAATATTTTACCATATTAAGATTATGAAATTTTTAAATTTAAGAAAAACCCTAACATTAGAAAGTTAAAAATTGCACCGACCACCGAAAATCCAATTTTTGTTCTTGAATTGGGGGGTTGATTTTTTTTCCTTTTGAAATTTGATTTCTTAATTATTTTTATTGGATTCAAATAGGGGGTATTTGCTTATTTATAAATAATATCTTATTAGGCATAAATAAGTGTTTGCCCTAGTTAATGGCATACTTAAGTATCTATACTAGTTTCGAGCCAGGTTTCCCCAAGTTCGATGGGCATAAATGTCGAAACTTGTGAAATTACCAACATCTCAGTCGAAACTGGTTGAAATCATCGAATTTCGATCGAAACCTTGGATTTTTTAAAATCACCCCTCAACCATGGAAGAAAAACTCGACCAAAACTTGTCGAAACCACTGAGTTAACTTGGTTTTGCAGGTTTCTGAGACGAATTGAAGGGTGATTTTAAAAAATCCAAGGTTTCGACTAAAATTCAATGGTTTCGACCAATTTCGACCGAGATGTTGATAATTTTGCAAGTTTCTGACACTTATGCCCATCAAAACTTGGGGAAACCTGGCTCGAAACCAGTATAGATACTTAAGTATACCGGTTTCCAGGCCAGAAACCAGGACAGACACCTATTTATGCCTAATAAGATATTATTCATAAATAAGCAAATACCCCCTATTTGAATCCAATAAAAATAATTAAGAAATTAAATTTCAAAAGGAAAAAAGTCAACCCCCCAGTTCAAGAACAAAAACTGGATTTTTGGCGGTAGGTGTAATTTTTAACTTTCTAATGCTAGGGTTTTTCTCAAATTTAAAAATTCCATAAATCTTAATATGGTAAAACATTGCTAAAACACCAAAAGTGCGGTAAAATATTCATTTGTTTTGATATCAAAAAAAAAAAGTTTCATTCAGAGTGGTTTTGACGGCATTTACGCACTCCAAATTAAGTTTTACCGGTACATAACTCCTTCAATATAAATTAGATTTAAACAATCTTGAACTTGCTGGAAAGCTGTCAAAACAAAGCTTTCTAACAAATCCAGGATTGCTTAAATCTGATTTATATTGAATGTGTTGTGTTCCGATCAAACCTTATTCGATACAATGTCCAAGAACAATATACATTATCAAACTTGGATCAAAACCACAAGTATTATTTTTAGTAATCTCTATGTGAAACTAATGCATGGATTGGATTTAAAATGTCACAAATAGGCAGCACAACAAGAATCAAGGCAAAACAAACAACTTCTGGGCCTCGAAACCAAGGTTCGAGTTAGCATGGAGAAAGTTCCAAGTTTTGACCGAGATATGATCGAAAAACGAACTCAGTTTCTGATTGGTCGAAGAAACCCGAGTTTTAGAACCTTGTTTTCAACTCGTCTCGAAAACTGTAAGACCGAGTTAACTCGGTGGTTTCGACAAGTTTCGGTCGAGTTCTTTCTTCCATCACCAACCCCTTTGTGGAATCGCACGAGTACCCCTTTTGCTTCGATCAAGTTCGACTTCGAACCTCTAATCCACATTCCGCACTCGAGGCTGTCAAAGCTGAATTTCGTCGAAGAGGATTTCTCTTCAATCTCGGAAGTGGGAAATACACGACACTCGTGGAAAAATGCAGAGCTTGAAAGGGCTCTTACTCAAGAAGCGTTCCCTTGGAATTCCTAGATTTCTTCCCCATTACAGAAACCTCTGCACTCATACCATTAACCCAGATGATGACGACGAACTTCAACTTCAAAATCCAGTGAGTTTTCTATCCAATCCTTTCAAGCTAAAACTATTATCGTTCGACTACATACGCCTATTTTGATGTTACAGGTGCTAGTCGAAGGCAAAGCTCATTGTCGAACAGCTATTCTCAACAGACCCTCCGCCCTCAATGCTCTTACAACTTCAATGGTATTCTCCTTTTGTTTTAGCTCAATATTTATGGTTTTGCTTTCCGGGTCTCTCCTATTTTGTTATTCCATTAAGACCCCCTACGTTTGTTTCTCTTACCTTCAGGGAGCGCGTTTGAAAAAACTGTATGAATCCTGGGAAGGAAATCCTGATATTGGTTTTGTCGTGATGAAGGTTAGTGATTTCGTTCCGTATTTACTCGAGTATGTCTTCCATTTCTTTCATTTATTCTCCCTCTTTTTCTGTTATTGGTGTATTTTGCTTCTTTTTGTTCCTGTTATACAAAGGCCACACTTTGACATCATTTTTGGAACCTGAAGGGCAGTGGCAGCAAGGCTTTTTGTGCTGGTGGAGATGTCGTTTCTCTCTATCGATTACGAAATGAAGGTAAAATAAGACATTTTCTTCTTTGTTCTTTAAAGATTAGTTCGCGGTGAGAATCTTGCACTTCAATCCGTTTTCTTTCACATGTATTTGGAAATATTTTGATACCAAATTCCTGTTTTCATATGCGTTTTGGAAGAAAACAAATGTATATATTTCAAATTGTGGACCATGTTATCAATGGTTTTTCTTCTTCCAGGTTTATTCATTTCTTTGTTTTGTTGCTGTGCAAATTTTTAGTACTAGTCTAGCAAATCGTTGTTCCTGTAAACTATAGTTTCATTGTATGCAGGGAAGATGGAAGAAATTAAAGAATTTTTCAGGAAACTATACAGTTTTATGTACCTTGTGGGCACATATTTGAAGCCACATGTAAGTATCAAAGATTTCTTTAGCATTGAAACAATTGACATCTGCAGTTAAGCTTTAGCCTGTAATTTCCTTTTTCGGGGGTTATTGAGATATCATTTTTTGAAATACGGTAGTTCTATGTTATGGAATTTTGTCCATGTGACGCTGACTTTCAAATGGTCCTTTTTAGAGTATATTCATCAAAATTTTGAATAACTATGTTAATTACTTTTTGGGGAGGGTTTTATACAAACAAAATTTGTTTTTTCTTATCTTGATACCTTGTTGATACAATAGATATACAGTTGTCCACTCTTTCTAGAACTTCTGATGAAGTACTATATTTTTGGCAGAATTATTTTAAATCATTATGCTCAACCTGCTAAACAACATACTAATGTACTAAACAGCATACTAGTGTACTCTTTCTTGAACTTCTGTTGAAGTACTAAATTTGTTTTTTCTTATCTTGATGCCTTGTTGATACAATAGATATACAGTTGTCCACTCTTTCTAGAACTTCTGTTGAAGTACTATATTTCTGTGCTGCAGACATAAGTTGGAGTTACATATTTTTGGCGGAATTATTTTAAATCATTATGCTCAACCTGCTAAACAGCATACTAGTGATTAAAAGGAAAAAAAAGTATCCAATAAATGCTTGATATTGAATTAAAATAAATCCAATAGGAAAAGGAGCATAGCGAGAGAGTATCTAGGATTAGGTGTTGAACTGCTTGATTGGTTTGATGAGAGTTGTGTATCTGCAGCAGCTAGAAAGAACTACGGAGAGGGCATCAACAGGACATTCTGCTTCTTTTGTAGGCATGATAATTTTGTAATATAAACTGAAGGGAAAAAGTAGTCTGTCCAGGAGTGTGGCTCCTGCGCCCAGACTCCGTGCCCCCGAAATGACCAGCTATGTAAAGCACTAAAGCCGAAATCCCACCCCGTGTTGATGCTTTCACGTGCGCTCCCATTGGCCCTCACCTTGGTGCAGGAGCTGCACTCCCGGACAGAAAACTCTCCCCCCTAAACTAAATTAGGTGATATAAACTGTGATGAATAGAAACTTGAGCCAGTAAAGGAGATTTAAACACCAGCAGTGAGATTTGGGTTGTCGCTGAAGTTTGTTAGTGAAATAGGGAAAAAGATGCAATTCATTTAGAATGAGATAAGAGTTGATGGAAGAAATAGTTCATCTAATCTCTCTGGTTTCTAAATGTATAACTGGCAAACAAGTAATATATGAAGATAGCTTTAAATTTTACAATATCGCTTATGAAATCAATCTATTTCTGCATCAGGGTGTTTTCCAATTGCCAAATAATGATACCAACAATTATGATGACCTATAAGCTGCCGGGTGATATGAAACATGCATAGTTCTTTGAAGGATAGTGTTGCAATTCTTTTTTCCCCCCTTTGTTAACATTGCATTTCTTCTGTTTAAATTCGTTTTTGTATAATAATTTGTGCAATTATTAAGTAAGATTTGAAATTCTATTTTGACCTTCTAACTGACCTCTCCCTTTAGTTTAAGTTGGAAAAGGGAAATACTAACCTTCACGTATGATTTTTTCCATGTAGGTGGCTATTCTAAATGGTATTACCATGGGGGGTGGGGCAGGGGTTTCAATTCCAGGGACATTCCGTGTTGCAACTGAGAAGACTGTATGTATATACCAAAAACACATTTATCTAGTGTTCTCTCTCTCTGGGCATGAATAGTTGATCTTGAAACAAGTCCATTTATTTTGTCTCAGGAAGTCCTCAATGGCTTTGTCAAACACCTAGTAGAGTGTCATACATTTAATGATGATTCTGAAGGTTTTGCTGTGAAATAAACTAGAGGCGCATGACTTTCTATTGAAGATATATGGAGTATTCACTGGTGGGGGGCTTGCATATATTGCTTTCAAGGATGATCAAAATAGTATCTAATGTGATTTGCACATTAAGATTTTGTGGCCCGGAAGGATTAATAATGGTCTTTGTTGAAATGAACATGTCAAACAACACAACAGATATGCTTTATCCAGGAAACTATGAATAATGTTTGATGTAGGACAAAATATAAAGAAAAAGAGGCCAAAACACTGTTCACGTGAACAGTGTCACAGCCCCTGTGGGGGCATATATTGCTTTCAAGGATGATCAAAATAGTATCTAATGTGATTTGCACATTAAGATTTTGTGGCCCGGAAGGATTAATAATGGTCTTTGTTGAAATGAACATGTCAAACAACACAACAGGTATGCTTTATCCAGGAAACTATGAATAATGTTTGATGTAGGACAAAACATGAAGAAAAAGAGGCCAAAACACAGTCCACGTGAACAGTGTCACAGCCCCTTATTTTTGGCTTGGTGAGAATATTCCTTGAAGAATTGTGGGGGCAGATTAGTCTTTTAAGTATTAGTGATTCAAATCCTTAAGTGAAGGGCAATTTTGTCATTCTTCTAAAGCTAATAAGTTGAATTGATGGGGACCACAGGCTGGAGATTTCGGCTGCAACAATTAAGTCATCCAAGTGGGTCCCACAAGGAGATTTAGAAGAGTTTAGGGTAAATTACATGACACCCCCTGAAAATCGAACGATACTCAACTCACCCCCTCTTATTTGAAAATACTCACCTGTCCCCCTGTATTAGAGCACTATATTACAACTTAGTCCCCACCGTTAGTTTTATGCGGTTAAGTTATGAAGTCAGGAAGTCAAATATTTTTAAATCGCTAAACTACCCTTGACCAATCTAGAGTTACTTTTTTACCCTTGGATCTAAAACCCCCAAAATCTATCCTCTTCCTCACATGACCTGCAACTCAATCTCCGCCAGTCCATTCGAGACATGCATCGAAGAAGAAGATCCAAGAATTGACGATACTCTGTTTTTCTAGGCAGAATTGAGATTTCTTTGCCGAAATGCTGCAAGTTCTAGCGACCAAAGAGGGTGATTTAGGGTATATATTTCAGACCATAAAATAAAAGGAAAAAAAAACGATGGAATGAAGCTGCAGCAACGGATTTTCCCCAGCCACTTGTCGATCTCAAGGCTGGAAATATGAAGACCAGTAGTAGGGAATACAAACCCCACAAACGTTCAATGATATACAGAGAACTGATATAAACTGCAGCCCAAAAACTGCAAATCTGAAGTAAATAAACCCAGAATTTGGTGATTTTGCAATAAAATAAGATCTGGGGTTCAGATGGACACCAAACTAGGATCGAGTGGCCTTCAAGAAAGGGGGTAATAATCCCCTAAAAACTGCGCTAGATCTTCTGGTCAGATCATAAACGATAGAGGATATCGAGCTGAAAAAAAAACCTTGAAAACAGAGTATTGCAGACCTTGTTTGGAGATTTCTAATAGTATATAATCGGGTGATCAGACCAGCTTCAAATCTGGATCGAGTAACCTTACCAAGTAGATGAATAAGTACCTGAAAGATAGAAAGAGATCTGCTGGCTGGATTGAGATTTATTTAAAAAATCGATGCTGCTAGAATACAGTTTCAGAACTTGATGACGCCAGCCATAAAACTTGATTTCTGTAGAAAAATCTCCATAGAAGGCACAATAGATGTAAGAGCATAGGGTGTAGATGGAAGTTAGGCAGCGGTGCTACAACACTCGAGCAAGAACTTCTTAGACTTTCAAAATAAGTGTTCATCAAAGCAGCAAGAGCTGCAAAAGGGCCAAACCAAAGAACAAATCAAAACCCATCAAGGTTGTGTACATCTCAAACCCTATAAAGGTAAAGACCACTGCCTCTGAGTTCAGGGCTAAGGTGCAAGAGCTCACCGGCAGAGATTCTTGTAGGCGGCGGCGATACTGGAAGGTTCTCGGTCGACGGTGGCCTTCAAATGGTTTGGGTATCTAAAATGCATTTTCTACAAACGTTGGGTACCTCAATTGTCATTGTTTATCGTATTTTGGTTGAGGTTAAAATTGTCTTTTCAGTTTTTGGATCGTTTAAAGTTAACATCGTTACTCTAGAGGGGGACGGATAAGTATTTTCAAATAAGAGGGGGTGAGTTGAGTATCATTTGATTTTCAGGGGGTGTTGTGTAATTTACCCAAAATTTTATTTTGTTTCTATTTTATTTCAGTCCTAGTTAATTAGAGTAGTTTCTATTTTCATGTTGCAACATATTATGTTAAGTTTCTATTTCTCCTCTTACTTGAGGTGCAAGTATAGCCCTCTTTATATTGTAAAGGCCGTTAATGCCTCTCCCCACGATTTACATAGTTGAATGAGAATTTGCTTTGCTGCAAGTATGATTGTTTCTCAAGTTGTGTGTGACTTAAAGGGCTGAAGGAGCCTGGCTGAGCGAGCCAAATCCACCTATCCCAACCCTTCCATTGCCATCTTCTCCAACGAGCCTGAGAACTGCTGTGATTATTCCACTACCAAGGATTCCACTCGGTTTCTGTTGCTGCTGTTTCAAGTTGCTTCTGCTGCTACTGGAGATCATCACTCGAAGCTTGAAGGCACTTCTCCAACACTGTTGTTGCTGTTGCTGGTGAACAATATTCAAGGTTGAAGACATCTCTCACTCACTGTGATTGCTGCTGCTGGGAGATCCATCGATTGGAGCTGTGCTGCACCTCAACTCTTTGGCTGCAACCTTCTAATTCCATAACACCTTCAAATCAACCCCAACCCTGCTGGGTTTTGAAACTCAGTCTCCCCCTTCCACTACCTCCACTTGATTGACACTTCCACCCCATCCCACTGCCTGAAACTCACATAATTCCCATACTTCCTATTTTCATTCTCATCCTCCCCTCTCCAATTCCAACCATCAGAATTGATCAAAACTTGCAGACTAGGCTTCATTCACCAAGCCTTACACTTGGTTACTGCTGGAAGCCCAGAACAACATTGTTTGGAAGGTTTCTCCAAACCTTCTATTTTGGTGACTCTTTGATATCTCTACTTCCGACCATCAGATCTGAACCAATTTTGGAGGCAAGCTTTCCCTTACTATTCTCTACACTCGATCCAAGTGGGCTGGCCATCACTTGGCTGGTTTGATCATAAACCCTAAGTTTCTAATTCTGATTCTGTTCCTATTTGAATTTTTGTGGGTTTTTTGGGACTGGTATTCTAGTCTTACATTAATGTTATTAGTAAGGTAAAACATGTGAGATGCAAGACCTATTTATTGTGATTATGTTAAATTACTATTTTTAGGATTTAGTAAGTACGACTATTAGACTTTTGAATATTTTAGTGAACGTGATTTAGTGTTAGAGAAGAAAAGTGTTTTGAGTAAATATGTAGACATAGTTAAATATATGTATAATGGTTTAGTGACTAGTGTACGAATGGGGAGGGGGGGGGGGAAGGGACAAGGTATTGAATTCCCAATTACAATTGGGTTACATCAAGGATCAGCTGTAATGCTTTATTTGTTTGTCCTAATCATTGACTTGATGAGTTACTAGAGACATTTAAGATCAGATCTCTTAGTGTATTCTTTTTGCTGATGATATTGTTTTGGCAGATGAAACAAAAGTAAGGATAAATGCAAAGTTGCAAAGTTGGAATTATGGAGATCAGCCTTGGAGTCAAAAGGTTTTAAGATGAGTAGAACAAAAACAGAGTATGTGGTATGTAACTTTAGTAACAATAGGATTGAAAATGGGGTGGTGAAAAGTAATGATAGGAAATACTGCAAAGTGAATATTTTAAGTACTTAGGTTTAATCATATATACTACAACTACAACAACAATAGCAACAACATAACCTTATCCCAATTAAATGGAGTTGGCTACATGGATCATTGTTCTCCAATTAGCTCTATTCGAAGCCAAACGTGGTAGAAGGCCTAGGCTATGCAAGTCTTTCCTCACCACAACTCCTAGAGTTATTTTAGGCCTGCCCCTGAATCTTTTAGATCTTTCAATCTTAATCAAATCACTCCGCCGAACTGGAGCATCCGAAGGCCTCTGTTGAACATGCCCATGCCACCTAAAACGACTTTCTCGTAGCTTGTCATGAATTGGAGCTACTCCCAACTCAGCTCTAATGTGGTCATTCCTTACTTTGTCCTTCCTAGTTTTGCCACACATCCATCTCAACATCCTCATCTCCGCTACACTTAGTTTATCTATATGCTCCTTCTTAACTTCCCAACATTCTGCACCATACATCATAGCCGATACTATAACAGTCCTATAAAATTTTCCTTTTAAGCTTTAAAGGAATATGCCGATCACACAAGACTGTGGACACATCTCTCCACTTCAACCATCCTATTTTAATTCTTTGAGCAACATCATCCTCTATATCATCTTCTTTATTTATGATTGAGCCTAGATAGTAGATACATAAAATAATCACTTTGTGGAATCTCCCTCTCATCAATATCCATCACTTCATTAAAAGTCCTAGTGTAACTAAAGTTACACATCATATCCTCCATCTTTGTTCTACTTATCTTAAAACCTTTGATTCCAAGGTTGATCTCCATAGTTCCAACTTGGTGTTAATCCCTGGTTTTGTCTCGTCCATCAACATAATATCCTCAGTGAAAAGCATACACCAAGGAACCTCATCTTGGATGTCTCTGGTTAAATCATCCATGATAAACGCAAACAGATAAGGGCTTAAGGCTAATCCTTGATGTAACCCAATTGTAATTGGGAATTCACTACCTTGTCACCACATCTTCATGCTAATTATGTCCACATATTTTACTTGAAACCCTCCTACATATCTTTAATTATGTCTATAAATTTACTTGAAACCCTTCTCTTCTCAAGAATATGCCAAATTAATCTCTAGGACTTTGTCGTAGGCTTTTTCTAGGTTAATAAATACCATATGGAGATCCTTCTTGCCCTCTCTACATCTTTCCACGAGCCTCCTAAGTAAATAGCTTCCATCGTGGATCTTCCTGGCATAAAACCAAATTGGTTCTCTGAAATAGTAGTTTCTTTTCTCAGGAGGGTTTCTATAACCCTCTCCCATAACTTCATAGTATGGTTCATTTGTTTTATGCCTTTATAGTTATTGCAGCTCTGTATTTCACCTTTATTTTTTGTAAATCGGGACCACAATGCTTCTCCATCTGGTATTTTCCTTATACTCATAATCTTATTAAACTACTTGGTTAGCCAAGATAAACACAGATCTTAAGCTCTTCCACACCTTCAATGGGATCCCATCTAGGCCAGGTGCCTTGCCTACTTTCATCTTTCTTAAAGCTTCTTTTACTTCAGACACCCTGATTTTGCGTATATATTTACGACATGTGGTGTCTAGATGAATAGTGCAGTCTTCTGGGGTGCTAATGTGCTATTACTCAAAATGACTTCATTGAGTAATCTGTAAAAATATTTTTTCCATTTCTCTTTAATGTCCTCATCCCTTATTAGTACTCTACCATCTTTACTTTTAATACATTTACATGGTCGAAATCTCTACTCTTCCTTTCTCTCATTCTAGTTATCTTATATATAACTTTTTCCCCTTCCTTTGTGCTTAGGTTGTGTTGAGATTGACTACTTTACCCGATAGGGGTAATTTAGTCTTTATTAGTTTAGTTATTTTATGCTTTAATTCTTCCTTTTTTGTTTTTTTATCTCCTCTATCCGATCTCTGTTTGGAGTCCTAGTTGTACTAGGAATTCCTAATAGGAATAGGATTGGGGATTCATACTTTGATTGTAACTTGATATTATTATAAATAAGGGGCTGGGTGATCGATCTAAGACACTCAAGCATTCATATTCAAAGCTGCTTACAGGTTGTTATAAAGGTCTTCATATTTCTTCGCATTTGCTTTCCCTACAATTATCTTAGCTTCATTTCTGGCAAATCTATACCTTTTTTTATCCTGTACATCCTTAGTCCTTTGTCATGTCTTAAAACTATCTTTCTTAGTCTTAATGACTACTTGAACCTCGTCATCCCACCACCAAGTCTCCCTAGTGGAATGTCGTTTTCTTTGTGATTCCCCCAAGACCTCTTTACCAACCTTCTTAATACATGTTGACATCTCGTTCTACATTGCATTGGTGTCTCCCTCAAAGTCCCACTTTCCTTGTTTGACCACTTTATCAGTAAATGTTTCCTTGTTTGACCACTTTATCAGTAAATGAATTATCTTTGGATAAATAGGTTCCCCCATCTTACAATTCTGTGTAATGAGGCACATATCTTTGTCCACCAATCTATATTGAGTGATAAGGCCCTCCCTAGGTATAACCTTACAGTCCCTACAAAACAATCTATTGGACCTTCTAGTTAGGAAGAAATCTATTTGGCTGATATGATGACCACTTTTGTAGGTGACTAGATGCTCCTCTCTTTTCAAAGAAAGTTTTCACAATGGATAGATCATAAGCCATAGAAAAATCTAAAACTGAGATCCCCTGATTCCACTCCCCAAAACCATAACTCCCATGTGTGTGCCTTCATAGTGAAAGACAATACATATGAAAGGGTTCTAATCAAGACAAAATCAATAAGCTGGTCAAACCAAAGACAGAGAACTACTTGATGAAAGAGAAATGAACAGACAACACCGAAATGCATAACCTAAAGACTTACAAAAGAAAAATGAC
Source organism: Telopea speciosissima (assembly GCF_018873765.1). NCBI lineage: Eukaryota > Viridiplantae > Streptophyta > Magnoliopsida > Proteales > Proteaceae > Telopea > Telopea speciosissima. The sequence goes on along the minus strand of NC_057916.1, from coordinate 69,312,948 downwards.
GCTCTTTCAGGCACAAAATCAACAATGGCAACCAAACAAGTTCAGTAAAGTGGATGATGCAAACAATAGGAGGTGAGGCTACAAGTAATGAAACAACTAGATACAAGCAGAAAAACAACTTACAAAACAAAGCAAAAAAGTAACAAAAAGTATCAAATTGTTACTGGAGGGTCTCCATCTAATTGAGCCAAATGATCTTACTGCAGAAGAAACTATGGCAACCGGTGGATCTCCACTCGACTGTTCCGATAGATCTTATTGCAGTCATGTAGCCGAACTCTGGAAAATAACACCGCGAACAGCAGGTCTCAGATTGAGAATAGCTCGGTTGAATCCCAATCGAAAACTCAAAAACCCCATCTCATGAGGGAAGACTCTCGTGGGAGTCGCTTACCTGAACGTCTCGAGGTGTTCAGGGATGGGGGAAGTGAGCGTAAGAGAGTCGGGGATGGGGAAAGTGAGTGAGAGAGAGTCGGAGGTGGGGAATAGGGTGGATGAAGTGCAGAGATGCATTCAGAGTGTTGTGTAATCGAAGTATTCCTTTAAGACTCAAAGGAAAATTTTATAGGAAAGTTATATGACCAGCAATGATGTATGAAGCCTAATGTTGGGCAGCGAAGAAACAACATATAAACAAACTTAGTGTAGCTAAATTGAGGATGTTAAGATGGATGAGTGGTAAAAAGAGAAAAGATAAAATAAGGAATGAATGAATTAGAGCTAATTTAGGAATAATTCCGATACATGATAAGTTGTGACAAAGTCATCTGAGGTGGCATGGACATGTGCGGACTTTGAGTGCTCCAATACGGAGAGGTGATTTGATTCAGATCGAAGGAGCTAAAAGATCCAGGGGCAGGCCTATTGATGTAAATATAAGGAGAAAGAGAAGAAAAGTCCAGCAGCAGTCCCATTGAGTCCAGCCCTTAAGCCCACTTGCTGTTCAAGTTTAGGCTCAATTCTTAGGCCAGGTTTGGGCCCATTAAGGACCCCTCCTTATGTAAGCAGGCTACTAGAAGACCTCTTAGTTATTTGTTTCTATTTTTATCATTACTTGTTTAATAATAGGTTGTTGCTGTTATGTTACTACCTAATAGTTAATATTTTGGAAGTCACTAGAATACTTCTATTTCTGTAATATAAACTAGATCTATTGATAAGAGAAGAGGGCAGCAGTAGTCGCCCACGATTTTTGATACTAGAGTCTTTGTTGCTACAGCTGCAATGTAGTGTGTGAGCAGGAGCTGTGAGAGACAGTAGGAGGTCTGGTGGGATACTGGTTGAGGCCTTGGGTGAGAAATTCAGGTTATAACATTCTTCCTCTTCTTTTCTCTTCTCTGGTTCTGAAACTCAGGTATGTATGTATGTCAGCTTTATTCCAAGTTGAATACTACGGTTTGTTGTTGATTGAAGACTGTTGAAGCCATCTTATATGCTGCCATTGCATACAGTTGTTTATACAAGGCCACGGTGTCTATTTCTTCCCTTACTGGCCAACAACAATAGAGTATTGATTCTCCTATATCTGACCATCAGATTGGAGTGTTTTCTTGTGGTTGTTTGCTGCTAGTCCTACCATTCCATTGACTGGAATATTAAAGCATTCCCCCCTACGGATTGAAGTGTACTGATGGTTACTAAATCTGAGTCTAAGTTGCTATTTTTGCCTACTGAGGTGTTTGGATCATCCGACCATTAGTTCATGATGAACTTTTGAAGTGTTGTTCCATCATACATGACCTTCCATCTACTTCAGTGTGAGCATGATCTGAGTTGTGGTTTGGTTGCTTCCATGGTTTCTAATTTTGATCCTAAGTTGTTAATTATGTGAATTGCTGATTTGAAGATTCTGGTTGCTGCATTAATTTGATCTGTAGGTATTGTGTTCTACCTCTTGAATGGAGCATGTGACTTTAATCTTAGGCTGATCTGTTCTGTGAATGTGAATATATGACATTGTTTCTATTTCTGGACACTAGATTCTATTTTCATTCCTTGCTAATAATTTGAAACCTGACTATTGGATCTTCATCCTACTTTGAGGGATTGTTGTCCTACTCTAGGAGAAGTGGTGAGAAAAGACATGCATAGCTTTGGGCTAGTTACAAGTATGACTTCATATTGAGCTGATTAGAAAAAAGGATCCATGTAGCAACCCCATGTAGTTGGGATAAGGCTGGGTTGAGTTGAGTTGTATGACTTTTACTGTTTTTGTAAAATTTGGTGGTGTAGTTGAATTGGAAAAGTTCGTTATAATTGGGTTTTGGTTGGATTTTAAATCTTTTTTTTTTTTTTTTGGGTGAATTGGATTTTAAATCTAAGAGTACTTCAGGAGTTTTTAGTTGTTTTGATGTTAGTTTTCTACAATTAGGATTTAATTGTTCAAGTTAGAGTAGGGTTAAGATTGTGGAGTGATTTATATCAGCAAGCTATGATGGACATTGAAATTCAGATATAGTTATGGAAAAAAAGTATTTGGTTGCCTGCGGTATACTTTTGAGTTGCTTTTTGTTATTAGCTGCAGTTAATAGTACTGCTGCTGGCCTCTGATTCTTACTTCTGTTTGGATGTGGATTGCTTTCTTGCTTTTGATTCTTAATTTGTTTATGCCACCAGATCATAGATTATGAGGTCTTGATCAAATTCTTAGTTTTAGCTCCCCCCACACAGATCTCGTGGAATCTCAGGATATAGTTGTCATGGTCAAGGCAAGGCAAGGTGCTGGCTATTAGAAAAAGGCAATTTGCTGCCTTGCCCTGTCATACATAACTTAGTTGATTGTTCATGGTGTATATTGTTAGAATAAACCCTGTTAAGATTCATTTTACTATATACCCTTCTTTTTCCCCTTTAAAATTTTATTTATTTTTGTAGGGGATGGCCATGTCAACATTTCCTAACATCATGGCAAAAATTGCAGGTTTTTGCCACACCAGAAACTATAATTGGTTTCCATCCTGATGCTGGGGCATCCTTTTACCTTTCACATTTACCTGGCCACATAGGTATTCTTGTATTGCCTCTTTTTGTTTTGATTTCTGTGTAAAATTAAGTTCTGCTTCTACCTTTTCTAGATATACATCAGAAAGTTCAATTTCTTGTGGTTTTTGTGTATAAAGTTTAGCTGCCTATAGGAGATGCAACAATTGAGAACATGTGATATGATCCATTAATCATTTGTGTATCTATATCTATTATCACTGTTACAATTATTCATGTTCTCTGATTCCTGTTATTGCTCTTCAAATGTGATGTTTATCTATTATTTATCTTTGCAGGGGAATACTTGGCTCTAACAGGAGAGAAGCTGAATGGGGCAGAGATGCTTGCTTGTGGGCTTGCCACACACTATTCACTGAGTGCAGTTTGTTCTTTTGGTCTCTCTTTGATGTTTGTTGCTAAATGCCTGCTATTTGTTGGCCACGTAACTGATTTGCTCTTTGTAACAGAGGCTTCCTTTGATTGAAGAACGACTTGGTACATTAGTTACAGATGATCCTTCTGTAATAGAATCTTCTCTTGAGCACTATTGTGACCTTGTCTATCCGGACAAGAAGAGTGTTTTTCACAGGTTTTTCATTTGTTCTTCCTTCAGATGTATATCTTTATCTGTTTAAGTAATCCTTTTATGGTTCCATCTTCCATGATTTGTTTTTTATTTTTTTGCTAAAAGAGTAAAAGGTACTTCCATGATTTGTTGTTTCATAGAATCTCCACTTAAATGTAATATTCTGACCTTCTATATTTAAACTCTTTGTAATGTTTTAATGGAAATGTTTATGGTATTCCAGGAAATGTGTGAGAACTCATAATGGAACTTCTTTTCTGCTCTTTTCCTTTTTTGTATTTTCAAATGTGTCTAGAAATCAGCATCTTGTAAATAGTCAAATGGTTGACCATGATTTGATGAGGTGTCAGGTATTACACCTTTATTATACAGTCCCAGTTGAAGATAAATGTTTTAACACATACCTAGCTTCCAGAAAGTCTTTATTTTTGTGACTCAAGTCCTTTTTACCTTTTTTGTGCATGCGTGCGTGCCTGATGTTTGTCTGTGTCTGTGAGCATGTGTGTGTGTGTGTAATTTCAACATTTCCTTATTTCTATTGCATCAACTTTCCCTTTGACCAAAGTGCCCCATCTAATAAGATGATTCTTGAATTTTAATGCCTAATTGCCCTTTTCTTTATTGGTTTTCTTCATGAAGAAAGGGTCAAAGGGAGCATACTCATTATGAGTGTAAGTGTATTTGATGGCCTTTTAAGTTCTCTCCCCGCTCAAACTTGTGTAACCCTTCATCTCACTTCCATTCTCTTTTGTCTGTCATCTCTCCTCCCCCAACCTCCCCCCTGTTCCTGATGGATCCTGTAAAGGTTATGGTCTCTGATCCTTGTGGGTTTTCTTTGAACTTGTGATATTTATAATGAGTCGCGACCTCTTACATGTGCACCACATGAATGTATGCTATTTTATTGACATGTTAGCTCTGCACAGTTTTTTTTTTTTTATGATGTTTAATTTTTGAAAATTGCTGATGTTATATCTACGCTTCTATTTTCAGGATTGATACAATTGATAAATGTTTTGGCCATGATACAGTTGAAGAAATTATTGATGCCTTGGTGAGAACGAGTTAATTTGCGTCTTGACTTGTGAATAACCTTCTTGTTTCTTAAGATTGGAAGAGAGAGTTCCCAGGATTCAACATGATTTTTTGTTAATTGAACATGGGCTAATTGTCAGATTGAATTGTTGAGGTCATCCATGCTTGCACTTTCCATATGAGATAAACATTTTTTTGGTTTTTATTTTATACGCCCATGCCCCACTGTCCTCGTTTAATCTTTGTCATATATCTCTTCAATAACACTAAGCCTCATGATATCTTTGAATCGGAGCTTAAATTTCTTTCAATGGACAAGTTCTCTCACTATACATGTGTGTTGAATGTGTTTTGTGCCACCTTGAAGACCAGGCAAAGGACACGCACACACTCACACATTGTTACATACGTATAGTTATGATTTTTCTCTTCCTGCCAGTGTGTGTGTATGTTTTTCCCCCTATAACCAACCCCTCTCTATTTTTATACTCTTTTTTAAGTAGAAAATACAATATCCATATCCTGGTATGGTAACATTTTTATCTGTAACCATATGTACTCACATGGATGATGTATCTGTATGGATGTCCAATTGAGTATCATTGTGGCAGTATAGTTGGCAGCCCAAAGGGGATCGACCCACAAGTTAGCCATGCCACCCTTGGTAATTATAAATTTTATCCAATGTAACAATGTATGAATGGCTGGTTCATGCTGTTGAGGTGGATTATGAAAGTTAACTAGTGCCCAATCCAGAGGGTTCCCTATCTTATGGTCTGGATTGGCTGCATTTGCCTGGCTTAAATTTGAGGAGACAGAAATTTCAAGTTTCCAAATAGAGTTCATTCAGAACATTTAAATAACTGTGATTATTTGTCAAGTAATTGAACTTTCTCAGGAAAGCGAGGCAACCCGATCAAACAATGAGTGGTGTAGTTCGGCACTCAAGAAACTAAAGGAGGCCTCACCTTTGAGCTTGAAGGTCTCTTTAAGATCTGTGAGTCTCTTGTAACTTGTATCTTTTGGCTTTATTCTGCACTACTAGCATGATTTTTAACATGTTCCAATGTTAGTGACTGGTTTAGATACGAGAAGGTAGATTCCAGACTCATGATCAGTGCCTGATTCGTGAGTATCGAATGTCTCTTCAAGGGATATTCAGACAGGCCTCCAATAATTTCTGTGAGGTATCAACCTCTTGCTCATCATTCAACTAAAACAGTTGTAGTTGTTTGTAATATTGTCCATCTTATTTTTATGTAATTTCTTAGGGTGTCCGGGCACGATTGGTGGACAAGGACCTTGCACCAAAGGTATTAGCAGTACATGCTTCTTCTTATGCATTATGAACAGAAATAATTTAGAGATGATGTTACTAATGAGCCAACTGTTGGAAATATGCAGTTTGATCCTCCAAGTTTGAATCAAGTATCTAAAGACATGGTGGATAGCTACTTTTTGCCACTTAGCGAGTTAGAGCCTGACCTCGAGTTACCTACAAAACTCCGAGAAGCATTTACCTGATTGGAGATTTATCCAACAGTTTTCATTTTACACAACTAGCATTTGGCAAATTGAAGAAACAATTTACCTTTAGAATACCTGCCATATGGATGTGGTGCTTCTTTCAACAATTCATCCTGCTGCTGATTATTTGTTCCAGAAGACTGATGGATGTTTTCATTGATAGGCACTGAGAGTTGATTTACAATTGCAGCCCAACTTCATGATTTGGGATACTCCCACATTTTTTAGTAGCAACATGTTCTATTTGTTTATTGATTGCCATTTCTAAACATTTCGTTGTACTTCTTGAATGTGCAATGGAACTTATGGTGAAATTGAACACTCTTTGCCAGACTCTGTGAGTGTGTGTGTGTGTGTGGAGGGGGGGGGGGGGAATTACTCAGGCAAATAGACTTAAAAACCGGACCGGATTGTCTGGTCAAAATGTGGTTTGCTGGATCTTACCATCACTCTGGTCTCCAGTCCTGTGAAAGTATGGAAATACCTATTAAACCGGGTAAAACCAGAATCAGACCCCTTTCCCTTTCATTCTCTGGTCTCTTTTCTAAAACCATGACTCATTCCCAAAATCTTTTAGGTAGTCAATGAACTGAAGCAAACTATAAAGGATGCCATCTAGGGTGAAGAGAATATTTTCATTTAAGGTGAATTGGTGCTATGATTTGACTCCGGAGGTTGTACTAGCAAATGTCATCGTTAACTAGCAAATGTCATCGTTAACTGAGTGCAGGGAATGTTCACGTATTTGAGCGTACATGAATGACTCACAACTGTTCATGTACGCTCACGTACGATTCGAAAAATGAGTTGAGACTATTTGTGCGTGCATTCACTTGCACGTGCATTTTAGGTGTCAACACTTGTCTTTTTTTGCTTCCATAGAGATTTCCATTTTCACCGCGGTTTTAGGAATTAGTATCGAATACAGGGTTGGTCTCGGCCGATATTGATCCAAATTGCATCATATCGGTTTAGATTGAACAGATTACCCATCTTTCATTTAAAAAACCTTTGTTTTTTTAAACAATTTTTTACCCTTTGTTTGTAATGATCCACCAATATGGGATTGGCCAAGAATCAGGTTTGGAGACCGCTGATACTGATCCGGATCAGGCGATTCTGTCGATCTGCTACTGATCCATAAAACCATGCTCTTCAGCCTTTAAATGACAGTAAATGGGACAGGTGTTGGCACCTTAAGTGTACGTGCAGAGGATCTAAACTCCCAAAAAATATCCTTTCTCAATCCAATCGAAGAACCTGTTTCTATGGATTAAGAAATTCTCTCTTCAACGTGGGTGAAGAAAAAATCAGTCCAACATTAAATGCATGAATTGGGAATCTGAGATTGAACTAAATGATTGTGGCTTTGTAAGCTTTGAGTTGAGCTGATAAAAGCTTGATGCCCGGGCTTGACCTTTTTCGCTGTAAACTCATCATCATGAGGGAAAAGGGTGGAAAAAATGTTCTTTTGGAATTGGGAAGAGATAGAGAGGGAAAGCGAAGAGAGGGAGGGGGGAGGGTAGGGCCAAGGGTGGAAAGATTACCTTTTGTTGACTTCTACTAGAAGGATTATGGGCTCCATAATAAGGAACAAAAAATATTACGAAGTAAGAAAAAGATACTTTCAGTGGTGGCTGCAAGTAAGGAATCGCACTTGCGATAGTGGCTGTCATACTATTTAAAAGATGTAGTGGTCAGTCTTTATCATTAGCACTCAATTAATCACACTCCACCTCCCATATCAAATAACATTTGGGTCCTTCAATTTTAGACCCCAAACTTAAGCCTACAATTCCTTCAAAATCAAAACTCAAATAATGCAGTTTACTGCATCACTTTGTTGGGGTTAGAAAACAACCTTCTCTTTTGATAAATCGGTATTTGTAAGATAAAAAAGAACAAAAAGAAAAGAAAAGGAAAAAAAAAACAGTCCCAGAAAAGATAAGGAATTCAAGTGGTTCACTAATACCGTTTACATCCACGGAGTGATTCGATATTCCACTAATAACAAGTGAAGAAAACAGTACATCTTCCCTTTTCTCACTTAGTCTCTCTCTCTCTCTCTCTTCTCTACACTTTATATTCTAAGATTCACTTTATCTCTCCTTAGAGAAAACCTACACACTTCTTCTAAAGTGTCTCTGAGAAGACTCCACCTTACTTAATGTTTTCAACCACCAGTCACTTCTATTTACTTGAAAGACCCGACTTTGTTGATGACTTCATTTTTTCATTTAAAGATTCTTCACCTCTCATTCAAATAGACAATCCAAATTAGACCATTGAACCAACCCATTAACCGGTCTTTATAAAAACCACCAAATCCAATGCACTCTAACCTGCCATGATCTACTATATTAATTAGGGTCAAAAAACACAACTTGGTCGCAACACACACACCACCGCTGCACCCTGACATATCTCCCCACAATGCTTATTGGAAGAATGAGATGGATGACATGATACCTAGGGGTGTAAATGAATAGCCGAAATCCGTTTCCGTATTCATGTCCGTATCCGTTTAGCACTATCCGAATCCGTCCAAAAGCTAAACGGATGCCGATACGGATAGACTATAGCTATCCGAAAAGCTATATTTACATGTAAACGGATAAAATATCCAATCGATCCGTTTAGCACTATCCGAATCCGTCGATAGCTAATGGATGCGGATGCGGATATAGCACTATCCTAGCCGAATCCGATCCGTTTACAGCCCTAATGATACCCAACGGGCCAATATATCTGTTCACTAGAACACACTTTACCACTGATCAAAGCATTTACAGCAAGATTGCTTGTAATGATACCCACATAAACCTGATTATATCTAAAAAACCAAACATCTCAAAAGAGTAACTTGGTTGCAGTTTCATCAAACCATGCCGGGTTTTCGGGTTGACCACAAGTTTGGGAGTCTGTTTGACTGATCTCCCCTAGTTTGAGACCTAGAGCTCTAGCCTCTGTGTGGGTTTTAATAAGAAATGTAGCCCATAGGAAATCATACAGACAAACCAAACTAGATTTGATTATTAGTAGTTTATAAGGATTAGAGAGTTTAAAAAAAGGTAAAAAAAAGAACACACCTTTTATTTGCTTTTCTTAGGTTCCTCAAAGCCCAAGAGAGTAATGAATGTAGACTATGGAGTAATTCATTCATTCACTCCATTTCTACCTTCACTCTCACGCATTCAACTACAGAAAGTCATTTATGCACTAAGCCCCAATAAAGACTAACGCAGAACCCACCAGCATCACATATATACTCATTTATTAATACAATGTTAATATATTATTAACCAGCACAGGGAGATGTGATGTGTAGCACAAGCAGTTACCTTTTAACAAGGAGAATGTTTTCTGGAGATTTAGAATTGAACCAACCAGTGAATCATTGGGTCTCCGACACTTCATGAACTTACTAGTCTTTAAGGTTAGAATCCATAACAGTTAAGTAAAAACTCTTCCTGAATTCATGGTGGAACACCAAGCACAAGGCTTCATTCTCTGCTTCATAATCTAAGCTGTCCCTCTTCTGTTTACTTGTATTTATACAACTAGAAGCTGATGAAAACATAGTAACAGAGGTGACAAAGCAAGTAAATATTGTACTGTTTCTGACTCTTGTCAATTCTACATTTGATTTTCCTGATCCAGCCTTTTTCTGTAGAAGAAGAGAAGTACAGAGAGAGAATGGAGAATGGTCGATATTTGAGTTGGATGAACACTTCAATGGGACTTCATGGGTTAGAGAATGTAAAGGAGGATGAAGAGCTGGACATAAATGTATCTTTATCGTCGATCCCTCCACCCCAGACACCCAAAGAGCCCATGGAGTTCTTGTCAAGATCATGGAGCCTCTCTGCTTCAGAAATCTCCAAAGCACTGGCTCACAAACAGGACTGTTTTCTTCCCGACAAGAATCCATATACAGTCTCAATCCCGGAGACCATTATGGAGCCGCATTACGTAAGATCCCCGAACTTTCTCTTCCTACTTGAGTAACATCAGCAACATGAAAAAGGCATTTAGCTTCTAAGTGTCCAAAATTTTCCTATAGAACTCGAATTAAGAGAACTAGCAGCTTAGTGAAGAAAAGCTTACCATCTCTCATTATCCCAGAGCAGGATAGCCTTAGTTAATTTGTTATAGTCCTGGATGATGGATCATTGCTGAATTGCATCCATCAGCACAGACCAACTGAAGTTTCATCTGATCATATATTGATTTGAATGAAGGGAGCACCAATTGGATTATTGGAGTAATGGGCAAGAAGAAGCATCTCTCTATTACTTTTCTCTAGCTATCACCTTCATATTCTTGTTTCCAAGATCTGTTGCATCAGCATCACTTGCAATAAAAGATGGATTTTAAAAATCCAACTGATCCCTTACTGTAATACTTATTTTCCTTTTCAACTAATTAACCATCACTCTTTGCAGATGTGGGGAATAGTTAATTCAGTTAATGCTTGGAGAATACCGCTGGTTGGAAAATGGTTCCATAGCATGGAGTCCAACAATAACAAGAAGAAAGAGAAAGCCCGTATAGAAAATGCTTGTGTCCATGCTGCCCTTTCTGTGGCAGGAGTTGCTGCAGCCTTAGCTGCTGTGGCTGCAACAGAAAACTCCAATGGCAAAAGATCAAACGTGAATGCAGCTCTGGCATCAGCTACAGAGCTTTTGGCATCACACTGCATCGAGATTGCTGAATTGACAGGAGCTGATCATGATCGAGTGGCGTCCGTTATCAGATCAGCAGTGGATGTTAGAACTCCGGGTGATCTGATGACCCTCACAGCTGCGGCTGCCACAGGTATCTACTATATTGTTTGGATTTTGACATTGATTATGCCGAAATTATGATAAATTTGGTCACCAAACTAAGCTGATGAAGGATCCATATAGTCTATCAGCCATTCTTCATTCCTTAAAGTACTTTGTTTTCTCTTGACTAAGCCTTGCGCGGAGCTGCTGCCTTGAAAGCAAGGGTTTCCAAGGAAGTGAAGAACCATGCAGCAATAACTCCTCATGACAGAGGTGCTAGTCCAACCTCTTCTTCTACTGCTTGTCAGAATGTAATGGAGATCCAGAATTCTCCCTGCAAAGGTGAACTCCTTCAACAAACAAGAAAAGGTAACCAATCTATCAAATTTGTGTAATGGATAAGATTTTTCTGCTTACTTTACAACTACTGTGAAAACTAAAATAGGAATTCAATGCAAATCCATCTAATTTTCTCTGCTGTTTTTGAATGTGAAGATCTGGTGCTTTGCCAAACTGAAAATTTTCCTCCCTGACAATTATTCAAGAAGAGAACCTACACCTTATGAACTTGCTGCCGGACTTTGCAGGTGTGTTGCGCTGGATGCAAGTCACCATCTACCTCAACAAGAATTCGCAGGTAAGAAAAAGCTCATTAAAAAAAGAAAAACTCAATTCTGATAATTGAATACCATCTTAAGAAATGTAACTAACATCCCTAATTCATTTCTTTATCAAATTCACAGGTCATGGTTAAACTCAAAAGCAAACATGTTGGAGGAGCCTTTTGTAAGAGGGATAAATGTAAGCTTTCAGTTCCAACTGTGAATAAAACCAAAATATATTCCATTAGAATTTGTGCTAGAATGCTTAATATTGAGAAGTTTGTGTGCTTTTTGGCTCCTAATCTTCCAGTAATGGAATTCGTCTAATAATGAGCCACACACCTGGAGAAAACTATGATCATTAAGGATCGGATTGTATGATGATTCATGCTGAATAAACATCCTTTTTAGATCATGTCACAATGTAGCTTGTACACCAATTGACCTTATCAATGAGTCAGGCCAAAGTTGAGGCCTACAGCCATTTCAGTAATACCTAGATGAACAAATTAACTGTTCAGAAAAAGAAAAGTTTGATGCCATTTTCAGGTTATGGCCATCCAAAATAACAATCACAGAGGATTATCTGTGGTGCTACAAAAGTGGTGATTAATGGGGAATGTCACATGTTCCTAACATTCTGCTGCATGCTTCGTGGTACCAGGTACTGTTTACAGTGTTTGTGATGAGATTTCAGCACGGCCTACAATGAAAGAAAAGGAGGGTGTGGAAGGAGACTGCTTTGGATTGAGAACTGCACAAGGTCTTCTAGAGTTCAGGTGCCAGAGCAAGGTCCACAAACAGAAATGGGTTGATGGCATTAAAAGTCTGCTACGCCAAGCTGGCTGCATTAAAGAAACAGAGAACTCCATGGAATTCTTAAATATTAACTGAAAATTTTCTTATGAGTTTCATAAAAGAGGAAATATATATATGTGAGAAAGTTGTGGGCTATGGATACTATCACTAAATAGCAAAATTTAAAGAAATTTTGCTACCATTTTCTGTTACCAGACCATAGATCTACTAAGAGTTAGTCCCAAGTCTCCCCACCATGCTATTCATTTGAACGCAATCCTGAGATTTTTTTTGGGGAGTGTTAAGGAACTTACAGCCCATCTTTCAGGTGGAGAACGCAAAGCTGGCCCCAATTATGACCCTGCAACATACATGGATGAGGAAAGACCAAGGCCCATTAGAACCATAGAATTTTGTGCAAGTGGCTTCAAGAAGTGAAGAAGACTCTTGGGAATTTCTTCACTGACATTGCTAATATACGATTTTGGCACAAGCGTCTCTCGTGTACACAATGAATGGTCATCAAAATTGCTGTCTATCCCATCATTAGGGGCCGAGAGCTATCTTGTAACTCTGTGAATCTATGATCATGTTTTAAAAACCTTGACTGGGCCATGGGCAGGTGGACCAGTTGTGCAATGATGGGGATCATAAACCGTAAATGGTTGGTTTGATACTCTGATCTACGGTGGGCATGGGTCCTGGTGCAGTCCACCTTTTGCCTGTGGTCTAACCTTGTTGAACTTTAGAAATACATAAGCATGAATATCAGGCCCAAGTCCACGCGCAGAACCAGTATGGGAATATGACCTTTGTACCCCAAGCAGGGCCCTGCCTGCGGCAACTGTGGTTCGAAGAATCGGAATCAGTTATTCCGTACGAATCAGATCAGAACCTGCTGGATCCAATTCGAATCGACCGATTTGTACTGAATTTCTAGGGTTCAGTCGGATTCCAATTACTTGAACCTCGGCTGCAACAGACCCTCAGACTGGATTTACCAGCTGAGCTGGCTGGTTCAAGCTGACGAATTGGCTAATCAATCTGTTGAACTACTTGACAGTTGCTAGAACTGGAATATACATATTTTCTAGGTTTCATGACACCATCAATTTAACCTAGTCATTGCGTTAAGCTTAACAGGTACAATTGATTGAACCCCCTTTAACTGGGTTGAGCTGTTTTCAAATTTTACAGGCTGCTCTGGATAGATTCTCTTCGAGATAGCTCAACTTTAGACTGCACCTTCATTTTGATAATAACTCTGAGTTAATTATAATACTTTCTAAGTCGCTCCTTTTCTTTATTTTTTCTTTTTCTTTTTCTATTGAATCTATGCTGAAAATCAAGCACTAATCCCCAAGTAGAAGCTTATCCCATTGCCTGAGCAAGTTGACTTGGCTGAGTCAACTGAACCAGACTGTGTTAAGACCAAATACCCTAATAATTCTCAATAGGTAAGTCAGATTCAAAGTATGCTTAATCAATGCTGATTCTTCTGAGCATTTTGATAGAAAGGAAGAAAAACTGATTACCAACATAGAAATTTTATTATTATATTCAGTCAGACTATCCAAGTTCTCAGTCCCTTTCTTTGAGATTCTTAATGATGATCTGTACAAAAAATTCAACTGAATCTTACAACCAATGGCAGACCAGAGAATTAGTAAATGGAAACTGAATATAAATGCTAATATTGGTGAGACAACAGAAACGAGATTTTATATAATAATTGGCAACAGATACATTGTACAATTCTTTCAACATTACATTTTGTCCATTCCATTTTCCCTTCAAAATACAACAGTCTTGTTTTCGTCATAGGGTAGCACTCGGAGCTCACAATATGATTTTATCGCCTTCTCCAAGCATTGTTTCTCCAGGTTCTCTGATTTCTGAACAAAACTCCGAAGGTTATCTCGGTGGGAGACTCTCTCTACCTATAAACACAACATTTATCATAGTGTTTTTTAAGGTTGCACCGACCTTGTAAACATTTCTGATAATCATACAGTCAGGATTAATTAAAACCCAAGAACATATCAAGCTGTACTGTTTCATGTGTAAGATGCTAGTAAAACATTAGATAATCCAAAATAACAATCACAAAGGATCAAAGTCAAAGAATAACAAAGAAGAATACACATATCTAATGTGCTATCATTTAGTAAAGTGGGGAGGTGGACTTACTGAACTTCAGAATTTGCACCGCATAGGGGAGGGGGGGGAGGGGGAGGCACAAAATCATATCATCAAAAAACTCAGTCAAATTATAGATCTCTTACCGCACTAGGATTACAAAAAAAGGGATAATTTCATTTGCTTGGCCCACTATTTTTAGCCACGTGGCAGGATGATGTGGTGACTCTGACCGTTGGATAGACAGGTCTAGGTATGGATTAGCTACTTTTCAGATTTCAGAACCCAATTCAATATAATACCCTCCCCTGTATTGGCATGCATCCAAGTATTTTTTTTCAGCCATCCGTCATCCGTGTATCCTCAGACACCCTCATGTAGTCCATAGATATATTTTGCCACTTGCTGAAGGCTGAAACTTGACAAGTAGGCAGGAGACCTTTGAATTCTACCATTCCACAAAATTTTACTTTTGCCCTTACAAAATAGCCAAAAGTTGCACACAATTCGGCTGGATTTAGTTTACAAAAATTCCTTCAATGGAAACAATCCTTCTCATTTTGAGGAGCACTTCTGCAAATATACAAAGACAGTAAATATGTGGAAACTGAGAATTTGAAGAAACCAACATCTGGATGAAATTGGACACCTCTTGCTTCTAAGCTAGGAGGAAGCAAATAAAATTTTGATAAGAAGCTGATGTAGACACTTCTCTATTCTCAAATAGTGTTTCCAGGAACTCAAACTTTTAGATTTCAAAACAAATCAAATACCAAACCAACCAAGTATCAACAGGTACTCTCCCCTGCTTCAAGCAAAGGGCATAGGTGACATAAAGAACCAACAGTACTCAACAGTATTCCTCCCCATACTTTAATGCCTCTGGAATTTATAAAAAAAGAATCATCTCAACAGTCTGTAGTAGAGATCAAAGTTCACAGGCCACCCTTCATGCCATTGACCTACAGTTGCAATGATGAATAGACAGAATAACCTTTACTTTTCTGATTTACTTGAGGAAATGCATCAAATGGAGTGAATCATATGAACCCCACAACTGATTTCAATGAACCACAAAATACTAATACTGGAAGAAAAAAAAAGCCTGATTTTATGCAATTTAACTGCTAGTCTTTTAAAGTTATTCATGCTACCTGAAATTTTTTAATTTTGAAATCCTCAGGCTGTCAGGCACTCTATGACTTTCCCTCACCAAACATTCAAAGTAGTGCAATCTGAAAATCCAGATTATGGATCTCAGATGCAAGTAGACCCAATGATAAAATCTGTGATCAGATCTACGATAAAGGAAGCAATTGCTCAGTGAAGAAATCAGATCGATGAAGTGGAGGGAAAAGAGATGCAATCGAACTGCTTGGGAGAAAGAAGAGAGACAATGTATGGAAGAAGAGAGGAAAGAACAAAGAGAAGAAATCAAGTTTGGGATACCACCAACTCTTAAAAATAACTCATATTCTTTACTCAAATCATCCCCAATTGATGGGGGTGTAGTACATATATAAAAACCTTCTAAAATTTCTAAATTGACTCATAAAAGGACTCCTAATCACTCTAACAAACCCAATAAAATAAAGAAACTCAAAACAAAACTCTAACTATTAAGTAAACCCAAATACTTAACTACAAATCCCGTGTACTAACTTTATCCTCACTGTATGGTATTATAAATTAGACCCTTACAATGAAACCCAGGGAAAAAAACAGGCCCAACCCATAGGATAACTACCCAAAGGTCAAATTCAGCCCATTTGATGTAGATCCCATGACTGGCCAAGCATTACCAAAGGAAGAAGAACCAAGCACCTGGCCCATCGAACCAGGTTCTAATGGGCCAGGACTGGACCAGCTCGAGCCAGCCTAGCAGGACCAGATCGAGTCAGTCAAGAAGGCCTTCTAGAAGACCCAAGATTGTGCCCCACGATTTGACAAGGCTGGTCTTTGACCAGTCAAATTCTAGTTGCTTAGTTTCTAATTTATTAGTTACTAATTTGATTATTTTTGCATGTTTAGAAGGCTGGATTATGAAGCCTTTAGTAGTTTCTAATATCCAGCTAGTTTCTGTTTTCAGTCAGTTCCTATTGTCATTAGTTGCTAAGTTCTAGTAGTTGCTAATTTTTACTTTCTATTTTTGTAAGCTAGCCTAAGTCATTAAATAGGCAGCCTTTGTAAGAACTTGACAATGAATTAATGAAAGAATTTTGGAGGCATTCCTTGCACTCGATTATGGGAGGGAAATCCCTGTTCAACAGCTGAGATAGCAGTGGGTGAGAGACCCTGGGCTGAGAAAGCCCAACCCCGACCCACCTCTATCTCAAGCTCTCTTCCTTCTCTGTTTTTTTGTTCTCTGCTGCTGCTGCTTGAAGAGCATTAGTCTATCAAGTTTGTCTGCCGCTAGTCCCTGTTGCTGTGCAAGAAGACTCCATATATGTGCTTCTGAAGATCTGCTCTCAAGCCTGATTGGACCATTCAAATCATTGGGCTGCCACCAGCACCTTATGGGCCTCCCAAGTTTGCTTATAGGCCTTCATATGGGATTAATGTCTGCATCACAAAGTGTGTATATGCATCATCTCTAAGGGCAAATTTAAGTAATCCTGTCCCATGCTGGATAGCATTGTTAACAGCACAGAACTAACAAACCAACAACCTCAGTCTCAAATGGGATCTATCAACTTTTCAAATGTACACAGTTCCCTCTTTTGCATCTAAAAATTGAAAGCTTACTGATTGCAATAGATTGTCGTAGAAAGTAGTTCATGCTCACCTTGAACCCCATTCAACAGAAGTCAGCCAGATCCTAAAATGTTCTGTGAAGAAAAGAATGGACTAGGCTTTTAAAAATAGTCAATGGTTTAGAGTTTGTTGCACTTTGTAGCCGGTGATGACACACTTATTGTCAAAGTATTAAACTAGTGCTAGGCAAAAAGCTCAGACTTATCCCAACTAAGTGGTGTCGGCTACATGGATCCTTGGCCTCCAATCAGCTCCATTCGTGGTCATACTTGATAAGCCTAAGCTATGCATGTCCTTCCTCACTACTTCTCCTACGGTAATTTTAGGTCTGCCTCTGCCTCTTTTAGTTCCTTTAATCTGAATCAACTCCTCCATACTGGGGCATCCAAAGGCCTCCGTTGAACATGGTGATGCCACATCAAACGACTTTCTCGTAGCTTATCATTTATCGGAGCTACTCCCAAATCAGCTCTAATATGATCATTCCTTACTTTATCCATCATCTCAACATCCTCATCTCCGCTACACTAAGTTTATCTATATGAAACTTCTTAACTGCCAACATTTCGCACCATATATCATAGCCGGTCATATGATTGTCCTATAAAATTTTTCTTTAAGTTTTAAAAGAATACACTGACCATACAACATTCCAGACACACCTCTCCACTTCATCCATCTTATTTTAATTCTCTGTGAAACATCATCCTCTACATCACTTTCTTTATTTATGATTGAGCCCAGATACCTAGAATAACCACTTTGCGGAATCTCCCTCTCATCAATTTTCACCACCTCATTATCCATCCTAGTGTAACCAAAGTTACACACCATAGAAACTAGCATTTCTGTATTCTCTTAAAAACTCTGGTTCCCCTTTTACAGGAGCAGATCACCTCCATGGCTTTAGCATTGGGCTTAATGTGATTTGCCTCTGGGCTGTATATCATTCTCCAATGTCTATTTTAAATATATAACTCGTCTTTGACACCAGGATAGGTTACTGCCAATGATTTTAGAAGCTCCCATTTGATTCCTTGATACACAAGACTCTGTATTTTATGTTCAAAGGTAAAAACATACACCCTTCATTATCATTTTCCAAAAACAAGAAGCACAACATGTTCTTCACTCAATATATGATGGCAATGTGCCATAGTTCTTTCCTACTAAAAGATAACTTCATCAAAAAGGGGAATGTGACTATGTCAATTTTACTGATATGTTGAATGTTCAGACTAACATTTAGCAGTGTGCAGAAGACCTAGCACAAAGCTTAACTATTGGAAATCCTGCTCTGGTTATCTAATTGTATATTGTTTGAATATTCGTAAGATGAATTTAAAATTTAAAATATCATAATATTTTCACGTTTTATTAGCATTCTTTTAATTGACTTTTCAAAAGTAAATGGCTAAGTAGTTCAAAGAAAAAGTAATTAGGTACAAAAATCACCATCTGCTCAATAATTGGCCCTGCATCCAATTCTTCAGTTACAAAGTGACTTGTTGCACCAATCAACTTTACACCAGAATCAAAGGCCTGTCAAAACTGTGATGCAAATTAAACAACTACGAAGACAAGAGAACACAGTATGATAAAATACACAAAGAAGAGTATAAGACTGAACCTGTTTAGCAGGATATCCACCCTTGAAGGATGGCAAAAGGCCATGGTGAATGTTAATTACATCCTTCCCATAAGTCTCCAAAAAATTTCCAGATAAAATCTGCAGATAGATACCGATGTCATGTGCCCACACGTAACAAAAGAAAATTAGATCAAATCAACACCTGCAAAAAAAGAATGGCAGCAAGAAAAGGAAAACAAAGATGAAGACACCAAGTTAAATGATTTATAATTGACTGGAACAGAAGGAAGACTGCCCTCCCTGCCGGTGTAATACCCAAAAATATATACAGGGGGCTTGAATGACCATCCAGAAGGTCTTTTGCACCAAAAAGATATTCTGTTATAGTGTCAAAGCCTTCCTAGGTGGACCATTCTCCCTTAAACCACCCAATCTGTACAAGGGAGAAGCACCTTTGTCTTAAGTGATATATCACACTATCGCAGTATCCTGCTTGGTTGAATAATGGACCAGCAAGTCTGACAGATCTGAATGATGCAAAGACTTGAGGATCAAAGTTACCTGCATATATCTAGCTAGCACTAGAAAATCCGTGTCATGAACCAAATCCAAAATTTCACTTTCTCTTTTATTCTTTGGAGTTGTGCGCAAACAATGGTATGGAATTTCATGCCTTTCAAGAAAGCGAATAACATGGGTATTTGGACCTCTGTCATGGTTACTGTAGGAAGGTATTGAGATCTGTAAGTCAATAATTTAGAAGCCAAAGATTCTATCAAGAAAGTGAATTTTCTGATATAACCTTATAACACAAGTTATATCAACAGGAAGTCTCCCATCCTGCCATGCATGTAACAAATCAACCAGACAGTGGTCCTGCAACAGAATAAGAATAGTTCCAATAAAATGATATTGCAAACACCCAATAAAGAAGACAGAGATTAGCATGAACGATAACTGTTGCTCAGCACTTCCCTCCCCCCCCCCCTCTTTTGTTTGGGGTGATGGAGGATAAAATTTACCTGTTTTGAAGCGAGAACTGCTATTTTATATTTGGGGTCAAACTTGGGAACCCGTACAACAGATTTCATTGCGTTAAACATCTGTGACAGCTTGAGGAAGTCCTCATTCATTTCAGCCCGTGGCCATCTGATGGGGTCGAAGACAAATTCGCTGCCAAGTTGTATTGGAATTCAGTACCTTTTATGATCTGCTCAATTCAAGCATCAAATTTACAATAATTTCAATCAAACTCGAACTGATAACTCTAAAGAACAAAGATGGGACCCCACAGTCTGCACCATGAACAGCGTCCTTGCTTGTGTGTGTGTGGGTGTGTTTCTGTTCTATGAAGGGGGAAGATCCCTGCCCTGAAGTACATGATACTGTAACTTCTGTCTCAAATGATACCAAACTCCATATTAAGTCCTTACACAAGCAATAGTAACAAAAGGTCACACACACACTACATGCAATAATGTAGAAAAATAAGCATTTTACTCATTCTGCACATGTTTGACACATTTTTGGACAAATTGGAAATTCCATGCAATTGCCTCCCAAACTATGAATTAAGAAATTCGGGACCTGAAAATGGTAATTTCTGAAGAATTATTATAACCGATGGGTCTCACTGAGCACGACTAAGAGCAAAATGGAGTGGAATTCAAACGAGCTAAGCATACGAATGGGTATTGTCACGAACATATACAAAACAGAAATAGTCATCAGTGTGGAAAAAGTCGACCTTCTAGAATAGAAAACCTGTTTGTTTTCGGGAACAAAGACGTCGACGTTGAAAATGCTTCCCCCTCTCACAGCAATGCACTCCGATAGCTTGGCGACAATCCCAACATCATCCTATAATACAGTAATACACAAACAAATTCAAATCCCATTACAGAATCCGAAATCAAACTCCCACCATCCAACCGATCTTAAGACTTAGGATTATTGATTGGGGAAAGGAAGTTGCAAGACATCTAACAATAAGCAGAGAGCAGTGATTTCCCGTCTTCTTTCTTTTCAAAGCACGACAAAATCTGAAATAAAGAGATAAGCTTGGAAGCAAAGATGATTGGAAATTGGGATGCAGAGAGACAGAGAGAGAACGTACAGGGCAGTGAAAGACGTGGACTCCGAGATTGGGAGTGGGCGTGGAAGGGTCTCTGGATAAACGCCATGAACTGAAAGCCCTTCTTGTGAATCCGACAACTTGTGGGAAACTGGAGGAGACCCTTCGAAGAAGAAGTTGGGTCATGGCTTCCCTCGCTCTCCTTGGACAGAGAGAGAGAGAGAGAGATATCTTCTCTCTGCAGTGCTGTCCACCCGCGCAGCCACGCAAACACCCAACCAACCTTACCAAAAACAGATAACTTTTACATTACAGGCCCATGACATGCCGTTAGGATCTTTCAGCTATATTTGAAAATTCACACGTGCTATGCGTGACACACCAATATCCCATCTCCTCCGTCTGTTTCAATAATAAAATCAGGCCATTGGATTTGTGGCCCCCACCACCTTGGTCTTTACGGGTCCCACTCCCACGGCAAACGTCAGCAAAAACTACCGAGTCAGAGTGCCAACTCCTGAGTCCCGGCCGGTTTCTTCCGCCACTGAGTAGTACTGAACCACTGCACTTATCACTAAATTGCCATTCGAGAAAGAGAAATCAGAAAACCCACTCTTCCTCTTCCTCTTTGAAGACCTCTGCCGGCATCTCTGATTCTCTTCTCTTCTACCGCAGGCGTTAATGATGCCTGTAATCTCTCTCTCTCTCTCTCTCTCTCTCTCTCTCTCTCTCTCTCTCTCTCTGTGATTTTGTTTCTATTAGTTCTTCTCGTTCCAGAAGAAATGAAGAAAATCTGAAGTGGTTATGGTGTTTATAGAGTCAAATTCAGTTAAGAATTAAAATGAGTTTTTGTTGATTTGTTTTGCAGCTGAGGAGGGTATTGGAGATAGAATCGCCAAGCCCACTTAGGTACTTAATGGGAGCGATGGTGATGATGATCGGAGTCGTTTTACCGGTTGGCTACATGATGTTCCGAAACAAACGTGTACCTTCGTCTTCCTCCTATTCTAAGCAGACGTAGGTGTGCCTTTCTTTTTGTAATTATGATTTCCGCGATTACCGGAATTTGGACTCTGTTTTTTTATCCCTTTAAGGAGTTTGGATCTTCCCAAGTGTAGTTCAGATCATGATTCGGAATTGCAGATTTTAAGATTTTTTTCGTTCCCTTTCTCTGCCATTAATCCTCCTCCTGATCTGATTTACACTTGAGATGTTTTTGGAATTGGGTCGATTTGTCTGAATTTTTAAAATTGGATTTGCAGGAGCAAAGGCTTGATCTAAAGACATCGGGGCAAGTTCTGAACTTCAGAATTGTTTTTATCTCGTGTTGATGGAAGTGCTATTGGGGCTACTTTAGAGATGAAGCATATGAAAGATAAAAGTACCTTCACTAATCTGTGCACTACTGATACAACTTTGTTGAACTGCAATTGTGATAAATGGGTTGTGAGGAATTTGAATGCAATGACTATCTTATAAGGAAAATACTTATGCTTTGATTCTATTCCTTTCTTCTCTTTTCCACATCGGAGAGTACCATTGCCATTTACCACGAATTTCCCACTTCCTGTTGTTCCTATTGTTTGAATAAAAATTTGACTATCTGCTTTATTCTGCTTTACTGTTGGTTCTCTGTGACGTCAGTTTGTGTATGATACCTTCAGAATATTTATCCGTCGGTTCCTAGGAGGCAATGATTAAGTTTGTGTTTGTTTGTATCGAAATTTCTTAAGTTCTTCCCCACTCCTCTGTTCAAAAAATTTTGTACTATAGTCAGCTTCTGGATCCCAATTAAACAGTCCTAGGACATGAGAGTTGTGCTGAAGGTTACAGAGATGAGATCACACTCCGTGCTTGATAGGTCAGAGAGTGGTCAAAAGGTTACTCATGGTTTGTATACATGAAGACATGAAAAATCTTATGACGGGAGACGCAGAGTAATTTTAACACATTATTATGGGTAAGGATGTGCTTTGCTGCAAAGTTTTGGATGTGTTTAGCTTCCTCATTTTATGATCAAATTTCAAGTTGGTTCTTCTGGGTTGTCATTGTCTATTGGATTTTGCCAGCCAAGTAGTATTAGTCAGAGTCAACAAAATTTAACATTACACTAGTAGCTCCTAAGACAACTTGAAGGTGAGAAAAGAAGCAATGGAAGCTTCAAAAGAGAGCCTGAGGAGGGTAGAAGCAAACCAACACCACCTCTTCAACAAACCCCACACTCCCCCCACACACACCCAAGCACGCCAAGTGACTTTAAAGTTGAAAATGTGACTCTAAACTCTAACAGTGCCACTTCTCTTGTGGGTATTCAAATGCAATAACTGACACTACTAGATATCTTATAAGCATGGACTTTATAGCATTTCAGATACCTCATCCCTTGCAAATCTATAATCATTGCCTTCTTTTCTTGTAATTGTTCTAACAGATAGTGGATCCTACTTGTCTTCTTCTTAGGCTGGATATGGAAATGCTTGTTATTGTGAGGATTGGAGTGGCTTTTGCTTTTTCTGTCATGATTACTTTTGAAGATGCATGACTGGAATGGATGGGGAACCAAACGGAAGATGTGGATTTTACTTTTTCTTCTGTTTTTATTCTGGGAATATAACCATGGCTCTTCTTGAAAGGGCAGTGATTGAGTAAAAACATCAAGGGACACAGCCGATTTAATTCATGAGCTTCTGGGATTTATAGCTGGGTCACATTCTATAAGGCTTGTTAACCTCTGGATCGAATTAGGAAATAACTGAGTGATGATTAGGAGTAGAGAGAACCCTGAACCCTAGAGGCTCCGACAGCGGGCATTTACTGTTTCTATTAGCTATGTTTCCTTTATTCACGAAGGTGTCTACTCATATTTTCGAGTGGAATATTGCTTGCTTGATGGATGATTCAAACTATGAGGCTATTGATCAGTGAACCTTACATTGATTTAAAGGGTTTGTTGAAAGCTTGAAGTGGTCGATAGAGTTTTAAGAAAGCAGATATACATGTTGTTACTTGTTTACAAGGGATCTGTCTCTGGACTGGCACATTAGAAACTAGAAAGTATGACTATGACTATGCTCTTTGCAGTCATCTAAATTCTGAAATGCTGTGTGGATGAAATGATTTCATTTCTATTTGATTTTTTACACTGCCAAAATGCAAGGAATGGTTGTTTGAGAATCAAGAGTGGCAAATAGGTTTCCGGATGACTTAAGCAGTGGCATGACCCCACCTTGTGTTCTTTCATCATCTGGTGCAACCTATCTGAAATCTTAAGTGGAAAAATTCATTTTGTTAGTTCAATTGAAACGCTCGAAATTGAGTTGTTTCAGTTCATTGGATTGTTCTGGTTTCAAGCTTTAGTTGTGTTGTTTATAATTTTTTGGGGAAAAAAAAGGTAAAACTGGAGTGGATTGACATTCCATTATGCCAAAATGTTCAGTTTTGAAACAGACAAAATGGAGCATCAAATGAATTTTATAACAGAAGTCTATAACAAAAGAATTCTAATAATCCTGCCGGCTTCTTCTGAGGCATGGTCTTCAAAGTTTTGGTGCGTACAAACAGATGGGGCCGATTGGCCATCACCTTTAAAGTGAAGATGTATTCTGCGGATGGTTCAGGCGTGTTCTTGAGGTTTTTTCCTTTGTTTTCTATTTGCCCAATTTATTCCTGAGTTGTTTTCTATTTGGTCCAATTTATTTTTTCTTTGTTCTCTATTTGCCCAATTTATTAACAAGCCTTAAGTTTTCTATTTGGTCCAAGTTATTAAACAGGTATGGCGTCTCCAATTCCTTTCAGGTAGGAAGGATCAAGGTTACTAACTTGGAATTGAGATCTCAGGCCCAGCTGATTCCGATTCAACCGGAATCAGCCTGAACCCTAGAAACACAGCATGGATCGTCTGATTCTTATCGGAATCATCTAATCCAATTCAGTCGCTCTTACCTGTTCTGACCTGTTACGTTATGATTATATCCCTAAGAGAGTGTCTTGGATTTGGAATAGCATAGTAAAAAAGTAAAAAAGTAAAGTGTGATGGAAAATAGGTAATGGGAGATCCACGGATGCCTGGAAAGACCCTTGGGTTCCACAACACCACAAGTCTTGTTGTATTTGTGTTTAGATTTCCCCATCCAAAATCGGCTTTTAAATCATGTCTTTGATCTTATTGTAGGGAGATTTTGGAACTATATACATTGATAAGTTCTTCATTTCCACCTTCAGTGGCTTCATGTATTACTAGAATTCCTCTAGTGAATGTGGAGCTTGACAATTTTCTTTACTGTCGAAAGAATGGTACTTTGATAACTACGGCACCTGCAAAATTTTTAACAATGCATCTTGAATTGGTTTGGTTCCTCCAATCTTGCTGGACAGGGGTCAAACAGAGGAGTTTGGACTCCCCTATTGAAATCCAAACTCCATCCAGAGTTCAAGATGTTCTTGTGGAAATTTTTGAATAATGGTCCTGCTACTGTTCACAGAATGTAATTTTTCTAAATATAAATGATAAATGAACATTTTGTAATGATGAAAAGGAGACTGTTTGGCATCTTTTTCTGTCTTGTGCTGTTTCTAAGATAATATAGGGACCAACATGTTTGGGGCCAAGGACTAGGTACCTTCAAAGCCAATTCCTTAGTCAGTTCGTATGTGATGTGGTTCATTTTCCATCTTCATCAAAAGAAGAAACACGTTCATTTTCTCAGTGTTCACTATGACCTTTTTTCTTTTCTTTTTTTTTTTTTTTAGAATTCTAGAAATCATTGTTGATTAGCTAATTAAGAGTACACCAAATCAGATGAGACGTTTTGTTCCATTTTTTTTTTTTAAATGAGAGTTTCTTACCGGTTCTCTTAATGAAATATTTTGTTATCTCCTAATAAGAGTAGGAGACTCAATCTTTATCTCATCAACAGTTGCTTTGATAAAAAAAAATGCAGCAGCAATTTCTATCCTTACCCAAATCAAGAAACTTTTCGAGATATGTACGAAAATAAAAACAAAATTATAAAACTAAAGAATAAGCATAAATAACACATGAGGGGTCACATACATCCTAAGGGGGAAAAAAGGATAATCTTGTTAACTATACAAATTCCACCAATGGAACGGAACTTAACTGAAGCCAGCCAAAATGTACCAAAATCAACTGACATATATTCTTTAGAGGATTGCTGCCATTTTTTCTACCATGGCAAGCAAAATGTTAGTCATAAACCAGGGTTTCAATGTTTACTTCTTCATATATCTAGGAAGGAGCCACAAAATTTTCATCTAGTGAGTCATTTCAAAATTTATCGACAGCAACATAAATTAATTGCTGTTTATGACTAAATCTATTATATGAATACAAAATGTTTTGCCTCAACATGTCTTCTTTTCTCTCTTTTTATTTCTTTTTGTTTTTGTTTTTGTTTTTTTTTTTCCGGGGGGAGGTGCAAACTCACTGAATTTTATAGTATACAAACTCAAAACGCACAAAAAATATAGAAGCATAAGCTTTTCTTGATAAAGGCTGGCTACTCTGCTCCCCTGCTGGCTTTGTAAGTGTTCACCAGCTGCATTTGTACGTCCTGAGAAACAGGTGAATGCTCTTTGTATTCCATTGTGAATTCACCTTTTCCCTGCACAACCAAGGATCCCAATTCATTGACACGTCATTAACACAAACACATCCTTATACAGGCATAATGCATACTTAGACAGTCATAGGGCATGGAACTGCATAGTTATCTGTTCTATAAGCGATGATTGATCAATAAGCAGTTATAGGCTTATTACAAAACCATCCATCAACAAGCACATAGGAATACATCTTTGGACTAGTGAATAAGTTAACATTCACGTCAAACATCTACGTGGAAAGGCAGTTCTATGTGAACAGTTACATGCAACTCTGCTGACATATATGCTTGTACAGAGTATATAGATCATGATTCTATAAAATTCAACTTGCTTCACCTGTGTCATTGATCGAAGGGACGTGGAATATCCAAACATATTGTTCAGGGGTACCTGAAAAACAAATAATGATCCATTAGAAATACATCATGACTGATACAGAAATTCCTCAACATGTGGTAACAACCAATTACAGTTTAACAAAAACAACATTCCAAGTTCAAGACATAAAGATCTGAAAAGATCAATCAAGAATATCTGCAGCATGTTTCAATAATTATACATTACTTTGTGGAGAAGAGAAGTGTTCAATTAACAGGAAATTTTAACCACCAAAAAAAATGTTATACGCACATTTGCAGTGATTACACAGTCATCCCCCTCCTGATCATTTCCAACGATCACACCTTTCCTCCTATAATATGACAAATATGAAGAAATTATTAGTTCCAAATGGGCAAGAAAACCCCAGTGAAGCAATTGCTGAAAAGTATGTGGGAGTACGTACTTGTTAATATCACCAGTAACAGTACCCTGGAATTCTGTTGGAGCTTTCAATTCAACCAACATCACTGGTTCCAATATCACAGGCTTTGCTGCAGCATAGCACTGTCATCATGTAATCAGATACAGTGTTAAAGTCCATGAATCCACTAGACTCCAACAAATACAAAGGTTGACAAGTTCCAAATGCCATCTAAGAAGGCACAGAGTATATTTTCCACAATAAAAATTTCAACCTGAAATTTAGAAGCAACAAATCACCTGTCTAAGTGCATATATTGATGCCAGTTTAAATGCTAGTTCACTGGAATCCACTGCATGGGATGCACCATCTGTCAAAACTACCCGCATATTTTCAATTGGATGCCCTATCAATGAACCCCTGTATAGGCAAATCCAAAATAAGATTCATCAGTAACTCAAGAAGTATTATTTAACACTGATGATTATATAAACAATAGCATTAATGAACATCATACATTTGCAATAAAACAACTAGAGAGAATTGCAAAACCAAGTGAGGAACTATACTACTCACGAGTTAGCTGCTTCTTTAAAACCCTTCTCAATTGCTGGAATAAAGTTTGATGGGATGGCTTGTCCTATAATCATGTTCTCAAACTCAAACTTGGTTGGTGAACCAGCTGGAAGTGGCTCAATGTACCTACTCCACAAGAATGTAAACAATAAATACTCGAAGAAAGAGTAGAGTTACAATCAAGTTACATAAATTTGGGTAATCCCACAAAACAATTACTATCGCTACGGACAGCACTGATAGAAAATGGTCAAGCATAAAGCAACCACATTCAGTAAGGAGTGAAAACGCTCCACCAGCCACGATAAATTCACAAACCCCATTTTGGTTTCAGCCCATTATTCACAATTACAGTCAAACACAAACCTAGAGATCAATAAGTCTGCTAAATCCACAAACCCCACTTTGGATTCAGTTCACTACCCACTTTTACAATCAAACACAAGCCTAGAGATTCATAAAGTCTGCCACCACCATAAAATTCTTTAACACCTTGAAAACAGTCCGAAAGCTACTTTGAAGAGGCTCCATACAGCATACCAAACCAAACCCCAGCTGATTAATCTTAAGCTTAATTTTTCTCTTTCTTCTTCTTCTTTTTTTTTATTTTTTATTTTTTATTTTTGTATTTAGTTTTAATTTTTTATTAACCCAAATATTTTCCAACACAACCCGAATATTCATAATTTGCACGACTCATGGTTCTGTCTTTTGTCTCAAGCCTTAATACCTCAAGAATTACTTTGGTTATGAGCAAAATATGGCTCGGTGGGGGTCCACATTCTACACAGGCATCTTAAATCACATTCCAGTTCCAGTATATTCACCATGATCCCCCACTAAACAAAGAATAAGGACTCCTAACAAAAAATATTCCAAAAGACAACACCAACCAAGAGAGTTCTATTAAATTTAAGCACTTAAGTGACCATATTATCGTTTGTCATGGGCTGCTATAGGGCCTATTTACGGGTTTGCAGTTCTATTACTCTTTCAGATTCAAGAGAATCACTGTCAACCAAAAAAGAAAGATAACACGTTGAAAAAACACCAGATGTTGGGAGTTCTATTAATTTCCGTCAAATGGCCATGGAAGAAATGGATGAGACATCTTAGTGTATTCTGAGAGCTCCAGGTTGACTTGTGAAAACCTATTGCATCTTTCTATTGTCTCTTTTTCTTATAACATCAATCAAATCCTGCCATGAACTGTCTTTGGGCCCTAATGGACATCAAATTCCCGTTAACCCACGAATCTCTAATTTCCTTGATTGATCCGGTTTTGATCACCAAATGGTTGTCCGGTTTTAAAAAGGTATCTATATACAATTTTCAATTTCAGGCATTTTAGTCAATAAAACAATAACAATAAACACATGTTACAGGAAAGAATTTCATCCCTGCATACCCGCATACTCTTCCATATTGACCCTGTCCTCCAGTTTGCTTCTTATGCAAATAATCAAATTCAGCACGCTGAGTAACAGTCTCTCTGAAGTTAACACGAGGCTTTCCAACAGTTGCATCAACCTTCATATCGGTAGAAGCAAGAAAATAAATGGGAAGAAATTCAATAAGCGGGCACCAAGTTTCATCAGAAAGAACAACATGAAGTTAGTGTACCATACAGAGCTAAGATTGGCACCTTATATTCCCTCCTCATGCGCTCAACGTAAATGTCCAAATGTAGCTCTCCCATTCCCGAAATTATTGTCTGTTAGTGATACATTTATGATGTTATTAAGGCACATTAAAAGTTTTCTGAAGGAATACGAAAACCAAAATCACACCTGCCCACTCTCAGCATCCAAACCAACACGAAAAGTTGGATCCTCTCTCTGAAAGCGATTCAGTGCCTTTGAAAACTGTCACAAATAAAATCAAATGAATACCATTTAATTTAAAATAAAAGGAAAAAGAATGAATACTACATCAGCAAAAAAAGTATATCATGGAGCTTACTTGTCCACCAGAATCTTTGGATACAGGTGAAACAGCCAATGACATTACTGGCTCAGGGACACTCATAGAAGTCATAGTGTATTTAACTGATCCATCAGTAAAGGTGTCTCCTGATGACAAAAGAACCAGAAGGAAGTTTGAGAAGGGCAGTGTAGGAAGAAAGCACGAAAAACAAAATTTGAAGGGGGCATACCTGATGCACAATCCACACCAAATACAGCAACTATTTGCCCAGCATGTGCCTCTTGAATGTCCTGCAATATTAAAAACCAAGAAATAGAAATAATATTATTGAGTAAGAACTGAGTGAGAAAACAAAAGGAAAAATGCAACTTAAATATTGACAAGTGAATAGACATCACAGTCGCAACTTGCAATATGATTAATTTAATAGTACAAATCTCATGGATACTTGAGTCCAGTAGAAATCATTTAATTCACCCCATGTTGAGATACAAAGCAATTTCAGTAGAGAAATGGTAAAAAAATGGGGAAAAAAAATTAAAAGAGATGAACAAACGGAGAAACTAACCTCCATCTCGTCAGAATGCATCCGAACCAAACGAGGAACCTGCAACCAAAAGATAAACGAAATTAAGTACATGTAGACAAATGCCCAGAACACACTAGTGATCTCAAAAGACAATGAGCTACTATTTACAGCATGAAGAAAGAGATACATGTAGACAAAAACTGTAGGTTGTCCCCCTCTTTCTCAAGTCAGAAGAAACGTATGATTAAGGTTTAAAGTATCGGTATCGAGTATCGTATCGGAAGGGTGATTTTAAGAGATGTATCATATTGGAGATATTAACGATACACATGGAAATACACTTTTGAAGCAAAAAACAACATATAACATGTATCATGCATAAACACTAAAATGGAGAACAACGTATAATGAGACAAGAGACTTTCATGGATTTGAGTCCAAATCCTTGGAAATGATCAAGTTTGATGAATCAACTAACTTAGTTTTACCTAATCTATCGATTTACAGCAAAAAATACGATTAAAAACCATGATTTAAACACAAAAATCAAATTTGTCTGAAACCTACCTTTTTCTGTGAAATCTCCTTCAATCTATGATCTCAGCTTGTTGAATGATGCAAACTAGTAGTACCTCTTGAATCGAATTTTAGTGTATATTAGAACCACCAACTCCAATTTTTTGAAAACACTTGGTTAAAGGCAAGTTTTGAGAGTCTCGGTTGGGAGTTCCTTCCCTTTTTCCACCAAATGACTCTCTGTATCGAGTTTGAGTCACATGAGCCTTTCATGTCCATATCGACGTGTAGGTTGGTATCGACTGTATCGTTCTGTATCAAGTCGTATCGGCCGATATGTATCGATACTCTCACAGAACTCTTTAACGTAGGTATCGTAAGTATCGGTACACATCATATCATATCGGACTATACAATATGATACCAATCGAGACATACTATTTAAAAAAAAAAAATATGCATCGGTTGTATCATATCAGTACCGACCGATACTGATACATATTGACCGATACTTTTACGCCATGCACACATATAATAGGATGGGAAAAGCACGCATTTTCTTGTCCAATGGGCCATATAGGGACCCCTTGACCAAAAATAGTTATTTCAGATAGATTCCCAGGAGATCAGACTAAATTTTTACACAATGGTTATTACTTGTGCCCTTTCAAAAACAAACAAGGAATGGGAAGAATTGATGATACTGAATTTTGGTTGAAAATCTTTGGAAAAGGTGCATTGATTGTATGGGACAAATTCATAAAAGAAAAATTCCTTTGCAATGACCCAAATATCAAGAGCATAATAGTATCTGGTAATTCCATATGTTGAAATTTCATCCCAAGTTTGTCCCTAGCATGGTCAAGAGTACGACTTCCCAGAAAGAAAAAAAATCGAATAAAATATTTATTCAATTATGAAATGTGAAAATACATTCACATGAGGGAAAGTACTAGCTCGCTCATCTACTAAGGCATTTACATTGGAATGAGACGATCCTAGCTTAAATAACGGATCTAATCTATCTAATCAGATGTGTAAGTATCAATTTCCACAAGGTGTTTAACTTTTTATTATATATATTATGAATGAAAGCCTCTCTTTGTTTACACCCATTCTCCTTTTTCTTGCTGGTACAACAAAAACTACAGTGGATTACTTCTAGATGACTTCAAGATTTATGTCAGAAGGTTGGGCAAAGGTTTTTTAAATGCCAGCTGACCTGAATCACCAAACTCCTTTACCCAGGCTTGTGACTCGCCCTGGATAGAGTTGAATGGTAAAACAGGATTAATGCAGCATCATTTGGTAGGGATATGGCTCAGTTTAATAGTTGAATGGTATGATTACTTGTTCATTTTATTATCAATTTATTTATTTTATCTCGATAGGCAACAACAATTACTCTTCAATAATTACACATTTGAAAAACGCAACATTACCTCAAAACTTGTATCTGTAATCATTTTAACAAAAAAAATCTAAAACCATAACATACTTTTTCTCATTCATCAAAACAACATACCTTAATTTTCTTGCCAGTGTTTACGTTGATTATAAAGTCACCCTTTCGGATTACACCTTCATAGATCCTACCATGAGAAAATTTCATTTAATAAAGTAAGACATTTATGCCTGGGCTCATCGCAACTCGCAAGACAACTCAAAAGAGAATATAGGTTAAGAAAAGGTTCTAAAAGAAAGAACATTCAAATGAAATGGAGATAAACATTAAGCATACCTTAAATAAGTCAACTGACCAAAACGCCCTTCTTCCAACTTGAAAGCTAATGCAACAAGAGGTCCAACTGGAGTTCCAGATAATATAACCTAACAGCAAGAAAATACTTCATCCTTCGACTCACATTCCAAATCTGAATAAAAGAATATGATAATCCAAATAGAACCTTCTCATCAAAGAAATCAATAATTCTCATACCTTCTCTTCGTTCTTGGTTTGGTCAAGAGCATAGTTACTAACTTCAATTGGACATGGCAAATAACTAATCACCCCATCAAGCAGAGGTTGTACTCCCTGTATTTAGAAGTGTGAGTAGATGCCACATAAGATCAATAGATATCTCACAGTTGCATAGAGAATACTACATAGATGATAAGATTTTATGTACGAGGATGGAAACACAATATGGACCGGGCAACAATAATATAGACTCAACATCAAGAATGAAAACTCCATCCAGTCCTGAGATATGGAGTAGCAAAGAAAATATCCAGGCCATAAACAACCCCGATGAAATTGCCCTTGATTCATGAAGATATCAGACGAAAGTTGAAATCTTTCTCCTGCAAAGATTTTTTCCTTTGCAAGAAGCCCAGAACTATACGACCACAAATAACTTAAATAAACATTTAACATGAATCATCATTATCTCTCCAACTCATTATACATCGACCCTGGGATATCAAAAAAACAAATAGACTCATGAGAATCAATTCACAAATTGAAGAAGCAATAGACACAGGACAATTCGGAATAAGCATTTGGCAACACTGGATACGATTTCAAACTCCACCTGCTAATGAGATATTTTAGGCAACAAACCAACAGAGTAAGAAACATATTAACATGATATATTTCCTTCTACAAAATGACCTAACACCCTCTAACATCAACTCTGCTATTTGTTTTTCAGTTTGTTGAATATTATTTGATAATCATTTATAATTATCAAAGCATTGCCAACCTTGACTACAAAGCAAAGTTTCCTGAATAACATGATAGCAACAGAACTACCATCCAAAAGAGAAGGGAACATGGGTAACAAATATGTCTGCATTACCTTGTTTTTGAATGCGCTACCCATGAATACTGGTACAAATTTCCGTGCTATTGTAGCCCTGCGGATTGCCATCTACACAATAGAAGTTTTCTATTAAATATCCATACACGGAAAATCATAAATGAATAAATTCCTAAACTAAGCAAGACACAGCACTATAAAACCAGAAATTTCACAAAAGAACCATCAATTGACAAGAGTAAACAGAGGATTTTCTTTGAGAGGGAGAAAAAGTAAAAAACAAATGCACAATGCAACTGAGGTTAAGGAGAAGTTCAGAGAAGATACAGTGGCAATATGCAAGTGCCACAACAATTACCCTGAAGAACAAACCCATAAGTCAAATCTAAAAATGAACTGCTATTCTAAACCCTAACAACCGAATTTAAGGTCATATTGGATAATGTAAGATGGAATCAAAATGGTAAAAGGAGATGGATGCAGGTCAGCAGCAAGATACGTACTTTAAAAAGTACCAATGGAGGAACAAAGCAGTTTCTCCTCACTGAGACCTTTTCTTAGTTGGTTTTCTTTTAATTTTATAAAATCCAGTCCTTTTCTTAGTTGGTTATCTTTTAATTTTGGGTTTTTGTCAAATGCCCCCCCTGAAAATGCCCATTTGTCCAAATGCCCCCCTACAACTTTTCGAATTGTAAACTCCCCCTTACTTTCAAAACTTTGTAGCATTTTGGTCCAATCCGTTAGTTTGGAACATTATGTGCAAACGGCTCAACTTTTTTGACCATTCTTAGACCATTCTACCCTTGAAAGGGTAGAATGACCAAACTAGCCCTCACTAACCACATATGACCATTAGAGTAAAATGACCAAATTACCCCCATCTTCCCCAAATCGTTTAGGTTTGAAACTGAAAATGGAAAAACCCTAAACCATTTCCAAACCTCTCTGAAATCCAATCTTCTTCAACGATTTCCCCAAATCGTTTAGTGTTCTCTCATTTATGTGATTTCTTGTAGAACTAATTAATCTTCCCCAAATGATTTAGGGTTTGAAACTGAAAATCAAACCCTAAACCATTTGGGGAAGATGAACTCTAAAATCTGGAGTATTTAAATGCGGGATATGAGTGTAGATTTCAGACTTAAAGAACTTTTAATTCATCAATTACAGTTCTAATGATCTAATTTAATCAAACCTAAAACCTAATCGAAAGCACTGCACTCGAGATGAGATACTCAAAATTTTCGTGAGGTTTTGAAGTTGTGTGTCGGTGTTGTTGGGGTTATTTTGTTGGTATCTTTTTGATTAATTAGGTTCTTGGAGGCGAACGCAGAAGGGGAAGTGCCGTTTTACTCTTTCACCATTTGGGGTTGCAGGGGATCGAAAATTTTCCCCTGTTTTGTCAAGTTTTTTAAGAGCAAAGATCCCAGTGATGGCACTGAATAGGAATTGCTGAACGCTCTGACTGACTTGGAGGAGCATCTCAAAGCCGATGTACATGTTCAAGTTATAATCTTTCATTAAGTAGAATAATCTTTCTCAAACGATTCATTCACTGCAAAATTGGATTAAGAAAAGAGAATGTGAAGGAATTAATTCATCATGAGATTCTTTGTGGTCTCTCTTCTTCCCACCATTGAGAATGACTGAAGCATATCATTGATGTATTTGTTTTCAGATTTGAAGTTCAAATTCGTTTCTCATGTAATTCTTTTCCCATTTATTACCCTTACCAAAGTGCGTGTAATTGGTTCATACGGTTTTGATTTGGGTGGGTTGTTTGTTGTTACTGTGCGAAGCTCAGCCTCTGATTTTAGTTTATGGAGGAAATATGCAGCTACATACTTCAACGTTCTACTGCACAAGAAGTGGCCTCAGAAAATGCTAATTATTCCATCAGAAACACATATTCTAGGACAACTCCTTCAATAAATAAAGTCCAGAAAGAGTTTCCAGAAATATCACCATCAAATGCATCTCTTAATGTTTCTAGATTTGCATCAGTTCTTCAAAAATCTTCATGGCAGAGGTGGGCAACCCAAGTAGCACATTTATGCTTCTCCTCTCTTTCCCATGAATATGAAATCTGATCTCTTGCTACTCTGAGAGGTGATTGTTGCTGCTGCAATCTTGAACTATAGGTAAGCAAGAAATCTGATCTCTTGCTTTCCAGATGGGTTCAAACCCTAACCAATTTGGCAAAAAATTTTCAGTTTCAACCCTAATCGATTTGGGGAAGATGAGGGCAATTTGGTCATTTTTTTCTTTAATTTTGATGTGTTTTTATCAAAAGGGCATTTTGGTCATTAGATTCCCTGAAACTAACGTCTAATGTCCCAACTTAACGGATTGGACCAAACTGCTACAAAGTTTTGAAAGTAAGGGGGAGTTTACAATTAGAAAAGTTGTAGGGGGCATTTGGACAAATGGGCATTTTCAGGGGGGCATTTGACAAAAACCCTTTAATTTTACAATTCCTAGTGTTGGTAGTCCTCCTCCTTCCAAACGACCAGAAGAGGGCCTCCTAGTTCTTTGAGCTGTTTCTTTTATTTTGGTCTTCCTATTGGCTGGCTATTGTCCTAAGGCCAATATGATTCAACCTTTATTGATTCTATAAAGCATTGTAAGCGTTAGACCCTCCCCACGATTTTATGAGTAAAATTTGGCTTTTGCTACTTTTATTCTGTGAGATTCAGACAGCTGTGAGATGCAGTGCTTGTGGTGGGATCCCTTTAATGGCTGGGTGGGACTCCAGTTGAGGCTAGGTGAGATGCTTAGTCCTCTTTGCTTCTTCTTCTTTCCTTTCCTGCAGTAAGTTTTCTGTTTTCAGTCTTATACTGTTACAGTCTTTCAATATATGTCTTTCAATTTATAAGAACTCTTCAGTTCTTGATTGATGCACCTGAGATTTCCATTCCACTTTAAGATCCATCAACTGCAAGTTAACCTCTACCATCCTACGGTTTTAAATTTTTGAATCTGAGATTGTTTGATTAGAGTCCCATTAGACCAGAACACTTCTATCATTGGCTTCATTAGCTAATAACCTGATGTTGTTTTCTGTAGGATTTATCAACTCAATACTAAGAACTCCTCAGAGGGAGTTTCTTTTTTTTGACTGAGTTATTTTCTGTTCCCATAAGTGTGGCAGCACCCTTGTTTTGGGTGCTTTCCTGCTGCATCTAGGAGTACTCACCTGGAGACATCCAACCCTTGGATTGGGCTGATTCTTGGGGGGTTTGTTCCTCACACTATAAGGAACATACAGTCCAAGTTTAGTTCAGATCTAACTACCGGATTGGAAATTACTTTAGTCCCTAAATTTCTGGTGTTTTAACTTGCTATTTCTGAAACTTAATCTGTTGAGCCTAATCTAACCATCAGATTTATAGCATACTTTGGGGATTCATTTAACCTCATTTGGCCCTCCTTCGACCAGAATTTGAAGGTGATCAGACCATTGGCTTGTAATTATTTATTTTCTCCAATTCTGGTTTTTGGATAGCTATTGTGATTTTGTCCATTGAGTTGCAGCCTAACACCTATCGGTAGGGTTATTAACTCCATCAATTGGTTTCAGAGCCATGCCTACTTTAGCCTCTAATCCCTCTGAGTCAGGAGAAGAGGAAGTATCCATGAGGCAACTTGCTGATATGATCAGAAGCTTATCTGATCATATGGTTTCTTTGGAGCAATGTGTGGATACTATATCACAACATCAACATACTCCAGAAGATCATATGGCCGAGCATTATACGACATCAGCCATTTCACAGATTACACAACAGTTCCATGGTAGAATGCCACAGAGAGCACCCACACCATAGGCACCACCGGTATTATTTAAGGATCATGTGAGGTCCTATTTTAACAACGCTGCTAGTTTTCCTCCTAGGCGCAATGATGATTCACAGAAGGTAAAACTGGATTTGAAGGAGTATGGTGGAAAGCTTGATCCACAAATATTCCTTGATTGGTTAAATGCTATTGATGACTACTTTGACTGGTACAACATGATTGAAGCACGGAAAATGAAACTAGTCAAGACAAAATTAGTTGGGCTAGTAAGAGAATAATGGAGACTACAAGAACGAAGGATGCAAAATCAAGGCACTCCTCGCCCCCCCCCCCCCTACTACTTGGCATGAGATGAAAGATGAGTTAAAGGGCAAGAATCTTCCAATCTTTTGTGACTCACCTCCCTGATCAGCTGAATACACTATGACAAGGCACTTTATCCTTGGCTGAATACAGAGAGAGGTTTGATGCATTATTAGCAAGGACAGGAGTCGAAGAAAGTGACATACAATTGGCGTCACGATATAAGCTTGGACTAAGGCCAAAAGTTAGAAGAGCTATGGGTATGACTAACGTATATGACATTCAAGATTGCAATCTGTGGGTAGGGACTCTTTAATGTCTCGGTTATGTTCACTCCCAAGGGTTTCTTCTTCTTCTTCTTTTATTATTTACACGGTATCAGAGCAAGATGTCTAGGGTCTGCTACAACCTTCCTAGTATCTTGTCTCCTCCTTTTCAAGGTTTCAATCATCATTGATTGATTCATTTCAGTTCACAGTTTTGAGATGTTCTTCATTTTTTGTTTGAAAGGGGTGCAGCACCCTATGCTGTACTTTCAGACTGTTTAGAGACTAGTTCCTCATTGGAGATTGAGAACTAGGTCTTCTTTGTTGGTAGAGATTGATCTATGGAGTGAAGAATGCATTCAAGACCATAGAATTCAAGTTTTATTGAAGTTTTTGAGTCAACTTTTGGGGCAGAAGTGAAGATTGATTTCTGTCAGGGCTTTGTCAGGGTTTTAGATCGACTTCTGCAGGAAGGGTTTGAAATCGATTTTTTGTTGCATATTTGTGATTGATTTCTTCACCAAAGTGATTGGAGATTGATTCTTGTTGTGTTTGAAGTTGGAGATCAACCTCACTTTGAGGTTTGAAGATTGGACTTCCCTTTTCAGGGTTTTGGGAGCTGAGATCGACTTTTTCAGGGTTTTGAGAGCTGAGATTAATTTTCTCAGGTTCTTTTACTACTTCTCTGAATCCTTTGATAAGTGTTGCAATTTACATGCGTTTTGTGTTTGTTGAAATGCCTGAGTATCGAAGAATGTTATCAGTGAAGTTGTGTCTTCTTCATCTAACCATATTACTGAGAAGAAGTTAGAAGGAATCAGCAACTTGATTATTAGATTGGTGTTGATTGGTAGGGATCAGCAGGATCATTTGACCAAGACCAAACCTAAAGATGATCATCTTGATGTGCAACAGATGCAGAATTAGCGAGAGCAGCTTGCAGTTATGGGATTTCTAGATGGTCTTGGGAAGGAGTTTGACTCTGTTCCATAGTTGTCAAGATGTTGCCTAGTCGTCCAGCCGCCTTGCTCTTACCTTGAATTCTGATGTCACCTCGGTCGCCTAAACGACGCCTTGTCGCCTTAGTTTTTAACCCCTTCCATCACCTTGATTCGCCTAGGCGCCTTAACAACTATGGTCTGTTCGCTCCCAGATACTTGGTGGTGATAAGGTAGCCACACTTTCTGACACTTTTTTCACGAGTTCTACGAGTATCTCGTGAGACTTCTCATGATTCTACTCATAGTTATCAAGGCAGCAAGGCGACCACGGCGTTAAAGAGGGCCCAAAATCAAGTCGACACCAACAAGGCGGACCAAGGCGTGCAAGGCACCAGCCTAGGTCACCAAGGAGCCTGGACGCCTAGGCGACGCCTTGATAACTATGATTCTACTGTTGTGGATAGTTCAGCCTTGGCCTCTTTCCCACCTAGCCATGGTCCTAGTAGTGGAAAGGACTGGTGCTAGCCGTGGTCGTGGGGGTGGTTCTAGCAAAGCCCCTATATCTGGGAAAGCACCTACTTCTGGCTCAGATCCTTTAGGCATGGTGAAGACCTGTCACCATTGTGGTCGTACCAAACATATCCAACGCTTTTGTTGGAAACTTCATGGAGTACGAATCCCAAAGATGATTCTTCTCCAAGCTCTGAAACCATGATGGAATATTTGGAGAATTGAACTTATGTCAATGAGACACAAGCCCACTCTAATTGATAATAATGATATAGAAGTACAAGTTACAATAATACCCTTAGGGCAACACAAGATAAACCCTACAGGACCATTATACCCTTGTACCCAAAATACAACACTATCTTACTGAGACAACAGAGACATCTCTAAGTAATCAAAAGTTTAAAGGTGTCTACTTCTGGAGCCAGTTTGAAACATTCTAAGAAGAAATGAGAGAGATTGCAGCACCCTTTGTCCACATGACAGTAACTTGGCATGATCTATTTTGGAGATACTTAAATACATGTCAACTAGAACTAGTCAAAAGAAAAGAGCAATTAAATTCTCATAGCTGTATCCTCACTTTAAGATTTTGGAGTCTCTCCATGTCCAACACTTTGTGCCCATCTCTACATAAGACAGGCATTACTGTGTGATTGGATGCATCATAAAGCTTCATTAAGCTGATAAGGGAAAAAGAAAAATAATACTAGCAATGTCTGACATTGATTAAGGAATTCCTTTAAGACAAATACAAACACGGAAACAGAAATCTTAAACCAAAAGGGAGTCCAAAGAAATGAAAACAAAAAAAACAGCCAAACTACAGTGGAAGAGATGGTATGCAGACAACAGTGCACATAAAGTCTGACATCCCTTGCTTGTGAGGTCTTCAGCTGTGCAGTCAGCCAACTAATGCATCTTAAACAGAGCTGAAGCTGGAAGCCAAGGTCCACACAACTATGGAAGGGGAAGACAAATTCATTTTTTGCATTAATAGTTTGTGAATCCCAAGCCTCATTACAACAAGGTTAACTCGCAAAGGCAGGGCATTGAATGTTTGTTACTGGTAATAAGAAGAGACAGGACAACAGCAGTAAGATTCCATACACCCAGCCCAAAAGAGTAACAAAAAAACATTGAACTTCACACAGGGATGCTTTTGCAACACACCTCAAGATCACTGGACGATACAGGTTCATCATTAAGAAAAGCTTCAGCAAGTTGATCATCAACCTCAGACACCACTTCTATTAGTTCACGCCGCTTTTCTGCAACTAAAGCCTCCATATTGGTAGGAATGTCTGAGATGACAATATTTTCACTGTTAAGAAAGGAGGAGAAAAAAAAAGGTAAGAAACAAGAAGGTAATAGAACATGTTGAAGATGTAGAACTAACATCCGAATTAAGTACAACCAAGAGCATAATGACATACCCACTGGAACCATGAAAGTAATAAGCTTTTAACTGGACAAGGTCCACAAGACCCTGAAATTCCTCTTCCAATCCAATAGGAACTTGCACTGCTGCACTATGATGTCGGAGTTTAGACCTTGCCTGCAAAATAAAGTCCCCACTTTAAGCATAACATTGATATCTCAAAATTCTATACGAATACACAATCACTTAATACAAATGTGAACAAATTTCCAATCCAGCTCAATCTCGTGAACACACATCTTATTTCAAAAGAACATCAAATGTATGTGTTAAGATATGTGTCATGATCGCATATCTTAACAGTATGTAAATCTAGTAAAGGCGTCTCAAGAAGAATGATGTGCTTTATCGATAACCTCTTTATAGCACAACCTCACAACAGAAGAGGACTAGTCTCAAGTAATGACTGCATACAAATTTGTCAGAGATTTAGTGAATGAAAACCCTGCAAAGTCATTAATAACATAAGACCAATAACATATGCACTTTAGGACTGAGAAGATTATCAACTGATAGGGTTCTGTCCTCCAATAGCCTCTATTCCTCTATGTTCAGAGATATCATGAAATATTGACTGAAGTGATTTCTCTCTGATGCGGATCTAGGGTTCCGAAACCCAACTCGGATCGCTTATGGCCCCACCCAATCAACAAATAGCTCAACTCTAATAACCAGTGGCAATCTCATAATATATCAGAATTTTCAAGGGGTTGTTACTTAGGTATGTAAAGAAGAAGGGACACAAAGGGGATTACTATTTATTGAATAGGGACAAACTTGGAAGCAATATAAGGTATGGGACAAAACAAAATTAATAGAAGAGAGGGATAATAATGGTAAAACAAGCACAAGGGAGGAAGGGGAAGAAGGTCGCACACACAGTCACAGGCTTTCACAACTCAGCTTTTCAATTCTATTCAATCTAAATATTTCAGTTACAACCAAGTATTTAAAGAAAATAATAAAGACTCCTAATCGATTCTAAAGCCAAAACACAACTTGACTCTAACATGGACTTTAAAGCTGAAATAAAATCCTAAATCAAACTCTGCCACTAATTAGCCTATTAAAACTAAAATAGGAAATTACAGAAAAATCCAAATATTAACTCTAATTAAATAACTAATCTAAACTCTAAAGTACCCTACTGAACCCAAAAACCCAATTGGACCCAGTTCATCTCCAACTGGATTCCAAAACGGGTTCGGGCCGGTCTATGGAAGTGCTCCTGCATCACTCTCTCTTCCAGAAAGAGGAAGAATTCCACCATTAAATATGTCAATTAGCTTCCTAGGATATAACCAAGAATCCCCAAACAGTGCCAGAAATGGACAAAACCACCCTTGCAAATGCATAGTGCATGGGAATACGATCCAATGACACCTCCAACTCCATGCATAAAAAACTCATGTTCCAAATTACTATCCCTCTATGCACCAAGTAACCTGCCCAGGGTAATGCAAGACTCGACCTCAAACCAGGGAAACCAGCGGGAGATTGATTGCAGCAGGATCAATACAAAAGAACAAAATTAAATAACTAAAACTCTTTTATTGCTATTTTTTGTTTACATATGAAGAACATCAAAGGGTAGGAAAAGAAGAAGAAAGGGACATAGAAGGGTGGATAGGCTCAGCTATCTCAGCCCATCATCCTCTCACCCAGGGCTTCTCACCCACAGTATCTCACCATCGTCACATCTCACAACTTCATCAATAGCTCTTTTCTCGTCAATCTCTGTCCCGTTTCTGTTCAGCCGTATATTTATTTATAATAACCCAATTACAAAAGCAACCCATCCTAATCTAAGTAGGAAACCAAAGAATCCTAGGAAAGGAAACTACTAATTTAATAAGACCCAAAAATAGAAACTAAATTTTAGTTAATAAAATCTCAATTAGAAGGCTGATATATTCCTCCTTCCGCTAGCTGTCCATGGGCCCCACAGTATTCCACAATTTATTTCCTCCATGCGAGATGGCCATTGGGCCCATAGTATTCCACGATTTATTTCCTCCATGCGAGATGGCCATGGGGCCCACACAATCTGATCTTTATCCCCCCAAATCTGGGAATTAACTCCCCTACAAATCAGCAGGTCGATAGCTATATTCTCCCCCAAATAAGGCTGGCTCAATGGATTTAATTAAACCCAGAATATGGGCTGAAAAACATAACCGATCTGCATTACAAGGTTGCAGATGGAAGGGCAGGGCAGGCTGCTCCCTCGATCGCATCCCTTGACTGCGCCTTCTTTAGTTGCTATTCCTGGTATGGCAGAACTTCCTTCCCCTCTACCCCCTTCTCCCCTTACCTCCTTACAACCCCAGGGTAGGGCCTTGACCCTTCGCGCTCTGCCCTTCGTCAATCGATAAGCCCATACCATAATATGGGCCCAAGCCTCCAACTAATACAACCCACCACCAGGCCTTACGTTCTCCAGCCATCCGGCCTTCTAAGGCCCACCCTTCTCCCCACCTTATAGCCCATCTGGCTTCTAATATTCAACTCCCCATCTGGGCTGGACCCTAGTGCCCTGGCCCCTCCACTTCCCCACCCAAAACCACTTCTTTTGTTCGTGGGTTCGGTGCACCAGACAATCCACCCCCAACCCACCTCCCATCCAACCCTTCATCTCAGCTCGAACACCCCATGTCCTCTATTTCGTCCCATCAACCAAATTCCCCTTCCCCACGGCTTCAACCCCAGCCGCCCCCTCCCCCGGTCCACCTTGGTGCTGCTCCCCATCAGCTCCCCGCCATCATCCGCCCTCCAGCTTCTTCTCCCACCCCTCTCTAGGCATATCACCGTCGACACTGCAGCACCCCTTCAATGTTCCACCCTTCTCTTGCTAGTTCCTCCTCCATGGAGCATGTGCAGCACCCTTCCCCACCATCCAATGAACCATGGATTTTTTGGGAATACCAGAGGCTTAACAAACCCTCCAAATATGCCGAGATTTGTTCCTTATCAAGTTGCATCGTTCGTCATTCTGTTGCCTTATTGAATCTAGAGTTAAGGAGGTTAATGCTCCCCATATTGCCTCCTTAATTGCCCCCTCTTGGTCCCTTCTTACAAATTACTCCCACCGAACTCCTCCAAAAATCACATTTTGTTGCTCTCCTCTTCCTCTCAGTTCCTTCACCTCAAAATTTCCGATTTGTATTGGGAACTCCAGCTTCTTCTTCACCGCTATCTATGCCTTTTAACTACTCCTCTGAGAAAGTATCCTTTTGGGGAGACCTTCATCATATTTCCTTGCAGGTTGGGTCCCTTCCATGGGGATTGGGTGGTGATTTCAATGTTATTTGTTATAGTCATGAGAAGCAAGGTGGTGATCGATTAGATGAGTCTTCTGCTGATGCTTTCAATGAGTGCATTGAAGACAGCTGTGAATGACTTGAGGTGGTCCGGCCTTAAATTCGCTTGGCACAATAGAAGAAGCGGCGACTCTAAGTATCGGTTGCATATAAGCTTGACAGGATCCTGGTCAATGAAGCCTGGCTCTCCATCTTCCCCTCCTCCCATGCTTCCTTTGACCCCCTGGTATTTCTAACCATAGCCCCATCCTTTTTCTTGTCCAGCCCTACATTTCCTTTGGTCCCAAACCCTTCAAATTCTTTGACATGTGGTCCTCTCACCCAAATTTTCTCTCCATTGTTAAAGAGGCCTGGTATCAACCAGTTCAAGCCTTTCTACCCCTATTGCCTTTGTCAGGAAGCTTCGGAATGTTAAAAAGCCCTCAAAGTTTGGAAGTCCACCAACTTTGGGAACATCTCTTTGATGGTTTCAGATTGTAGGAGCAAGCTTTGTGATATTCAGTTGAGGCTCCAATCTGACATCCATAATTCCTCTCTAGAAGATGAAGAAAGAGTGGTCTCCTTGGAGCTTCTCTCCTTGCTTGCCCAAAAGGAGAGTTTCTTAAGGAAACATTCGAGGATAAAATGGTTGGAGCTTGGTGATTCTAATACTGCTTACTTTCATAAATTCATGAAATCCAGATTAAATATCAACTCCATTCCCATGTTGCTGACTAGTGATGGATCCCCTCTCCTCTTTGTTGAAGATATTAAACCAGAGGCAGTTGGCTACTTCAAGGAGATTCCCAGGCCATCGTCTCTAGCATCCACTAGGCCCATCCTTGAGAATCTGCTCAATAAGTTCATTCCTAGTCATCTCATGAGCACTCTCCAGGCCATCCCCT
This sequence comes from Telopea speciosissima, assembly GCF_018873765.1. Classification (NCBI taxonomy): domain Eukaryota; kingdom Viridiplantae; phylum Streptophyta; class Magnoliopsida; order Proteales; family Proteaceae; genus Telopea; species Telopea speciosissima. The sequence continues at coordinate 69,267,952 of NC_057916.1, read as the reverse complement.
TAGAAGAAGAAATCTTAGCAATGGTTCTCTCCCACAAGGCTAACAGAGACACCGGCCCCGATGGTTTTAGCATGGGATTCTTCTTCTCTTCCTGGGACATTATAAAAGATGACCTTATCAAACCCCTTAAGAGTTTCTTCTTCAATCCCAGTCAGATCAAGGGAATCAATCACACTATCCTTTGCCTCATCCCCAAAAAGGAAGGTGCATCTATAATGTCAGACTTCAGGCCCATTTCTTTTTGCAACCTCCTATACAAGTTCATTGCCAAAGATCTTGCCAATAGGTTAAAGTTAGTACTTGACTCTCTTGTCAGTAACAACCAATCAGCTTTCATCGCCAATAGGAGCATTTCGAACAATATCCTCCTTTGCAACGAGATAGTCAGAGGGTTTGATAGGAAATCACACTCCCCAGCTACTCTCACGAAGATTGAAACCCAAAAAAGCCTTTAACTCTTTACGGTAGGACTATATTTCTAAGGTTTTGACAAGATGCCTTTCCCCCAGTGTTTGTTAATTGGATCCATCATTGTATCTCTTCTCCCTGCTTCTCAGTGTTGATCAATGGCAGTCTAGCTGGTTACTTTGCCTCCACCGTGGGTATCGTCAAAGCTGCCCCCTCTCTCTGCTCATCTTCACCCTTGCCCTTGAAGCTCTCCATAGAAGCATTCAATGTTGTACATATCAGTTGCTTATCTCTCCCACCCCAAAGTGCAAGGCTCTTAAGCTCACTCACAAGGGCTTCGTGGATGATTTCATGATCTTCTCAAAAGCAAACATTTTTTTATCTTGAGCATTATGTCTTGTCTGCAAGATTTTGAGGGGTTGTCGGGCCTTCATATAAATCCGTCCAAATCTCTCCATTGGTCATCTTCCGATCAAGTATCTAGGCTTGCAATTGATTCCGGCCAGGTTGACAACCCATCACTGCACTCCTATGTTGGACCTTATGCATAAGAAACTTCCAACTCTGGAAATGCAAGCTTCTCTCCTATGCAGGTCACCTGGAGTTGATCAGATCAGTCCTTCAGTCATGTTATATACTGGTCCGGTATCTTTGGGTTACCTCAGTCTACCATCAAGAGGTAAATTCAGCTGGAATTCTCAAACTCATATGGAAGATTGTAGCTAAGAAGAAAAGGCATCTAGGTTGACTGGATCTTCTCTGGTCCTCTTCGCAATGATTCTAGTTGACAGCTCCTTCCAATTCTGATGTTTCCTGAGTCTAGCGCAAAATTCCAAAGCTTAGGCCTTCGCTCTTGGGGTTGTTACTTGCCATATTGATGATGGGGCCTCCACCTCCCTCTGGCTAAATCATTGGCACCCTATGGGGGTTCTTCATACAGGAGGTGTTCAAACCATTTACAGTGCAAGACTTGCCAAGCATTCCATGGTTGCAGATCATTAGCCATAATGATTGGGAGCCCCCGCCGTCCTCTTCTCCCCTGTTAGATACCGTCTAGAATGCCTCATCTTCCATTCCTAGAGGGCCTCATAGTAGGGGAGATAATGTTGTTTGGTCTTCATCAGATCTTGTGGGTCCATATCTCCTTGGCACAAGTTAGTATGGTTCAAAGGCCCTATCACTTGCCACAGCTTCACCATTTGGCAAGCCCTCTCAAACTGCCTCCCAATATAGTCCTTTCTCATTCACTGTCAGATTCCAGTCTCTCCTTCTTGTTGCCTCTGTTGGAATGCTTAGGAAGATGTGGATCATTTATTCTTTGCTTGCCCTTTTCCTCTTCCATTTGGAAAGGGCTCTTGGCAAAATGTTGGCCTAGAAACCAAAGGATTCTTCCACTTGTGAGGGAATGGATCTGGGTGGATGTCCTTTGCTGGTAAATCTCCCCATGATGTTGTAGGCAAGCTAGTATTTGGTGCCGCTATAAACCACATATGGATAGAGCGCAATCTCAGAAAATGGTCCGCCAACTCCAGATTCTTTCAGCAAATTTGGGACTCCATCTCCTTTGATATCAAGAGCCAGCTTGCTATGGTTTCCTCTAGTTGTGTAGATTCCCCAAGGAACAGACATATTGTTGTGTCTTGGGGTCTGTCCCTCTCCCTTCTGCAGCCCTCTTCCTCCTCTCCTTGAGGAATGGGATTAGTTTGTACGTAATTTTTTCTTCCTTTTCTCTTTTCTTCCCCTTCCTGGGGCCCCTTGTATCCAATGTTCTAAATCTTGGTTTTCAAGGCTGGTTTCAACCAGCCAAGAAACAAAGATTTCCCAGGTGCTATTTTTTGGGCAAAACTCGACATGTCAGGGGCTGGTCAAACCTGGTCGAGACTACCGAAACTGGGCTGGTTGAAATTGGGTAACATTGGTCGAAACTTGGTATTTTTTTTTTTTGTCGAAACTGGTCTAAATTATCGATATTTCTGAAATATTGTCGAAATCTGATTGATACAGTATTACATATGGGTTTCATCTCGGAAACTTGGAGAAACGGAGATCTTGAACCATGCTTGTATCTCCTTTCTCCCTTTTGGTAATGAATTTTTTATTCATAAAAAAATAAAAAAAGCATGTTTCTCCCCCAATGCTACCATACACATGAAGACGCAAATCTTTTAAGGAACAACAGAATGCCACATTATTTTTGCAGGGAATGAAGTATCTTTATCACTATGAGATACCAAAGAAAAACATATCCACAAAAAAAGCTTTTCTGGGCTTACATTTGAAAGCCGCCTCCTTAGTCTCATTCAGCTGCAGATGTACAAACTCAGACTAATGAGATGTACAAAATACGGAAGCAACGGTTTCTTGTTTTAAGAAATCCTGATAACTGTGGCAAATACATTTTTAATGAACTAGTCCTAATAACCTCCCAAACCAGCACCTCCTCCCATGATACCAGTAGCATAAAGCCATCCTTGAATATATTATATTGATCTCCGGAAACATAACAGGGAAGCACACGCCCCTGTACAGGGATGTACAGGTGTTAGAAGGAAAAGCTCCCCCCCCCCACCCCAAAAAAATATATATATATATTTCACAAAGAGACTCGTAAACTGGGTACGCCATTTTTTTTTTTTGTCGGATTCATTCCAATTCCATGAGGATGGGAAAGGATTTGAGATTAATCATAGCCTATCTATGGCTGTAACTAGAGCGTTGGTAGGCAAAATGATTCAGGAGCACTTCCATGGCCCGTTTGGAGGTCCATATCAAGATGAACCGGGTACAACTATGGTTGGTTGTTCAGTAGGTTATTTAGGAGGTTTTATTTTACTAGGAGAAGTATTATGTAATATTGTAATCTTTTATTTTGGGTAGGATACGTAGGAAGAGTTTAGCAAGTTTAGGAGTTATTTTTGGTTAGGAATATTGGTATAGTTGTTTCCTTATTGGAGTCTTTTCCTTCTATTTATATGCTTGTCATTGGACCGATTCAAAAAATGGGTTGATTTGATTTTGTTTGAGTGCCTCGGTGTCCTTGCATGTGCGAACTCCCCCCCCTTCTTTCCATGCGATCCCTCTCTCTCATCTCTTCTTCTTATTCTTTGTTTCTCTCCCATCTCCCATATTTTCCTCAGTTTATAACTGTCGCAGGTACCGAACTGATGAACCAGCAAGCTCTGCTCCGTTTTACAAATGCCAACTCAACAGCCCCATCTATAGCAGCTTTGATCTCTCTCAGTTATTGCCTATTCAGCCTCAAGTCTTGGGGTTTTAATCGAATCCTTTGAGTAATCCAACCTGCAGGTTTTCAGCCCGGTATCTTGCAGGATTAGGAATTGCAAACTAAAACCAGCGACTGTTTCTCCTTCTACCACCAGGGCCTGTTGCAGAATAGTCTAATCCTCTTCTCCATGATTTACTGGGTTTATTCGTACCTGTGTTTTAGAGGTTCCAACATTGCGATTCAGGTCCAGAATTCCCAGCTCGATCAATTCCATCTTGAAGAAGATCTCCTCCTCAAAGCGAAACCCCTTCCCGTTGCTGGCTCCTACCACAAGGTAGGAGATGATTCTTACCCTTCCCCCCTTCCACATTATTCTCTTCTAAGGGTGACTTCCCTTTTTGCGCCTTCTTTTATCTCTAATGCTGTCATGTCCCTTAGTTTTTACTTCCAAGTTTATCCCTAGTTAATAATTATAAAACCCCTTGTGTCCTTTGGTCTTTGTTCTTTCAAGTTACCCTTTCCTTTTTAATTAATTACAGTCTTGTCACTCCCCTTTAACTTGAGATATTTACAATTCTGCCACTCTGTAGTCCATTCATATTGAACTATTTGGTGATTGAGTGGGCCCATAAGCAAATCCAATAGGATTTGTGACCCAGGTTTCCGCATCGATTGGTATTAGAACAAACCTAGCCATGGATTCCTTTGTGTTCAAGTTTAGAGTTTGCTTGCCCAACAGAAGCTTGCTATTTTGTTTATTAATGAAGGGCAAAGCAACAATTCGTTTCGCAAGCTATGGTGGATATGTTATCAAAGACCGGTGAGATCATCATTGAATCTAAGGATGATGTCTTCGTCGAATTCTCCATTTCTCAGTACTGTGATGGTGCTTACTATGAAGTGTTTGATTCTCCTCAGCGCAATATTAAATTGGGTCGAGAGTGGTTGGAAGAACAAAGAAGTGTCGTTGATTGCAACAGAAATTTGTGCACCCTACAGCCTTTGCATATGTGCCAGACATCCATTCTTCAAGGATTGGTCTATGAAATATCCTCGGAATCAAAGAAGGTGATATTGACAATGCGTCCACAGGACGAACCGACGAACTGAATGGGTCAACATAAGAGGAAGACCGCTCGGATGTGGGACAAGAAGCAATGGTCAAGGGAGATGAGACAGTTATTGTGGTTGAAGCAACAACAGACTCTACTACACTGAACATTCTACACATTGAGTTTGTTATTCCCCACATATTTCAAGACATGGATGCAAATTATGCAACCCTAAAGCTTCATATCTTGGATTTTGTTCGGGTTGCATACAAGAAGCAGATAGCCCCCGTTGGTGTGCTTTTCTTTCTATCGTTCTACCAAACTAGTGGTCGAGATTTTCTCAACACCAGGAGAATTGATGTAGGAACACTTCCATGACACTATATGAATTCGTTTGGAGGACCAATCGAGATGAACTGGGTCCAACTTGTTGGCCCTAAAAGTAGCGCCTCCCCACGACTCAGGTTCTAATCGCCTAACCTGCCTAAGGCAATAAGGTTGCACCCTCACTACAACATATTGGTTTTAGCATAGTGGTAGCGCCTGAGCCGCAAAAGGACCAACACAACTATGGCTGGTTGTTCAGTAGGTTATTTAGGAAGTTTTATTTTATTAGAAAAAATTATTATGTATTCTTTTATTTTGGATAGGATATATAGGATGAGTTTAGCAAGTTTAGGAGTTGTTTTTCGTTAGGAATCCTAGTATAGTTGTTTCCCTATTGGAGTCTTTTCTTTTTGTTATTTATATGCTTGTAACCAACGCATTGGACAGACTGAAAGAATGGATTGATTTGATTTTGTTTGAGTGCCTCGGTGGCCTTAAGTGTGCAAACTCCCCCCCCCCTCCTTCAGTGTGATCCCTCTCTCTAATCTCTTCTTCTTCTTCTCTGTTTCTCTCCCATCTCCCATATTTTCCTCAGTTTATAATTGTTGCGGGTACTGAACTGATGAACCAGCAAGCTCTGCTCCGTTTTGCCAACTCAACAGCCCCATTATAGCAGATTTGATCTCTCTTAGTTATTGCCTATTCAGCCTCAAATCTTGGGGTTTTAATCGAACCCTTTGAGTAATCCAACCTGCAGGTTTTCAGCCCTGGTATCTTGCTGGATTAGGATTTGCAAACTAAAACCAGCGACTGTTTCTCCTTCTACCACCAGGGTCTGTTGCAGAATAGTCTAATCCTCTTCTCCATGATTTACTGGGTTTATTAGTACCTGTGTTTTAGAGGTTACAACATTGCGATTCAGGTCCAGAATTCCCAGCTCGATCAATTCCATCTTGAAGAAGATCTCCTCCTCAAAGCGAACCCCCTTCCCGTTGCTGGTCTCCTACTACAAGGTAGGAGATGATTCTTACCCTTCCCCCGTTCCATGTTATTCTCTTCTAAGGGTGACTTCCCTTTTTTGCCCCTTCCATTATCTCTAATGGCATACTGTCCTTTAGTTTTTACTTCCAAGTTTATCAACAACAACAACAAACTATGCCTTATCCCATCTAAATGGGGTTGGTTACATGGATCCTTGCACATCAAAGTAAGAGAAAAGAAGAGATGAAGACACAAGAGATGAGAAGTGCGAAACAAGAAATGAAAGAGAAATGAAAGAGAAATGAAAGCAAAGGAAAGTAAGAAGAAATAGGCCTAGCCCAGGAAGTCAAGGAAATCTCAGCTATATGGGGTCGGCAACATGGATCTTTGCCGTCCAAAAGGCTCTATACGAGGTCATACTTGGTACAAGACCCAGACTACGCATGTCATTCCTCACAACCTCTCCTATGGTCATTTTCAGCCTGCCCCTAGCTCGTTTAGCTCCTTCAATCAGAATCAGATCACTCTTCATACTTCCAAGTTTATCCCTAGCTAATAATTATAAACCCCATTGTGTCCTTTGGTCTTTGTTCTATCAAGTGACCCTTTCCTACTTAATTAATTACAGCCTTGCCACTCCCCTTTAACTTTATATATTTACAATTCTGCCACTCCATTCGAATTGAACTATCTGGTGATTGTGTGGGCCCATAAGCGAACCCAATAGGATTTTGTGACCGGGATTTCCACATCACAAAAGCAGTGCATTATCATTCCCCTGCACTACATGTTTCTCTTTTTTTTTTTTAAATTGGGGGGGGGGGGGGTTAAGCTTCTGCTTCTTCAACTATAATGCACATTAGGAAATGTGGGGATTGAAACCAGATGAGATAGCCAATCATTAACTACAAAAGTTATAGGGAGGTGTCAATTGATTTTCTACACAAGCAAAGTCTCTAGGACAAAAGCTCTAGAGTACTCTGTGGCTATTCAGAATAAACTAAAACCAATCTAAGAATAAGCAACCAGGACAATTTCTCACTTCCATCAAGGTTCCACGTATTGATCAAGTCCGGTGCAGTACGGATGATTTGCTTCAGTGTTAGGGAATTTGGAGAACAGGAATTTAATGCTGGGAAAGAAAATTTAACAAAAAAAAAAGGCCAAAGATGTGGAGCAAGTAAGAGCAGCAGTTAGGAAGCATGAATCCTCCAGATGGTTCTGAAGGTAGGCTTTATTCTGATAATTTAAGTTTCCAAACAGCCCTAAACAGTCGTTTTGCAGCCACACCAAGTTGAAGGACTTAGCCAACTTAGCCAACTGCAGTGAGCAAGCACTGACTTATATTAGCAGTGTTGCACAAGCCTGCATGATCCAACCTGGCCTTCAATCAACAACTTACATGAAGGGCCACAGACAAGGATGATGCTTAAGCAAATTGCATTGAGTTTATAGAATGTGCATCACAGTTAAAATGATGAATCAGGAAACCATCCTAATAGGTTTCTTCCAGAGGTTTTCACAACTCTAGATATTCTTTTCATTTCATTCATATAAACCATTAATTAGCTTCTTCATTCATCAAAATATAACTCTAGAGAAACCTTTGAGCAATTAGAGATGAATACCCATATGCAATCATTGAAGTTTGAAAAGGCTTATAAACACCATCTGATCAGAAACTCTTATTCTCCAAAATCAGAGCTATTACCAATAAATATTAAATAAACTTCATAGAACTGTGGTAAATTTCAAAAAGTAGAAAGCTACAGCATTATATACCATTAGAAGTAAACCAGCACCGGAAAAAAAAAAACATGACTGGGGAAGAAGAAACATGAATATAAGATCCACAGAACATATGCCCCAATCACTCTTAAACAGTGTAAAGCATCAATTAGCACAACAATAAGTACAGTAGGTGGAATATTCACCTGGTTGAGGACCTTCCATGGGTCTGCTCCCATACGATCAAGTTTGTTAATAAATGCAACCCTAGGAACTTCATATCTTCTCATTTGCCGATCAACAGTAATAGACTGACTTTGTACACCACCAACACTACAAAGGACAAGTATGGCACCATCAAGAACACGTAAAGCCCTTTCTACTTCAATGGTGAAATCGACATGGCCTGGAGTGTCAATTATATTAACCTGGAACAAAAAAATAGAGAGGTTATTATAAATACAATGGGGAGACCCCATAAACCAAAATGAATTAACATGTCCATAGTAAAGATAACAGACTAATATGTTACGTGTATCTCATAGACGCTTAAGAGCTTGAATGTGTTAATGACACTATCCAAGATTATGACAACGAAGGAATGAGAAGCAAAGAAGAACAATGTCAATACTGTATCATATTCTCCATCATAAGGGCTACTTCTTTTCTTTTCTTTTCTTTTCTTTTCTTTTCTTTTCTTTTTTTTTTTTTTTTTTTTTTTTTTTTTTTTTTGGGGGGGGGCGGAGGGGGGGAAGAGAGAGAGAAAGAACGTAAAACTCAACACATGTTTTCAGAGTGAAGAATAAATAAAGCAAAACCAAAAGTCTTCATTAAATTGCCGACTCCAGAGTTCTTAATCCCAATACCAAAATACTAAATTAATAAAGCAAAACTGAAAGTCTTCAACAAAATGCCAACTTTAATAATAATCCCAATACCAACATACTAAATCAAGAAACATGGGAAGGAAGGATAATATCAAACTGTCAGAAAACCGATAAATCTGAGTAAAATCCTGATTTACCTAATGAATCATACACCATCCGGGGGCTATCAAAATGATATATTACTTGTCAATACATCCCATCTAGTGCTACATCATAAACAAATTGTATACTTACAATATGATCCAATTTGTAGGCATATATTCACAAAGAAAACTCAACATTATTTTCTTTTTAAAAAAAAAAACAACCAAAGACAACTAAAGTAGAAATAGAGCTAATTGATAAGGTTACAGGGATCATCATAGATAAATTGGCATCCACAGAATCCTTGTGGATACTGGAAAGCTAAAATAATTCACTGTTTAACTAATTTGACCTAACAATATATTAGATCATCATCCAGACAGGACCCATGCAAATCCAATTTCCGGGGACTTAAAATTCGAATATGTAAATAAAGAAAACCTTTAACAATTTCGGAGCCTGCAGGAGAGAATTTTGAAACGTAAATGTAATCAAACTCAACATAAATCGATTTGTTTTTGAGCTGAATCAAATTAGTACCAGAAAAAAACTAAGAAAGGTTAAAACCAAATTACCTATGACGAAAGGAAGACGTATATCAAAAGAGGCATAGAAAGAGGACAAGACGCACCTGATAATCTTTCCAGGTACAGTAAGTGGCAGCAGATTGGATCGTTATACCCTTCTCTCTCTCTAAATCCATGGAATCCATCTTCGCACCAACACCATCTCTTCCTCTGACCTCATGAATCTCGTGAATTCTTCCAGTGTAAAACAGAACCCGTTCAGTAAGTGTCGTCTTACCCGAATCAATATGTGCAGAAATACCAATGTTCCGAAGCTTCTCCATGGCTTCCTTCCACCAAGCTTCCTTTTCTTCCTTGGCTCTAGCCAAATTCCCCGCAGAGAATGTCCGTCTTTGGCCATTTTCGAATACGAAAACCGCAAAAGGCGATGACGAAAATGAGATAGAAGAGGAAAGAGTGTTCTCTGAGCATAGAGCATAAAGAAGACGAGTTGAAGATCTTACCGATCTGGCCATAATTGTCTGGGTTTGGAGTTAATCCGTTAATCTTCTAAAGCCGTAAGCAAAATGCTAAACCTTCCTCTTTTGGACTCCACTCCAGTCTGCAGGAGTGTGAGATAGAGAGGAAGACGAGATTTTCTCCAGGGTTTAGAGTCTTCAGTGATGAGCTCGGGTCGAGCCTCAACAATCAGGGATCTTTCCCAGAGCCAAAAGTCGTGAATGTCAAAAGTCAATACTGCCCTCAAGACTGTAATTCTGTAATAAAAACCCATTACGGTTCCAAATCCGTGTAACTGCGTAGATATCGACCGGCAAAAGTTTTTTTTTTTTTTTTTTTTGAAAAATTTCATGTACCTCCCTGAGGTTTGCCTTAAATACACTTTTATCCGTAAGATTTTAAAATTTTCATGTACCTTCGCTTCTTTTCAAACTAATTAACAAAAACACCCAATTCGTTAACTGTACACGTTAAAACGTTAAAATTGTGTTTTAATTGACCAAAATACCCTCATCTTCCCCAAACTGTGTAGGGTTTGAAAAAAAAAATTCCCTTCTTGAAAACTTATCGATTTGGGGAAGATGAGTTCCAGGTTTTTTCAAACCCTTCACCATAAAATGCCTCTGTACTTTCTTCACCCTCTCCTGCATCCTCAAATATCGATCCTCATGAATACCCAGTAATATCTTCTTAAGATTAGGGATTTCACTCACTGAAACCTCGATAGAGAACGAATTCCAGTTAAGAACATTGCTGAATGGTTACACGTAATTCTGTGAAATCAACATCGGCACACACTCTGCATAGATGTCCTCCACGAGCCTTGCGCTCACAACTTCATGTTCACTTGGGTAGATACAAAGTCCACTACCCACACCATTCCAAAAACCCTCCACTAAGCTTTGCAAATCTTCTCCTAAACTTATCCAGAACCTTATATTAATGTTTGAGCAAAAAACACTAATGGTTTTCTAGGGTTTCATTTTTTGCTAAAAAATCTATAAAACCTTCAGTTCACTACATTAAGTCATTCCTTTTTTTTCTTTTTTAAATTTTCCTCTCTGCTTTTTATTTGGGTTTTCACCTGTTTCACTGCTTTGGACTGGAAATGCAGAAACCCTACGTTTCTCCCTCAAAGGAGACCGCTTTCAACGTTTTGGGTCTGCGTTGTTTTTGTGTGTTGTTGTGGTATGTCTGAACTCGAGTGGGTTTGTTGCAGTTTTTACTGTGAAAGTAGCGGAGTGGTTAGAAATGCATTTGGGATGAGAACGGAAAGAGTAGGAGGAAGAGATGAACAATGCGTCGGTGATGGCGGCAGCGGCTACCGGAAGCCGGGGCTATGGGAACACATCTCCTCTGGTGGTCATTAGGTCACGATTTGGGAAGAAGAGTTGCAGTTATCGCAGGTTTTTTCTTGAAACTTATTGATTCGGGGAAGATGAGTTGCAGGTTTTTTTAAACCCTAAACAATTTGGGAAAGATGAGGGTATTTTGGTCAATTAAAACACAATTGTAACGTTTAACGTGTACAGTTAGGGCTGTAAATGAATCGGATTCGGCTCGGATAGTGCTATATCCTCATCCACATCCGATTAGCTATTGGACAGATCCAGATAGTGCTAAACGGATATGGACACGGATACGGATCGGATATTTTATCCATTTACATGTAAATATAGCTTTTCGGATAGCTATAGCCTATCCGTATCCGCATTCGTTTAGCTTTCGGACGGATTCAGATAGTGCTAAACGGATACGGACATGGATACGGAAATGGATTTCGGCTATTCATTAACATCCCTATGTACAGTTAATGGACTGGGTGTTTTTGTTAATTTGTTTGGAAAGCAAGGGAGGTACATGAAATTTTCCAAACCTCACGAATGAAAGGAAGAAGTTCGTGAAATACCCCTTTCTCCCTCGACATAGTTCTAACCTATGAGGGTATTTATGAACCCTAAGCGGAAGTGAATTATTCCATTTCTTTGGCTGCAAGCCCAGGTAGTAGGAACATTCTTGCAACCTGAGTAGCATCAAAAAATTTTCCCGACACCATTTCTCTATTTGCTTTAAGTTTGGTGATGCTTACCCATTCATTCTTCATTTTAATTGTTCGTTCAATCCTCTCAATCTCTCCGTATTTCTCCATCAATTCCTTTTGTCGGTTACTCAAAGATAGATATGAATCACTTTAAAATCTTAGATGGTTATAATCCTAAGGTCTAGACCTCTCAACCCTGAATTGCATTGCACTCGGCGATCAAGGAATGGAGAGGATTTTAATTAGACAGGTCGATGGGGTAAATTGATAGCTTGGTAAAAGAGAGACATTTGGCAATTCTAGTTGCCCCGACTCACCAAATTACTCCTGTAATTCTTACAAAATGGAATGAAACCCCTCTCTTCTCTATGTAAACACTCCCTCCTCCACGTCTCTCTCTCTCTCTCTCTCAATTTTTGCTACTCCGAATGAAGATATGATTAATCTTGTCTAGTAATTCCTATTGCTGCAGTTGGATCACTTGTATCTAGTGGTGGTGCTTATTGGAATTGGGAATCATCATGCATCTTCTGCAATCTGAAGACATCCTGAAAATTAAGATGCCTAAGAAGAGTGATCAGGAGGGTGGACCTTGGTGCAATGGTAAGGTTGCTCCATTGTGACCAAGTGGTCACGGGTTCGAGTGTTACACCAGTGCCCAAAAACCCGGGCTAATTTGAACTTTGGTTGTAAGTCCGAAAAACGGAACCCTAACCCGAATCCGATTATAGATCCTGACCCCGAGGTTGTAGCACCGTGTACGTTGTGGGATGTTGGTTGGGTGTTCGAGCGAGTGGACGAAGAAGATGGAACCCTTGTGTCAATACGTCACCTACCGATAAAACGTCGGGTACTTCCCTCGTGTAGTTGCAAGACCCATCGACAGATGTACGGATCATGGTAAGTTCCACTAACTGACAAGCATAATCCGTGTTTGATATTTTAAACTTAAATATTTTTGACGAGAGTGTGTTAGAGAAAGTAGGAAAGATCCCCAATGAAGAGCCCTAGGATTTCATGAGCAAAAAGCCATAAATAAGGCATCGAAGACAAGAAATGATGCAAACAGAGTCTTGGATTCGGCCTTGAGTCTAGTGTGGGCTGAACAACAGGGTACATCGGATTCATGCACGGATTCACACCCAGGCTTGGATCCGGCCTTGTATCCGCTGCGGGTTGGATATAAAATTTTAAGAATTCTGTGCAATACATTGTTATATGTTATTTAAATGGATTATATTATAATAATGTTACTATAAATTAAGATGTATTATAATATTATTTTAATATAAGTTATATACAATATAATAATATGGTGTTTATGTTTATATCTATATATATGTATATATATGATTTATATAGCATATGGGTTATATTGTATTACTTAAATAAACAGTGAAGTAGGAGTTGGCTAGGGAAGAAAGTGGTGACTTGGTGTATAGTGAAATAGGAGGTGGTTAAGGAAAAATGTGGTGGCTTGTTGGACAAATAGTACGTGAAGTAGGAGGTGGTTAAGGAAGGAAGTAGTGGCTTGGTAGACAAAGCCACCTTGCCCATGCAAGGTGGAGGTGTCCTTTAATGAAATTTAGCCATAGTTTCCTAACTAAACTAGAGACTCAAACAGTTGAATCAATTTTGCATTATTGAAAGGAAAAGAAGAAGAAGAAGAGGAGGAGGAAGAACTTGGGAGCTCATTTTCGATTTTGTACGTAGGAACCTCACTCTCTCTTCCATTTTTCTATAAGGACTATGGCTGATTTATCAAACCTATTCTCTTACCCAATTGCCTGAGGATCAAGCTAGAAATCAGTCCTCCCTATTCCTAAGTTCCTTAATAAAATCTAACTAAGCAAAGTCTCACTAAAACTTAAGATTTAACTGTTTTTCAAATTCAGAATTTATAGTAGCTATTACCCAATATTAATCCTTGATAGTTCCTTTAGAAATCTATGGATATTGAGCTAAATCACCTCTATGGGGAGCTTGATGCTCACCTCTAAGACCACTCTTGACCTTCTATTTAACCCCTCACTTGAATCTAGGAATTTTAATGGCAAATCCTAGATTTGAGTCATTTTAGATGATTTATTCATTGAACCCAATAAATCCCTTGATAAGAGTAGGGTATTATGACCATAAGTGACTTAGTGACTTTTGCTCCAAGTCCTTATGGCTTAAAACCCAAGTGAAATAGAGTTGGGAAGCTCAAACCTTAAGGACGCGTTTGGTTGAAGGTGTCAGAGGAGTTGGATTCTTACATTGGATCAGGTTCTTAAGAATCTGGTTCATGTGGATTTGGATTCTGATAAAAAACCTATTTGGTTACCTTGGGTCTGTCAAGTGGAATCCAGCTGAAAAACGGTTTGGTTGCCCTGGATCTGTTAGGTGGAATCCTTCTGAATCTATATGTAAGATTGTTTGGTTACCTTGAGTCTGTCAGTTGGATTCTACTTGAATTTTGTCTGAAAAAATATTTTAACCTTGTTTTGTTATACAACATATACATATATTTAATATGACTTTATAAAAAATAAGATAATCAAAAAATTGGATTAACATTATCAAAAGAAAGTCTTTCTCAATTTTTCATGTGTCCATAAAAATTACAAAATTAGCACTAAGTGGTGTTATGTTACTTTAACAAAGCAAAATTCATAGTATGGGCATTTTCAAACAACAGAGATCTCTACATATGGTAAAAAAATCCATATCTATTTAATTTAAGTATATATATATAAATTTTTTTTCAAATTTCAAAAATGCCATTAAATTTGGGTTCTTGTGTGGATTAGTGTCATAATTAACTATGCTATGAAACAGTTGAATAAAAAGGGCCTTGGTGGATTTGAACCACCATCCCTGGAACATGCACATGTTCCAAGTGCTCTACCAATTTGAGCTAAAGACCCATCAAGTGGAGCTTGGAATTTACAAATAATCATGAGATATTGCCACAAAACCTTGACATTCATGAAGTTGGAAAGAGAATAACTAATATAAATACTAAGCTAAGAATCAATTACCAGCACAAAGGATAACTCAAATGGTGGTCTCTTATCAGGGTCATGCAACAGTTATAAAAATCTTGTGTGTAAGAACATTTTCACTATGCATTTGCAGTCCCAACTAGAGGAGAATTACAGTTTTAGTTCTGTGCACATAACCAAGCTCACTGCTATCAGAGACATCCAAATCTGGACCATTGAAAAATTCCTATAAAATAATGGGTTTCATTCAAAAATGGCAAGCACAAACAAACCCTACGGTTCCATAAGCATCGGGCAATGAGATGTAGAGAATTAACCAAATGGGTGCCCTAAAAGCAGGGCCACTCAATAGCTCAGGGCCAAAATATAAATTAACAAGGACAAATAGAGTTTCATAACTCCCATTTTCGCTCAAGAGCTGCAATGGTACAGAACATGTGTGTACAACACCTGTTGTTGTACTTCAATCCAACTACAATGCACTTTTGGAATATAACCATAGAGCTACACGGCCAACAAACTTGATCATCAAAATTAAACTCAAGAATCTCATAGTGCAAATGAGAAGCTCTTCCATATGGAAAGACTCTTGTTTTAAAGAGAAGCAACATCAAGATTCTTCAATGTATTAAAAGCAACCACAACCTTTCCCACCAAAAAAATTTAATCAACAACAAATAGAACTACTAACTAACTATCTCTTGAGGACAAGGTTACAATGAAACTTGGCAAAGCATCAACAAGGATCCCAGATAGCAATCACGTGGGAATCATGAAGATTAGGAAATTGTTGTATATGTCTCTATGTTACATGGCAGCTCAATCCTGTTGAGAACTTCTCTCAGTGGAAGGTACCAAAAGAACACAGTAATTAGCAGGAAGTAGTATTCCAGAAAATTCCCAAAACAGAGAACCTCTAGCCCTTTATTAATCAACAGGAATATTCAGATGCAATAACTACATGTGCTCAACAGTTTTTACAACAAATAGTCTTCTAATAAGCAACAAAACAAGGTCTAGAAAGCACCACAGTAACAGGTAGCAGTGTAGCAAAAGTATGAAAATTTCAAAATCAGAAAAGGTAACAGTTTCTTATACTGTTCCACTACTATAATAACAGCAGTAAGAGAAGATAGAGCTCAAGCGTAGACATTTATAAGCAATTGGGCTGGGAAGCATGCTCCTTACACAAATAGTATGCACTTTTCAACACCAACCCTTTTGTATTCTCTGGCTCGGAACATTTTTCAGCCACAAAGAATAAATTCCAAGTGGAAGAACACTATCCTCTTGTATGCTCTTCATTACTTGCCATAACAATACCATCTCTACCCCTATTGCAATGCATCCAACCGTTACAGAAATAGTCCAAATCAAATTTTATTGGTTGTTTGATGTATAATGACTGATAAAAGGAACATGAAACTAAGTTATGAATGAGTTTCGAGCATAAATACCCTATAGTAGCATCAATTTTACCTACTTAACCTATGTATTTTAAAAAAACCATAACTATAATGCAGCTGTCTCAGAGAAGGGAGAGGGTGAAGAAATGTGCCATACCTGCGTTAACCCAAGATGTTCCTTCCATTGGAGATTTTCAAAATGACCCTATTGAACTTCCTAGAACCTGAAATGGAGAGAAAAATTGGTTAACAATCAATTAATTCCAATTTTTTTTTTAAAAAAAAACCCAAACTACAATCGAACGAGAATGATAAAGGGAGAGACAGGGAGATACATAGACATAGAGAGAGAGAGAGAGAGAGATAATGTGAGAGAGACAGAGACAACGATAGAGATAGAGAGCGAGAGACAGAGAAACAAAGAGAGAGAGATAAAGAGAGTAGTGAAGAACCTTGTAGACGAAAACGAGATGGCTGAATCCTGGAGTTGCGGATTCGTCTTCTGTTCCTTGGAGAAGAAGACGAGATGGCTGAAGACCAGAGAGAGAAAGAGAGTCGTGAAGACGAGATGGCTGAATCCTGGAGTTGCAGAGACTATCTTCGTTTTCGGTTCCTTGGAGAAGAAACGAGAAGGTTGCAGAGAGAAACCCTAGCAATCGACTTCCTTCGTTTCAATCCCGATTTTTGGAGTCCATAAGATTCCATCCTATATAAATGAGGGCTTGGAATCCTGGACTCGATTTGGAATTCACCCCAAGGGGAGAATTCTTGTGGATTCCCAAATTTACATAGAAAAATGGATTTTCATGGATTCTTGGAATCCAACACGGAACCGGGTTCCGAGAAACCAAACACCCAAAAAATTACAAAATCCGGATTTCGTCGAATCCGACTCCTCAGAATCCTTCAATTAAACACCTCCTAAGAAATTCAGATTCAGCAAAGAGGTGGACCCAGTGGTGGACTCAGGCCAAAATCCGCAATAAGAGTCCACACCTATTCTATTTTCAGGTGGACCCAGAGATGGACTCAGGCCAGAATCCGCAATAAGAGTCCACACCTATTCTGTTTTCAGGTGGACTCAAACCAGAATCCACCCAAGAGTCCGATTTAGGTTTTTGGTGCATTTTACCCTGGTTGGACCCAAGCATTGTGCCTCCACATAAATGGGCTGAAATTCCACTTCAAGTTGGGTAGCATGTTCTGTCTTCTATTCTGGGAGATTGATCCCTGTTTAGTAAAATGGTATAACTCCACCATCCGAACTTCATTTGCTCTGATTCTAATTTTGTTAGATACTATATTCATAGGGCTTCTTTTTGTTAGAATAAACCATTGCCCAATTTTGCTCCTGTGTGATCCAAAATTTCCATACAAAATCCCTCATTTTTCCTTTAAATTCTTGCAACTACTGTTAAACCTAAATGTGATTCTAAACCTATTCTAACCTAACCCTAAGGCTACCCTAGGATCCCACCAACACTTAAGCATATCCTAATACTTGTGTATGACTTAATAATTATAGGGAATAATCATTTGGTCATCGAAACCTACTGTCAACCGACTTGAAGAATAACCCGACTTCACAACTGCAATCATAACAAGGTATGTGGGGGTAGGCTTTGATTTCTTTTAGGAATGTTTAATTAATTCTTAGTACTATTTGTTAAGAATCATATGCATATTTAAATTCTTGTTTTGTTTATGATATTTATTGATTTCATTATTTATAACTTATGAACGTGAACGATGCGATGTGGAATGATATGCAATATAAATCTTTGTGCTAGAATAGATGTCGTAGTCGGTTTGAAAACGAGAGGTATGGTGTGCCATAATATGGGATGTGGGAGCACTGTACACCTCGTACTATGCCATTTAGATTGCATATGGCTAGGGATGTCATTTCTTGATGCTACAACCCTTACTAGCAGGGGTTCAGGTGTTGGGTGATCATAACCTCTTGTTCCGAGGAGTACATACCGGGATGGGGTCCAGGCTATGATTATCGGGGTCTACCCACGGGGAGGTATATAATACCAACGACCGGTGTGGGCTCTATACAACAATTGAGGTTACATATCGGGGAGGTGCAGAAGGAACCGAGATTGTTTCCCGAGTTGTTGGCGTGACATTAACTTAGTGACTTAGGCATTTGTTTCTTAGGTGTAATTAGGGTTAAAACTGAATCCATGCATTTAGGATTTTTGCTTGTGTGTGTGTGGTCTATCCTTTACTTGCTGGGCTCAGTGGAGCTCACCCATGTGGAATTCCCCCTTTTTAGATGAACCTGCAGGTGGACGTCATGGTGGCGAGGAGGATAACTTCGA
The DNA here is from genome assembly GCF_018873765.1 of Telopea speciosissima. Lineage (NCBI taxonomy): Eukaryota > Viridiplantae > Streptophyta > Magnoliopsida > Proteales > Proteaceae > Telopea > Telopea speciosissima. The sequence continues at coordinate 69,249,470 of NC_057916.1, read as the reverse complement.
GGCAAAAGATTACGATAATGGTTTGGACGAAGGGGGTTGTGACCCCAATCATGCGGACTATTAAGGTGTCCTTGAAGAACAATGACTGATGATGTTGTGTTATCTTTATGTTTTCTTTTACTAAACACCATCCTTTTTGGTGGAAGAGTTTCCACTATTTATATTTTAGAATAGTTATGTGTTGACTCAATGGTCGTGAACTTGAGAATATCGAGCTGTTGGAACTTTAATGTAAATAATATATATCGAACTTGTAAGTATTTATTTTCCCTGCACTCTAATCAATGTAACATTTGTTATCTCGATATTATGTGGTGCTTGTGACGTGTATACTGTATCTGGATTCCGAAAGTCTTCGAATACTTCGGGTATTCGGGTCAGCCATCGAATCCTCCCAGGGGGTGGGTTCGGGGTGTGACATTGAGTCTCTGGAAACAACCTCTCCACGAAGTGAGGGTAAGGCTGTGTACATTATGACCCTCCCAGACCCCTTAGTGGCGGGAGCCTCGTGCATTGGGTAAGCCTGTACAATATTAAACAAGAAAGGATAAAGACTGTACAATATTGTGTGAAAGCAGTATGTGTTTTTTGTTAATATACATATATTTTGCTAATTCATAGAGCAGGAGAAAGAGTACGACATCCTTTTTAAAAACAAAATGACTCGATTCAGAGGCCTTGTGAGCTTGGAGTAATAGGTGTATCAGGGGCAAGTGTTGAACAGAATTATGAGGCAAATTGATCAATTCCACGATTTCCTTATTGTTGCACCAAACTTCTTTTATATTATAGCGCTCCCTTTTGACATAATCCAATTCCTGGATAGTTCCATATAGATCTGTTTCCAAAAGATCATTAGTATCCAAAAAACCTGCAGAAATTATCTTAATCTCTCCCTGCAACAAAATGGAAAAACCCAACCGGATCTATTTAGGTTAGAGGCAGCAACTCCTGCACATAGCAAAATTGAATAATTAAGATCTGGTAGAGTAGTTAAAGAGGAAAAGAAAGAGAATTTATTAGGAAAGCATGAATAAGAGTCCAACTTGGTAAAGTTTGGGGGGGGGGGGGGGGAGACCGAGAGCTCACACATCTATTTATTAGACAAATTGGTGATCCATAATGGATCCGATTTATCTCCCTGAAAAGAATTATGTTCCTATGAATCCATATAAAGTAGCAGGTTATGATGAAGACTGAGAAAAACCATTCGGCCATTCCTCTATCTTTAGTGCAATAAAGATTGACAAGTGAGACATCTTAGGTACTGTTTGACAACGTTTTGTTTCTGTTCTAATAATGTTCCCAGCACACAAATGGCACAGAAAAACCTTTTGATAAATCCGCTTTGTTAAGTGTTTTTGATAACAAAAATCAAAACTTTTAACAATTTATGCCCAAAAAACCGTTTTTGTTGTTATTACCACTTTGTGGTCCAAAATCCAAATGTGTTACCCCTGTTTTGAAGCAACGACATTACAACTCATCGTCTTCAGCCTTAGGAGCTCAAAGGAAAACACAGGAGAAGGGAGACCTGCAGAAGCAGTCGACGCTCATCGTCTTCACTACAGAAGCAATCGATGCTCTGAGGTCCAGGTACCCTCTTTCTCTTTCGCTGTCTCTCTCGCTCTCTGATATGGTATGGTCTAATCTTCTTCAATGGAAGACCATATCAGGTGCGAAATCATGGAAATCCTTCTGATTTAAGGTTCAACGGTGACTGGAAGCCAATATTGACTCGAAACCTCCAATTTCCCCATAAATATTAGTGCATCAGGGCCATGATAAACACACAAAATCATTATTTCCCTGAGATTGCAGAGATGGGTTTTGCAGGTGGAGTATGGGTTTTTTTTTTTTTAAGGTTTTATTGGTTAATGTAGAAGACAAGGTAGGAACTACTAGGAAGTAGGGGCTGGTTTTGTTTTGTCTTGCTTTTATGATGTTTTGTTTTATGGTTATTGTGGACAATAGAGAGGGATATTTGAGAGAGTTTGAAAGAGACTCGTTTTCCTAAGTTAGAAGAGAGAGTGTCTGTGGTGAGACGATATAAATAGTTTTCTTTCTGTTGCAATTGATTCTACTGCTTCGAAGCTTCTCTTTGGATGCCTGTGACTATGAAGAATCAAGGGGAAATCTCCTGCCAGGTCATGGATGGACTGATGCTAGAGTGTCAGAGGAATCATGCTGCTCTATCTTCATCCAGGTTTCCCCAGTTACTATTGTCTGTGGTTGATCTTTTGAATCTTTTTCTAAAAATCAATTTACTAATTACATAATTGAAGTGTTTACTAGAGGCATTTGAGCTTTGATTTCATCCCCCTGTAGATTGGTTTATTTGTTAAAACTTGATTCTACATCAGCTAGCATTTAGAGTTGGTATAGGAGATGATTTTCTTGGTGTTTCCAAGTCTGAATGGTGAGGTTTGGGACGAGATGAAAACGCAGTATTTGTGCATGGTCTCCATTTGGGACCTCTAGGCTTGCTTTTCCAAAGATTCTAGCATGTTACTCACCTGATAAACATGGGAGTTGAAGCAGGCTTGCTACACTCCCTCGTGATTATGATCTGATTTTCTAAGAGAGAAATGCACAAATTGAACAGATACTATCAAGTAGAACCATTGACTCTAATTAATGAGACTTGGATATCTGAAGAAGAAAAATGAGGAAATAAATAAGTTCTAGTTTAGGAGCTACTCTGGTGAATGGATTTAAAAAGATCTGGATAGTACATTTGCCTCAAATATGTTTCAGGATTCAGGGAACAAACCTTTGACTGTGCAGAAAGAAAATTGGTCTTGAAGACACCACTTCCTTCCATTGATTTCACATTTTGTTGGCAGTACACTGCCTATTCATTAGTTCTGTTGCAGCACTACTACTTATTCTAAATTTATCTTCTGCTATCTAGTTACTATTTTCCAGTCTCACTAACTAATTTGTCCTTCATTGTTACTAAAACTGTCCTATGTTCTAACATTGATCCTTACTTTCTATTTTCTACAAGGTTTCTAAATCTGTTTTTGAAAAGTTTCTATTTTCTAGGCAGTGCTACAACTTCAGATCCAACCGTTGGATTGGAACCATATTTTGACGGTTTATTCCCCTATTCCATATTGTCCTCCAACCTAGATTACAGCCCCATCAGATTCCTCAGTTTCAAGTTATTTCAGATCTCCCTTTCTGGTTCCTAAGGATTTGTCCTGCAATCTTTACTTGTGGTTTGCATCTAAACCTACTTCTAGGCTAACCAGAATGCATCACTGACTAATTTCATGGATATATTTTCAATATTTACATGAAAACAAATAGAGCCTTTATATGTCCCAGAGATCCTGAATCGAAAATGCATTTAAGGAAATTATAGTTATCTTGAGTTTTTATTGTGAGCTTAATTAGACTTCTATTACTGCCAGGACTGAAGAGTCTTCTAGTTCAGTTCTCTCCTGGTTACAGTTCTCTACTTAGTTTTGCTGACTTCAGTTGTATTTTGGTACTTATTCATACTCTTAAAATGGAATGATCCTTGTGAAGAAGAAGAAGAAGAAGATCGATTGTTCTTGCTTTCTACCCTAACCCACTACTTGCTTGCTAAAATTGTAATGATTTATGGGCTTTACACTTGATTCTTGACTCATATATTGGCAAGTTTGCTATTCATCTTCATGGGTCTTGAAATTTTCACACTTGAATTGGGAGTCTAATTTTTACATAACTCATTGAAGAAGAGATCAGCTCACAAGGCCTCTGTAGATAGTCTATTAGTAGAAGAAAGACTGCAACTCCAAGTAAAATAGAGCTTCTGTGAAAAATAATATAAGGAAATCTGCAGATAAGTAGAATTAGTTTTGTATATGCATGCTTGAAATTTGTATGGGCCTAATTATTTTGACATGATAAGTAGAATTAGTTTTGTGTTGATTCTTATTTGAAATCATGTTTTGTTATATCAATTCAAGCATGTAAAAGGTTCTGTTATTTACATAATTTGTCAATAGTTGCATCTATTTTAGTTTTAAAAACTTTTTTTTTAATGGACCTACACCAGCATGCATATGGACAAATGTGGCTTTCTGTTTTGGATATGTGGCTTACTTCTCTTCTGATCAATGGATAGAATTGTGGCTTTCCTGTTAATTGTTTCCTTGTTTCAAGTTTTACCTACTTAAGTATTGTGATTCATGTTGGTTCGTTGGTGTTGCCTTGGTGAAATTGTCAGTAGTATGCTGCATTTTTTATATTCTTTGGGCCTAGAATTGATTCACACGTCTGCAAAATTAGTGACAACCAAATAAAATTTCCAAAATTATGTGTGTTAGAATTAGTGGGCAAAGCTTGTACATCAAAACATGATTCTAGAATTCTAAGAATTGAGCTTAGAATTCAAGACTAGGATTTCACAAGAAATCAAGACTCTAGAATTCAGCAAGAATTTGGAATTCTGGGAATTAGAATCTGAACCAAAATTTTCAGGACAGGGTAAGGTGGGGTAAAGAAATTTTCAGCAGCAAATAAGTAGGAGACTTATAAAAGAGAGACAAGAAAAGTCAACTCACCTGCTGCTTCTCCTTCATCGCATGGCCGAGAGAGAGAGAGAGAGAGAGAGAGAGAGAGAGTTTGATAGTCACAATTAAGGGTGTTTGCCGGTTTATGAACACAGGATTTCTAAATTCAAGCTAGAAAAACTAGAGAGGGGTTTGAAAACACAGGTTCTCGAGAAACAGAGAAATAGCTAAGCAAGTTCTTATTTAATGATGAATGAAAGAAAATTTATATCTTGCAAAAAACTGGTTGGTATGACTTGAAATTCAGATCAGGTAGTCTACTTGAGACCTGCAGAATTTGATGAAATTCTGACAACAGAATAAATGAGTTTCAATGAAGTCCTACTTTTTTTTTTTTGGTAAGTAATGAAGTCCTACTTATGAGGATGAAAATGACACCAACAAAGTAAACAGATTTTCAATTCCTCTTTCTTTTTTCCCTTTGGGATGAGGAGTTGGGAGTTGGGAAGTCACCAAATTTAATTAAAGGATTGGTAGAGAGAAATGGAAAACCGGGGTTGCAAGGCCTGAATAATTCATCTTTAGTTTATTTTTTCCCATAGCTCTGCCAAACCAGTCCTTGAACATGGCTATCCGTGAGAATGTGGGCACTGTTCCTTTTAGAATAGACTTTTTTTTTTTAAACTTTTTTACCAAAAGTTTAACAAGCTTTTGGATCTTACACATTTTAAGTAATGGATCTTATCATGTTGTACCCTTTGCCAACTGATACAAGAAAAATGGAATGGAATGGAAGGTGAACCTGGAGAGAAACCAGAGGACAGCAAAGAACACATCATCCTCCAATGCCATGGTCACTTCCATGACTCCCTTAGCTTCAGTAGTTGAAAGAGAAGAGATCACTAACTCTAGCCCTGTTAATGGTTTCTTAATTTCTTTCTTCCTTCAAACTGACATCACTACTGGGTTTTAATAAGGGGAGCTAAGGGGATGGGTGAGTTAGAGAAATCTTGTTTCTCTAACTCTTCTAGCTCCAGCCCTGTTAATGGTTTTTTTTTTTTTTTTTTCCTTCCTTCAAAGAGACATCACTGGGTTTTAATAAAGGAAACCAAGGGGATGGGGGAGTTAGAGCAAATGGGTTGGGAAGTGTGGTTTGGTGGGGTCAAAGTGGGCAGTTGGCCAATCTGTTTTTAAGTCTGACCTTACAAAAGCCACAAATAGCCTAGTATTGCACTGTGAGTGTAGAACAAGTATTCAGTTCTCCTGTCCAGCAATAAGAATCTGATTCAATTATCCTCTTCTTTGCCATCCCATATCCATAATTTGGGACTGAGGAACATTTACAGTGGAAGTATTATTGGGGGGAACATTTTCTTTTCTTTTCTTTTATTTGTTTATTCTCACATTGTTTAACATGTAGAATGAAATGGTTGATTGTGTTTAGTATTATCATTGAAGCATGGTTTGTGGCATGGTCTCATGGTTACTTGTAAAGTTCAAACTTTTATTGTTGGGTCTTTAGCTCAAATTGGTAGAGCACTTGGAACATGAGGATGCTTCAAGCATGTTCCAAGGGGATGATGGTTTGAATCCACCAAGACCCTTTTTTCAATATTTAAAAATTTTTTTTTTTATTAAAAATAATTTTTAATGTCCTACCATCTATGGCTTTATATGTATTTTAGTAACAATGATAATTTTGTAATTTATATTAATCAATACAAAACTGTTACAGAAACAGGTTTTATCAAACACCTTTCAGTATTAATAGTGTTCTGGATACGTTTCTGGAACAGGTTTATCAAACACCTTTTAGGAAGCCAGTAACGTTATTTTGGTAACAGTAACACTAAAATACATTTTTGATCAGAAACATCACAGAAACACTAGTAACGTTGTCAAACGATACCTAAAGTGTATTCTGAGAGTTCTAGGTTGACTTGTGAAAACCTATTGCATCTTTCTATTTTCTCTTTTTCTTATAACATCAATCAAACCCTGTCATGAGCTGTCTTTGCGCCCTAATGGACACCAAATTCCTGTTAACCCATGAATCTCTAGTTTCCTTGATTGATCCAGTTTTGATCACCAAATGGTTGTCCATCGTTAAAAAGGTATTTCTATACAATTCAATGTCAGGCATTTTAGTCAATAAGACAATAACAAGAAACACATGTTACAGGAAAGAATTTCATCCCTGCATACCCGCATACTCTTCGATATTGACCCTGTCCCCCAGTTTGCTTCTTATGCAAATAATCAAATTCAGCATGCTGAGTGAGTAATAGTCCGAGGCTTTCCAACAGTTGTATCAACCTTCATATCGGCAGAAGCAAGAAAATAAATGGGAAGAATTCAATAAACAGGCACCAAGTTTCAGCAGAAAGAACAACATGAAGTTAGTGTACCATACAGAGCTAAGATTGGCACCTTATATTCCCTCCTCATGCGCTCAACGTAAATGTTCAAAACTTCAAATGTAGCTCTCCCATTCCAAAAATTATTGTCTTATGATGTGCTTTAAAATATAGGTCAATGTCGGGGGTGGCGCGGATAATTTCCCTTATTGTTAACAAAAACAAAACATAAATAAAATAAAAGGAAAAAGATGAGGGAGTGTTTTCTGCGTGGGATATAGGGGCCACGCCACTCATAACAACCAATGAGAGCCCACACATTGGCACATTGGGGGGGGCAGAATTTCTACAATTCATGGGGGGGTGCCCCCCCCCCCCGCCCCGCCCCCCATGAGTCTGGGCATGGCCCCTCCATCCCACGCATAGAATATTTCTCCTCAACAAATATAGACTTAAGCATTAAAATTAGGAAAAAAGATCTCTATCTGAGAGCGTTGCCTATGCACTATGCTAGCACTCTCATGAGTCTATCTCTCTCTTCTCTATATGAAAAGATATCTCCGGCCCCCTTATTTCAAGAGGAGAGAGACACATGGGAGTGTTGGCTTAGGCCACACTCCCAGGCAGAAAACTAATTCCCAATTAATTATTACAATGAATCTTTGACTAAAACCTATAAGAAACCCTAATGGGAAATTCTTCCCAAATTCTTCCTACCGTAATCTTTGAGGATAATGTTTTCAATGCTTTGATAGGATCATTCTCGGCCACAGATCCTGAGTCTGCAATTTTGTACTTCAAGTCCATTATCGAGCGAGGGAGGTTCCCAACTCTTCTTACTTAGAGCAGTTTGAACAGAAACCCAAGTAAAAGGGGGCAAGATTGACAAAAATGTAGGTTTTTGAGGTTCTTTAATACAAGGATTACTGATCAGATTTGGAGAGTTACAAAGTGATGGTTTCGTTCCTGTGCAAAGCGAGCAAAGTGAAAGAAGCTTAAGGTGTTCTTAGGGGAAATGAAGAGGAAGGGTTTTGGCCTAGATGTCTCTTTTTTTTTTTTTAAAAAAAATCTCTAATGAAAGCTTGCTGTAGAGAATATCTCTTGCGTCCTCCAAAGGGACTCTGGATGAGATGTTTGCCGTGGGTGTCCAAATCTTAAGACTTGCAACATTCTTATTCAGGATTTCTCAGAAACAGAAGAGGATGAAGAGGGTGAGCGCCTCTTTCACCTCTTGATGGGAAAAGGAGTAATTCTTGATGCCACAACATGCACATCTCTTCCTTGAAAGACTCTGTCGAGAAGCAAAGGTGGAAGCTGCTTTTGAGATCAACAAGAACCGTGTTGAGTAGTACATTTTGCTCGCAGGGACAGGATTAAGTCGATTAGTCCTTTCTCTATGCAAGGAAGATACGTGTCTCAACCTGTTTATTTTACAGTATATGATATGGTTAGAGCTCTTGCTTGTCAAGTCCCCTATGAGTTAAGACCCAGGTTTGCCAAATTATGTTCTTATATTTGGGAGATAATAGATAATTGTTCAATCATAACCATGAAGATCGATTTCTCTGGATTCATTCTGTGCTCCATATACAGGTCAGTTTGTAGCAGCCTCAGAGGTAGTCCGTGGTCTTGGTTCTCCTCCAGAAATTTCTGACGCCCAAGTGGGTTTACTGAGGTCTTTAGTGGATGCCGAAGAGTTCAGGATTGCTATGGAACATGTAAAATGGCTCAAGGGTACTTCATATTCAAATTTTCAAGCAATATCTAATGAATTTCAAGCATCTCTTTGTTCATCCTTAAATCCAGAGCCGATTCTACAACTGCTTTCTGTCATAAGGGGACAGTCGGGTTTCTAAATGATTGGATGGCAGAATGGAAGGAAGCATTTAGAGTGCAATTTTCCATTATTTGATAGTTGAGGATCAAATATAGATGTGGGTTCTTTCTAGGATGACAAAGGGCTAATTGTAGTTATCTTTTTGTTTTTCTGGACGAACAGCATAATGTCTTAATTTAGGAGGAAAAGATAAGCCTATAATTCAACCTAGACGGAGTTAGTGTCAGCAGAGAGGAGGAGAGACTAGCGAAGGGGGAGTGAGAGCAGACCGTATGTAGGGCTGTATAATGAATTGCCTTTGCCTAAGCAATTTGCTACTGACCTAATTGTCCTTCTACCTGGCGCGAAGGATTACGTAACTGGTTGTTGAGTTTTGAGAATAAAATGGCAGAATCACTCCATGTCAAACCCTCACAACCTCAAACATCTACAAAGTAGAATGCCATCTCGGCAAATTTTGGCTTTGGCTGCAGTTGCAGGCTCTCCTACCAAATTTTGTTTAGGACCATCACTATCTACTTTGAAGCAGCCAGCAGGGGCTGAGCAATCGCACCAAAGACTTGAGTTCCTTTTGGATTTCCTTCTTGATTAATGATAACTGTTGCATTGTCATCATATCATATTATCATTCCGTTGTCACGGTTGAGTTCTTTATGTGTACGTACAATTACAACTCTGATTACTTCAGATCTCTCTAGAGACATATTGGGCACTGTTTTTGCTGACAAATGAAATCCCAAACTTTGCAATTTGGTGATGGATTATCAGGTTTTTCCCTTGCTGCTAACAGTTTGATCGGAATGGCATTGCATCTTCTTCCTGTTATTGTCTTGCACATAATAACTTCTTGTGGTCTTGAACATAATAGCATATGTGAGACTGCATGGGTACAGAAGCAGTCCTGGCCTGGGGAAGGGAAATTATTATGGTTATAGTTGTAGTTGACAATATGGCAGCATCATGCATCAGTAATGATCACAGCCCAATGGGATTACGTCACTTGGGCAGTTTGAAATGAGGATCTAGGAAAACGATCGGCATTTTTTTAGGCTGCACAGGGGGCCTTGGTTTGGCAGTGGTTGGTGTGTTAAAATTACACTAGAACTATCATTTTAAATCACAGACACCAATAAGAGAAGGAAAGGGGTAATTGTTTCTACTCTTTAACTGTTAATGATTAATTTTGTTTACTTATTTATTCATATTTATTGATTTATTTTATTATCTGCTGAGTGCCTGAGTAGAAGAACTACATTTGAAAGTTGCATACTTCCCTGATATATAGTTATGTTTGTGGAATTTGTTTTCATCAATGTGTCAAGCTCTTTTGGTTATAAGATTGTAGTGGGATGTCAGCTTGAGTTTTAATTAATCCTTGTAACTGAGAATGTAATGACTGATAATCACTTTTATCATGTTGAAGGAAAGAAAACAAACATAAGCAAAACTTGCAAGCATAACTATATTAAGGCTCATGGGTTCTGTAGCCTCACTTAAATCTGAGACAGAAATATTTTTGGCAAAATAAAGTTACCCACTTGCATTGATGAATGCCTCATGATTTGTGTTCCATACGACGAATACATCTGAAATATACTGATATTTGTACTATTCATCTGAATGCTACATGATTTGTGCTATCCCAAATATGATGGCAGCTAACCATGGCCCATGAGGTAGGCTGAAATTTCTTGCTGAAGAAGTGGTGAAACATAAACGGTGACCTTAGGTTAACAAACACAGCTTTAAACAGTTAGATGGTGAGAAGGCTTAGTTTTTCTTTTTCTTTCCCTGGTGGGGAAGGGGTCGTTTAGAGTCAAGCTTCATTAAAGTAGAAGAAACCAATGAGTTTGCAGAGCATCGATCAACCCGGGGGGGAGGGGGGAGAACCAATAAAAATCAGAATAGAGTTGGTGAGTGACCCAAACCTAAACAATTGGATCAAATCACGATATCAAACCCAGATAATTCTCCCTGTGTGTGTGTGTGTGTGAAAACCGCAATTTTCTCTTCGATGTTATATTATGTCTTATGTTGATACTCCATGTTTGCAGATTTTGACCTGCTTAAGGGTATTGGCCTATTAGAGGATCTATACATAATCTCATCAGAGTAATATATACTCTCATTTGTTTTTATCCAAAACAAAATGAGATAGCTTTGAATCATCAATGAGCTTCCTGGCCTTGGAATGTGTAAGTTCACAAATGTAAAAGGAATTCATGACAGAGTAGTAATTTTAGTTTGACACATGGAAGGATGGAATTTTAATGGCAAAATGGATGCAGTGAATTTAAATAGGGTGAAATATGAAAGAACCATTGACACTGATTAAAGAAGAGACCACCATGTATATTGTTCATGTATCAAATTGTGGGCCTTCATTCAATCATATAGACCAATTTGATTTGGACCTTTCAAGTTTTCCTTTTTATTTTTCATGATCTAAAATTGTTCAATTCTTTCATTATTTGGAGAATTCGATTGAGCTCAAACATAATATGCAAGTAGGTGAGGGTAGGGTTTACTTGTCACTGAAAATTTAAAACCCCAAATTCCCTGCACTTCTGTGTAAAACTGTCATCCCTGCACCTGGTCACCCCAATCTCCATATATTTTGGCAGAAATTACCTTTAACTTCTAGACTTTAAATTTGAATTTGGGTAGTCAATGATTCTTATTGACTACATATTTTGCACAGATTAACATAGAATAAAGCATCAAGACTTGACTGCACAGAACTACAAGTTGCTCAATTCAAGGGAAGAAGTACGTTTCTAGTTTTATATACTCTTAATCAGAAAAGAGTAGAAAATTAGAAAATAACAATCAAAATGGGTTATTCCTATAATGAAGAAAAGTTGAAAACTTGGGAGAGGATTTTGATAGTTGAGATACAGAGGATACCCGAGAGAATTTGGTTTCTACTTACCATCGCCAGTATCCTGGGGAGTTTTGGTGGTTACAGGTCGGACCTCCGTCTTGAAGAGAAGAAAAGAGAAATCGTCAACAGAGAAGTATAGGAACCCACCCAGCGAGTGTGTCACGAACGACCCGAAGCTCTTCCCCACCACGCAGTGCCACGCTGGTCCGTAAGACGCATCAAATTCCTGCATATAGAGATGATCAATCATAAATATCCACAGAGTTAGCAGCGAAGCTTGCGATTAAATTTGCAGTGACATTAAATATATACCTTCTTGAGCGAGAGAGCGAGATGGGTGAGGTTGGGTCGTTTGTCTGGAGCGGCATCAACGAGAGCTCTGGAGTAACGGAAAGCTCTCTCTTGCATATCTGCCGGCATATCAGCTGATCTCGGACGCACGTTCAGCTCCACCGCTGTTGCTGCTAACTTCACCTCCGGTGGCCACGGTGTCCTCGCCGCCGACATGCGTCTGGGTGGATACACCACCACACCTTCTCCCTGCTTCCTACTGTTGATAAGTTTTCCACTTTCACTGGCCATTTTTTCTCAGAGAAAGAGAGAAAGAGAGGAGTTGGTAGCAGAAATGTTTGAAATTTGGGAGTGTTTGAATTTGACTGGTTAATTATACGGACGAGAAAGAGAGTGGGAGAAGAGTCAGTAGAAGGAGACGATGAATTGACGTTTGACCAGGCGGGGGAATTCAGTTTCAGTATTCAGAGGATTCAGGTAGAGAAACAGAATGATCAGATACAAAACAGAGATACACGAGAAGGGCATGGAATGGTAATGCATTCCCCTCCCCTGTGTCAGCTCGTGTACATCGCTGCTCCTCTGCTTCCATTTTCCACCATTGCCGTCTTTGACTGTCCTTCCTTCCTTCCCCCACCAACTTTCAGACTTTCAACTTTGGGCTTCTCTGCTCTGTCCCACAAAACACAACTCGTACAACAGTTTCTTTGGCTTCTCTTTAAAACTTCACTTTGTGCCATGGGTTTTTTCACTTTATTTACAGATTGACCCCTGAGATACGTTTCTTATGATACTTTTTAATGCGTCAATTCAGGGCCCACATGATAGAGGGTTATGAGGATTTAAATACTCTTCAATTCTTGCATTGCCGAGTGTGATGCAGTTTAGAGATGAGAGATCGACATATGGTATGCACGACATTCAACACTCCGAGTTCAATTTAATTATTTTTTTTTTCGTGCCTTTCATGTGTCGACCTCTCAACCCCTAACTGCACGGCACTCGTGAATACAAGAATTGAAGAGGATAACAAAGATTTAAGGGGAGGGATCTCTCGATCTTTTGTGGCGCGGCAGGGCGTTCAACACACATCAAATGGTCAAGAGCAAATGGACACGCAGCTTAACACATGGGCGCTGGGTTGGTCTACATGCCCGAGTGCTCTGACCGTTTGATGTACGCTGGATGCCCAGCCGCCGCAGAAGAGGTCCAATCCGGATCGTTCTCTCCAACACGATTTGGAGTATAAAGGGGCCCACATAGACTGGAAGGAGAGCATGTATCATTTTTTCTCAATTTAATTTCTTATAAGAGGAGAAAATGGTTCTTTATTATTATTAATTTTTTGCCTCAAGAAAATGATGAACGGTGCTATGCCGGCCTTGGCCCTTGACTCAAAGGGTTTTTTACTGTTTTTTTATTCAAATATTTAATATAAATTCAACGAAAAAAGGTGCTTAGCCACTTTCCTTAATTGTTTTGAAATAAAATCGTACATTCGTACCACTAATATATACTTGTAGGGTGAGCGGTCCAGTGGAAGGCGAGAATTGCCACTTCTACCTATTGAGCTAAGATCACGGTATTAAGCATCCGAATCAGTATCTCAACTCAATTCTACTTAGTCTTATTCCAATTAAATGAGGTTGGTTGCATGAATCCCTTTTCTTCCATACTCTCATAAGATCTATTCATGTCATATTCGTTACAATGCCTAAGCTATTTATTTCTTTCAACACTTCTTTTTCTAGGGTCATTTTAAGTCTATCATTGGCTCTCTTAGCTCATTCAATCTGAATCAAATTACTCATCCGTATTGGAGGCTCTGAAGGCTTTCATTTTACTTGCCCTTGCCACTTCAAACGATTTTCCCATTGCTTATCATGTATCAAAGCTACTCCCAAATCAACTCGAATTTATTCATTTCTTATGTTATCCTTCCTAGTTTTATTACACATCAATCTTAGCTACACTGAGTTTATCTATATGATGTTTATTAACTACTCAATATTCTGCACCATACATCATAGCTGGTCGTATAGTTGTTCTATAAAATTTTCCTTTAAGTTTTAAACGAAAACATCAATTACACAATACTCTGGCTATAATTCTTCACTTCATCCATCATATTTTAATTCTCTGTGTAGCATCATCTTCCATTTCTGGTTCTTTATTTTTGTTTGAGCCTATATACTTAAAATAATCACTTTACAAAATCTCTCTCCGTTTTCATTCTATTTAACTTAAAACCTATTGATTCCGATATTGATCTCCATAATTCTAACTTGGAGTTACTCCCTGCTTTTGTCTCATACACCAAAACAATACCATGAGAAGAGGCATACACCAAGAGACCTGATCTTGAATGTCTCTGGTTAGTCCATTTATAATAAGCACAAATAAATAAGGGCGAAAAGCTGATCCTTGATGTAACTCAATTGTAATTGAGAATTCACTACCTTGTTCCCCTACAGGTCTTATATTAGTAATTACCATGGAAACAAATCTCGATTTTGCCAACTACTAAGAAATGCATGGTTTCGATTGATTTTGATCGAGGTGTTCGTAATTTCGCAAGTTTCGACACTTATGCCCATCAAAACTTAGGAAAACCTGACTTGAAACCAGGACATTGTGCCTAATATCATTTAAGTAAATGAATCATTTACTTAAGATATTATTAATAAATAAGCAAATATCCCCTATTTGAATCCAATAAAAAGGATAAAAAGACAATCCCCAATTCAAGAACAAAAACTGGATTTTTTGACAGTAGGTGCAATTTTCAACTTTCTATGTTAGGGTTTTTCTTAAATCAAATAAATTTCATAAATCTTAATATGGTAAAACATTGCTAAAAACCAAAAGTACGATAAAATGTTCATTTATTTTGATGTCTAAAAAATTATTTTCAATCAGAGCCATTTTGATAGCATTCATGTATACCAGATTAACTTTGACCAGAACATAACTCTTTCAATATAAATCATATTTAAACAATCTTAGATTTGTTGAAAAATTTTCAAAACAAATCCTAGATTATTTAAATCTTCAACTATTATGCCAACCAAAGATAAATCTATGTTGCTTGACACATCATGTATCAGGTGTAGAGATGTTTTGGAAACCCCGTCATCGGTTGCTGCTGAATTGATTCTTGGCAAAATATCCAACCATTATGCCAACCTCAAGGAAAAGAAATTGTTGGCCTTGCTTCTTTCTTATCTTGGCAGCTATGGAAAGCTACGAATGCTCTAGTGCACAACAAACAAGTCTTCTCATATCCACAATTAGTACTAATACTTTCAACGCAGGGAACAATTCGGTAGTAGATATCATAATTCTCTCAATTTTGCTTCATGGAGTGATACTTCCGTTTTAGACCTAGACAAACGAACATTGTTGCTCACTCCCTTGTGTGCAGAGCTCTGATTTTCTTTATCTGTAATTTAATTCCCAAACTCTGACCCCTGCCTTAACAATGTTCTGCTCAGGGAGGATCAGATTATATCTGCTTTCCCTTCTTTTGAATAAAGTTCCTTTATACACACAAAAAAAAAAGGAGGGCACCATCCATTAAATTGTTCAATTTATTGTTTCGTTAATGGACAGTTGTTGGAACCAAGACTTCTGGACCGAGCACCTTGGCAGCCTTGTCTCCCTCCCCTCACACCAAGTTTGGTTCTCTATCTTTACTGATGGTTCCCTCATGAAAAACTGAGGCAAGACGGGATTTGGAATTGTTATTAGAGATCATGGTTTTAGTGCACAGAATTGGAATGGGTATCGATCAACTCAGAAACCAATACAATATTGGATCGATATCGGAATGTATCGACTGTATCGAACAAATTTACCCCTGATTCTCCTTTAAAAATGAAAATTTCACCATTTTACCCCTTAACTGTACCGTGTCACCAATACAGTATCGACAAGATATTGGGATCAATCACTTGCAAAACCGATACGTATTACCCGTGCCTGATACAGACGATACAATCCAATACCGGCATGTATCGGCCATATCGAACAAATTTAACCCTTATTTATACCGTGTCACCAATACGGTATTGATAGGATATCGGGATTGGTCACTTGCAAAACCGGTACATATTGCCCGTGCCCGATACAATACCGATACCTCAAACCATGTTTGAGGTCTCTCTAATTACAATTCCACACGCTGTACAAATCAGACCACACATCTGTCCTAGCCTATGCTCAAACACAATCCCCCCCCACCCCTAAAAATCTTTCCTTCTATCATATTCTTTTTTATTTTTTTTGTTTTGAGCAACCTTCTATCATATTCTAGTATAACTATTCTTATTATCGATTCTACTCATATACCCCAAAATTCAAATACATTCAATAAGGTCAACAATTCTAGAAGCCCATGTCTTAGTGTCTAAAGCAGTAGCTCTTTTGATTCCCTTCACATCTCCCCAATGGGTCAATGACCACCCAAAAAACTGAGGCCAATAAAATGTTGGAAATGTAATAATTAAGAGGCAAAAAAAGAGAAAATATTGGCATGTGATAGCTAAGCAATGAGGAATTTGAAACATTATAAAGGTGATTTCATCAACTAGTCCATTTGTATAGCTCATCCAAACAATGGCAGATCTCTCTCCCACAAATGCTTATGCAAGCATCCCACAGGTCAGCATAAATTTTGACACAAGCTATATTAACAGTAAAGAACAAACCCCAAAAATTCCGTTTTTAGTTTAACCTTTGTACCACATACTCTGAATCTACGGCCTGTATCTCTACTTCAGTGTGCTCAACACCATTGGCTGCGGCACGCGCAGACTCCCGATTTTCATTTGCATTCATCTCTTGCAATGGAGGAGGGTTGACAATCGTCATAGGCATGGCAACATTATCACACAAACGCCCTTTCAATTCCCTGTGCTCCTGACACAATGCACACCAGTGCATGCAGCAATGTACCATGCATGGGTCACAAGGGGAGTTCTGAACACAGTATTAGTTAGCGAACAGCAAGCAACCAAAGCTATCTTAGAGATAAAAAAGACTTCTACGTGTTTAAATATTGCATCCAGCATTCACGAAGATGGCCGGTTGAGATGATATCAAACAGGGAGTTTCTGTTCACTAGACATAATTACATAATGCCAGTGTTTTTTATCCACCAGTCTTACTGTACCATCGGCAACTAACTGTAACAGTTTACATAATAACTGTATTGTGGGCATCAGATCTATAATGAACCTGGTAATTCATAAATATAAAGACCAATCTTATTAGAGAGATATACGGGCTTTGGAAGGAATATTCATTGCCTAGTTTTATTAGCTATGCTTGACATATGGGTATCTTATTTTGACAAGTAGGTATTGTGTAAGATTTCCCATCCTTTACATGAACGTTGTGCCACTGGTGGTTAAATCAGAGTAGCATTACCTAAATGGTTTTGGTAACCTTCACAAGTCCTTGTATTTTATATTTTCTTTTTAAGAAAACTATATTTCACAATTGATGAAATGGTTTCAACAGATGGCTCCTTTGGTAAAAGGAGAAAGTACCAAATGGCATTGGAGTATGAGTATGAGGGATAGCCATTGTGTGGTCCATCTAGGAATACCAGAATGCTAGATTATTCTAAAATATCAGCAGAGTCGGGAGGTAATCAGCTAGATTATTCACTCTAGTGGCTCATCAGGAAACAGTTATGGATCTGTTCAGAGGAATCTCTACAGCATTTTTGGGGTGCCAACTTGGCAATCATTCATGGGTTCCAGTCCTTTATAAGGAAGATCATTTCTCTAGGGCATCACTTCAAATAGAGGGTTTGTTTCTTTGGGTTTTTACTAGAGGACCAGAAGCCTTCTAGAATTGGATGTTTCATCAGAGCACAATCCATTATACATAATGATTCTTTGTAATAAAACTTGTTATTTATTAAAAAAAGAAAGGAAGAATAATGGTTGAATCCTCTAAAAAAGATCCGAAGATTCCATAATCATCATAGCAATGCAAATAACAGCTGGGTACTCAACTCAACTTAGCCTTATTGCAACTAAATGGGGTCGGCTACATGGATCCTTATTTTATCTTTTCTAGTTTTACCACTCATCCACCTCAGCATATCCTCATTTCAGCTACATTATGTTTATTTATATGTCGTTTCTTTACTACCCAACATTCAGCTCCATACATCATTGTTGGTCGTATAATTGTTTTATAAAATTTTCCTTTTAAGTTTTAAAGGAATATGTCGAACACACAACACTCTGGACCACCCCTTCACTTCTTCCATCTTATTCTAACTCTTTGTGCAACATCATCCTCTATTTCTCTTTATTTATTTACGATGGGACCTAGGTACCTAAAATTTTCACTTTACGGTATCTCCCTACAATCAATTTTCATCACCTCACTTTCAGTCCTCTTGTTATACACACCATGCACTCTGTTTTTGTTTTCTTAATCTTAAAACCTTTTGATACCAAGGTTAATCACCATAATTCCAACTTCACATTTATCCTTGCTTTTGTTTCATCCACCAAAATAATAACATTTGCAAAATGCATACCCCAAGGATCTGGTCTTGATGTCTCTAGTTAGCTCATCAATTATTTGCATAAACAAATACAAGCTTAGAGTTGATCTTTGATGTAATCCAATCGTAATTGAGAATTCACTACTTTGTCCCCTCACAACTCTTAAACTAGTTACTATCCCATTATACATATTTTTAACTATGTCCACATATTTACTATAAATACTCTAATGATTGTCGAATTAATTCTCTAGAGACTCTATTATAAGCGTTTTCTTAGTCAATAAAGACCAAATGGAGATCCTTCTTACATTTTCTAAATCTTTTCATTAATCTCCTAAGCAAATAAATAGCTTCCGTGGTTGATCTTCCTGGCATAAAACCAAATTGATTATCCAAAGTATTAGTTTCTTGTCTCAGACAGCTTTCAATTACTCTTTCCCACAATTTCATAGTATGGCACATAAGTTTTATTCCTTTATAGTTATTGCAGCTTTGTATATCATTTTTATTTTATAAATCATCAGAACCACAATGCTTCTCCTCCATTCATCTGACATTTTCCTTGTACTCATAATCTTATTAAACAACTTTGTTAGCCAAGATATTACCCTAATTCCTAAACTCTTCCACACCTCTATTGGAATACCATCTAAACCAACTGCTTTACCTATTTTCATCTTCTTTAAAGCTTCCTTTACTTCAGACACCCTAATTTTCTATATAATTCGAAGATTTATGGTTTCTTGATTGTTAATACAACCGTCTAAAAACACTATTAGTTTTATCATTTTCATTTAGTACGTTGTAAACTAGTTTTCTCACCTCTCTTCAATCTCCTCATTACTTTATTATCTTCACTTTCAATGCATTTAATATGGTTGCAATCTCTACTCTTCCTTTCCCTAATATCTTCGTAGCTTCATTTCTAGTAATATTCCCTCGTGCCTAAATAACACTTGGGTGATTTCATCAAATAGCAAAACCTCAACATGCATGTGGCCAAATTTAAATATAAACAAATTGCCTTTGAGAAAAATAAGATGAGCCAATGTATGCGGAACGGAGATCACCTTGAGATGATATTTTTTCTGTAATGATTGTCGAAAAAGACCAGTGTAGATGCCACACATCCACCAAGCAAACAACAAACCCTCACAAATGAGAAATGATGTCCTTGGATCAATGCCATGGAAGATTGCTGTTGCTGCTGCTAGTGCAACGCCACCTTCAACACAAATGGCATGACAAATGCATGGTCTCGTCCAGGGTATATCTTCTTTCAGGTGTTCCACATTGCGCCCAAACAAAACACATGGACAAAATAGTCCAGTCCAGCCTGGAGGAAGGAAAACAAAAGGTAAAACAGCTTTTTAGTTTAATGAAGACTGTAAAGATATAATTTTACAGCAGAAGAGAGGAGATCTTCATTTATAGAGAAAGGTGTTTAATTTGAGAATGAAGTCAAAAAAACACTATCAGGGATTTTTATTTTTTATTTTGGTTCAAAGAAAAAGAAATCTATTTATAGAATAAAGTGCAAATTCTGAAAAAAATATACTAACAGTTCTAGTTGCTAACTGTCAATTCTGACTACCAAAGATAAACATTAATTGGAGCTTAAAATCCTGCATAATAGAGTGAGATCAAATGATTTGCCTGTGTTGATGATAACTCCCTCCTTTCCCCTCTCAGTAATTGAATAATTTCATTTTATTGAGTGTGACAAGATATCACAGGAAAGAAGCAAAAAAGTTCAAAATGGGGGGGGGGGGGGGGAGGACCTGTTATACTAAAAAAATAAAATGAGGTTACCCATAAGTTCCGTATCTTTACATGGAAGTATATTATTGCGACTTCTCAAACTCCTAAACTCATCACAATTGGGCACCCAAAAATCATCAAGTCCACTGATTTGGCAGCCACCCTTATGCTGGCTCAACATTATTTTTGATTGCTCTACACCTTTTCTATCAGATGCACAAGTTACTAGCATTGGCAGTATTCTACTAATATTCTCCATGTCACCCACTATTTGGACCCCGAAGATTGTTTTTTCCAGCTCTTGACAACCTCCGCAAGCCTTAGGGATTCACCCAGATTTCACTATAACAGAAGAGACGGATACCCAGACCCTGTAGTTTTCAGGGCGATAAAGGAGAGGAGGAAGGAACAATAAGAGGTCAAAGCTACTAAACATATAATCTGGCTACTTGCTCATCTTTGTTTACTACCACGTTATAAATCATGGAAGAGCTCTGCAAGAGTGAGGTTCAAATTTTACAGTTCCTCCCAAAAATTGGTTACATTGCCACATGTCACTTCCACTCTAATGCCTTGGAGGAAGATATCCATACTTTCTATGATGAATTTCCAAAAAAGAGTACAATGGAGCCGCCCACATTGTCAACCATACCATGGGATCTAACAATTTTTCATTACCATTTATTAGACATTCCAAACTTTCGGATCATTTACTGGTCTACACAAAGAATGCATCCCTACATAAACCAACACACCTACTTATATAACAAAGGTATGGTCCACCAAGTTTGTTTCTCCAAGGCCAAGCACCACTACTCTAATGAGCTTGCAAATGGAGTTCCAGTCAACCAGGTAAAACTTATAAGCCCCAACACATCCTCCATAGTGGAATTCATGGTGCAAGTTTTCCAGTTCTGTTGTCAATGGAAACAAGGATCTTTCACATGGTAGACAAGATAAGTATGAATATTTTCATTAATCCTTGACAAGAGTAAGTTTTCCTCCTTTTGACAAGTAGGCTGCCTTCAAAGAAGGCAATTTCGATTAAAGTTTCTCGATCACTATAGTCAAACAGAGGTTTTTGTAAGGGATATAATGTAGGAGGTAGTTCAACTAAAAACCCACCCTACAGTAGGATCAATGTATTGTTGTGCAGGAATTTAAATCAGTAATTGAAGCAGCACCTTGCCACCATTCGGTCATTGATTCAGCCTTAAAATTACACCCTCGAATGGTTCTGGGTTGCAGCAGATCTCATTCACGAAAGTGGTTGAAAAAAAAAACAGAAAATAGAAGAAGATAAGATAATAGGATTGAGTCTCTCATTCTCTCTCTTGGGCCTCTCATCCTCTCATAGCATAGGTATCTCACCCCTTAACTGTATCCCACAGTCATCATTGGTTTCTCAAACCCAAACTCAGTTTTCCCAAATTGTTGGCTGTTGTACACAGCCTCTTGCTTTTATTTATAATAAAACTAATTAAATCCTAAGATCTTCTAGAACATTCCAAATTAAAAGTAAATCCCAACTCTAATTGGTTAACAAGATAAAGAGTCCTAATTACATAAGCATATCTACTTAAAACAGAAACTATCCTAAGCTAACAAAAACCCCACGTAAGTAACAACTGTCTCCTAGATTTTCCTAAACCAGATAAACTTGACAGCTTGATTTGCCTTGAAAAGAAAGTCCCCATGCACAGCAATATTGGTCTGTAGCTAGATCTTCACCAGCTGGCCATGGGCCCACTAAATCTGAAGCAATATCCTTCCTTAAGCTGTGGTCGATATCTCCTTTATAGCACAGAAATCGATATGGGATGATGTAGCTGAATGTGGTCCAACTCATGGACGAGGTACATGACCAAATCTACATCAGGATAAGCCAATGACAGACCGAGATGTTCTGAAGGGGGGGAAGCCCACATGGGCCACATCATCCAGGTCAGGGAAATCACCAAATTTAAAGATCTCACTCTTAGAGGAAGCTCTACAGTCAAAGTACTGTTTGTGAATTGAACATTACATACTTTAAATCATGCCGAGAGTGATACAGATCGCAGAACGAACTTATCTATTAGCCGTCGGGTCCTAGCAATCTAGCTAGTTATTTAATGTATTCTATTCAGGAAAGAACTGGTCTTATAAAGTCCTTATTATGCTCATGCTTTAATTTTCCAGTTTCATGTTTAGATTAGGACTCTTCCTAGCCCACGGCTGGAAGATCAGGTTCCTTTCAAGAGTCAGTTTTGTATCCATTATAAACAAAGCTATACTGGCTAAGAACCAGAAGACGTTTGAATATTGAAAGAAATCGAAGCTAGCTACACAGGTGTTGCAGTTGTGCTTCCTGTCCCTATTCTCTCCTCTTTCTCATTCTTCTTGGTTCTTTTACAGGTTAATTCTCTCCTTTGCACTCTATAACAGTAATTGAACAATAGAACAAGTAATCAGAAGAGAAGAGAAGAGATGAGATGGAAAGCGGGTCTGACTACAGAAGAATAGTCGATTGAACTAGCAGTCCCCCCCCCCCAAGGCTTTCTTTCCTTAGACATAGAATAAGACTCCTACTTGTAGAAGAAAGAGAACAACTTAAAGACTAAACCTAACTCTCCTAGACATATTAGGACACACAAATATCAAGTCACGATAGGAGGGAAAAACCCCTATATCTTGTTACAGTAATTAAAACTCTCCCTCAAGCTGTAGTATACATATATCAAAGAAGGCTCCAGCGTGGACCAATACAAATACATATTAAAAACAGCATCAGTCTTGAACAGCAGTTGAAGACGCTAGTGAGTCCAAAAGAGAAAGACAAGCATCATTTAAGTAGCAATATGAACTCAAGCATACAAATCATCAACAACATCAGTAGATAATAACCGTCGTGCTGAACAAATCCAATCGGCAACGAGCGAAATAGGCGATAGCGAACACTAAATCACAAAATCATATCAGCAACAACAATACTTCACAAAGAAGCCTAGTAGTAGGTAGCACTTCACAAAGAAGGCCAGCAATAGGTAGTCATCTTCTCAAAAAAAGATAAAGTGCAGCATCCAACGGCAAAGCCCTTCTCAAGTAAGGCAGGTAGTAAGTAGTATTCTGCTGAAACGAAGTCAGCTATAGAGCCCCAAACAGAGATCTCAGATAAACACTCCAATGATAAATAGGCATAACAGGTTACTGCGGACCAGAAAACACAGGTTGCTATAGACCAAATATAGGTTACTGCAAACTAGATAGGTAGTATAGATTACTGCGGACAAAATAAATATGAATTGTTGCTGAATACCATCTTCAGATAAAATTGTTGTCGAGGATACGAATAAATAAATAATAGTAATCTTCAGATAAAAATAGTCTTGAGCTGATGACTTGAGCAGATAAGAGAATAATAACCTTCAATCTCCCCCTCACATGTAGCATTATACGTGGACAAATAATGACTACTAATAATAAGCATCTCAAAGGATGAGCATCACAAAAAAAATCCAATAATCAAGAGTAGTGCTGCAACAAGATCCCAATAATCTCCAATTCACCCCTTCACGGTAGAAATAATCTCCATCCAAGTAAGATCCCAATAAATAATTCCCAATCTCCCCTCACGGTAGCAAAATATTGTCACGCAAGTGCCAATCTTCAAAAATTGGAACTCAAAATTGATATGATCGGGGCCCACCAAATAATAATAATATGGTAAATATATAAGCCCAATGGTAATTTTGTAATTAATTCACGTTATCCCCAAGTAATTCGGAAACCAGATCAAAATACCCAATTGGATTCGGTGTGGACCCAACCAAGTAATAAGACTCCACGTATTAAAAGACAATGGCAGTTTGGTAAATAAATGTAGTTCCCAATGGGTAATTGCATTGATGTAATTAATCAGGATTTTTAAAGGATATTTGGGAAGGCACAAAGGAGTTAAGACTCAAAAGGGATTCCGATTTAAAGATTAGGGACAGAATTGGAACGACTGATAAAATATGGATAGAAGAGGATAAGAGATGTTAGGAAGGGCAAAAAAAGGGAACCAAATTTAAAAGGAAGCACTATTGTAGGTGGTTGGGTATTTTACATAATAAGAACAGAAAAAGAATATCAAGAGGTTGTCTTCAACCTCACCTCGTTAGAAGGAGAAGGAGAAATAGGTCTTCAACCAGGTAAGTTTTCTCCCACACAGTACCATCAGCCAGTGAGACTTCATGGAACAATATCTGCAGCGAGGGAAAAGCAGCAGCGGGAGCAGATAACTAAGAATCTCCAACTCTTGATAGCAACTCACGATAGCAGAGAACCATCAACGAAGAAGGAAGCAGCAAACAATAAAACTTCAACCTTCGACCAACAATAACTCCACCAACCATCCATCAACCCCTAAATAGCAGCAATCAATGGGAGAGAATCAACAGCAGAACAAACACAGGTTCAACTACTTTTTCTCAGAGCCAACTTTCGCCTGAATTTCACGGCGGTTAGGCGACCCAAGGCGGTGGAGAGGGTAAAAAAGCAAGGCGACAACAAGAAGTTGACCAAGGCGCCCAAGTCGACCAAAGCACCTGGACGCCTAGGCGACGCCTTGACAACTATGATATTATTGTAATCAGCAAGTAGATAAACCCAGTAACATCAGCAAACGAACGATGGCTCTGAAATTACAGGTTTGACTACTTTTTTTCTTCTTCTTCTACATCGCTCTGATACCATGTAACAGTCTTTGAATAATAGAACCAGTGATTAGAAGAGAAGAGCAGAGATGAGATGGAAAGTGGGACTGACTAGAGAAGAATAGTCGACTGATCTAGCAGTCCCTCACTCCCTCCCCCCCCCAACCCCCAACCCCCCCCCCCAAAAAAAAGGCTTTATTTATACATAGAATAAGACTCCTAGTTGTAGAAGGAATCAAAAATAAAATAAAGAGAACTTAAAGACTAAACCCAACTCTCCTAGACTTATTAGGACACACAAATACCAAGTCATGATATAAGGGAAAAACCCCTATATCGTGTTACAATATTTAACACATTCCAATTATTCTACTGTCATTTTCTTCTTTCTCTATTATCTTGTTTATGCTACTATTGTTCTTCCCTTTTTCTGCTGCGGTGGTAACACTAAGTTGAGAAGAAGTTTTTATAACTCATCTCAGATTGGATTGAGATTTGGAGGGGTGTTCATAATCAGAGATGCGACTTACCTCGCTGAGTTTCAGACTGAAACCTAAAGGGGCTGCAAGAACCAAATCTCAAACTGCAGCTCAGCTGATATCTATCGCCACTTCTGATTTCAGAGATTCAATACTTTCTTATCAAGCTTATGATTTGATCTGCCACAGGTTACTATCAGGAGGGCCGAGAACATTGCCCTAAAAGTTCAGGCTGAGCAAAGTTTTCACATGAGAGGGTCCAATCACTTATTATCAAAACCTGGTTCTACTTCTACAGCCCTGTAGGTAAGGTTGAGAGGTTGAAGTAGCAGAAAGCAATCTTCATATTACACATATGGGCCTGAATTAAAGAAGTTGCATAAAAGCCCTTATTCTTTGAATTCTATTTCTGCTTTATCCCCGATCTCTACATTAATGTTCAGAATTGCCCCTTCTGTTTAAATTAATCCTTGACTTGCCTCCTATTTTGTTACCTTACTCTTGAGGGCTTGACCCATCTCAAAATATGTGGAATTGCCATTACTTTTAAAATTTGGGAAATTTACGTTTACCACCCTTGGGGTTTCAAACAATTACGTCTACCACCCCTGAAATTTTAAAAATTACTTCTGTTCCCCTGAATACTAACTCTGTTAATTTTAGAAGGAAGTGACAAATTTGCCCTTTCTTATTTCTTAAAGAAATAAAATACGAAATAAACAAAACGAAGAGGGAAGCCATAACCCTATAGAGCTGCGGTTGTGCACCAATGAGATCATCGTCTTCTTCATGGATGGTGAGGCTTATCTTGGCCTCGAATGCTGCCAAACCATCTGTATCATTACTCGCCAGTGCTGGCCCTCAATGCTTACTAATCTGGGTTTCACCGCTGACTGCCGAGGAGGGCGACATTCTCGAAGGCTACTGTGATGCGTCGTCTCCCTCGCCGACCCAATCCCCAGCTCCATCTCCCTTATTTTCTGTGCCACCTCCTACTGGCCTTGTCGCTGTCATTGGTTAATTTAAGAAAGGGTTGTAATTGGTGTTGAATTGCAGCCTTGCAGGACTTAATAAAATCGTTTGGGGTCATCATCAAGTAGCTAGTTTTGTGGTAAGGTTAAAGGGTCATTCCAGACTCCAGATTTCATGAGCAATATTCTCTCAAAATTAAAAAGGAAATATCAAGATTAAAACTAAGAATCTGCAGAGAGACAGAATTCTACTACTGTATATTATTCTATAGAAGAATTTGAATTTGAAAAGCCACCATTTTCGTACCCGGTTTCAAAGGAAATCATATGGCAATACTGAGAATCGGACTAAACAATTGAATGGCCCTGGATTCACAGACTTTGATATACTGCAAGTGTAATCACCAGAAGAAGAAGAAAAAGAAAATGGATCTTTAACAGTAAAATGAATCGGTTAATTGGTTTCAAAACGAAACTGAAAATCACCGGAGTAAGATCAAACATCAAACACGAGCGTATAATGAGGAAGAATTACTAACGCCCACCCTTGTCATTGCTAACTTTCTTCCCGTGCCGTTTCTTGCCCTGCGATGCCCATGGTGTTTCCCACGCTTTCTGAAACTGATTTTATTTTTCAGGGTTCCTCATTTCGTTTGAATGGAGAAGGGATCTCAGGGCTGGTTCTGGCCTATTGGAAAATTTGCTGGCATTGTTTCATCTTTCGTCGAGTATTATGGTGGTCGGTGGAGGCCTGGAAAAGCTACTTGAAGTTCAGTCATCCTCGCAGAGGTTTATAAGAGTTGTCCACTTAATCCAGATGATAATATTGATTGTGATCATGATGATGAGGTTGAAGACAATTCAGCTATCCTTATATCGCGAATGGACTAGAATAGAAGGTTCCCCTCTTCTGACAGTAGGATACTCTATTGCATAATGAAGATTCCATGTGGTGCATACAGTTGTCGACACAAGCACAATAGCCAACCTCATCTCCACAGATATAGTTCGAGCACTTACCTCCCGCAAAAACAGCTTTTCAAAAAAGAATTGTGAGAGGTTTTGGGCCCAATGCTAGAGAAGAGGCTGCAATTGTATGAGATGACCTATAGTTTGGGCTACTTCACTACCAAGTGCTTGCCTAGTCAACCCCCTAGCGTTTTGTGACATTCTATTAGAGCGACCTTAGCAAGGAAAGACTGGTATCCTCTCTGATGGTGCATGGAACACCATCAAGGTGAACCAAGTAGAACCAAGGAGGGCATCTGTTTCTGATGTTGCCTCATGCATTCAATGGATATGCCTCAACGGCAACAATTCTCTCCGCCAGCAATGGGTCAGTCTCTCCCCACTCATGGAGTTGCGGTCAGACCATCTTCCCTAAGATACGTGCCACCTCAGCATCGAACCTATCTATAAGGCATCTTGGGTCTACAACCTAACTCGACGGAACGGGAGAGTTGATGCAGATCACAGAAGGAACTTATCCATTATTGTGGGTTCTTAGCTATTTAGTTAGTTATTTAAGGTATTGTATTCAGAAATGGACTTAGCTATTTAGTTAGTTATTTAATGTATTGTATTCAGGAAAGGACTGTCTTATAAAGCCCTTATTATGCTCATGCTTGTATTTTCCAGTTTCATGCTTAGATTAGGACTCTTCCTAGACCAGGATGGAAGATCAATTTCCCTTTTTGATTTTCTTTTAGTTTCCTTTGAAGAATCAGTATTGTATCCATTATAAATAAAGCTGTACTGGCTAAGAGCTACATGACGTTTGAATTTTGAAAGAAATCAGGGCAAAGCTCACAGGTGTTGCAGTTGTGCTTGCTGTTCCTATTCCCTTCTCTTTCTCATTCTCCTGGTTCTTTTTTTACAGGTTAATTCCTTCCTTGCCACTCCAGTTATTCTATCGCCATCTTCTTCTTTGCTTATTTTCTTGTTTATTCTGCTATTGTTCTTTTCTTTTTCTGTTGTGGCAGTAACAACATGTTGAGAAGAAGTTTTTATAACTCATCCCAGACCATGGTTTGGATTGAGTTTTGGAAGGGTGTTCATAATCAGAGATGTGACTTACCTTGCTAAGTTTCAGACCGAAAACCTAAAGGGTTGCGAGAACAAAACCTGGAACTGCAGCTCCACCTATAAGGCTATAACTATCGCCTCTTCTAATTTCAGAGATTCAATACTTCTTATCTAACTTAGGATTTGACCAGACATTGATTACGATCAGGACAGCTGAGGGTTAGAAACCTTGCCCCAAAATCTTAGGTTGAACAAAGTCCACTTGAGAAATCCCAAGGGGGTGGGATAGCTCAGTTGGCAAGGACCAACACCTCACAATTATGAGGTCATGAGCTAAACTTTCCTTGGGGACATGGTTCGAGAACTCGGTTTCGGTAATGGTTTTGCCCAGCCAAAAAACCGAGCTGGGCCGAGATCTTGGTGAGTTGGTGCACTTTATTTATTTATTTTTTTTGCACTCGTTTGATGGTTTCAGTGGGTTTTTGACCTAGTTTGGTCATGAAACTTGGTACACAGCCTATTTTGGGCTATTTAAACGCAATGACAGTATCAGATTTTCCAAAATCAAAGTCCAAATAGGAATATGACTTAATGGGAAACTAGGACAGACACTTATTTATGCCTATTTATGCCTAATATCTTTTCAATAAATAAAATAATATTTGTTCTTTCATTTACTTAAGATATTATTCATAAATAAGCAAATACCCGCCTATTTGAATCCAATAAAAATAGTTAATAAATCAAATTCCATAAGGATAAAAAGTCAACTCCCCAGTTAAAAGACAACCAAAAACTGGATTTTCGAGGACAGGTGCAAATTTTAACTTTTAAATGTTGGGGTTTTTCTCAAATCTATAAATTCCATAAATCTTAAGATGGTAAAATATTCCTAAAAACCAAAAGTGCGGTCAAATATTCATTTGTTTAGATGTCTAAAAAAATATTTTCATTCAGAACGATTTTGACAGCAGTCGCACACACCAAATTTAGTTTGACCGAAACATAACTCCTTCAATATAGATCAGATTTAAGCAATGTTAAATTTGTTTGAAAGCTAGCTTTCCAACAAAGCTTTTAAATGTTGGGGGTGACTTTTTATCCTTATGGAATTTGATTTTTTTAACTATTTTTATTGGATTCAGATAGGGGGTATTTGCTTATTTATGAATAATATCTTAAGTAAATGCAATAAAAACATTTACTTAAATGATATTAGGCATAATTAAGCGTCTGTCCTGGTTTTTGGCACAAATAAGTATATGTATACCAAGGTTTCCCACCAAGATGACCGAAACCACCTTCCTATTTCGCCTAACATCTTGTCTCGGTTTTTCAAAAAACCGAGATATTACCAAGATCTCGGCGAGATCTTGTTCCATGTTTGGGGCCTACCTATTAAAAAAAAAAAAGAAGTTTACATGAGAGAGTCTGATCACGTTAATGAAAAGCTGGTTCTACCGCCCTGTTGGTAAGGTTGAGAGATTCAACAAGAAGAAGAAAGCATTCTTCTTATTACACACAAGGGCCTGATTTAATGAAGTTACATAAAAGCCCTTATTGTTTGAGTTTATTTCTGCTTTATCCCATCTCTTCATTAAATTCCAGAATAGCCCCTTTCTGTTTAAATTTAATCCTTGACTCGCTCCCTATTTTGTTATCTTACTCTTGAGGGCTTGACTGTCTCAATATTTATGGAACTACCATAACTTTAAATTGATGAGCCGTTTAGCACTTGGGTGGGCCAATAGCAACGTGTAATTAGGGTTTTGGAACCCGTGGTCGCTTCAGATAGGCTCTACAATCAACGTACTGTTGAATTGAACACAAGTAGTTCGCATCCCCTCTCCAAGTAAGGAAAAGTCATCTAATATACACCCTTGTGTAGCCTCTCAAGATGAAACCACCAACAGCTTTTTAAACAAGATTCAACTCATTTCAGAAATTCATTTTCCCCAATCCAAAACTGATTTCCAAAAAGGCTTCTCTTTTCAGAGCAAGTACCATTACATCAAGATGCAATAAATCCCAATTCAACTACTAAGGTGAAAATGTTGTGCTCAAACTACGGGTGGAAAATTCATCGAATCAATTCAATGTTTAATCAGAAAGCAAACTTTATCTTGCATATTAAAAAAATTTCAGGTAGTTAATGAGATTATAAAGTAAAGAACTGCCAAACTAACATATAGGCTAAATTATTAAATTCACGTTGTCATACATTGTTCTTTGTTTTGTGCATTAACTAGTCATAACCAGTGCCAAGGGTGTTATTTACAAAACTATCTTCACATGTACAGTCAGTAATACGAATGGATTATGGTGTCCAACCTAACTTGGATTACATTATCCAGATAATAAAATTGAAAGATATCATCACAACGGAGGGGGAGGGGGTTGGAGAGAGGGGATAAGTAACACTAATGATATGTAACTTCACTAAATTCTACAAATATACCTAACACAAAATTTACTAGGCATGGGTTCTGTCTCATAGCATGAATTATGACATTTATGCACTTTTGATAGAAGAAAAAGAATGAGTCCATAAAACTGAATGTCATCTGAATCAAAATTAAAAAGGAAGGAATGATACTTACAACTTTCTGTATCTTCAGCACAGCCAAATATCCCAGTTGACCACGGTTCATTTGCGGGAGGCTCATAACTCTCAGGAAGGGGCTGACCACACTCATTGCATTTGTGAACAGCCAACTGCTCAATAACACAATTGATCAGAAATTACATTGAAGAGACTACTGGAAGAAACTTAACATAGTGGTCCAATGTGAAAATATCTGAATGCATCATATGGACCCTATGAATAATTGAGGGAATCATTGTATCATTATGTTGATGAGTTGAGATAACACCACTAAAAACTTCATTTCTCATCCTTATACATAAATCAGAAAGCCCCACAAGCAATATGATCAGGCAGATCAAACTCAATTTCAAACACAATTACACCACAACTTTATAAAAAACACTGCTAATCAAATTTTCCACATGTTCACCATAGTTTGAGAACACCGAATACATCAAACACTGGCAAGTAAGTAAACATCACTGGCCACTCAAACGCAGAACACTGACAACACATAGTAACTGAAATCATGCGTCCATAAATATACTAACTTAACAAGGTAATAGGGTTTCAGGCTATAATGGCGGTGTAAAGAACCAGCTCAACAAAATTAGCGAAAACAAGCTGTGTGCCAAAATAATTTACAAAAACTGTTCCGAATTCATGCGAATCAGGCATTCAAACAATTAAAACAAATACTCCAGCATAATCCAAAGACTGTTTCATTACTCCTCCAATAAACATTCAAAATTAGAACTAGCGTAAAGACTGTAAACAACGAATCGAGACACTAACCCTCCCAAAAGGGGGAAAACGAATCCAAAATCAGAGTTAATAACAACTCAATAGGATCAAATCAATGCGAAAAGGGTAACAGAACAAAACAATGAAGGAAATTATAGCAGACCTGAGGCACCTGAATGGGTTGATTGAGCTCCCCTGGAGTGATATCCTCTACGGGAGCTTGTTCCTTGGTAAGCTTCACATAACGAGATTGCACAGTCCCCTCAGCCATCCAGTCCAATAATGGGAAATTATTGAGACCAGCCCTCAAAATCTAGCAAATCTCTGTGTATTTCTGCGCTCGTTCACGGATTAAACTATCAAAACGGCAACCCGCCTTTTAAATTACAGTGTTCGAACTTCAAATCTTGCGAGGTTTTCTACGAAAATCACAACTGAGCCGATGTTGTCAACTCTTGAACACCGGACCCCTAAAAAGTAAAAGCACTGGAAACGCCATTTTCAAGTCATTTGACGAATTTTCTAACTTGAAGACGACGTCTTGGATCGCAACAGGAAGTACATCCCTGGCCCTCGGTCGAGTCGGCTACAGAATACCACATTATTTTGACGTAAGTACCCCTTACTTAATGATGAAATTATTAATATTCTATTAGTTGCTCTAAAGAATGTTACCAGTTTTTTACTTTTCCCCCATTTACAAGCCGCCCAACTTTGGACTCTTGAATGTAGCTCACATGTGTAATAAGACAAGGGGAAGTAGTTTTCTGCACCGGAGTGTGGCCTATGTCAGTACTCCTTTGTTTCTATCTCTCTCCTCCTTGAAATAAGGGGGCAGAAATGTCTTTTCACATGGGGAGGAGAGAGATAGACTCATGCAAGTGCTGGTGTAGGCCACACTCCCGGGCAGAGAACTTTTTCCCTAAGACAAGGGGAACTAGTTAT
Source organism: Telopea speciosissima (assembly GCF_018873765.1). Taxonomy (NCBI): domain Eukaryota; kingdom Viridiplantae; phylum Streptophyta; class Magnoliopsida; order Proteales; family Proteaceae; genus Telopea; species Telopea speciosissima. The sequence continues at coordinate 69,216,870 of NC_057916.1, read as the reverse complement.
TTTATGTTTGGGAGTGCAACCTACGACAACAATCCCATGTGTTTATCATTTATCTGATTCATTTTTTGGGCTTCATTTTCCCAAGTTCCTCTAATATAGGGGTGGAAATGATCACCCTACCCCTACCTAAACACACTGCCTGGATGGGGTCCACACCCCTCTATTATAAGAACTTGGAGAAATGGAGCACGCAAGAAATTGAGCAGATACAGGTCCATGTTTATCTCTCTTTTCTCAAAACAAGGGGGTAAATATATCTATTTATATGGGGAGGAGAGAGACAGGCTCAAAGGAGTACTGGGTAGGCCACACACCTAGATAGAGATCTTTTTCCCAAGGACAAGACTCAATGTTGAATCAACCTTATTCCACATTTGAAGACTGAAAGCTCTTAATCTGGTTGGTTTTGATATGAACTAGCAAGGAATGACCCAACTTAAATTTGTTTAAAAGCATTTTGATGCTTTTTCAAATACTTTGATATGGTATGAAATTCAGAAATTGTTTTGATGAATAGAGATTGTCTCTAGTGTGGATTCTACATGATTAGAATAGAATCTTTTCACAATAAAGAGACAAATGAGTTTATTTTCATACCAAATTAAGTATGATAAAATAATACATGAAAATCAATTTTTTTAATATATTTTGGTGGATTTTGGGGATAATTAATCATATTTTAAACTTATTTATCTTTCAAGGGTCTTTTGATCATTTTACCTGTATGATCTCCAACATCATCGAGATTGTGGGAATCTTCTAAATCTAAAAATAGAATCTTCTAGTCCTAGAGCAAGCGTTCCTCCTCGTCATGAATACCCTTCCAAGTGACAAAATGAGGTGTCTACAATCTTTTGAAATTTGAAAATGCTATTTAATACTTTTTTTTTAGGCATGACCTCATCCATTTTCCTTATAATTGCCTTAGATGTTGTTTGTATTAATTAAACACTCTTAGTCAACGGATTGACTCGGTGATAACACTTCCAGAGAATTATGAAGCCCAAAGAAGTGAGAAAGTTCAAAGGTGAAGGGATGTCATTGCATTTTACTTCAAAAAAAGATAATTTACATGTTACATTCGAGGTTCCATTTTCTAGTTCACTAACAGAAGATCATAAGACCAAGATCAAAGCCCACATTGTACAGTTATGAGGTCAACCAAAAGTTGCAAGTAGTTGAAGGATATAGTCAATGCTTCAGGGTTATTTTGATTATTTTACCTATATGATCTCCAACATCATCGAGATTGTAGGGAATCTTCTAAATCTAAAAATAGAACCTTCCTTTTGTCCTAGAGCAAGCATTCATCCTCGTTATGAATACCCTCCCAAGTGTCAAAATGAGAAAAATGCTATTTAATACTTTTTTTTTTCCCGGCATGACCTCATCCATTTTCCTTATAGTTGCCTTAGATGCTGTTTGTATTAATTAAACACTCTTAGTCAACGGATTGACTCGGTGATAACACTTCCAGAGAATTATGAAGCCCAAAGAAGTGAAAAAGTTCAAAGGTGAAGGGATGTCATTGTATTTTACTTCAAAAAAAAGATAATTTACATGTTACATTCGAGGTTCCATTTCCTAGTTCACTAACAAAAGATCAGAAGACCAAGATCAAAGCCCACATTATACAGTTATGAGGTCAACCAGAAGCTACAAGCAGTTGAAGGATGTAGTCAATGCTTCAGGGTTATTTTGATTATTTTACCTGTATGATCTCCAACATCATCGAGATTGTAGGGAATCTTCTAAATCTAAAAATAGAACCTTCCTTTAGTCCTAGAACAAGCATTCATCCTCGTTATGAATACCCTCCCAAGTGACAAAATGAGAAAAATGTTATTTAATACTTTTTTTTTTCTGGCATGACCTCATCCAGTTTCCTTATAGTTGTCTTAGATGCTGTTTGTATTAATTAAACACTCTTAGTCAACGGATTGACTCAGTGATAACATTTCTAGAGAATTATGAAGCCCAAAGAAGTAAGAAAGTTCAAAGGTGAAGGGATGTCATTGCATTTTTCTTCAAAAAAAAGATAATTTACATGTTACATTCGAGGTTCCATTTCCTAGTTCACTAACAGAAGATCAGAAGACCAAGATCAAAGCCCACATTGTACAGTTATGAGGTCAACCAAAAGCTGCAAGCAGTTGAAGGATGTAGTCAATGCTTCAGGGTTATTTTGATTATTTTACCTTTATGATCTCCAACATCATCGAGATTGTAGGGAATCTTCTAAATCTAAAAATAGAACCTTCCTTTAGTCCTAGAACAAACATTCATCCTCGTTATGAATACCCTCCCAAGTGTCAAAATGAGAAAAATGCTATTTAATACTTTTTTTTTCCGGCATGATGACCTCATCCATTTTCCTTATAGTTGCCTTAGATGCTGTTTGTATTAATTAAATACTCTTAGTCAACGGATTGACTCGGTGATAACACTTCCAGAGAATTATGAAGCCCAAAGAAGTGAGAAAGTTCAAAGGTGAAGGGATGTCATTGCATTTTACTTAAAAAAAAGATAATTTACATGTTACATTCGAGGTTCCATTTCCTAGTTCACTAACAAAGATCGAAGACCAAGATCAAAGCCCACATTGTACGCTTATGAGGTCAACCAAAAGTCGCAAGCGCTGAAGGATGTAGTCAATGCTTCAGGGTTATTTTGATTATTTTATCTGTATGATCTCCAACATCATTGAGATTGTAGGGAATCATCTAAATCTAAAAATAAAACCTTCTTTTAGTCCTAGAACAAGCATTCATCCTCGTTATGAATACCCTCCCAAGTATCAAAATGAGAAAAATGCTATTTAATACCTTTCCTTTTTCGGCATGACCTCATCCATTTTCCTTATATATAGTTGCCTTAGATGTTACTTGTACTAATTAAACACTCTTAGTCAACGGATTGACTTGGGGATAACACTTCCAGAGAATTATGAAGCCCAAAGAAGTGAGCAAGTTCAAAGGTGAATGGATGCCATTGCATTTTACTTCAAAAAAAGGGGACTTATATGTTAATTTCGATGTTCTATTTCCTACTTCACTAACAAAAGACAAAGATCAAAGCCCGCATTATACGATTATGAAGTCAACCAGAAGTTGCAAACAACTGAAGGATGTAGTCAATGCTTTAATCCTTAATACTAGCCTATTCTCAAGGCATTTCCCAGTTAATCATGTATTGTACAACTCGGATTTAGTTTATGGGAAAGAAAGTATAGTGTATACGGTGATATTGTCCTTCAATGAACAAATGGGAAATACCTATAGCAAATTGGATGTTTGATGTTAGCTTTATCAAAGGGAAATATGGGATTGAGGCTTTTGCAACATTTCTTAACTTATCTAAACCTTGGGCTTGTTGTAGCCAAGACCTAGAATTGAATCCTGCATTTACCCTCCCCTCAGTTCATAACGGATCAACCCCCACCCTCAAAGGGGTGGAACCTGTAAGGTGGATGGAAAAGGGGGTTGGTAGTTGGTTACCTAACCATGTGAAAATGAATGTATTAAAAAATATATATATTCTGATAGCCCAACTACTTTTCATATCTTGCAATTGTGAAGGAATTTTGATGAATCTCAAGTTTAATAGTGCCTTTATTGTGAAGGAATTTCCTTTTGCCAACTCCCTTTCATTTCTTACAATTCTTGTCCAGCTCTCAAAGGATATAGTCCCAGCAAGCTATGTACGCATATTCTGATATTGACTTACCCTAAACAATCCCAATTGTGCAAAGTCAATAGAATCCATCCACTGTCTCATACTTCCACCAAAAAAAAAAATAAAAAAAATCCAGTGTCTCATACAGGATGATGCCAACGGATCAAAATCAAAACTAATATGACAAGATCCACATTAAAATCCGTTTATCAAATCCAATTTCTGACTCATAGTTATGTATAGATAGACAACTTTGCTGGTATGTCTCCCATCCCCCCAATACCATTTCGGAAATCCAATTCAAGTTTCTTACTCTCCTTGATGAAAAACCCTGGCTATATAAAACATATAGATATTGCTCAGATCCTGAGACTTGCAAGACACAAGGTCATTTGATTTGTCCACCTTCAACATCGTACTAAGTTAATGTTGTTCCTGCTGCAACATTTGATGGTGAGGGTTATGGCAGAAGGCTTCTACCAAAGCGAGAGCAGATAAAGAACTAGATAGCAACAAATGCATTTCAGTCCGTCATTTCTCTGTTCTCTAGAGCCATTTTCCATCACTCACAGTCCAATCACCAATCCTATTTGCGTAAAACCAAAAGCATCAGAATGTAACAAAAAATTGTGTGATGATGAATGACCACCTTAATGTATCTAATCTTTCTGAATGTTTCAATTTCAACAAACACGATTTCAGTTGGAAAGAAATTAAAGTTTACATTATCCAAAACTGAATTCATATCACTATCTATGGTTATCGTAGTACATTGCAGCAAATGATGCCAAAAAAACAATCTTCTCACATGGCACCCCTTGAATCCTAGTTGAAGAGGGGTATGAAGTACCACAACAGAAATATTTCTCGTTCTTTTATATGTCTCAATCAAGCACTATCTTGGTTGTCCTCTGATTTACATAAGATGGCCATGGAGCTAAGTAATAATTCACCAAAGATAACTTATCAATGCCATAGATAGAAAGCAAGTAAATAATATATCATCTTAAAGAACCAGTCCAAGAAAGGTTATAATCTTATCACATGAAATACCTTAGCATCATGCTGAACGGTTGACATCTAATCATAAAATGAACTCAACAAAGAAACAATAACGCATCAATACTACTTTTCAAAATAACCACAAGAGGATAACCTACTATTCCCCTATATGTCTTATAATTCTACAGTTAATAACAATTTGAAAGAGTCCAAAATGGAAAATCTCTAATGTCAAAAGCCAATGACAGTAAACAACTAATCTAGTGCAATACATCATTCTATTTACAGGTATCATTCATGAGAGTGAATTCACTGTTTTTTATTCCCCGAAGGATGAGAAGATGGCAAGACCATCTCTAAAAATTAAAATGACCCTGGAAGGACAAATATAAAATAATTACTAGAGGAATTTTCGGACACCACCTTTGGATTCAAGTTTCCCCATGCTACACATCTCACAATGAGACCACTACATATTGATGAAGAGAAGTTCACCAAATAACCATGATACTGATCACCATAATGTTATGATATGACTTATATGGGCCACAATTGTAGAACTCCCATTCACACTTGGAAAACAGAAGTTAAGAAGTGAAAATCACCTCTTCCTTTGTATAAGTGTTGTCTGTTATATGACATAAATGCTCTACATGGGTGGTATATGAGGTATATGACATGAATCTTCTACATGACTGGGACTGATCTCTTCATACTTTCTGCATCAGTATCCAAAAGGTTCCTCATAAATGGCCAAGAAAAATAAGCAGAGGGAGAATTTTGGAGCAACATAAATTTAAGAAAAAAAGAACAGTAAACAACCTCAAGGAAGAGGTATGACAAAAGAAAGAATTTCAGGAGCTTACAAAGCAATAATCATGCGAGAAACACCCAGTTGTAGCCTTTGCCTTTTGAGAGCATGCAAAGATAGAAATTTATTATTGTAGGAAATAGTGAGAGAGGGAGTTAGAAATCAAAGCTTGTATTCCTTGACAGCCTCAACTAACTAGTCCACCAGAATCCCTAAAATGTTACATGTAACGTGTCTCTGAATTTTCTAAATGTAATTAGATTACAGTCTCATTTTCTCCTCCATCTAAATGGAAGAACATTTAGGGTCAATGTGAAGAAATTAAAATTCAAAACCCAAACCCAACTGATCAAATATCAAAGCCTTAAACCCCATTTTCGAACATCAAATAAACTAAATCCAAACCCAACATCAGAGACTAATTAGGGAGATAAGTGAAAAAAAAGAGCTAAGGTTCGAGCTGATAAAGACAAACCCTGCATCAGAGACTATTCACATTGAATTTCTTCATGGGGAGGAAGGAGAACTTAATGGACCACTTTGAGACCCCAAGGTTCGAGCTGATACGCCATGATGTAGTGGAGCTGATGCTGTTGGAGGTGGATCGGACAGGCGTTACTAATCTCACTAGTATTCCAGAGATCTGCTATGGAATGGTCTAACTGAAGCTATTGCATCGTCTGACCGACATTACTGATCTAATTCGTGTACATGGTCATGCATCATTTGAAATATGAATTCAAATCCGATATATAATCATCTAAACAAATATCCATATGAATGCACATCACAGAAATATATATCCATATTAATGAATACAGATACCAAACATTTTAAAAATTCAAAAAACTCTACAACCAAGCAAGCTATCATCTTTAATAATTTGTAAATTCATGTATTCCTGTCTAATGCATGAACTGATAGTATTAAATTGGGCTGCCCAGTTAATCCCCCCCCCCCTCTCAACAAAAAAAGAGAAAGTGGTACAAAGAAGCAGCAAAGCACGAAAAGTCTTACTTCAGGTGCTAATAATGCTCCTGCCTTCTAAGTATTTATATAAGAAAAAGAAAAGGAACATGTAAAATCAAAACAGAGAATCAACAAAATTAGTGACAAACAGCAGAAGCAAGCTCAACATCAAAGCCACCAGCCATTTCAACACTGTCCTCCATAAAACCACCATGCAACTTATAACTTGACAGCTACCATGGCTTCAATGAAAGGGAATGCAAAACAAGATTCATATTGTGAAAGCAAATCAGTTGGGATTCAAATTTACTTGCCTAAAAACATGATAATCATTGCATCAATAAAGGAGTCATTAAGACCTACCACCTCAGTAGAAACTGAAGAAAAACCATATCCTAGAGTTTCACCACATGCAACCCTGCAACTAAATCTAAAATCTATAGAATAAAACAACAAAAAAGCACCATTAACTCAGTCAACAAACCACTTAATCAAGCAACAATAATATCGTAGAGTTGCAACAACAATATCCACAGTTTCAATAACATTATCTTGAGTTGCTCCATGCCAACTTGAGGACCTAGTACTCCAATTTCACATCCCTGCGCTACACCATACAATGAGACCACTAAACATATTGATGAAGAGATGTTCACCAAATAACTATAATACAATAAGTAAATAAATATATAGTTACATGTTTTTGTATTGCAATGAGTATTCAACAATGCTCAGACAGCAATATGAACCCATAGTGCAGGGAAATTATAGCACAACATAATGGGGGAATTGTTTCTCATTAGATGATTAGTTTCAAGATCACTCTAACACCTGAGTATAGAGGATAATCACAGTATTTTGTGTTCTTTAAAAATAAAAAAACATTTATACATGCTACAGTCCTCAAGTAAAGATCATAGAGAGAGTAATTCATAAATCTTTAACAGTCCTCAAGTAACTTGCTTCATTGAACGTAACGAAAACATATTGTCATACATAGTAACAAATCAGCCATACATGAGTCATTACAAGGTCAGAACCGTAGTAGCAAAAATTAGAACTACCAGTGTCATACATGATTCATTGTAGTTCATTCAAAACAAGATGGAGGAAGAAAAGTAAAGAAAGCAAGCTTAAACAGATGAGTAGAAACCAAAAAAGAGCATTGATGTGACTCGGGTTCATTCCTCATGCGCCTCACCGCTTGCTCCGCTTCCCTCTCCACTTCCATCACAACCATCCATACAAAGTAAGCCAAATTCATACAAAATATCATAAAATGTTTGAGATGGTATAATTGGATACAACCTTGTCTTATTGACAACATTACCACACACTCAAGCTGTCATAACCCATAATAGAAATGTGAAAAACTTCATCTAAACCAGTAAAGAAGATTGACCATCTATCTCTTCTCAGTCACTCTAAAAACTATGGTGTGGTAAGTAGAAGAAAAAACCCCTGCAAGTATTTACAAAAATGAACAATACAAGTCAAGTTCTTGTTAAAGGTCTATCAAGGTGCATTGAGAAGTAGAAGTTCCAATAGAGATGGAAAGGAAGACCTATCAAGGTGCATCTCATACTATCCTGATTGGGAGAAGTGGGTGTGACATATATTGGCAGTACAAGCAGTTCCAATAGAGATGGGAAAACTTCACAGTGGCATTCCTGGATAAAGAAAACAAGTACAAAGTTAGACAAAGATGGTAAACAGTAAATCAAAGAAGATAGAATGAAAACACATGAATGTTCCTATCACTATCAATTGAAAAACAAATGAATATTTCTTCATAGAATGAAACAAAATAAGGGAGAAAGTAATTTAAAATTGAAAACTGCAATGGGTGTGGGAACAAGCATTCAATAATTTATCTGATGAAGTACAATACTCATGAAATTAGAAGAAATATGGATATAAAAAAGAACACCTAAGCATATCAGGACTTCCAGTTCCAAAAAAATCACCAAGTCTACAAGTATAAACTAAAACATGTAGGCCATTTTCACAATAGACATGATTGATCTTAGCCTTTGTCTCTGCTTTAGAGAGAGTAATTCATAAATCTTTAACAGTCCTCAAGTAACTTACTTCATTGAACATAACGAAAACATATTGTCATATATAGTAACAAATCTGCCATACATGATTCATTACAAGGTCAGAACCGTAGTAACAAAAATTAGAACCACCAGCGTCATACATGATTCATTGTAGTTCATTAAAATCAAGGTGGAGGAAGAAATGTAAAGAAAGCATGTTATGTGTGTCTCGAATTCTTGAACCCGTTTCGAAGAATGACCAGCTCCGACATTTTTTGTGGTGACCCGAATGGAACTTTTTTTGAGATCTGTGATGGTAGCGGAGGGTGCGAGGGTGAAGCCCTTCGGTACAGTTCGACCCGACCCAATGGATCGATTCGGATCTGATGGAGGAGTATTTATGTTCTTTACCCGCTTTGTTGTAAAGTGTGAGAATTTTGGGGTTTTCGATTTAGGGTTTTTGGGAGAGAGTAGCAACGCCGTTTTGGGTGTTCTTGAGGGATCTCCATTATAACTTTCTCCGATTTACATAGTGAAACAGCTTCGTCGTCGCCTATGGATGTAGCACACCATACTGGTGTGTGAACCACGTTAAATCTTTGTGTCATCTTGCTTTGTTTTTTGTTTCTTTTCGTGTTTTGGTTGGTGTTTTGCTCTAACAAAGCAAGCTTAAACAGATGTTTGAGACTTTGAGAAAACCAAAATCTGTAGAGACCAAAAAAGAGCATTGATGTGACTCGGGTTCATTCCTCATGCACATCACCACTCGCTCCGATTCCCTCTCCATTTCCACCACAACCATCCATACAAAGTAACCCAAACTCATACAAAATATCATAAAATGTTTGAGATGATATAATCAGATACAACCTTGTCTTATTGACAACATTACCATACACTCAAGCTGTCATAACCCATAATAAAAGTGTGAAAAGCTTCATTTAAACCAGTAAAGAAGAGTGACCATCTATCTCTTCTCAGTCACTCTAAAAACTATGGTGTGGTAAGTAGAAGAAAAAACCCCTGCAAGTATTTACAAAAATGAACAATACAAGTCAAGTTCTTGTTAAAGGTCTATCAAGGTGCATTGAAAAGTAGAAGTTCCAATAGAGATGGGAAGACCTATCAAGGTGCATCTCATACTATCTTGATTGGGAGAAGTGGGTGTGACATATATTAGCAGTACAAGCAGTTCCAATAGAGATGGGAAAACTTCACAATGGCATTCCTGGATAAAGAAAACAAGTACAAAGTTAGACAAAGATGGTAAACAGTGAATCAAAGAAGATAGAATGAAAACACATGAATGTTCCTATCACTATCTATTGAAAAACAAATGAATATTTCTTCATAGAATGAAACAGTACAAGAGAGAAAGTCATTTAAATTTGAAAACTGCAATGGGTGTGGGAACAAAGCATTCAATAATTTATTTGGTGAAGTACAATACTCATGAAATTAGAAGAAATACGGATATAAAAAAGAACACCTAAGCATATCAGGACTTCCAGTTCCAATAAAAGCACCAACTCTAAAAAGTATAAACTAAAACATGTAGACCATTTCCACAATAGACATGATTGATCTTAGCCTTTGTCTCTTCTTCAAGACGCTTCTCATTAGCACCTAAATCTGTATTGCTCTGTTTGATGTCATTGTAGAGGAAAATGATAGATTCAAGTTAGCATAATACAAACAAAAGTGGGCATAGATATATGAAAATGAGATTCTGAAATCACACCAAGACTCAATTATCTCAAGATGCAAATGACACAACTGCCATCCAGTTCAGATTTACATTAAGATTTATAGTGGTTCATGGATAGCACCAAAATCCTCAATGCAAGCATTACAGAATCAAGTTACAAGGGAATAGACATTCCACAACAGACATAAGGCCTTACAAACCCTTGCTTAGCTCAGTCATATCTCTACATATAACCGAAAACATTGATCAAATCCCCTTCGGCCATAATCTAGAGTTTACATAACTAAAACAAAAACAGAAGGACAATAGTTGGTTAGATGGCATAATCCTCCTCATAGACCTCGAGTAAGCACCAATGGTCCCTAATCAGCCAAACTAAAAGTAAAGCTAAACAACAATGCGGAATGTCCAGATAGCTACCATGATCCTTGTGGGTTAGTTTTAAGAGACATCAGACAAAAATCTAAGTAATTAACAAAATCAAAAGCTAATAAGAATATAGACCCAAAATTGAAGGAGAATTCTCCAAACAAAACTATTGATCTCATAATTAAAAGGTAAAAAGGAGAAGTGAAGATTTACAGATTTCTCATACCTTTGGCAACTGTGGACTTGTTTGGCTTTCACTACAAGATTTTGCAGCCAAAATAACCATGGTTGATTATATCTACAAATCTAGCCACATGAAGCCTGAAGGCTGGGCCAACTAATTATTATTTAAATATGGGAAAAAGTTCTCTCTCCGGGAGTGTGGCTTACGCCAGTACTCCCATGATTCTATCTCTCTCCTCCCCATATGAACCCTTGTTTTAAGTAGGAGAGAGATAGACGCATGGGAGTGCTGACGTAGGCCACACTCTCGTATAGAGAACTGCTTCCCTTTAAATATAAGCTTGCTTTTTATTAGAAAGGGGTGAAGATGGTTCTTGAACCCTGTTTGTTACATGAACCCAAAACTAACAGAAATTATCACAGCTTATCAAAATCCAGAATTTTCAATAAACGATGCCCTATAGGTCGGTGCTTAATTCCACAATCAATATCATTCCTTTCCACCAAAAGAGCAACAAAAATCAATTCCGAAAATCCAATCCATATCTCTTTTAAACCATTGGATGGAAGAAGTACAGGTGTGGGTTCATTGGGACCTCATTGGGAGATCTGCTCATTGAAGAGCCGAATCGGCATGATGTATTTAATCTAACAGATTCACAAAAAAAAAAACATGGTTAGTGAGCTCGAGTTCGAGTCTCCTGCTGGTACCTTACCCCTTCCCTAGTCCCCCCTCCCCCCATAAAAAGTAAAATATATAAAAGCTCTCAATTCCCCAAAAAAAATTTGATTTATTTATTTTATGGCCGCTTTGGCCCAACCCAACCCAATCCAGTCTCAAATTGTCATAACCCATTGATAAGCCCATAACCTATTTACCCTGGAACCCGGTACCGAGAAATTCCGAGAAATTCAATTATACAAGTAGGGGAACATCACTTTTAAATAAGCCCAACGACTGATCTACAACTACGAGGCATGCAACCTTAACGCTCAGACTTAGGGTCATGTGAAATGACCGTTGTGCCTTCATGAAAAGGTGGAAATACCTAAACACGTGGGTCAATGTCTTGGCACAGGGGTCGTGCATCAGGGGTTGCTCATCGCACGTGATCAGCTAGCATTATCTTTGCCCCCTCAAAAAAAAAATAAAAATTCATAGATCATAAAATTTGATCCCATGACCTTTTCTGGATTTTTAGACCATTGATATAGATTATAGAGTGATCTCCATTTGTTTCCATGTGAATTAGAGCTTGCAAAACAGGCATGAATTGTTCCATTGCTGCCTACTGTTTTTGACTTTGAAGGCCATACCTGCAATCTCAACCCTTATACAAAAGGAACGATTCAAGTACTCAAACCTTTGTAATTCTAAATTTCTCCTCTTATATTTCTAAAAACGCTTTTATCAAAAAAATTTGAGAAATTTACGAAACACCCCCTGAAAATGGGTCGAAACTCGGATCATCCCCTGAAATTTGAAAATACTCAGATCACCCCCTCTACACTAATGGTGTTAGTCTGCTTTTAGTTATTAACGTTAAAAGACTATTTTACCCTTGTACTAAATCATTATAATCAAATGTACAATACTACGCTTTCCTTCATCTTCAACCTAAAATACCCACTTTCACCCATTTCTTCCTCTTCTCCCCGTAATCCTCACTTTGCAACTCCGACCTCACCATTGCAATTTCGCCGAAGTTTTCTGCAACTCGGGGGATTCGTAATAAGCATTGAACTGGGTAACAAAAATCTGGTTGATGTTCTTCCCGTCGATTTGCTTTAGTAGCTTCAATCCTTGCAAAAAGTGGATCTCAGATTGAAATTCGAGAATGGGACCATTGTAGATGGTTTGAGGAATTGCAACAATTTTGTCAAAAATCACAGAAATGTCGTCTCTGAGTTTGATCGACTAGAGCAAAAATCAGTTTTTCGGAGAGATACCGTCGATTATCGAACTTCAAAATCTCAAATAGATCAAATAGATCAAGAAATTCCAAGAATGATAGAGAATCATACCTGGAATCGGGCAGATTTGTAGAAATTTCGATTGATCTCAGTGATTGTTCTCTTCGATTGTTAAATAACAAAGAAAAAAAAACAAGAAATTGCAGAAACAAATCTGAGATTGAGAAAAAGAGAGATTTCGGGGGAGGGATTTCAAAAAGAAAAAATCAGGGAAAGAGAGTGAGAAAAATCAGAGAAGGTGAGAAATCTTAGTATTTTCAAATTGGTCGACGACCCATTAAGTATTTCAAATCTTAAAACCCAACATGTAGTATTTTCAAATTGGTCGATTTCGGGCTAGAGAGAGTCGCCGGCAGAGTGGTCGACGACCACCTCTGTGTTTTTCTTGCAATCGGAACAGTACTCGAAGAGTTTCTAAAAGTTTGCTTCAAGGGTTGGGTTCGGTTCCACTAACCGAGAACCCCAAACAGAAAGAGAGATTCCTTAAATCTTAAAGCCCGTTTTTTCCCCCATAATCATTCTCTGCTATGAGATTTTGCACCATAACCAAGCTTGAAACTGTATTCACCATCAGGTTAGGGTTGCAGGAGTTGAATGTCCCTTTTCACATATTAATTGAGTTGATTGATGGTTGCATTCAAAAGAGTTTGAAATTTCGACAATTGTCTCAAAATCTCAGGTCCAACTGTGCCTTGTTGAAGGAGTTTTATGCGATTGGAGTTCTTCTCCTTCCGCTGGCTTTGTTCCTGGCTGAAGGTTGAAGACAATCTTCATGGATTTTGTTTAAAGCCTAGATTTCTGTTTTTTCCTTTTTTTTCTCTCTCTTCTCTCTGTTTTCTCTCTCCCAGAACGAAGAAGCAAATCAGCAGAATTGGGGAAGAAGGAGGAGAGGGAATATTCCCTCTCCAATTCTTTATTTTATTTAAGAAAAAAAAAAAGAATAAATAGTAATTATACTCTCAAGGGTAGTTTAGGGTTTTCAAAAAATTTAACTAGCTGATTTCATCGGTTAACTAACGGTAGGGTTGAATCTGAGTATTGGGCTCTATTCCAGGGGTGATCTGAGTATTTTCAAATTTCAGGGGGTGATCCGAGTTTCGATCCATTTTCAGGGGGTGTTTCATAAATTTCCCAAAACATTTTATTTTTTGGTAAAAAGAAGTTTGTCCAAGAATGTAGTAGCTCCTATACCCATATGGGGCCATACACAAGATGGGGGATAAATATCCTCTCCAATTCTTTTATCTGGCAATTCCCGACGGTGCCACTTTCCCTGCGCGACACATGGCGTTAAAAGATCCTGCGGTGGAGATTAGTTTGTACCATTTCATGAATCACAATCCGATTTGAAATATGGATCATCTCCACCCGAGTGGATTGTAAACCCAAAAACGTGGTTTCCTGGAAGAAAAAATAAAAAACAGAAAGGGGAATTGAAACACTTTCAAACCGCGACTTTCCCTCTCCTTCTCTCTCACTCTCTCTTGGTTCATCTCCTGCCCCACCTTCCTACCATTGGAGCGATACAATTGTGATTGTCCATAAAAGCTATCCAGAAGAGTACGCACGTTGTAGTTTTTCAGTTGGCTGCTCTCCTACTTGTAGCGTGCAGAGACTCTATCATGATCTTACGAATCTAAAGATCTCAAAATTGAAGAGAGCTTTTCTCTAACGACCCTATCTCTAAAGGGGCTTACGCACTGAACTCGCTAGGGGAATCACCAACGTCCACGAACACAGTCTGAGGCTCAGAGCTAGACTCATGAAAGAAAGATTTGAAAAAATGGATAAAAATTACCTTCCATCCATCAGCCTATCCACCGCTTCAAGGTCTGAAACCAGGTCCCAAAATTGACTTGAAAACATAGAGATTACTTGAAGGGTTTCCTAGAAAGAAAGAAAAAGAAAAACGCCCAAAGGGGAAACACTTTAGAGAGCGACCTTCCATTTACCCTCTTCGGTAAGGGTGTCAAAACTAAATCGAAACCGAACCGAACCATTTAAACCAAAACTGACAAACCGTTTAGTTAAATG